>NC_080465.1:48281210-48965853 GCF_028018845.1 Melospiza georgiana
TTTCCCTTCTATATAAAATCTTTGGCTTTCTAGTCCTTTTAAGGATGGAGATGTCATCTTTTTGGACATGTTATTTCATTAAGGTATGTGGCTTTTTTTTGTTTTAATATACAAGCATGTTCGTCAAAAATATTTTTATTGTACAGAACACAGTATACTTTTCTTACAGGTATTTCAATATCTGTCGTACTTAGTTTTGGATTTTCTATGAAATATAGGAGTCATTGTCAGTTTAAGAACCTGTCACTTCACCCTGCATATCCTACTACTCCTAAATGAAGATTTTATTACATATTATCAAGCTGGCAAATATAAACATGCTTTAATTTTCTTATGTATGCCATAACAGTGTGAAAATCTAAAATTTCACAAAGACAAATGTTAGTTCAGACAATCAAAACCACCACTGTTAAATACAGGATTTATGATGCCATTGATTAATGAAGTATACACTTCATATATATACACAAAAAGAATTAGGTAAAATAACTAAAAGGAAATCCCCTTTTCTCATAACATAAATGGAAGGAAAAGAGAAGGGATTCAAAAGAAAAATATTGCATTTCATTAAGGATTTTAATTGCTACATTAAATTACTAAGGTAAGTACCTAATTAAAAATTCCTTTTAAACTTCATCTTCATACTATAAAAAGGTGCGTAGAGTAATTATACAGACAGTTTTGATCCTGATATTTCTCTAGTGAGTATCATATGCTTAATCTGAATGCTAGTTAAGCATAAAATGTAATAATAACTAACAGATCCTTTCGGCATAAACCCTCAAATTTTTGTAAATCTGCATGTATTATTTATTGGATTCTCATTCTCATTGACACTGATGCTGTGTTGATTATGATTGTCTTGATATTTTACAGACAATCCAGGACAATTTATAATCTTGAACTGAGTAAGTCTGATGGGTAAGCAGTTCTTCCATCCAAATGTAAACCACTGATTTTAAAGTCTTCATAAATCTTTCAAGAATGCCAGGATTTTTCAAGCCAAGTACCCATTCTGTGGCTGAATGGCCATGGACAGTATATGGACAAAGTAATTCATGTTGGAAGAGGCCACTGAGGGCAGTCCCTGCCTACTCAAAGTGGAGACAGGCAGTAGGTTGCTCAGGATGTTGTGGAAATGAGTTTTAATTGTCTCTGAGCATAGAGATGCTACAGTCTGTCCTTTTTTGTATACTGGTAGAGTACACATATTTTCCTTCACATCTAGTTGAAATTTCCCTCTTTCCATCATGCATTTGTTGACTCTTGCCCTACCCTGGTGCATGACAGAGGAGATCTGACTGTCTCCTCTGCAGCCTATATTTTAGTAGCTACTGAGGTGCTTCCTTACCCTTCATTCCTTAATGCTGAGTGAAATTGGTTTCTTCAACATGCGTCAAGTTTTCAAGTCACCTGGCCTTTACATGGATTTGTTTTAATATCTTATTGGTTTTTATATACTGAATCATCCAAAACTTGTTATCCATAAATAGCTACTAAGTACAGAGAGAGATAACATCTGAATTCCAAAAGCAGTTTGAAAACATATTCGAACATGTCATAATAATTATTATGACATGTTAATTATTACTATCTTGTAAATAAGCCATACAGGATCCTTTTCTGTGTAATACATCATAGCTTCTACAGCACTGTCTGCTCATTGATGTCCTCAGACAAATGTGCCTATCTTTGTGGAGTTAGGTCATAGATACTGCAAACAGATGGAGGAAGCGATCTCATAGCTCACAATGATCTCACTCCATATCTGTGCAATTGCATTGACACTGATGGATTTATGATGTATTTAAACCAATACTGTATGAATTGTCACAGTAGCTGAATAAAGTCCATCTTGACAAGAGTCTTTTCTCTAAAATGACTGATAGTGTCTATGCAGAAAAACAGCACAGAAAAAAATCATGGTATTCTCACGTCAAAATTTCTTCCTAATACATGAAAAGTGAGAAGCATTGCAGTACCTTTTGCAAATCTATTGAAGCACTTCCTATAAGATAAAAGGCTTCTTTACCATTAGACAGAATTGGAACGCTATTGAAGATGTTTCAGTAGATTTGTCTAGCAATTTATTTTCATAATTCTTCAGCATGGAGTGCCTGTAAATCTAGAATGAAAAATTCTAGAAACATGAAACATAGCACTTTTCAATCTTTCTGGCTTTTTGGATTGTCTTTAAACTCAGGCTGGACAAGATAATTTTAACTAATGGTGCAGTTGTCTACCCTAACTTTCAACACATAAAAGTTTACTTACCCTAGAAACTGCCTCTGGAAGAAGGTGCCTATTTCATACTAAAATTGATATCTTAATGAATTGCCTTAATTCTGATTTTCTCCACTGATTATACAAATATTCCAAGGTCACTAGGTTAGACTCACAAGTCCAAATTTCAGGTGTCTAAAATTTAGGAGGGTGAATATCAGCCTAAGTGTCCTGAATTCCAGTCAATACTACAGAGCACATGTTGCTTTTCACCAAAACATGCCTTTGGGACACCTGTCTTTCTAATGCAAAAAGTAATGTTTTAGAAATTGAGTTTTTTAAGACTACAGCTTGTGTAGGATGAACAGATTATTTTATATTGATCTGTCACAAACTCAAACTTCTGTCCAATAAATTTATCAGAGGATCTTCTAAATTTTAAAGAAGCATTAAAACACTAAGGCCACCTAGTTCTCTATATTAATAATACAATTATATTAAAAGTTCCTTTCTCTTTCTACGTTAGCATATTATCATATATGCCTACAGACTACAAAGCAGTGCCATTAAAACATGATTTTTTCATTTACAATAATTTTTTACCGTATGAATATGATACAGTGCTACTAACATGCAATGGAATATTGTGTTGATGATACCTTCCTCATTCTTAATGTCAGGATAAAATATTTTTAAATGGATCCTGATGAAAAGTATCGAGGCTGAGGAAATCTAAAGCTTATCAAAAACACTGTCTGCTCCCAGGAACTTGTGATGTCTAATGAGCCCCTGCTCTTTTTTTAATGATTGGCCTTGCAAACTTTTTTTGCCTGAATAAGAACCCAAGTGCAATAATATATTTTCTTCTCTCACTTTCAAAGAAAGTTTCCAAACCAAAGTGTGGCCAGGATGGAACATTGTTATGATCAAAGCCCTCTCTTGCAGCCCTACAAACAATGTTCCAAAGTGAGACCCTTAGAGCTCTCCTGGAGCAGCAGCTGTGACCAGCAAAGCCCCTGTGAGTGGGGCCTCTCAGAGCCAGGGGACTCCCACGTTTGCTGTATTTGGAAGATCCCCCGACTCCTTGAGGCTCCACCCTTCACAAAGGCATCTGAAGTGGGTATTTCACTGCTCTGAGGGGAATTTTTCACCTTGTACAGGCTCTTTGTGCTTGTGTGCATGCAAGTGTGCATGTTCTGTACCAACTGCACAAGAAATGCTGCTCCTCTAGATTCTCTAATCACTTTAGATTTGTAAGTTAGGTCTGTAAGTAAGTTACTGTTGTGGTATAGTAAATCCTCTGAATCCTTTGCTAGAACATTTACCTGAAGTTATAAGTTAAGTGAAATGCTAGTTAGTTTAAGGTGCTGTCAAGTGCTGTTGGACCTTGAGGCCATATTTCCTTTTATCCTTTTTTAGGCTATATTCCTTTTTATTCTCACCCTTTCTATTATTTTGTTTTCCTTCCCACCCCATTTCCTCCTCTCCAGGTTTTTTTGTGGTTTGGATTGGTTGACTCTGGACTTTTGTTTGCTTTTCCTCTGTGTGCTTTAACCGTCCAGTAAGGAGCAGACTGAAAATTGCCAATTAACTTAGTCATACTGTCACTTTTCTATTAAACTGTTTTTACCAATACTTTTGCACATGATTCTTTAAGCAATCTAAGACCACCCATTCCTGATGGTGTCATCTGCAGGAGTAAAATGAGACCACTGAAGCGAGTACTCAGCATAGACAGGTGAAGCACCAATCTGATGATTGATTGCTTCTTTTGCATTGAGACCATTCCTAGTGAGGAAAATGCTTTAGTTGTCCATCAGTGCAGCAGCTGTTGTACAGAATTCAATCAATTTATTTACGCTATTAAAAACATATATGCGTATTTTTTCCTGATAATTTTAAATTCTCCTTTTCTCATTAGTTTTTACTAAAAATAAAAAAAAAAAAAAAAGGAAACAAAGAAAACCAGTGGTAGAGACAGTCAGCAAAGTACACTCCTGCAAAAATAAAGAATGTTTTATATTTGAAATCTCTCAGGAGAATCTCAGATTACTTGTGTAATCCTTGGTATTTTTTGAACGTAAATGAGAAGGACCATTTGCAGTGAAGACAGATTTGCCAAGTTGCACTCCTGGACACTGCTGGATGGCAATGGACATTGAAATGTGCCACAGGAATAAATAATTTTTGTGTTCACAGGTACAGTAATTTCCATAATAAATACTTTTGATGCTATCCCATGCTGGAATTTGGAGCTGTAAAGTTAGGTAGATAAGCAATGTATTGAGTTTATAGGTGTTTAAGTACAGAACAATTGTGTTTATTGTGTTTAAGTACAGAAAGTCAAAGTGGATTTTCAGAAGACCATGCAGAAAGTCAAAAGTCAGCCAGGAGCAGAGCCTTTCTTTTCTGGCACTCAGCAGCATGCTTTAGAAAAGCTGCATTCTGAGGGCAAATCAGAGCCCAAAGATTTTCCAAACCCAAACTGGGTGTCTTGTTTTGAAAGCACATCCCTGAAGGGTGACAGCAGATTGTGAACATTTCGATGCAATCTCTTGCTTCTCAGGAATGAAAGGGCAAGCTATTTTTGTGGCTGAATGAGGTTCAGGCTAGTAGAAAAACTTGGGCTTGTCACAAGGGTTCCAAGGTGCACAAATGCTGCATCTGCAAGATTTCCTCTTCCTCATGTAACTTCCAGTTCAGAGCAGACCAGTCAGTGCCAGGAGTTTTTAATGGCATCTGCAACCCAAAGAAAAAAATCTACTGTCCATATCAAAGTTTTACTCTGGTTTTAGGCTGAGGAGCCTTGATTGCTGACCGCGAGAGCAATCAAGATTTCTTTCTATCAGATTTACTGCATAGCATATCTAATTACTTGATATCATTCTCTAATTCCAAAAATTCTAATTACCCACAGAAGAAATTTATTGCAATTGGGAAAAGAAACTGATTATTATTTGCAAAGCTTTGGATCTTCCTCATTATTTACTGAATCAGGAAAGCTTTTTCTCACAGTAGGTCAAAGAAATACTGGTATATGGGTCTGCACTGCATATGTATGTGTATAGACATATTCATCCAGAATATCTTCATTTTGCTAATTGTAGCAATTTGAATAAGATTTTCAGAAATTTTTACTTTAACAATGAGATTTTATTTAGGCAAGAGTAGATCTATCTTGCAGTTTTGTTATTTTAAAAACTTTATCCGCTTCTAGCTGTACTACATTGGAAATCCAGAGCACACAGAATGCATGCAGAAGCAAGATTTTTCAGTTTTAAGGCTCATGTGTACATTGAGAAATCATCGCACTCCTACTAATAATGTGGTCTGTGACATTTAAATGATTTGTGGCCTGTAATCAAGATTCTTACAAATATTATAGTGGGTTCTAAAAGTAATTATCATGGTGAATTCTATTCTATAAGTTAGCTAAAGTTTTACTTCCCTGTTTTCCATATTTTTAGTGGTATCTTCAATACTGTGCATTCTCTCCTACAGTGAAAGATACTTCAGTTGTTTATTTTGAGCTGCTTTAGAAGTACTAATATTGAGAAACAATATAGGAAAAGATGCAAACCACAGTATCTTGAAACAACTCAGACTGCAGACAGACTTGTTCACATATCCATTTCCTCAATCTTGTACATTTTTCTGTCAAACTTTCCAGTTTAACTTTGTTTCACCTTAGGATTATGTTAATGCATCATTCATTTAGCTAATTTGTATTACCAGTTGTAATATATTTTTTCAGAATAAAAACAGTGTTGAACATTTTGCCTCCACACAGTAGGTCAGTCAAGAAGATCAATTAAAGTATTTCTTTCAGAAGATGTGACCTCATAGCAAAAAATTCATGTTTCCATTAGTGTCTCACAAAAGATAAAGCTACTAAAAATTCCTATGCCATTCCTAAAGTAAAATCTTCTTTTTGCACACAAAGAGCAGCAAATCAGCTAACCCAAAACCAGCTGTAAGGAGGCTGCTTCCATTTTTATACCACAAAACTGCATGAAATTTGAAGTAAATTAAGAAACAAAATGGCAAAATGTCCCTTTTCCTAATATGTTGCTACACGGTAGACTTTCAGATATCAATTTTCATTGGCTCATTTTCTTTTCTTTTTCTCCAGTTTTGGTTTCAGTATCATTGTTCTGTGCCTACAGATACTCCCTATTTCCCACAAAATATGCAAACTGAGATGTGAAAAGGGAATGTAATGGGATTTAGTGAAAGGGATCTTGATACTGCCAAACAGCCATGTATCTAAAAACGTGGGGGATAAGATTCTCTTAGGAAATCTCTGCTACTAACTTACAAGACAGAAAAATACCAAGGTGAATGTGTGTCTCTTCTCTGCATGCAAAAAACCCAACAAAACCCAGGGCAAAGTACTTGAAACTTGAGGGAAAAAAAAAAATCTTCAAATCTCAGAGGAAGTTGTAAGAGAAAGCAGTTTTTTGTTTGAACAGATTCAATATCCCCAGTTTTAAAACTGAGATTTTTCCCAAAAGTCAGATACCAATTATGAGTCTAGTTGTGCCTTCCTTACTCTTCATGCTTGAGAAAAGAAAATTTTATGTTTTATTGAATATTCTAAAGGCTTAGAATAAAGACCACTATTGCAGAAATGATCTGAATTTCTTTTAGATGTTTGAAAGGATTAGTAAAGCTGTTCTTTTTCTTTCCATGAGGATCTGCAACTCACTACTTACTCCAAATATGTATGATCAGTAAGAAAAAGCTTAAAATAAAATCAAACCTTCATTTTGTACTGAAAAAACAGGGCTTTGCCCTTTCTGAAAAGGAAAACACAATTGAGTTTTGTACAACTTGCACAAGATGGATAGATTACCTTCAAAGGGAAGACAGCAATTACTGATAACAAACAGGAAGTAGCTGCATCTGTACGTTGCTAAGATTTTAGTTGCGACTTAGGGTTGAAGTCCACCCAGATTTGCTGCAGCTGTCAAAGGAATAAATTCAATAACATGTTGTCAAATACAACTCTTTTAATGATAGCAGTGCAAGATATATAATTTATCTGCCATTGTTACTCCCTTTTCATGTAAGAACACATCAATATTTCATATCTTCTCAGTTTCATTTCTTAAAAGAGCGATTTTGATCAATGTATTGAAATAGGATTTACTTGAGAGCCAAAGCACAGACATCTCCTCTTGGCTTGCTGGTGGTGTGCATGTAATCTATACATACTATCATAAAAATGCTTATGTTCTTTGCATAGTTCACAGTTTTCTAGGAGAGGAAAGATAGTTACAGCATTTTGAACAGAAGAATAGGCAAGTTCTCTGGAGGTATATTGTCCAGTCCCAACCTTGAAAGAAAGAAGAGAGAAATATCACTTCCTCTCTGTCACTTTTGAGCTAAGGGAAGAAGCAGAGTTAAGAATAAAAATGTTGGGAAAAAGTGCCACCTGATTATCATTTCTCATTTGTTTAGATTTCCATATTCCTTTCAATTTGCTGGCTTTCAGTCCTTCTCTTAATGCTTGTTTTGTAATGCAGTGCTCTCATTTTCTATCTTTAGTTTCTCTGTCCTCGCATTTTCATGCACTCTTAAACACTGTACCTTTTTTACCTTCCTATTTTGTCATGTTTCATTTCCATACTTGTTGTGTGGTCTGACAATTTCTCCTTAATTTCAGTTGTTCTCTATGATCAACACCAATCTACTGCCTTGAACTCTTTTTCTTACATTATTCCCAAGATTCAAAGTATTTTATGCTTCTGGAGCTCCACTAGTATAATTTCTACATCAAGCCACCATATTCTCTCAGAGCTTCCTTTTCTGTTACCCCTTAAAATATATAGAAATGCTCCAAGCTCATCACAGAGAGGGTAGGCGTTCACATGAGCATCTGTGATCTCAAGCCTGTAAATCTGGAAGCAGTTCTAAACCCATTTTTTACTGGGGATCAAGATGACTTTTGGCATTATGGGCTTCAAGCCACTTTAAGGGTCGCTACTCTCTACTACAAATTATTTATTCGTTTATTTTAGTTGATAGACCCACCAGTACAGATTGACAGACTAACATGAGGAAAACCAATGCCAAGAATAAAATTTCAGGTACATTATCTGCAGCAGACATCTAGATCACAGAAAAACAATAATAATGCCTGATGTGAAATTGGGCAAGTCATGGCATTGTCTACTGGTTCAGGGTAGAATGTTCAGAGACAGAATTCCTAGTTTCCTGTTCAGTGAGGAACACTGTGAAGCTGCAAGTGGGTTCTTAGTAGATAAGAGGCAAAGTCAAGACTAGATTCTTAGTGAGCTCTGTTTGGATGGAAGTTTCCAAGTGTTTCAGCAGAAAAATATTTCAGGTGTGCTACTAGACATTAAGTTTGGAGAAAGCAACAAATAACTCAAACTGGCCTAATAAAAGTCTTTGGTAATCTTCAGATGTGGCACTTGACCCTGGGCAGAGGGTAAGTATGAGTTCTCTGTATCTCTAACACTCCTGTAAATCCTGTGGTGGTTAATTGGGTCATCTGCTTTCTGTAGTGTTCTGAATTTTATTCACCCTGAATATTGTGAATAAAAGGCACTAAGGACATCCTCACAACAAGGCCCCAAGCCCTCGATTTATTTCTTTTCAAAGACAGTCTGTATTATCATAGCACTGATGTTTGGCTGCCCCAGATAAGAGAGCTGTCTTTGAAGTGCTGCCTCAGCTGGGTTCAAAGGTAAAAATTCCATAAATGGGAGAGATTGCTCTGTATACTGAACAGAATTTGCATTTGATATTTTTGCTCTCATTTCCTTTTGACTGTTTTATACTTAATACCAAAGCTGATGTAATGCCCCATTTCCACAGTGGTCTTCAAAGTTTCAAAGTACAGCATGTTGCCTTCAGTATTGATTTCAGCTCTGCATTCAACCTAAACTCACTGGGTGAGAAGGCAGCCTGGTGCAAAATATCATGACTCTTTGGAAAGTGAATATATGATTTTGAATTCTTCAATAACATCTCTTTGAAAGTAATAGCTACTCTAGGTCTTCTTTCCCTATTTGTTCTTTTCTACAGTTACATGGGCAAAATATTTCATGCTGTTAATTTTTCATCACTGTTTTAATTGACTTTGAGTTCTCTAGCTACTGTTGTCCAGGCCCTTCTTTACTGGCTGTATTTGTTTTTATGGACGTGGGATAAACTATATGTTACCTGTTTATATGGGCAGCAAGCCAGGCAGTGTGATATATAGCTTCTATTTCTATGACTACCAGACTGGGGTTCTGAACACAAAGTTAAAATTTTATGTTTCTGATAAAATTATGAGAAGAGGTGGGCATTTAAAAATAAACTCGGCAATTTGAGATGATTGAGGAGATGATAAATAGAGGATGCTGAATGCTGACTTGCCCCTTGTCTCCCATCACCCCTTGGAATCTTAGCCAACTGGATCAGTACATTTGGCTTTCTTCTCCATGTGGTGAGATCGCACAACAATGATTTTTCCTTCAAGTTCCTACACCAAAACCAGCATTTATTGACCACACAAATTACTATATTTGAGTCTCATATCTACCTCTATTGTCAGAAATAGCCTTTAAAATTAATACAGAGTGGAACCAGGAGAGTTAAAGGAGCATCCATCAGGAACAAAGTCACTGCTGCACTCACTTAAGTGTAAGGGGCCTGGAACCTAGTCTTGACTTCCTTTGCCTCTTATACATTTAACGTTAAAGTGAACCTTGTAAACAAACAGGTACTCTATCTGCTTCTGCCTCCGTTTCAGCAAATAATATGCTAGGTAAAACCCTAATCCACTTCTATATAGGTCTGTTTGTTTTGTAAAGAGGTCCTTATCTTGACCATCTGTATCCCCTCAGGTCAAGGAATCTTTCCCTGGATGAATATATTAATTAATGCCTATCCTGTTCTTCAAAGTGTGTAGGCTCCTCTACATTCTCCTGGGAGAAGAATGGGCATTTTATAGAGGAAGCAGCAATTGCTATCTTTTACAAAGACTCTGTGAATGCTCCCTGTGTGCCTCCTGAGATATGTGCTGGTACTGTTGGTATGGGGGATTATAAGGAAACATTTTCCTTCTCTTTGTCTGAACTCCAGCAGATTATGTACATGGGGCTCACTCGTCTGTTTGCACATGTTCCCTGTGTGCTTTGAAGTGTTAGTCCAGTGATAATAATGAAGGAAAACAGATATTGTGTTTCCATTTCAGAATGGTGTGTTTTGTTAGCTCTTATGCAGAAGCACAGAGTACTTCTAAGTCAAAAGGAAATAAAAAGCAAGTTTTCACTGTTTCTTTCTCTTTTATTGACATGGTTTGTTTTCATATGGGTAGTTTGGAATAGTATCACTGGGCGATAAAGGGAGTCTAAAAAATTAACAGTATTAAATGTGTTAGATGCTCACAGAAATCCACCAGATTTTGTTGTTGTTGCTGCTGTTGCTGCTACTGCTGCTACTGCTGCTACTGCTGCTACTGTTGTTCTTTTATTATCTGTTACCTGGCACTTGTATCTGCAAGTTAGTGAGAAAGGTAGTTCATATGCAGACACCACCATTTGTAATGAATGTTTGTCCTAGATAAGAATGTATTATCCAGGTTAAATTACTTTTTTTCAGCTATGAAATAAAGTATAATTATGATATGAGTTCAATAAAAACTGATATGGCAAGACAACTTTCCATAAACACTTATTTTCAAGTTTTGCATATCTGATTACTAAGAATGTGATCTGGGCTGGCAAGAGTTGAAAAGATTGCATGTGCCTTTCACTGTAATAAAGATAACAGACATGAGGTATCATTTCAGTTTATCTTCCTCCTTTTAATTAAAAACATCCTGCTATTAGAGATAAGTGGCATCTCATCAGAAGGAATTAATGGATAGAAAAATTGAGTCTGATCCCTGTAACTCTGAATCAGAAATGATAAAGGATTTACTGTAAAGTGTTATATATATGCAATGATAATGCTCTTAGATTTACTGCTTAAAATGCAGGCTTTATATCCTTTGAAGATACATCTGATTTTAAAAATAGCAAAATTAATAAAACCAAAAACATTTTTGTATTTTCTATACCCTTATTTATTTATTTTCTAAAAGAAGGGGAAAGAAATTCACCTGCTTATCACAATGCTTGTTAGTTTTTTCATTTTATCAGGTTTGGAGCATGTATACCATGTCATAGTGTGCTTGTGCAATTTCTGTGAGGAAAGTGCTGCAAAAGATGTGTCTGAGCTGCTTTTATTACCCTGTGGTCTATTTCCAAAGACTTTTACAGACTTGGAGCTCTTCACATATCAGTGTTCTTAGTAGAATAATTTAAGCTGCCTGTCTAAGGTGTTGTCCTCATCCTTCTACCTCCAGAATATATCCTGTGTATTCTAGAAGATATTCCAGATGCTTTATCTTGCCTGGTAAAGCCATTCTTCATGGGTGAATCCAAAGATCTATAGCAGTTCTTCCATGGCTTATCACTCAACATCACTTGATGATTCCCATATACAAGAAATCTTAGAAAAATGGCTATGCATCAGATTCTCTGTGTCTTAGGCCACCAAATGTCCTTCTGCACACTGCTTACAGAGTAGAAACACTGGGCAGATATTCAGATATTTGTGAACTTCCTCTAGCACAGTTTAGAATCTGCCAACAGAAGGGCCTAAGGGTGTGTCACTGACTGTAAAGGGGATGGTGTGTTAGATGCAGTATGGCCATGCTTATAAATTTATTTGATATCACCAAGATCAAAAATATTAGAAGATAACATTACCATGCTACATGGCTCTATACTGCTCTGCTGAGCATTCCAGGATAGCTGCCTTTCCCTGGTGTGATAGGAAAAGGTGGGACACAGTTGGCCAGGTGCAGCAGTGATGGGAAAAAGGTAAAGACACACCACTCTCTCTGCAAGAGATCTGCAACTTTCCTCTCTTGTATCAGGACAGACGAGGTCCTGTACTCATGGTCATTGCTTTGCAGCTATCTAATTAAACAGTGGCCACAGCTGGACAGGGGAATCAGTGATGCGTGTGTTACAATGTCCTTCTGTAAATACTCACAGAGGACACAGGCTCTGTACAGCCCTGAGGAACAGAAGCAGAACTTCTCAGGTGAGACTGTGGAAAGCACCAATGTCAGGCAAGAAGTTTCTATAAGATGTGTGGAATGCTTGTATTTATGTGCATAAATAACAGTGTGAATGTGTTCAAATACAACTACTTTAAAAATGCATTACTTAAAACATTGCTGTTGAGGTCAGGCATTAAAACTAAATACAAATTTGATCCTCCAGTGCCTGAATGGGTCATTTCTCTAATCTTCATGTGTGTAAGTATCAGAATTATTTCTAGGAATTGAGCTACAACACAGAAAAGGTCACGAGGAATTTTACATCACAGCTGTATCTAAGTAAGGAAAAAAAGCGGGGAGTTCTGACTTGAAGAAAAGTATGCCATAAATGCTAAGACAGTTTTTTTTTTTTTATTGCACAGCTAACATTGCCAGGAAAGCTCAGAAGCCAGCAGATTAGCCTGGCTTGACTAAACTACAGGAAAAGATTTTTCCCAGTGAATTTGCATACAGCATCAATCACTGCAAAATCTGTCTCAGTGTTTGCCTCTATGCTAGTAAATGAAATGTAGTCATGCCATGGGTCTGACACAGATGTGTAGTCATCCATACTATGGCCATGGTTCCTTGTATGTTGTTGATTTAGGTCAGATAGTGTACTGCCAGGTGAATCCCAGACTAATTTTCAGGATGACTAGGACCCATTCCTGATAGGAAATTTCTATGAACTACTCTACAAAGAAGGGATTTGGGGATTTTGTGTTAAATAACATTTTTCTACTGCAGCTCTGGACTACTTTTGTTTTTAAAGTAAGCAATTTGTCTGAGCAATTTTGCTCCCCACCAGGAGCTGGGAAAAAGGAGCTGGGAAAGAAAGAGGAAAGGGATTCCCCTGGTGTCTAAAATGACAACATGTCCAGAGGGAAATCCTCTAAGCTCTACCTTGGTTCTCTATAACAGTCCAAACTGAGCTTTCCCTAGGCAAATGAAGGTTGTTCCACCTTTGAATGGTAAATAGCCTTCCTTGAGTCATGCACATGACACAGTGCTCTATAGGAAATGGCCAGCTGTGCCATCTGTTTGTAGCCAGGCATGACAAGTCTCAACCCAGGGCCAGGGACCCCTGTGAATCAGCTAACCTGACCCATCTCCCCATCCTGAGTGATGAAAGAGTTCCTGTTCCCATTCCCAGTGTTTGCATTTGCCAAAGCTAGTTCAATGCTCCTGCAATTCCTCTCCCCATCATACTCAGGAGGGCCCTGACAGGGAAGGTGTTTTTAGAAGTGCTCATCATGACAGCTACCAAATCCAGCACACAGCTGTGTAATGGTCTCCTTTACATTTCATGATATTGTATTGATCACAAATTGAAATTCATAAACTAATTCATAAACAAAAAATTGGTGCATTCCAAATAATAGATGAACACATACCTATCCCAGGATAAACATCTCAGGAGCAGCAGTATTGCAACACTGAGTGCAGCAGCAGTCCCACTCTTACCAGTCATGCTGTTACACACAAAATCTTGTTTATGGACTAAGGGGAAGCATAACATATGTATATGCATTCACAGCCAACAATTTCTTATTCATGCAACTAAAATCTTAAGAATTTAATCAATATTAGTCCATTTTATGTTATATAACATAAAGTTAAAGAAAACTAAGTCGGACTGTTTCTATATGGAAAAGGTCTCAATAATGTGGGTGAAATTGTAATATACACACTTGTTAGCTTCCACCCCTGCTCCTGGTGGTATGTTCACCTGACCACTGCTTTTCTGATCCTGAGACAGGTGGTTTCATTCTGGTGTGGTGGTGCTTTATGATGAATTATCAGCATCTGAAGTCTTTTTCCAAATAAATATGATGTTCATATTGTTGGTTCCTTACTCCTGTATCCATCTTACTTTTACGTGCTTTCTAACACCTTGTGGTTCTTCATTGGTCTGCAGCTATTACACCTTCATCCAAGCATATTTATATCATGCCTTTCATGTATGTTAAATACTATTCCTCTGTTTTCTTTGTTACTCTGTTCTTTAATTGATCATCGGGAAGTTGTTTGTAGCTGAGAGTTCTTTATTGTCAAGATCATCACATGCCTACTCTGCACTATGTTGTACCCAGTGCCTTCTGCTTTTCAAGGTCTCTGTTATCCTGGACTTTTATTTCTTTACATGATATCATTTTGTTAGAGCTACAAACTTATTATTCTCTACAGAGTAATTCTTTGTTACCACTAGCTGTATAAAACTGTGGTTGTGCTACACAAAGATAATGAGAAAAACAAATTAGACACAGGCTACTGGTCAATTAGAGAAATTACTGTCACAGCTAAAACAAATAAACCAAATCTGCAGGCAGGCCAATAAAGTTCAGATTTAGCAGGCCTGACAAGCCTTTTTCCTGAAGACTTAAAAATTCATTACCAAGCTTATGATCTGTTACTGGTAATGATCAGTGGTAAAACCCCATGGCTATGATCTGTGCTTTCATTGTATGCAAGAGTGCTTGTAGCCTATATGTGAAAATACTCAAGATACACTAGTAATTTCTCTGATATATTTATTCTAATGCCTATATAGATCGGTAGAATTGGAAATACTGTCTGAAGCACAGTGTTGGCAACTAAAGCATGATGATCTGCAGGATAGGTAGAAGTAGATGCTGCCAGGTTGGTGAAAATGACACAAGGTATATCTCAGTATAATGTAACAACTATCTGTGGGCAGGAGAAAGACTAGAATTGGCATTTCTTCAAAGGTTAAAATGTTTCTCAGTATTTTCTGCAATATTTGCTGCTATTTTATGGTCAAATAAATACTGGGAAAATATACCTACATATTACTCTGTGGGTAAAAAAGATCACCCTTGAAACTGGCAAAAAAGTCTTCACAGTGTTTTCTCTTTGGTTTCTGTTTATTCATCTCTTTATAGCTATGATTATCAGCTGGAAGATAAATCAATATCTACCATGACTTCCAGGACTGCCTGAGAAACTGTGTATGATACATGACACAGGTTTAGCAGCCAGTATTTCTCAACTTCTGAGTTTCTAAAAGGGAGGATATAGTAAAATTTTCTTGTAATGCAGTAGGAACATTGTTTAATGGGTAAGTCTGAGAGGGGGCTTCTAAATGCTTCTATCCTTCCTCACCTGGAGAATCTACAGAAGAGCAGGGCTCTTCCTATGTGCCTCAGACAGGAGGATAAGAAGAACTATTTCTATTTGCTTCAGATTTTTGCAAAATAAACAATTGGATCTGCCTGAGTCAGTCTTTTGGCTTATGAAAATTTTGAATTCTGAATGGCAATCTGTCCATATGCTGTATGTAAAGCAAAATCTCTCCACACAGGTGTTCTCACTCTCCGTGACTCTTCCACTGGTTGTAGTTCAGTACTGTAAAGCAGGGCTAGAAGATTGATTGTGTTACCCAAATGAATTAAATTTAGCAGTCCTGATCCAAGAGTTTGTGAATCCCACTGCATAGCTAATTCATTCTTTCTGACAGAAAGGTCTAAAAAGCCTAAAGAGATTTCTGTCCTTTCTGCTTCATTTTCTGACCTGTGAAACAGCTACAATGAATGATTGACTACTCAGAAAGCGAGGACATCTTGAAGACTGAAAACCAAATAACACTTGGGACAAATGTCCGGAGTCTGATCTCATCTTTTTCGTTTGGGTATGCAGTCTGGTTGCAAAATACAACGCAATTTGACTGTTCTATTCAAGAGACAATTGGGATTGGAATAACAAAGGTGTGGCAGAATAGGAATTACTTGCATTGTTTGAGTAATTTCCGCAGTGTTTTCCTAGGCTGTCCTTCACTTAGCAAAGTGCTTGGTTCAGTGTTTCTTGCACCATTTCTCCCGCTTCATTCACGTAGGAAAAGTAATTCATGTAAACACAGAAGTGTGGCAACAGAACCACAGCAGTCTGCTTGCACCTCCAAAGCCAAAAGTCATCCAAAAAGCTTTCTAAACTGTTGTGTGTTTCCTGGTTTGTTGTGGTTTTGGTTTAGTTTGAGGGGAAGAGGAGGGGTGAGGAAGGTGGAGTGGCTTTTTGTTGTTTGTTTGTTTGTTTCTTTGTTTCTGTCTTTTTTTAAATCTGCAATTTACTGGCAGCAAAAATAGATATCTGAGAACAATTAGGTGGAAAATACAAACCGTATCTTTTAGATTATTTCATTGTTCTTCTTGTAAACATCCGGTGGGGTACCACATCCTGGAAAATCCACTCAGTTTCACTACATATGGAAATTAAGACAGTGCCCGTGCACTGGCAGATCACAGTTGTATGCACATACAAGAAACACATCTTTCTCTCTAGTCAGATATGTAAATAATAAACATGTCTAGAATTGGGAAATTAACTTTCTCATGTTATTAGCCATTAGCCCTTACTTTTTTTGCAATAAAATGAGAAATTAAAATAATCAGTGAGCAGATTACCATCATTTGCATCCAGGTACATGTTCAAAAACTACTGTATCGAGTGTTGCTCCTCTGAATAATTTTCCTTTATAATATTTACACAAAACCAGATTTAAGGAACATAAACCATTTATATTATATATATTTGCCCTCCTTCTGTTTTCATCTTGACTTCTTAGAACATCTTTTTCTCCAATTCATCAGCAGAGCAGTAAACCTTCATTTAGAAAAATACAGATCTTTAAGTCTCCTATTTCCTGCTTCTATGACAGTCTGTATTCTAAAGAGACTTGGATTAAGAAGTAATAACATGCTTTATGCCCACCATAGGAATTGGGCAATTTAGACTCTTTAAATAAATGCTCAGACCTAATACCATTAAGCCTTAATTCAAGTCCTCTGGACAATGAAGCAGTTTCCCTTTTTAGAGACAAAAAAACCATGCCAGGACACGTGACGAGGGAAAGAGAGAGAAAGAAAGGAAGGTAAAAGGAAAGGTTTCTTTAATTTTATACTATGCATGTATCTATATCATTTATATACACACATTTTTTATATATGCCATGAAAGGATGCTCTTAGGAAAGTAAGGTCATTGTAACATGTAAATTTACAAACTAGCAGAAGCTGGACATTCATATGGAGACATACCTGCTCTCAGATGTCATCCTCATGTTTACAGACTGACTTAGACTTTGATCTTCCTCACTTTGGTCAGCTTGTATTGTGTCAGAGTAGTCACTCCTTTGTTTAAACATCTTTACAAATAGTGGTATGAAATCTAAAATGGGCACATATGCTCAGACAAATATTTAGCATTATATTTATGTGTATTTGATTAGCAGATGCAGAGGCTGGTGCTCAGCATTTGGCCAATTTTTACCACGATCTTTTTCACACACACTGAAATATGCACCTTCAGTACTTTAACTAATATTATGGTTTGCACATCAGAATAATTTTTATTTCTTAGGTAAAGAGCCTTGAAATGGAATCTTGAAAATCCTTTCTCTATTTTCTTCAGAAGTTGTGGAAATTCATAGGTAATCTGCATTGATAGAATTAAAATAAAAAATCCCTAAAAATCTGAGGAATTATCAGATTGTCTAAAATACCTCACTTAAGCCTTCAGCCTAGGAATAAACCTTGTTCTTTCTGTAAGACCTCTTCTTAAATAATTCCTGTGTAGCTAGAAATCTCCAAGCTCTTTTTTTAAAGCTATGACAACTAAGAAACACTTCATTTCATTTGTTTCTCCTTTACATTCCTCCCATCCTTTACATACTTTCTACAATATCTTTCGACAACAGCGTCAGATGACATTTTAATTGTAATTTTCAACTAAATTAAAACATTCTTTAAAAGGAAGTACATAGGGAATTTCATGCAAATAAGGATGACAATTTCATGGCCCATGATCTGGGCAGCCTTAATAGACTGTGCTGATCAACAGGACAAACCCTGCATTTTTCATAAGCAGTATCTCCATTGTAATGAGTGTTACAGTCACTGCTACAGGTATAAAACCAAAAACTGTAGATTGATGAAGAAAAAAAATTATCACTTGGCTTCAGAATTTTCAGCATGCATAAGTCATTCACTGCATCACGGTTCAGGCTATGAATGCATCTTTTAATGTTTCATAGCTTCAAAACCTCCATTTGGACAACTTTACAGGATTTGTTGATTCCTATAAAAAACTTTATTTTCAAATTTTTTCCTATAATCCAGCAGCCCTTGTCTCAATGCAGTTTTTCTTGATGGACTTGTCCACTGGTATCCACTTTTAACAGCTGTTCATAATTTCTTTATACTGTGTTATGAAAAAGAGAGTTTATAGCAGTTTTAGATTTCAAAGTAACAGTTACTTCAGCTTATATTAAAACGTCTGTGCCAGTTTAAGATCAATCAGTGACTCAGAAAAAACACACTCTCTTTCCTTTTAATTTAATATTAGGACAAGCTGGAGATCTGGCATTGAAGTAAACAGAAAGATTTACATAAAAAAAACCACTGTTCCAGTACACATTTCAGATATTTCAAAATGACCTAAAGTTTTATGTAGACTGTAAACAGAGTAAACATTTATTTAGAAACCAAGTGAGAGCTATCTCACCAAGACAGTTTAATTTTGGTACCAGGCTCCTTTAAAATGGTACACATAACAATAATAAGAAATAGAAGAGGATTGTAAGAACTTTAATGAAAGTCTTATCATTGAAAAGTCATTTTTGTATTTTAATTATTATTATTATACAAAAGTATAAGTACTTTGGTATTTGATAGAGAGGTGTGGCTCCAGGAGTTAGCACTGAGGTTTCTTCATAGGTAAAGCTACAGGCGGGGACATTGTAAAGGAGATTTTGAAACAGCATCACCCCACTCCTTTGAAAATACCTTTGAGATTATTTCAGTAGCGCCTTGCTGATGTTGCAACAAAGAAAATAGTTAGGTCAGAGACATTAGCATTCCTTTGGCTATGCTATTTCTGTTGCATGACTAGACAACTGAGCCCATTAAACTAATCCGGGTCGGTGTTTTCCCCAGTTTGGCAGATCATGTGAATCCTTACAGAGCCATAAACAATGTGCAATAGAACCAAGCTCCTTTTTTATTCCTCCTTTTTTTTTTTTGAACAATAGCTTTGTTATCACCTAGAACTTAAAGTGTCAGTTCTGTAAAGTGGCTTAAACTTGCTCAACTTTGAGCAACTTTGTGATGCCACAGGGCTCAGCAGGAATTTTTTATATGCTTAAAATGAGGCTTTAGGCCTTGCTAAATTGAAAGTTTACCTGACATTTTATGTGCTGAATTGAACCTTATTATGTGCTTGTTTCAGTCAAATTAACACCTGACCTCTAGCAGCAAGTCTGGAGAGCAGTGATGATGTAATCAAACTGCTTTTATTGTAATTTTGGAAAAGTCATCCCCAGTCTTTGACCTGTGTTAAAGACAGTGTTGGTGGAGGTATATGGCTGCTACTTACTTGGGACATTAATTTTGCACAGCTGTTGCTATACCTTAAGTGGTTCAATGTAATATTATGGCCTGGTCCCTTTCTAGTCTTCCCTCACTTATAGTAACAGAACATTTTCACATAAGCTCCTGAAGTGTTTGTTATTGCTAGATATGGCTGCACACTGGCAGACAGAGACAGTACTGTCAACTCATTCATGCATTAGAGGGATGTTTTAATACCCTATTTCCCCTAATATTAATGTATTCACTTAATTCTGTAGATGTACTTTCTTGATTCTGTCTCATAATTGATCAAAAATGTGTTTCTTGATTTTTCAGAGCTCCTTGAGAACTAACAGGATTATATTTTCAAATGTTCTCTTTTCAAGAGTGCTGTCTAATGTTTAGAGCAGAAGATAGGCAGTGAGTAATCTTAAATTTAAATCCAAACATTTATTTTTGAAATGTTGTATGACACAGTCTTTCTTTCCTTTGATTTAATTTCTCTTAGTACAGACAGTATGATAGCACTATATAAATATGTTTTGAATCATTATTGAATTATAAAAGCAATTGAATAGTCTGGGTGACCATACTGTGAGTAGGTCTCATCTGAGGCCTACTGACCTGCTCTGACCACAATTAGAGAGAATGTGATGTGTTTCAGCAAACCTTCAATGCCATGGCAAGAAGAGGCTGTATAATTTTTCCTTTACTGTCACTTCACCAACAGCTCTCCTGATACATCTGCCACTCACCACATGCCAAAACCTTTCACAACTTGCCTTGTCATTCTAGGAGGTTCTTGCTTCCACCCTGTTCAATCTATCTGTTAATGAGTACAGCAATAGGTACCTGTTTTATGGGCACAACAACCTGTTTTCAGAAAATAGATCTTGGCCCAGACAATGCAAGTTTTGCCCAAGTGCTTTGAGGAATTGTCCCTATGTTATTTCCACCTTCTCTGTCTTCTCAGCTGCACTCGCACAGTACACTGACAGGAGAGGCATCCTCCAGCAAAGAGCTCATCCCCCAACATGCTGCTGGTCCTGGCAGCTGGAAAATGACAAGACCTTAAGGCTGGAATATTTCGCTTATTAACCTCTTGCACTTTTTTCTAGGTTTCAGTTGTGATCTTGTTTAAGCAGCTGATGTCTTCTCAGCTGCTAAAGTCAGAGGTTACAATATTATTGTGTTAGAGGTGGGAATTGAAGTAATTTTCAGATGAGACAACATTAGTTTCTATTTCAGGCTTTTCTGGAGAAAGCAGCTGCCAGATTCAAGTCTGAAATGAAATAGACAAAAAGTCAAAGTGGGTAAATCACATCCTAGTAGATGCTAAGAACTGAAATGTAGCATTTTTCTGTGTGCCTGTGAGGCAATAACCTTCTAGTGCATCATCCAGATGGCCTATAGTTTCTAAATCTGTTTTCAGGCATCAGTATCAAGAATCCCACTTGAGCTTGGTGCAAAAATAGCAAAAATGAAAAGTGGGAAGGGAACACTTCATTTACAAAGATTATCAACTTCAACTTTTGCTACAAATTAAAAACCTTATATGGCCTTCAAGAAAGTCTGACTGGATAACAAAACATTATGTAGAAAAAATTATATGCATTTCTTCTTCTCAGCTGCACTGTTCTAAAGCAACTTCTACCTTCTTGGCTGACCATATGTCAGTGAGTGGATATTGCACTAAGTAGGCCATTACACTGGTCCACCATGGCAATTCCTGTGTTCCTATCACAATTTAGTCTCAGATCTGTAATCAGTCTGGATGGGAATGCAAATCTTCAACAAATTATTTTCCTGTTCATGGAAGGGTTATTTCTTCCTTTATCTACTAACTTATGGTGCTGAATAATAGACAGAGGCCTCATATAAATGGTACCAGAACCAGGATGTCGTGTAAATTTTTGTGCACTTGCTGCACTTGCAGCAGTGCAGTGTCTCTCAGTCAGTCAATGTCTTTGAGGTCTACCTGCAGAATGCAACATTAGGTAAGAGGGAAGAAACAGGAGACACAGAATCGTAGAAGAAATGTCTGTTGTATGTTTTTCCAATGTTGCAAGCCAGCAGTTACGCTGAATCTGTCAACCCTTGTTTAGCAAGTATAAATAGCTGATACCTTCCAATGCTTAGAGGTCTCGTGCATTCAGATTATTTAAAATCCAAGTTTCATATTTGCCTTATTCCCTTGGTAAACTCACTTTTGCCTAGTTGCAGTAGTCTGACAGTGGCTATCCTTAATATTCTTGCAATCAGAAAGGCCTCTCTGGGCTCATTTTCTCTAAAGGAAGGGACAGGAAAGAAAAAAACATAATTAAAAATATAGGGAAATGCATCTCCAAAGAAGCATCGTATATTATGTGTTTAGTTCAACTGGTTCATTTAGTCTTAAATGAACCAGTTAAAAACTGGGGTATAATCCTTAGGCATGCCCTTGAAAATATTTCCTTACCTTCATTAAGATATGATAAAAATTTTGTCATCTATCACTATCTTTTCATAACCACTTACAATTTGTGTATCATTCAACAGGATTGAAATATGGAAATATCAATGTTTCAGGCCTAGAGGGACTGTATGGCCTTTCACTTTCCAGAAAAGTTTTCAAGAAATTTCAAAGTTTTTCACAAGACCTTTCTCATTTTCTTTCATCCCCTTTTTCAAAGTTTCTTGTTTTCTTTGACAAATTCTTGTAAGAAATCCACATTAAAAAAAAAAAAAGGTTTTACTACTATGGATCATAAAGTACATTATGAAAAATATCTTATTTGACCCAAAATCACTTGGTCCACGTAACTGTAATATTCCTAGACTTCTGTCCTCTCAGTGTTTCAGATACTTCATACATATATACTCTGTTCCTCCCTTTTACTCTATAGTTACTTTCTTTTACTCTATAGATAGGCTGTAGGTGCTTTGGAGGAATGATTTTATTTCTGGAATTAGTTTTTACAGGACATAGCACAGAGTGCTTTGAAGCTGGCTCTTGGGAGAATGATAACTTTTAAAATCATTATTTCTTTTAAACTGCTAAATTTAAAATTTAGTCTCAGAATTGTGTGCTCTAGAGAGGACTTATAGACTGCGTAAAATATTAATGCAAATGCTTGGGGAGTGGTTCTCACATGGACACTTGTACGTGTCATGACATCACTGTCTAGCCATCCATGTGTGCATAATGATATCTGATCTGCACAGCTGGCTGGGAAGTCTGTTTCTGTGGATCTGAAATCCAAACTTTCAGTTTACACTCTTTACACTGTCAGGTTAATGTCTCTGTCCCAGTAAAAAAATTACCCTGCCCTGCATTCTTTTTTTTTATAGTAACTGCAAATTCATAATTAAAAAAGCTAACCCACCCCATGCGAGTGGGCTGATTGGGGTTTTTAATGTACTCTGTGAGAATAGAGGTGGTACTGTGATCAATCTTGTGCAGCACTGAGAATTACTCTGGAATATTAACACTCTGACTCTCTACAGAAAAAGGTACAGTCGGCCTCTGTATTTCCTGAAGTTACTGTTGTATGCCAGTTGTTATCAGATACTTATTTATAAATCAAGATATCATATACTTACTGGAGGGAATAACATAGAAATTTACCAGCCTGTACAAAAAGGAAAATCAGATATCTTCCCTGTCGCTAAAACCCAGACTTTGAGGCACAATTGCTTTACTTTTGGGATACTAGATGTTTCTTTGTGAAATTGCAAGTCTCACATGTGCTGCAATGCACATCCTTCCTGTGCGCTTGCAGACAGAAACTTACCATCTTCGATGACAGAAATTAGCAGCTGCACAGCACAAAGCCCAGACACCAGCTTTCACACCTGAGCTCAGCCGGAGTTTGCCCAGCAGAGAGAGCCATGCTGGAGCTGTCAGGGCCTCCCAGCAGGGAGAGGCAAGAGCAGGGCTGACTATGCGGCTATGTCTATCCTGCTGCAGCTGATCAACGCTCCAATGTATTTGCATCCTGGTGCAGCAGATAGGCCACCTAAGAAGCAGAGAAAAAACTCCTAAGCATAAACTGCAACAGAAGGTCACTTTTTCTAGTGGTTGAACTACAACCCCCAGGTTTGGTGAGCAATGTCATAGGAGCAGAAGGACTTAATTCAGAATTTGGTTACAGTCATTTGCTTTAGACAGTTTTTATCAGTATACCCATCTCTTATCAACACACAATAATTTCTGTGGGGGGTAATTCATATTTATCTTCAGCAAATACCTGTGCTATGTAGGACACAGTTGCTGTACGTTTTACTAGAATCCTTCTTTGCTTTTGCTGAAAAATGCACAGATATATTGTAGAGCCCTGAAGCTGGCTGAGAAACCCAGTGACATGGCTAACATAAAATAATAGGGTATGAGGAGAGCCTTGTGAAGTGAGAAGCGAAAGTAGGGCAGTACCAGTAATATACCTTCAACAGAAAAAAACTAGAAAAGTTACACAGGAAGGATAAATTGTGGCATCTGATATATCAGAGCAAAAAATCTGTTTCATGAAATACATTGAACTTCTGCAATTCCATTCTTACTAGATTATTTTTATTTTTGTGCTGATTGTCAGAGGAGGAATTATTACTATAGAGAAAACTGGTTTTACTCAAATTGTCCTCATTATCAGAGAATATCAAACTGATTTTCAAATTGAACAAAGTCTTCCAAATAAATATCTGATGTCAATATCATTATTCAGACATTGTACAAGGAAAGGGAAACTATGGTAATGGGTATCTTGCCTAAGGTAGCAAACAATGCTTGTAGCAAGACAAAATCAGAAGTAATATTTTCTGACTTGTTAGCACAATTATTACTCTCACACAATCCATTTTTACAGCAGCTAAATGTTGAACTCTGTGCTGTTAAATGTTCAGTCAGCATGCAGATTAGATGAACTGTAGAAAATAGCAATGTTGTTTTAAACACAGACTATGAATTTTAACAATAGGTATTCAGATAAATATATAAACAGAAATATCTTTAACTATGCAGTTTTATAGATTATGTCCTTTTTCTGAAATGTTCAGTGATCATCAACTGAGCCTTATACTAGATACACCACAAAATAGTTATTGTGTATTCTGTATTTAGTCTTAGTCATCAAAACAGGATGACTGACTTCCAACTATGAAAAAGTTAATGTATTAGAATTTTACAGACTACCTCTAATAATTAAAGACATAAATGTGTGTTTGTTGCTCTCTCAGCCATAACATATGGACTTTCAAAGAGATATAGAAAGTTTTATGCTTATTTAATAAAGAGGCGGGAAGAGCAACAGCAAACTATTTAATGCTTGAAGCGTTTTTGCTTCAGAAGGAAATAATAAGATAGGGGTTTTTTTCAAATATGAGCTTGATTTTAGTTAATTTGTTGTTAAATCTACTGACTAAAACAATTCAGAGGTTTAACTGCAAATACAGCATTGTGTGATTGGGGAAAGAAAACACCCAGGTGGAAATAAATTTCTTGAAGAATTCCTGGAAATAAAGTTATTTTTATGGAATATGGTCTTAGATGAAACAGATACTGGGCCTTGAGACTGTGGTGTGTTGATGCCTGGCTGCCAGACACACACACAGCTGCTCTCTTACACCTCCATGAGAAAATGACAGGAGAGATGAAAATGCTCATTGATCAAAGAAAAGACAGAGAGATCATATGCCAAGGTCCATCATAGGCAAAGCAGACTTCATTTGGTGAAAATTAATTTAATTTTTTGTCAACTAATGTAGACTTGGACAGTGAGAAACAAAGACCAAATCAAATTCAAAGGCCAAATTTTCATCTTTGAAGATGAGAGATCTGAATTGAAAGAAATATGTCCTTAAATTTCTTTCTGCATCTAATCATAGCTGACTTAAACACGAGACACACTGAGCAAGTGCACTGGAAGATAAGATGCACTGATGGCCACTCTGTATAGGGTCCCAGTCATGGTTTCTGGAAGGAAAAGCATTTACAAATTGCCTACTTTGGCCAAAGATTAGCCAAAGATTTTTATGATAGAGAGTGATAGTTAGATCCTGTGAGTGTACTATTTATAAATTATCTTAGTGGAGTATTCTCATCAGCAATATTTTGTCTTTCTGCAGTAACACAGAAGTCTCTTCTATTATTCTTAAGATTAAAAACCGTTTTTTTCTCCTTTACATGTTTTTGTGTCTGTGGTTTGGACATTCTGCATCCTTTTTCTCTATTAATATAATTGGAATATTAAAAAACCAGAAAGGCTGATGTCCTTCTAAAAGCTTTATTTTTAAAGTAAATCACAGGACTTTAAAATTTTCATCTCCTATAAACCAACAAAGCAAATCATTATGTAAGAGTATATTTTGTCAAAAAAATAATATTATTTCAAAGGTGGATATCATTTGTTCGTATATAAGTACATATAAAGTTTTTTTCACTTGCAGAAGGCAAAAGTCCAGAGGCTCAGTTTTGGGTGCAGGCAGTTAATAGACTGGATGGAACAGAAGGTACACTGGTGCTCTTTGTTAATACACTTGAACACAAACATGCAGTGTTTAACTGTATGTGCATTCATTAATATAATCCAATAATGTCTTGAAAAAGCTGCAGACCACTTAATAGATGCACAAATAGAGCAGGAAATGAATTTTTGAAGTAGTTTGATTGTTGATCTTAGCTTGGCAGATTAATATTATGCCAGTAATTACTTTTGTCTGCTACTAAAACCATTTAATCTTTTATAACTTCAAGCAGACTTGTGCTAGAGCAATTAACCTTAAAATGTGCAGCAGAATCAGGATATTTTGTTATCATAAGATGAATGTGTATAAAAATATCTATTTATTTTGGTAAAACAGATGAAAACTGAACTGGATGACATTTAAAGGTCCCTCTAACTTAGACAATTATATGATTCTCTAACACATCCATCATAATGGAAATAATTCTTATCCAGATTGGTGGAATCCAAAACATGATAGCCAGTCAGTCTTAAATTCATTATTACAAACTGAGAGAAAGAAGGAGTATTATGAAACATAATGTGTTCTTAAGTTCCCTGTATGTAACGGGAGGCAATTAAAAATAGTAGGACTTTATATTAAAAAAGCAGACAGAAGACTTTGCAAACTGCAGAAGTTTCAATATTCCACAGAAAAATTAAGCTGGAATTAATTACTGCTATATTTTAAAATATCTAGTTATTTAATAGGGTTTAAAGTTTTTAGTGATCAGTCAGAATAGATTTTTTACAAAAAAAATTTAATCAAGCCACATGAAAAGTTGAAATATTAATTTCTTCAGCAATATTTCATTAAGAAAATTCCAGAAGTTCTTTTCAAACCACATCCACTAAATAAACAGCAGCTGTTTGTAACTCACTGGATTTAGGAGGAACTTATGATTACCAGGAATGAAAACTTGTTTTTTGCTCTTCAGTTGTTACATTCTTCACCTTGCAAAAACAAGGATGTGCCATGTAAAGTTTAAAAAAAACAAAAAGGCATAAAAAAGGGCCACTTTTTTGTTTTCCTCAGGCTATTCAGATACTATGAAAAACATGAATTTCCAGGATAACAGCTAAATGTTTCCCAGTTCCCCTTAGGTAAGACAAAGTTTAACAATAGTTTGGTTGTACAATTAATGAAGCACAACTCTGAGAGGACTGATTGTTACCATCAAATGCTGTGCTGAATCAGAATAGCCTCCTGGCAGACAAGAAAACAGCATTAGTTGGTCTGGCTGAGGTGCAAACGCAGATGCTCAGGCTGCTGGGAGGTTGCTGCCGTGGTGCTGACAGGTCTGCCACAGTGCAGGGGTGCAGCAGCTTCACACAGCACCTCTGGGCCCAGAGGCTTTTATGTCGCCTTTTTTGGAGCAAGACTCACTGAAAAGGGCACCTGCTGCTTCTGTTGCTGCTCACAGCCCTGGACCAAAGACAGAGAAAGGAGCCCAGAGGATGCAGAACCAGAGACTGGAGCCCAGAGCTGCCCCTGTAGTCAGGTGTCCTACTCACAGGTTTTCTCTCTGGAGCCAATCCATTTTACTGGCTATGCACATATTTGCATGTGGAACACAAACACAAGAAAATACTGGTGGGAAACTCTCCTTGGTCAAGAGAATGACACGTGATGCAGAATGGAAAAATTAGCAAAGATCAGCACCCACAGCATGATCTTTTATGAATCCTCTCTTGTCCATGCCTTTATCAAATAATAACTAGCAAGCTAACCATTGTGGCATAGCAGTGAGACAGATTCAGCTACAACAGGTCCTTCTTTAGAGTAAACTATTCTTTCTAAACATTCTTTCCAGGTAATTTTTCTACTTGTTTCCAAATATTCTTTCTTCACTGCTCCCCTAGTCTAGACTCCTTATATGGTGACTTTTTTTCTCACTTCAAGTAAAAATTGTTCCACATCTCAATTTTTCTGAGAAATTGACTGGTTTTTCCGGTTTTTTTTAAGTTTAGCATAGAGACATCCTTTATTTTTCCTTGAAGCTGAAATTCTCTGCCTCACCAAGTGTGACCACTGGATTTTTTTTCTATTCTCGCTTTGTATAATTAATCTACCAAGTGTAAGTTTTCTTTCATATGTATCAAAAAGCATTGTAAATATTGACAGCACAAAATTTCTTTTCAAAAACTCTTCATGCTGCATATACAGAATTTTTTTTAGTTTTTGATGGTCTATACAGCAATCTTTTCAGTGTGTAGCATATTCAGATGCCTTTACAGACCTCAGCATGCTACTGCCTAAAGAATTCATCCCCTGCTGGAGGATAATTTGAGCCTAGACACTTTCGATTTATTTTTTGTGCATAGTTTTCTTGGATGTATCTGACCTTGATGCATTGCTAACACCCTGAGATTCTGAGATTCATGCAGCAGCTTCATTTAATGAGGCGAACTCCTTCACTAAATCAATCCTCATGCATTTGCAGCTCAAGTCATAGACGGGAGACATGTTTAAATTTAACTGCTTATCCCAAAGTAGACTGGTTACACGCATAAGGATCTCTGCTCTCCAACTGCAACATTTTCCCTTTGTTTCACATTCATTGCAGTTTGAAGAGCAGCTCCTTAAGGCAGAGTGCTTACATACGTCGTGTGGCAGGAAAGACACCCCATGGAGCTCCTGGGAAGGCCAGGGGCCTGCTTTCACCTCTTTATCTCCCTGGGATTGAGAAACCATGTGTAAGTACAGATGGCCCAGATGATATTGATGAGAATTTCATATCCCACTTTGAAACTTTTCTGCTTTTAGTTCCACAGATTTACAATGTTTTATATGGAATTGTAGCCCCATGGATGACCAGGCCTCAAAGTGCATCTGTTTCATGGTACGAACACCTCAGACCTTGGGCCAGCTTTGAAACTATGTGGGGAAAAAAGTGACACAAAACTCGAGCTCTTGGAGGACAATGTACACACTGGATCCAGGAGGTCTAAGCAGTTGTTGGACAAATGCAGTATCAAGAAAACTAGACCATACTGCAGAGAATGAAACAAGGGTGAAGTCAGGGAAAGAATTTCCTTTTTTTCCCAGTTGCTGTATTTTTCTGGTGCATTAATTAATCTTCAGAAGATCATGAACTCCCTTAAAGTTAGAACTCATCCAGTATAAGCCTAAGTATGGAACTGATTGCCAGCTACCAGTGACTGCTTCTCCTGTAGCCAATTATTTAAGGGAAAACCTGAGAGAATCAGGACATAAGTCTTTAATTGCTACTGGTTTTCCAAAGGCTACTGAAAAATATTTGCATAGCTTCCTTACAGAAATTTTAAATATTTCACTTATCTTCTTCTAACTCCTTACTGTTCTTTTCACAAGCCTCATAATGTCACAAAAATATAAAGGAACTTATATCAGCTGCTGTAGCCTCCAGTAGTAGTTGGTTCAAGGGGCCTAAGGTATTTTCCAGCTGTAAACCTTCTTGTGCTGCCCCTGCAGACTCACCATGCTGTCCATCTGAAAAATCACACAGTGCATGTGATAACTAGTAGTTTATCTCCCACATCCTCGAGCTGCTGATCTTTCCTCTTGATTTGGAATATGCTGCACTGCAACATCATTTAAAATTGCAGCATAACACTATCCTTACCTTGACAATCAATAACTGGTTCCCCACCCATCCCTGACTCAACAATTTTTTTTACACATTTGGCTGATTATTTCTTTTTGCAGAATAATTCTGCAGAGAAAAGTGTAAACAGGAAAAAGTTTTAGTGCCAGATTGAAACAGCAAAGGGAATAATGTTTACTAAGAAGAGAGTAGTTTATATTCTCATAAGCCTACACCAATCAGAAAAAAGGCCATGAAAACAGATACTTATCAGTTTCCTCTGTCCCAATCATATCTACATGGAAGACATGGACTGTCACCTGGAGTAGGGAACATAAAAGACTTGGCTGATGATGTGGAGATGTAAATGTAGATAATGAGAGAGATGCACTATAGCATCAGCTTCAGTCAAATTCTGAGTTAACTTATCTATGAAAGATATACTGGGGATAGTTGTGGTCACTAAGGCTGATAGGAAGCTATCCTAAGTCAGGATTTCTCACTTCAACTCAGCAACTGGAATGCTTTTTTAACATCAAGAAACTCAAATAAAGCTGAGGGGAAAATGCTATTTGATACATGCACAATCATTGCATATAAAAGTAAGTATAAATAGTAAGACACCTGTCTTAGTTCTCCAGGACCTGCCTCTTTCTTAACTGTGTTTCTACTAGACAAAGATCCTAATTTATATTATGCCTTTTGCAAATTTGCCATAGTGTCACAATCATGATTCTGGCAGCATCCTGAATCCTGAGGTCCATGAGTTTCCAAGCAATCCATAGTCTGGTGTAGTGGTTTGCAATGAGAGGGCTGAGAGAAACGCACCTCAATAATTCCACTTACAAGTTTGGAACAGTCCTCTGTGCAAACTCCATTCTTCTCCATGGAAGAGAGAATAACATTCATTGCCTTTAAATTGTTATGGCCCCACCACTGGCATGAGGCTTGCCAGCCCCAAAATAGTGGCCACACACTCTTCACTTCTGCCAATAGTGAAATAACATCTTGGCCAGTTGTCCCACCCAGGTGTATTCATTTCAAGATGGTGGGGTAAATCTTCAAGTCATGTCATTAATATTTCACCAAAATATAATATTCACAAAATATTCAATATGTTATTTCATGTTTTTATTTTCCCTATTCCATCTATTACTGCAACAGTCTAGCTGAATTGCCGTTCACTGTGTTGTTCAGTACAGTGGATTTCAGGAAGTGCGTGCTAGCATATCTCACCGAAAAACTAGAAAGGGAGAGGCCTCTTCCATCCCCGTTCATTTGCTGAGACACATTGCTACCCACTGGGCAACTGTTGTTTCCACATTTCCTGTCCCCAGTGCACCTTTTAAAGCCAAACACTGGCAATGTGTCCTGGCAAGAGCTTATGCAGAGTCATGAAACACAAATTTTGCTTTCCAAAATAGTAACTTTTTGCCACATTCAGGGCAAAAATGTACATGAGCTGACCTACTTCCAATAATTCCAATTAGTTTTTGAGGCAAGCACCCACAACTTTCTCCCCAAGGCTGGCAGAAGGAAAGTGTGGTGGACAAGGGAGTTGTGGCATTCTAGAGGTCAGACTCCTGGCCAGACACAGTGCGACAGTGAAGAGCCAGAGTAACTGAGGGTGGTCACAGGCAGTATGCATTGGCAGAGCAGAGCAACAGACAATTCCCTAATAATATGACCTCCAGGCAAAGCCTAAGACTAAAGAATGAAATTACACATTTAAGAGAAGTGTCACTCAGAGCTTTAACTTGGAGGCCAATCTTAACTCATTAACTCTGTAACAGAAGTTTTAGAAATTACATCCTGAGTTCATCTCTGCAACATTCGTGTACCTACACAAGGTCCTTGATGCAATCCAATAGCTACATGGTTTAACCAGTCTTGGACTGAGAGTTGCTGAGAGTGGAAATCCATGTGGAAAAAAAAAGTTTAATCCCCAAGAAGAGCATCGGCACATATCAGCAATCTCTGTGCATCTCTCATGTTGTATAATATGATGAAGAAAGCCTGTGAAAAACTGTTTTTATTTCAGCCTTTTTTGACTATGGCTTCAGATATCAGACTTTGTCATATCTCCTAAGTTGAAAAATAAAATGTTCTTTGTTCCATACACAATTGTTTAATCTAGCCTTTAGCAGAGGATAAGCAGGAAGGGATACATCCTGGCCTGACCTATGGTTTTATAAACTTGACATCTAACAGAAGACTGAGTGGAATTACAAGGCCAGTGATACATAATTGGCCTTGGTAGTTTTTGAATCAGTTGACTTGTAGGTAAGAATTCAGTTTATGTAAGACTCAGGGTGAACTAAACAAGTGATAAAAAAATAATGTCAGCACCAGCATCTTGGCCAGCTTTTTTTCTCAGGTTTGTGCCTGATTTTTTCAGCATAAGGCTGTAGTGCTAGTCTAATTTTAAAATACATGAGAAACATCAAGAGAGAAATATCAGCCTTCACTTTAAAAGATGCCATTTTGATCTCAAGGACGACCAAGTAGAGGAGATTTAAATTCAAAGAAACAGCGAGATGTTTTGCTTTGCTTAACTGACCTTTAAGATTCTGACCGTGGAAAATGTCCCTCCAGTTTGACTCATTTTTTTCCCCTAAGATGCACTCTGTTTGTCATTAAGAGCTGTTACTAAAGCAGCTCTTGAGAAAGCATGCTGCTTTTCCCCTCAGTTATAGTGAGGAGCATAATTACAGGATAAGCTGTGATGAATTTATGCCAAGATGTTCAGCTCAAGTCACATGCCAGAGAACAAATTAATTGAAATGAAAAGCTAAAAAAGCAAAACCTTCACCTGTAGTGCATTCCTGAACTATGCATTTGAATTGGGTACTTTTTTCTTTGTACAGAAAGATCTTTCATTTTCCCAAACACACAGCTGTTTCTTCCTCTAGGCTTGCAGTCTGTTGAAAATAATGGTACTGTTAATCTCTCTTGCTATGCAGATTTTATGAAGGAAGCATGTGGTTAATGTAATCAGATTTGTTGTTCAAAATGCTGGAGTTTTTTACTGTTATGGTCAAAATTTCCTCATTCTTATCCTTTCAAATTTGTCACTCAAGTAGGGTTTATTAACAAAATATTTGTTGAAAATACAATGTGTGTAATTTCTAAATCTGAAATGAAAGAAAGTTATCAGAACAGGTCCAGCTTCAAGTTTTGAAAAATTTAATTTTCATTGGAAAAAGCTTTTGTGTTTCTTTCTCTTTATTAAAATTTAAAAACGAAAGGCTTCAAGCCAATTGGGCTGAGGAAAATATAAGTGTAACTCTTTGCCTGGACAACTCCTTCATTTGAGTTGAGTGTTGGTCATACATTTGACCTTTAAAACCTCAGACAGAGTCTTTCTTGTGTTCACAAATGTTGGATTATGTTTTCAGTAGAGAACAAAAGCCAAGGGCTACATCCTGCCTTGTTGGGGTTTATGATCCTGGCTTCATCTTGCCAGAAGTTGTGCCCACTTCCCTTGAGATGATTTATGTCCACTGTACTCACTCAGCTGCTCAGCTGGTATGCTTGAGCTGTGGATAGTTAAACAGTGAAGTGACAAAGTGTGGTGAGGGCTGTGCATGGGAAAATACGATGGCATGGGGCCCATGAATTTGTATTGTTGCCATGCATTAGATTCAGCGCTCAAACCTCTAGTGCCTTAGTACTTTCAGGTCACCATGCCCCCAAACCTGCAGAGCTTTAGGGATCTATGAGAGGATATAGGAAGAGTAAAGGTCTTTTCATTCAAAATTTCCATTCTGAAGCCTGTTCTCTCATTACAACTCTCTGGAGGCGCATAAACTTTGTAATGGGGCTGTAACTTTAAAGCTCTTCCTTTTTAGCATGTATGGAAGCATCATGTCCTGGTTATATTCAGCAGCTCTCTTTCTCTCAGCTCCTGTGTTTAGTCATTTCTCTATTACCTCTGCCTGTGGTAGCAAAATATTCCTGGTCAAGATGGACCACTAAAAGTATGGTGGTTGCAACTGATTTCCTTAATACTGAGGACAAATAAATAGCCAACAGATCTTCAATTATTGATTTTGTCCAGAATGTAAACAGTCCATATTTCCATTTCCACTCCTGATGGAAAACACCAGCTCATGATTTATTCATAGCACTTTTAACATTAGCGGCCTCCTAAATTTTTTCAGTTAATCTCCCAATCACATGACTTTTCTGAGAGGGGATGGTATGGTGGTTTTCCAGTAAAGATTATTATTGCTGTGTGAGCATTTCTGTTACATCTCTTGCTTCCTTAATAAACAGATAAAGAACAGCAAGGGAAAACAGTCACACAAAAGGGAGAACATGGTTCTAACTACAGTTTTCTAAACTTCTTCCAACATATCATGCTTTGTGTAAATCCTCCTTCCAAGATCCTCCCAATCCTCCTTCCAAGTTCTTTCAATTAACACAATTCTCTAATTTAATTTGATGTGTCTATTGTAATTTATTGCATTCACTCTCTTTCATATTCATAATAGAAACCTGGTTTCAATAGTCACATAAGATAATCTGACTCAATTTATAAAATATTTTGAAACTGTTGACAAATAAGTTTCAGACTAACCTTTTTCTTAAATGGAGGTATCTGTCTGTAAGGTGGAGAGATATAATCAAAATTGGAGGGTGGGGAGGGAATGGAGAGGAAATAAACCTATATCTAATAATATCCAAAACATCAGGACTTTTTAAAGATTTGGGGGTTTTTGCTGCCTGGTATATGCTTGTTGTTTAGTTAATCAAGTGAAAGTATTTTCTTTTGACATATTTTATTTTCAATTTTATGAGGTAGATATAAGAGGTGCAATTAGCTTCCTAAAAAGGAATAATGAAGAAATTATGAAAAAAAATAAAGAGTATGTTGAAAAAATTAAAACAATTCCTATTCAGAAGGCAAGTAGTTCAGCTATTTAACTCATTTTTTTCATAGGATGCATCTAAACCATGCTTCTTGTTCTAAAGTAAATTAATCTGAAAGTTGCTACGCTAAATTCTGCCCACAATCTCCTGAAATTGAAAGGAAAGCTCTCACTTGAGTAACACAAAATTTTTATCAGGTCTAGGTGTTAGTGGGACTTTTCTTAGCATTAAAAAATTATTGCATCATTTGGTATGAGTAGTAAACTCTACTTCAAAGAAACCAGGTCTACATTAACTGCTGGTAAGTTGGAGGTCAAGCTTGGGTTATGGCAGCAGAGCAGCAGGAGCAATGCTTCTCCCGGCCAGTTTCTGTTAGATACTTAACGCTCTCTGAACATTTCCTCCCATAAATCTATTGTAAGCAGTTTCTCATAATGATGGAAAAGCAAAATAAAAACATGTTCTGTAATATTCCTACAAAATCTGAGAGGGCTGAAAGGTTCTACTATCACCTCCTCCGCGCCTACCTACCTAAACACCTCATTAGCAGGTGACATAAAATAGAAAATTATTGAAGAATCACAAGTTACAGCATTTTAAAATGCTGCCAGAGTAAAATTAATAAAATGGAAAGACTCAAATGAGTAGTTTAAATCTTCCCATTTTAACACGCACTTCTTTATTTTATATAGTTGTGATGAACTTCAGTGGTACAGGGAAAATTTGTAATCCTTTATATTATAAAGAACCCAAACTACAACCTTCAACCGTCCACTGTACGGAGAGAAGAACTACAGAATAAACTGATGAAGTTTCAGATAACTCCAGACTGAGCACAGAGAGCTGTATATTACATGACTGAAGAAAAGTGACCTGCTACAGCAGAGAAAAGGAAGGACTAACTAAAAAATATTATGATCCTGTCCTCTTCTTCCTCATAGAAGTCCTATGACTACATGTGCAGGAGAAAGTTTGACTAAAAGAGGATTCTAATACAAATTAACCAGATATTTCTGACAGGGACAACATGTTGTATACTCCCTTTTTGTTTATTGACATGTTTCAATATCAATAATGTTATGCTTGGTAAGAAATAGAAGTTTCATCATACTGTGAGTTTATTTGTGAAACAGGGGCCAATTTTCAAACCTGAACACACCTAAAAACATCTTTATCCCCAGAGGGAGAGACAGGGTGTCTGGGAAAACATGACCCCTCGTGCCAGGTCAGGGCCCTCACATCATCTTTGGCCTTCTGAATTTTTTACTGCTTTTCTCTAAAAAAAGATTTTCTTATTTTAATGCCATGCCTAAGCAGAAAACAGAAAAGATTATTTGTAGGTTTTGATATTGATAAGAATGTACAATTTTTCTATTCCACCAAAAATGTTTTCTTAAATTGAATTACTTTAAATAGAAAAAGAAATAGACACAAAAATCTCTATCTATGAAGTCCTCAGAGCTCTAATATTTACTCTTGGGGTTTTTTACTCTCATCCTTACAAAGAGAAAAACATCTTGACTAAAGCAGGGTCAAGCTTAGTGACCTTGTTAAGGATTAATTAGTTCACAAACTGGTGTAAAGAGAAATTGCTGCCGCATACAAGCTGTTTAATAATCATCTTAATAAAACCAACATTTCCAGATTATCAAAGCAAAAGCAAAGAGGTGATTTGACCATTGTGTGTTACAATTGCTTGTACATGGAAGAGATTTGTCAGTCAGGACATTCTAAATCTTGCTGAAACAGTCATAAAAAATTAAAGGGCAAAAAGTCAAGTTGGACAAACTTGACATTTAAATACAAGGAAAATTCTTGAGAGGTCTTTGAGGAGCAATTAGACATGAGGAACAGTTTATAGAGAGACATAATGAACTCATTGTAAGCTGAAGTCTTTAAAACAGAGATGTCAAATGTGAGCTCTGAAAAATGTACTTAAATATAGGTGTACTTCAGCTTCTGGAAGATATTATCTGTCTCTGTACCACTTGAATGGGAGCTCAGAGGCAAGAAAGCAGATGGGGAAGAGCTAATTCATGATGTTATCTTTTGACCGCAGGGCCTGCAAGACCCTGAATAGCCCAGGTGGCCTGTCTGGACTTTGGGGAACAGAATTGTCTACCTGGCCTTCAGTGTCCTCAGGGCACTTGGAGCAGGACAATAACACAATGTCTGTGATCCAGTCCAAACACCAACCCTGTCCTCATTCTTAAGTCCATGCTCCTTTCTCATTGTCTCACCATTCCCTTAAATTTTGTTTTCTTTGCTGCAAAACAACCCACTTTCAATAGAACAAAACTGAGCCAAAAACAGTGAGGAAAAAAGTTTAATTTCAGCTCCACTTAATTATGTCTGGTGAAACTGCTTATTTCTGAGGTCAAACTAATGCCATATGATTCCAAATTCTGCATGGTACTGGCTGGTCTGATTTAACACACCTAGTATTTCATATCTGTGTATTTTAGCCAATGTCAGTGAGATTATTTGTTAATTATTGGTTTATTATTGCAAGCAGTATGCAGCACAGTGAAGTAAGAAAACATTTAAGTGTAATTGAATTTTTTACTGTGGTTTAGAGCTCCTTAACCTGCTTGTCAAATCTCTTTTCTTCAAAATCTCAAGTAATGCTCATGGAATAAATAATTGAGAATTCACAATAAATGAACCCTTCACTCACTAGAGGCTGAGAACAGCTTTTAAAACAGAAAATATATTTTCTTAGGAAATTTGTCTTGGTCAAACTTTGAAAATAACAAGGCCTTTGTATAAAGGGGAATATACAACATTACCAGGACCACTGGGGTTATTCAGACATTTGTTTTCCAATTAAGTAATTCATTTTACCAGACTATTGCTAGAACTACTGATTCTCTTTTCTGAAGAGTCGGAGAAGCACGTCACACATCTCAACACTAGTTAATGTTTCCTTTTGTAGTGCTCTTAACTGAAATAAAGGGTTTCTCCAGCAATGTTTGTATTGGAATGAGGATATATCTTGCCAACAGGATGGTTTGAAAGCACAATCCATTATATGCTGGTCAGGAAACTAAATATTAGTACTCCTTGAATGTGTTGTCACCTGACATAAACATATTTTTTGGCCTTGAATTGATCTCTTAGACTCACAATTAATTTTTTAGATAACATTATTTTCTTATTTTGTGGCAAGACTAACAGCTAAGTTTGTGTAATGCTAAATGATGGCGATACCATCACTTGCATACTAAATATATAAACATTCACTGAATGATTTCCCAGCAAGTTTTTCATTATTATAAAATGCATTTATTTGATTGGATCCAGTATAAATTCCCAAATGATGTAATATATTTCTTCTAAAAACTCTGAAATACAGCACCAGATACTGAATCCCATACCTTATATTTTCTAACCATAGCAAAAATGCTTGTATTTCTCAAAGTGTGTGGGGAATTATGTCTCTCTTCTCTATTTCTTTTTTTTTTTTTTTTTTTTTTTTGTGAGGGTGGATATGTGAACTCTCACAACAGGGTTTATGAAAGTTGCAGTAAGTAATTGGGATGCTATTTTTCAATAATTTATGCCAAATCTTCCACCTATGTACTATATCAAGGCTGGATGGATCAAGGAGGAAGTATGTAAAGACTGCTTCAGAATATATTTCCTGTCATGAAATGCAGGTCACTCTTTGTAGCTTCTCTGCTGAAAAAACCCTGTAGTCCCAACAGAACCATGTTTGTTAGAAAAAAAGAAAGAAAGACTTCTGAATCAGTCATTATCCTATTTCTACCACTCTAACAGCAAATATTACAATGCTGGCTCCAGCTTTTACTTGTTCTACAGTTTCAAGGGTTAACATTCTTTTATTAACTAATATCTATATTTTAATTACTTAGTGAGGCAGCCTTTTGTTTATAAATTTGGGGTTGCATGCTGCAATCCAGTCCTCTGTCTTGGAGGTGCTAAATCATGAATTTCCATAGCGAGACCAGTCAGTCACTATTTTTCAGAGTGAACAGGCTCATAGAAAAACAGGCAGCAAAATTAATCCCCTTCTCTATCTTTGTACTTAGGACCAGTTTCTTGGAATTAGATGGCACTTGCCTTTTCAGCAGCTGGCACTCCCTTGTTAAGACACCCATGCCTTCCTTTCCATCTCACACCATCCCAGGGAGAAGAGGGGAGAGCTGGTGGTTATACCCAGCGCTGGGCACTGCCTCTTCTGCAGGCAAGCCCATGCTGTAAGATGGATCAGGTGATGGACTGTAAGCTGTTGTTCTAAAAGTTTTGCTTGTGACTGTAAGCAAGATCCTCCTGGAGCAGGAGCCACAGGGGCTGTGATAGTATAAAGTAGTGCCTCTTTTGACCTCATTTTTATACCTCCAATGCTGCTTTATCCTGCATGGCTGATGCAGCCTGCTGATGCATTTTTAAGAGAGCAGTGAGAAGTCACGTTTTGCACATACCACTAGTTCTTCAGTGGTTCCAGCTTGTGTTCTGAAAATTTCACAGCTGCTTCCAGTACGGGCCTGTCAGACACCAGCTACTCCTAACAAAACTCCTTTCTTTTTTCACAGGTTCAGTGCAAAAGGCAAGTGTCAATACTACAAGTTTTCCAATTTTTCTGCCAGGACAGCTCCATCGTGCTTCTATCCAGTATGCAGGGTCATCCTGAGCCACTGGCTCACAGAGGGAGGAAGAGGAAGAAAATATGTAATTGGAGCTTCTGGTACTAAGATATTTATTGCAAGAACCTGTGGAGGGCCTGGAAAATTAATACAAATCTCTGAAATAATCAAACAATCATCATCTCATATTCTGGGAGTTCCTGGCAAAGTAACTCCAAAACTAGGCATAGAAAAAGTTCCAAGTCTGGCTTATGCTTACCCCAGAGATATGTCCAAGAGAAGGGACAGAGACTGAAATCATCTCCTCCCATGCAATAGTGCCTAGCATGTGAATTTATTAAATTAGAATAAAGCCTTCTTTTTTTTATTTAAAGAAAAAAAAAAAACTGTGTTAGAAATACATGTTTATGTGTGTGTCTGCTTGTGATACTACTGACACACCACAAGAAGCCAGGAAAATACAACACAGAGGTTTCCACTACCCTAAAAAATATCTTACCTTGTGACTTCTCACAGGTTTAAGGACTGAGGAGAACTATTCTCAAAATTAATAGTTATTTGTAATATGACATGCCTCGGTGTCGCAATATGTAATAGGGTGGTGATGATTCCAAGCACTCCAGTAAAAGCACGTATATAAACTGAAATAACAACTTGTGTGCTTACACTCGAGATTGTTTTCTTCATTTGTGCTACTTTTGTGTTTTGTTATAAATATCCCTTAGTATAGTCCTGTCCCTTCCTGACCTTTTCTAAATGGCCTCTTGAGAAGGCACCTTTCTTACCAAAGCACTGGCTATTTACAACACATCTGCAGGGCATGGAGTCCTGGATGATGAAGCAAATTAGCCCAAATGGTGTCATAGCTTTCATCCTAGGCAGAAATCTGCACCCGGTACACCAATCTATGGTGTATAGATTTATCTGAGCTTTAAAAACTTTAACTGAATATTTGCATCATTGTCATGGTGAAATAGCTGCCTTTTCCAGGCATCTGGCATGTCAACAAGATAACCCAAGGAAGGACATTTTTGAAAGTATCTGGAGATCCTCAGCTTTGAAGAGATATTGGTAGAATTAGAAACAGTAGTTTGGAGGATCCACCTCCTTCTCTGTCTCCACCCCTTTGGGCTGTTTCCCAGGAGAGCTGCTCAGGAGAAAAGAGGAATGTCTATTTGGTAACAAGACAAAATTACCCTCACCACTGTTTACAGAAAACAAGCTGGCTACTATAAGCAGACTGAACCAGCAAAAAATCTGCTCAAAACACTTGGTACAGAATTCAGCTTAGTAATGATTCAGGCGTCCAGGGCAGACACAAGGATCAAACAATAAAACAACATTAGCTAAAAAACATGTTTGTTAAGGTCATGGCTGGAAGAATATAACATTTTTTCATACATCTCAGGAAAGTATAGAATTATAATATGCTCTCTGTAGAACGCTCACTTTTTTACATTCAAATGAATCTGTGACCATGAATAATTATGAATTATAGTCAATTAATGCTGATTCTGTGCTCTCCAGAGGCTTTTTCTTTTCCTTCCATATGGGGTTGCCCTAGAAATTGGATGAAAGAAAAGATGTAGGCAGGAACAAAAGACCTCAGCCAGCTGCCAGATTCGTTCAGAACAGCACAATGAGTGTGGTCCTAGAAAGGAAGAAATTGCCACTGCTCAGCTGGAGTCAGTTCTTTCATTCATTGCCAGAACAAGGCTTTCTAACAGAGTTTCTACACCCACAGCAACTTAAAAAATACAAGAAAGTCTTTATTCAACCACACCACAGTCCATCTAGCTAAGTACTCTGTGGATAGTAAATACTTTGGAAAGGCTATAGGAAAGGGACCAGAAGCCACTGATGCTTCCCAACATTTTTCTGTCAAATGCCAACCTTTTGCACCATTAGGAGAGCTGCTTTGTATGGGGCTGGTGAGCAAGCTTAAGTGAGAGTGTTGTGTCCATGGTGCTTAACTGCATGCATGCAAGCATGCCCTGAGGTATAGTTTTGGCTGAGGTTAACTCCATCTCTGTGACGTTGCACAAGAACTGTGCAAAGGAACTGTATTGTGCCAAGGACCGTTCCCATTGGCAATACAAAAAGGCTTGCATCAGGTCTCACTCCATTATTCTGCAGCTTTCTCCTATCTTTAGTCCAGCATACACAGCTGCCCTCATACTGGACTGCAGGGAATGCATTAAACCCCCCATTTTCATGCAGTAAAATCATCCCTAGAAGGATTGCAACTGTACTTGCTCACTGTTTATTTACAGCCACTGTCCAATACCTAACTTATTAAAATATTTTGGAACTACAGAAAATACTTAAGAAATCTGGGACCAAGTACTGTACAGCTCGGGCCTAGTTCCCTGCAGCTGATTGACCTCAATACTCTGGCCCCGTGCTAAAAAAGCAGTACTCTCTTTTTTTTTTTTAGCAGAATGGGAATATATTTTCATTTTAAAGTTCTCAGTATTAAATGTTAAGTGATTTTGTCCACTCAGTTTTTGAATCCATCTAAGCTTTCCCCACCTGTGACCACACTGAAGTAGGGACTTCAGAATTTTGTCGGTAGAGAACCACTTCACCTTCCTTTGTTTAATACGTGCACTTTTGGGTTCTATGTCTGTTAAGACGCCTTTTACAATCTCAGAAAGAAAATGTTAAAAAAAATCCACAGAGACAGGACACCTCCAGTGACTTCTTTACTAGGGAAGACTGGAGAACCCAGAACATCCATTTGCAGATCTCTCTGGTGTCTGATAGTCTGCTGCCTCTTGAACCCTCACACACACTGCAGAGGGTTTGAGTGGCCAAGATCCTGGGGGCAGTGTGCAGTTCTGTCATGGTGACACTGTTAAGGAATTGTTTACAGACCGTTGATAAAGGCTTTGTAAGTTGACTTCTGGGAGTTATGGAGCTATTGAGTATTCACAATTCAGGGAATCATCATTTGGTTTTGTCTAAAAAGGTATTGTGTAAATAAGCCCTATCTTTGTAAGTATATACTATTAAAAATACAAGTATTCTATCACCTATCCATACATGCACACATATGTGTATATATATATACAAAAACTTATGCTTTTGCTGAGAAAATGGAAGGATTATTCATCAGAAAATGGAGAAAATTTTTTTGCTGTGAGGGTGAGAAAGCATGGAAACAGGTTGCCCAGAGGTGTTGTGGAATCTCAGTCCTTGGATATATTTGAAAGCTGTTTCCACATGGTACTGAGAAACATGTTCTAGGTGACCCTGCTTGAGCAGGCGTACTGGGAAAGACCATCCCTAAAGATTCATCATTCTGTGATTCTGTTAAAATTCTAAAGAAACTTCCATGAAATTGAAAAAAAAGGGAAAAGGAATCATTTTAAACTCAAATGACTTACTGAATCCCTCAGATTTGGGAGAAAACAAGTGTTCATTAAAACGAATGAACACCTTTGTTAAAAGGGTCTGGGTAAGTCTCAGTGAAGGGAAGATGATTGAGTGGTGGTGAAGTGGTTTAGGCAGTGAAATAATCTGCCAAACTTAAAGTGAAACTTCATCCCAGCCCTATTGGTTGTGGTTGCAGAGAACACAATGCAAAGTAACAGCTGGTTCTGCTGCACCAGACATTAGAAGGGCTTGCTGGAGGGCTGTCACTGCTATGAAATAGTCACATTCATTCAAGAGCAAGGTTGACAAGAAGCATCATATGTGCCAAAAAAATACAAAGCGAACAAGCAAACAAAACCTCCAACCAAACTCAAAAATCCAAAAAAAGTAAAGCAATTCGATATTTCAGTCTACTCACCCCTCTAAAACCAGATTAAATTGCTTGTTTTCGGTGTAATGCATGCTGTATGGCAACTCTCTCTTCACATAATGAAGGATCCAATTTAGAGTTTTGTTCATGCCAACCACTATGCCTCCTCAGGTATTACATTCGGAGATAAAGTTGTAACTGAACATAGCCCTCAAGTTTTCCTGTACATGATAACCTGTATATGCACACACATTACTCCAGAATGCACATCCTGCATCCTGGGGTGTTACTTCTATTAATGTCTGTGACGCTCCAGTCAGAATCTTGTTTGGAGGTTTGCCTTCTTAATCCTTACAAACTCTCAATTTGCAGATATATAAAAATATTATGAGATTAATGAAACCAGAACTATGATGCCCTGGGTATAATTTGTAATTAATTTTGATAGCCTAAATAAACTAGTATAAATATGGTTGCTATAGCAAACTAAATTAATGTCGAACAGTTGGATGTGTTAGCTGGCATGCAGTGTGAGTAGAGGTTTCTATTGCTATGGAAACATAACTGTCATTTTACACTGATGGCAAAGGCTTGAGTTATGGGTGGATTGGGGTTTTCCCCCCCTCCTTTCTAGCATGTAACATTCATTTAATTACATTTAATAAATGTAAGAAAATCTCAATCTCAGGGAGTTGAAGAATTTCTTACCACATTTTGTACTTATATTCCTGCACTGTTGTCTACTCCACACATTCTCTCCATGTTCTCTGTGTTTTGAAATTTGAAGACATATTTGACCTCTATGTTAATTCACTGAGTAAGACAGATGCACAAAAATGCTCAATGAGCTATATTAGAAGAATGTGTTGTAGCTGTGTTTTCAGGACACTTGTCATGATAACAGTTTTCACATCCAGTCTGTCCCAGTCTTCCCCTCATCAGAGTGGAGTAAATCCATATGATTTGGCTTAACCACTTCCAGTTTCATTTGGCTTGTCTGCCTCCCCTGGAAATCATTCATGGCATTGTTTCACAAGATCATATATTTCATATGTGTTTCAGATCCAGGATTTATCACCTTCTCTGTGCTCCCTGTCTAGTTTCAATTTCTTCCTATCTTTTATTTCCCTCTCTTACAGCTTCATGACAACTGGCACTCACCCTTCCCTGTGCAGCCTGCATTGTTCTCCTGTACCTGCCTCTTGTATTTTCGTCCTCTGAGTCTGGGGCTTTGCATCTCCTTCTCATTGCCTGCACAAAACAAAGGTCAGAGAAAACTCCTGCGATACATTGTCCCTGTTTCTGATCTGGTTCCTGCATCAGTAGTGTCTACCACCCATGGTATCCTGCAGTTACAGTCCTGGGGATTGTCTCAGATATTTCTGAATGAGCTATATGCAGGTATAGTGTCTAGGATACTTTTGCCACAACACAAGGCACATTCTTATTATAAATGCAACAGATTTTCAGATTTTAAATAGAAGTCATTAGATGTTTCCAAAACATTCAGAATTTTCTGACATAGGGAAGACTGTCTTTTCTCTGTATTTTTTCTCAGAGATTGAACATTTTTGGGTGTGTTTCTCATGCTTTGGACTGATTCAGATCTTTAACATTGAAAGTTTCAGATCAGATGAACTAAATTTAATAAAACTACAACTTTTAAAACAAAACATTCTGTTTAGGTAATTCTAAACACTGCTGAAACACCAGCTACAGATCAAACTTATAAAAATTGAAAGGTCTTGTTTGGAAGAAGTTAGCAGTTTAATGCATTGTGCAGCCTAATATCTGTCCTTAAGGTTTAGTCTCTGATGATGGTTATGTAGGGATAAGCTGTAGCAACGTGAATCACATTCCAGTGCTGCTCCTATATCTTTTACATGGACTAGGATTACAAAAGACCAATGCACTGTAAACCCACTTCTGCTTGTAGTTTCTTGGACACAGCTGTCAGCAGGCTGAACACAGTGTATTTCTATTAGTGGCTGCCTGCTTGCCTGAATTATTGCCTAATAATACTGTGTTAATAATAGTGGGATCAATGTCTTTCATTCAGCGTAACATTTTATTTAATACAGAAAAATGTATTTTTCAAAGGCATAAAGAGAGAATTTTCCTGTCAGTGGAGTCATGGGTCTCACACAGCATAATTTCTATCATCAGTGAGTTTCTTTTTTGTTTTGGTTTGGGGTTTTTTTTCCTATCTCAAAGCATTTTGGTATGGGAACTCTTAGTAAAAAAAGAACTGTTAGATGAAGGGCGGATCGGAAAGCCAAAGAAGACAAATTCAATCCTAAATGCTCAAAACAGAAATAATCTCTATAAATCCAGTTTACACTTTGGTGCATTTCAGAAAGAAGTAGACTTCCTTCTAGAATTGAAATTTTATTCTGAGAATTTTAAATAGTGAAGAAACACATGATTCTGATTGCTTGCTTTTTGCTTTGGAAATTTCAAATATTAATGAGAAAAAACATTATCTTCTTTGGATCGCTTGCAACAGTGGTATCATCTTTATCTTTGTATTGCTAATTGTAATTTTACCTTTGTATTGGTAATTGTATATTGCAAAGAGATCTTCAGTAGCTCAGTTAATATCATCATAGATTAGCATTACAGCCATAAAGATTTCTCAACCAATTTCTATTTGCAGAATGCAAAAAGTACAATTCTATTCACAATGGATGTATGAAAGATAGCAGAAGGCCTAAATTAGTTAAAGGAATGACACAAAAACATAAACCAAAATCGTTCATTTAATAAACTTTTCCCCATTTTTCCAATGAAATCAAGACACAGCCATGACCTTATTAAAAGAAATGTCTTCTAATTTAAGGGCTTGTGTTATTCACATAGGTTTTTAAAAGTATTTTAACATCTTCCAGTATTAATTCTACATGTATATAGTCCCCCCTCTACTATTAACTCTGCTTGCAAACTATCTTACCCCATTGCTTACTTATATTTCCCTAGCAGGGCAGTAGGCATTAATAAAACACCAAAGGCAGTATTTCAAACGTAGTAAAATCTTACAGCTTCTCCAAGCAAATAATTCACTTTAAGACTATATGAAAACTGGCACACTTCCAGTGAGAAAAACACGTTTTTTGTGTTTTGCATTGAGGCATTATTCACAAGCGGATTCAGTGCTTTGATCACCCTATTCTTCAAACTCTTCCATATGAACAATGCCCACATCAGAGAGATCACTCCACAGACAATTTCTCCAGAAATCCTGCTTAGTTAAACCTTTCTCATTACCTTTTTTCCCAAATTACATGTTTCCACTATCAGGATGCTATTGACTCCATTAGTCAGAATGACAAGTCTAATCATGGAACCCTTTCAATCAATGAAATTATTATTTTCAAAAAACTAAATTCAAAAGAAAAATGTCCTTTGGATGGCTTAATTTAATCCATACTCTTTCACAGAGTGAGTGGGATGAATGTGAAAGTGGAGGAAGAGAAACCTCACCAAAAATACTTCTGCCAAAGGAGAAGCTGTAAGGTGGAATCACAGCCACAGTGAGACTCTGCCAGTCTACAGGGATGCTCCTCTTCTGTGTCCACCCTGTACATTGCAGTTCCATGTAGATATGCCCAAGGTGGCTCCACATAAAATTCTCAGCAGGATAAATTTTTTTCTTCTACTTCAGGTAGACTACTATGGCCTTTCCACCGAGTTCAGCTGGAACCTGCTGACATAACTGTAATCAGTGCACTGGCAACCTGTATTCCAGATAAAGTGCAATCATGACATGAATAAGTCATTGTAAGTAATGCTTGCAGTTGATCTAGGGTGCAAAAAAATTCTGAGAGTGAAATTCTAAGTGATGTCACCATCACAGTTTTCTTTATCATCTGAGTGGAAATAGTTTTATCCTTTGCATCTACTAATCACATGTTCTGTTACTATTATTTGTATTATATAATTTTTAATGTATCAAGTTTCCAAGGCAAATGACCTATCAGCCCTGTACAAATAGATACAATACAAACACTTTCAATTACAATACAAACACTTTCAGTGTACATAACACATCCTCACAAACACTTTTTACTTGAGTAGTTCTTTTGAAAGCAGCATTAATCATTCTAAGAATGCCTCACCTCTTTTTCCTGGTGTCAAATTCAAAGCTGAAAATCATTGTATCAGAGAAACGCAATACTGTTTTCATTTAGCTGATAATAAATATTGCAGAAACATTCATCTGGGTCACTCAGCACTTCAATCCTTCAAAGACTGTTTTATGTATGTTCATATGTGATCCAGTGGAAAACAGTGCCTAATGACCATTTAGAAACCTTCAGAGTAGATTCATTCATAACATTGAATTTAGAATACTCCAGCAAGATAAAAGTAGGTGAAATGAAAAGCATAATAAATCCATTGTAAATTTAAAAATGGATTTGAGAGCAGTTCAAGATGCTGAGTTAGAAAACAGGGTTTTATTACAGAATGATACTTAAATGGTACTGTAGATTAAAGTTCCAACATCAGAGACTTACCTGGTATGGAGAAGCTTGACAGGTGATTTTGGTGATATCCACCAGCTGGCTGCTTCTCTGTACAGCAGAGAGGCTGAGGTGCAATTACAACTTTATTACAAATTGAGATTGTAACAATTTAAACAAGTGGGAAGTTTCCTGGTCATTTAATGACACCAGGTCTGCATTTCTACACGGCTGCTTTCACCTAAGGTCAAAACTGTCATGCATGAAATGCACTTCAAAGAATATCTAATCCTATGACACTGATGTGACGCTGAGAAATCTTCCTCAAAAAGAATATATCAATACAGTTGCAGCTAAGGAGCTCACTGCAAGCAATTGGGTGGCACAAGACAAGTGAAAATCTAAAGCACTCTTTCACTGCCAGGAGTTACTGGGTAGTTCAATGCTCTATTGAAGTACTTTTAAAATATCATGTTTTAAAAATTCAAATTCCTAATGTTGTTGGACTAAGCATTTTCATGAACAGGTTATGAAATTGGCTTTTTAGGTCAACTTCAAAATTATTTAGTCAATGTTCATTACATAACCACCAAAAATGTATTGTTTCCCAGGTGAGCACTACAGTTAAAAATCTAGTTAACAAACTTGCCTGATTTATATTCCCAGAGTGTCAGGTAGAAATATCAGGGTTAGTTATGAGAAATCTCAGAGGCAGATTCACAAGGCTACTGCAAAGCACTATACTAGAAAACCTAGCCCAGCTAGCAAACTGCAGTGAAATATATTCTACATAGAATAACCCAAGGCTGGGCTGGTGTCCCAAAAGGATGAGCAAAATGCAAGTTTAGAGACAGAGTGTTTATGCAGTAAGCCATCATTCTAGAGTCATTGTGCAGAAGAATACAGACATGCCTGCTGTGACTCTAAACACGTGCTGTTAATTACTTTATTCACTTACTAATATTATAATGGTGAAAGCACACTTGTCAAATGCAAGAAGCAACTGCAATGTTTTTTCATCTCTACTGTACTTTGTGTATATTTTTCCTCAGGCTATAAGTTTTTCAGGCCAAGAACTCTTTTTCTGTAAGGGAAAATAGACTGATAGCTACCAAAAATCAAGTTATGAAAAATAACAATGTTCAACTCTTCAGGAAAGGTTATTTTCATGCTGTTTTCTACCGATTCTGGCTTCTGTTACATATAGCTGGATGATAACTGCTGATTGTAGAGAAAAATAGACGCTATTCTCAGGCATTTATTGTCACAAAAATCTTCTTTTTCACTGTGCACAAAAGTGGATCTAAGCTGCTATAGGAAAATGTGTCATGCTATTTTCACCTCTTCATAAATGTAAAGGCAATCCAAAGTTTGAAAGTTTCGTGCTCCTTCAGGCAGTAAGTTCAGTCTGTTCAGGCTGTGGCTACCTGTTGTTTTTTGACCTTCCTTAGGATTCTACAAAAGTAATTTTTGATGGTTACTTTACTTGCTGTAGCCATCACTGTGTGGTCAGATGCCTTTCAGTTCTGGAGATACGCTGGATCCACTAAAACAGTTCCTTACTCTGGTGATTGTTACTTGGGATAGTACTGAAGCAACAGAGAAGTACTGAGGTCACAGCAATCATCGCACAAAGAGTGCCTCATGACAAAAATAAACACCTTGCTCCCCTTGCACAACAGGAAGCAGAATTCATTTGGCAAATGCTGCTTTAAAAAATCAGATCAAGCACAGTGCACTTGGAGGGGGCATCTGGGTGGGGCTCAGTGCAGCCCACAGATCAGCAGAAGGTTACTTGCACAGTCAACTTGGGTTGTCCAGAGCCTTAGCCTGCAAATCTGTAAGGATCCACAAAATCTCTGGACATATAGTTCCATTCTCATTGTGAAAATTTTATTTTGCTTTATTTTGCTTTGTAGCATCTTGAAGAAAAGTGGGAAATTCCTCTGTTGAGTGAGAGCAATATTATATCATGTAATGAATTGGCAGCAACAGGATCAAACACATCTTAAGGCATTCCCAGAGATACCAATGCTGCCAGAGAAAGACCCCTTCTCTTTCATCCTGCATTTGCAAGGCATGGGAAAAAGGAGGCAGTAGAGAGGTGAGACCATCCATGAGACTTTGGTGACGAGACAATACACAGTGTAGTGTAGTAGATTTCTAAGACAGGAAAATTAGGCCAAAAGACGTCCTTAAGACATTTAGAAAAAACATTTACCCATATTCACTTCTGCACTGAGTCCAGAGCAGAAGCCAGATGAAGGCCTTAAAAATATATGTTTACTCCATCAGCTGAAGTTTCTATGGTTGAGGCCATGCAATATCTACACACACAGAATCTCTTAATGTACTGGCAAATATTTAGGCCTCTGGTCCCCTGATTGGCAAACAGAGGTGAGACTTTTGGCAGAAAAAGAATAGACTGTATTACCAAGGGAACACAAGCTACACTTTCCTTTGATTTCAATGCAGTTCTTCATTGGGAATGTGACAGTGAGTAATGCCTTTTGCAACTCATCTTTGATGTTGGATCAAACTGCAATACATAAACTGTTCTAGTGAAGCACAGAAGTCAAGGTGATGACATTACTTGATTTTCAGTTATAAGATAAATATTCCCCTAAGGGAATCTTAAAACAGAAAATGAAGGGAGCCTTTCATCCCTGTGATTGTATATCATCCCAAAAGCCTGTGCTCAGTGCTGCCCAGAAGCCATAAGAAAAGTCAAGTGAGTCGAATTTGCTGTACACACAAAATTGTGCATGTTTTTGAAGGCTTGTTTCTGAAGTGCAATCAAGTTTCTACACATAAGGTAAAAGCAGTTAACAGGATTAAGACTCCACAAAATCTCGCTGTCTGAAAGCCTTCAAAATTGATGACATGCATGAAGTTACAGGTTTGGTGTTCACAAAGTCAGGGAAAGTCCCTCCAGCACCCTTAATTTGAAGTTATGCTATGATGTTTTTACAAATATTCAGCTTAATCCAGACAATTCCAAAGTTCCAAACTCCTATTGCTGAAATCCCTGTATTTTCCATTTGTTATGTTGCGCTTGCATATGATGATGTAAAAGGATCACTACTGAGACTGGACATTTTTGGAGAACACTGAAGTTTCACAGCAATTCCAAAATAGGTAGACGTGCTCAGTGTCACTTTTCAGCTTGGTAGTCAGTTTCATTTGTAAGAGAAAAGCTGTTATTCTTCCAAAAAATAAATGTCTTCTGTGCTCCTGTATGTCTCAATTTACCACATCCTGGGTGGAGCAGCTCAAAAGTAATAGAAGAAATATTTGTGGGTTTAGTATAAGGAGACAAATTAGCAGAAAAATGAATGAATGAATGTACCAAGTACACCTCCACAGGGCTAAAAGTAAAAGGAAAATTGCAGTGGGCTACAAGCAATACAAGGAATGGCCTAAATAGCTCAAGTATTTTACCCACTGATAATTAATAGGAGTATTCTTCTTCCTTGAATTTCTACATACATCTGTTCGCATTTACTATGTTATCAGAGAGCTGCTACTTCTTTTTGTTTTACAGTTTCTGTCAAATATATATTTAGGGCTTGGGGTTTAAACAAAACATAATTCAGAGATTCAGTTTATCTGAACCTTCTATTTTGAAAACTGGTAAAATAATTTAGTGCAAACTTTTCATTTATTTGACTTAATATCAAAGTTATTCTGTAATTTACCACACTTTCTGAGTTATAATTTATAGAAAAGTTGGCATGGCTGCAGTGAAAGAGAAATTATCTTTCATTATGATCTCTTCTCTTCTGTGATTTTGTATGTGAGGAAAACTCCTGATTTTATTCAGATTCATCTATTTTTCTTTAATTTATGCTTGGGGAAAAAACCTTAAACTAGAGGATTAGGGTCTTGTTTTGCATTGGTTTGGGTTGGTTTTTTGTCTTGTTTTAAACAAAAATTATATTGAAAACTTTTTCAGGTGCTCAGTGCATATTTCTGACTGTATTTTTCAGAAAGGTGTGTTTTCATTTTGGTAGATAAATCAATGCTGATGTACTTTGGAAGTCCAGTGTTATTGTGTAAATGTATTCATTTTCTTTATTGTGCTATAGAAGGCCATATGAAATGGCTTCCTTTTTGACATTTTATTCTTCTGTAGGGTTTGATATCACTATGCAGGGCTAGATGGCCATTTAACTATTAATAAATCTCTCCTTTCTCAAATAAGATTTCTGTGACTCTCATTTATGGTGTAATAAGCTTGAGTTTTTGGGTTTTTTAAGTCAGGAAGAGATTCTTGCTAAAATATTACTAAAATATTTTAGTGTTCATTTTATTATACCTTTTGTTCCGCTTTTCAAAGTGTTGGGTATTTTTGTTTGGTAGTTTCAGTTTGGTTTGTTTGGTTTGGTTTTTCTCCTTCTTTTCAAAATATTGAGTTTCATTTATTAGTTACGTATCTTTTCTGCACAGGCGGCAACTGGCTGAAATTTCCCTCTCTAAGTGAAAAAGTGAAACAATCATTTTATGCTAATGACAGATATTTAACTATGTTTTGTCATTTTGTTTTCTAGGCTGTTTTCTTTATTTCTGTGTCAGCAAAGTCTTAAGAGTGCTGCACTTTGCAACAAGTAAGTTGTCTGTTCCTTCCTTCTGTCTGATAGGAGGAAGAAATCTAAATTCACAAACTTCCTAATTACAATCTTTGTAGTGTTTTACTATATCACTATGGTTTTGTAATGGCTCTTTTCTGAGAAAATTATTACATTCAAGAAATGACATGGTTGTGAGAAGCAAGGATTTTAGGGAGCACCAAGGCAGCTGCCTTAGTGCGAAGTGTTGGACGAGGAATTGTTGGATAAGGAATTCAGGTGAAGCAAGATCTAAAAGGATATTGTTCAGCCATTTGGTTTTGAGCCTATAATTCAGAGATGTAGCTGGAGCAGGAGAGAGTCTGATGCTGCAGAATCAGTAAGGGGTCTGCACAAGCAGAATTCCCTTCAGCAGGACATATGTCATGCACCTGAAGGCCAAACCAGTGGTTGCCTGCTAAGACAGTAAGGAGCTCTCCTGTGCCCATGTATCCTACACACATACCCATGCCTATGCACCCTGTGTAGATACCTGTGCCCAAAAAGAAAAAATAATGAGCCACAGTGACCATATTTTTCACATTTTATTTGCATATGTTCAGAGTAGTTTCTTTCAGTAAAATCCATTGTGATGCCAGATTCCCAATTACATGTGCTAAAAAATGTGGCAGGTACTCGACAGTAAGTTATTAGCTTTTCAAGTGTTTGTAAAATGAAAAGTTTTGACAAAATCTAGATGTGACCTAGGCCTTCAATATGTATTTTTTCTTTGTTCAGATTTTTTCCATGTATTTTATAGAACATTGTCAGAACTACTGTCATTTGCGATTACACACAAAAGTACACCAGTGTCCTAGTCCTAATATTTATTCTTCAAGATCTGCTTACTCTTAATGTGAATAGTACTAATGACTCTTATGAAATTGTCTTCCGTGGGAAAGTTGTGCACATGCAAAAGTGATGGCAGAATTCAAGTCTAAGATTATAAATAATCTGTTAATAAAATGACTTTAACTCATTGCAGTTAGGCCTTGACTGCTGACTAAACTTCTAAGCATGATCACAATAAAAGAGAAAGTATCAGACCTCTTTTCATACCCTCCAATTTCTCTCACTCACCTGAAGTGGTAGCTATTCTTGTACCTACAAATGAGAATCGCCTTCTTTATTTCTGCTGAACTGGTAGTAGAAGAAACAGGCTGTGTCCTGTCAGACCTAAGTTCTGTGGACAAAAGTATTACTTTTGGTCCTAGTTATTGCTAGTTATTTAAAAAACAACCTCAAAACACACAAGCCAAAAATTAAACAAAAAAAAACCCTAAATAAACCCACAAACAAACCAAAACACCCCCAAACAACAACAGAAAAGGCCAAGCCCAACAACAAACCAAAAACCAACCAGAAAAACAAGCAAAACATTCTCAGAGTGGAGAAGTTGCCATTTCTCTAGCAGATTGATGCTAATGCTGGAACTTTGTGACATTTCACAGCACCTTCATAGCAGCATGATTTAGCAGACTGTGTTATCTGTTGTTCTGGTTTGGGGAATTGCCCTAGGACATTTGTATATCTGGTATTCTTGTTTCTCCATTTTTGTCTGTGTCATTTCAGTGGCTTTCCCTCCTCTAGCAGCTAGGCTCATAAACTTTTAAAAGTTGTATTGGTTGTAAATGCGTATGGTCTAACCTCCATCTGGCCATAGGTATTTATCTTAAGTCAAGCAATTTCATCTTCATAGAACATATCAAAAGAATCTGTACATCACAGTAGTTGCTAGATCCCTTTGGTTTTGGACTTGATTAATTCATAGAAACATTTCACTTTCACATAGTACATTTTAATATTATTTTAAAATAGCTTGTAGAAAATATCAACTACCTTTAAAGCTCCACTCCTATATTTTTTTAACCATGTTAACCTATATTTCTCTGTTATCCTTTCCACTCATGAAAGACTAGCTCTCAAATATGATTTCTTCTTGTCTTTTTATCATCATGAAATGCTATAAGAAGATTATTTCATATCATATGACATTTTAAGGAAGATCACCCAACCCAAAATTTATTTGCTTAGAGATAATGAACTCTAATCTAAGAAGAGCAATTCCTCTTAACTGTGTTAGTTTGATCTCCTACACTACGAGACTGATTTTGCCAGCCTTTTTAAGAAGCATCAAGTTTTGGCCATAAATCAGGTCTGAGAGATGCACAGATTCACAGGTTTGGTCCACAATTTGGGAAGATGACAATGTTAACCTCCCACAATCAATGAAAGAAAAAGTAAAAAATAATACCCTTTACGAATTAACTAGCTTGTGAGTTTTATTGTGGTATGAGTCTTCTGCTTTAATTGAAGTAGAACTTAGTGAAGAAGATTGCAGGTTAAAAGGTAAGCAGCAGCACACTCAGAATCTACCTTCCAAATGGCATTCAGCAATGATCATCAAGTTAAAATTTGGCTTTTCCCTGTTTTGAGGGATTTTTGTGACAAATGTTGAAATTCAAACACAGTATCTCCATGTTAATGTGTCTACTGTTTGGCAAACACAGACGCCTCATTCTTCTACCTTGTCTTTCCTTGAGATCACTGTCAGGATTGTGGGAGACTGTCTGGCTGAGCGAGGAGGGAAATCAGGACAATAAGCCAGACCACAGGGCTGCTGTTCTACCCTCCTGCTCTTTGCCTACCCTGCATCCTTCTGCCATGCAGTCTGTGGTTACAGCCATGGAAGGTTTGGCCTTGGCTGATAAGTAATCCAACCAGACATAGATATTAGTAGAAAAGGTGGCAGAACCCAATTCTGTTTCAGTATTCTTTTTTCAGTTATGGAACAAAAAAAAATGTAATCCTTTAAATACATATTTACAGAGGGAATTACTTCAAAATACTTGTCCCTAGCTAGCACATGTAAAGTTTACAATCTGTTTCTCCTTCCCTTCTTTTTGAAGATGCCTAGGGGACCCATGATTTCTTAAAGCTTCCTGTGAAAACATTTGTAAATGATATGCCTCTCCAAAATAAATTTTACGCTAGGGAAGCTCTTTGGTTATATGTTTAGTAGAAAATGTTCTGACTGCTAGCTCCAGTTGTTAGTTCTCTGCAACAGAACACTAATGCTTTTTCTACACTAGACGAATGATAAAATCTTTGGCATTTGAGAACTGCCTTTGTTCTGAAAACTGATGTTTACATGAGGTAATCACAACAGGTATCTTTAAAATTAATCTGTATTCCAGACCTTGGCAGTGTAACTTTACTTGCAATGAAGAACTGGGTAAATAACCTTTTCCCAGCTCCACCTGATTTCACCATCTCTTGTAATTTTTCCAGATTTTTTTCCCAGAAATTTTCTGTTGAAACCTGCCACGCAGAGCTAAGAAAGATGAATAAGCAGACAATGTCAAACCTTTTTAAGTAGTGCTTGAATCCCTGAGTTAGAAGAATTTTTACAGCCAGTGATCTTTTTATAGTTCAGTAATCAGTAATATTATGCAATTAAGTTATGTAAGCATGTAATTTCCTTTATTCTCTTAGTTGTTTCAGAGGGCTTTTTTCCATTTTCCTTATTTCCTCAGAATTGGATCCATAATTTAAGAAGATTAGTAAACAGTCTAATTTAATTGAAGAAGTTTAGTAAACAGGAGTTTCTGTATTTATCAGAGAATGCTTAAAATAACCTAGTAATAATGATGTGAGAATAATTCAAATAAGCAAGTAATAATGATAGCCATAAACAGAAAAATAAGTCCTCTCGTAAATAATTATAAGGGAAGAAATGTACTCTAAAGGCTACTGATGGCCCTGGAACAGATGAAGTAAAAAGAATTTTTTTTTTTTCACTTAAGGGAATCTTCCGTTAATTTTTGCAGTTTTTACCATCTTGATACTGAGTGCACTGTTGCTCGTAACACGGACAATGCAAGCAATGGCCCTGGACCAGTTGAATGCATCAAGTTTTGTCTCACCCGAGTAATCAGAATTCACTTGGAGAAATGTATTTAATTAAACATGTGAACAGCATGAGGATATGTAGTGGGAAGGGAGCCATGACAACAGTAAAAACAGCACTTACTGCCAGGTTGTAATCAATACAGTTATTCTACCTGGGCTGGGTGGTGAGCAGGTCATCAAAACTGCAGTTAGATCACAGAGGCAGGCTCTTCTGTTGCTAGGAGTTTGGTAAACCTATTTTGCACATATCTTTATTTTCAGGGTTACTGTCTTGGACAAGAATTTCCTGTTGCTTCCAGGGAATGTTTGGACTGATGGACTGATGGAATCTTAAGGACTGATGGACTGATAGCTAGCTAGTAGTTCAACCTGGCTCACTTGCTTTACTCAGCCAGGCTTCCCACTCATTTCGGTTTCAAATCTACATGTACTAGGAAGGGGCTACTCTGTGTAAATTCTTATCACTACTACTACTACTACTACTACTACTACTATTATTATTATTATTATTATTATTATTATTATCATTACTACTACTACTACTACTACTACTACTATTAAAAATTAGCATTGGCTAATACTGACATTTTGCAAGAACATGTGCTTTTCCATGTTTTATCATATATTTTCTTCCCAGTTCCATCCTACAACTCCTTGGTTTTGTAACCTTGAGTAAGCACTATGTCTAGTGCCTGACACTCATAAGACAAAACCTTTAGAGAAGTGCTCCTTTGCTTAGAAGGTGCTCCAAGACTTTAAAAAAGGCACTTATTCAGAGGTGAAACATCCCCCAAATCTTTTATGTGACCTATTTTGTCTGAGTTTCTTCTACTTGAGTCTATCACATGCAAATTCCTGTCTGGAGTCAGCTTGTAAATAGCTTTAAGACAGGCAGTAGAGCTGTTATATATTGTTGATCTTTCTTTTTTCCTTTCTGGTTTTTTTTTTTTTTTTTTTGTGTGTGTGTGTGTTTTGCCGAGATTTCTGGCATTTGTGAGAGGATAGCAAATGCTGTGAATGGTATTCTGTTTGTGATGGGAAGTCTTTATCAAGTAGGAAGACTTTATATCATTTCCTAGCTATGGTCAAAATTTTATTCCAATCTTTTCAGGATTGTTTTGCTCACACTCCTATCCTCTCAAAACAAGCCCTGAAGGCACTGGTCTCCATGGATCAGGGACATTTTCCAGGCACTCTCAGTTCTGTTTTGGTTCAAATTCCAAACAAGTCTAATCTGACCAGTGTGTCTATTTTCAGTGCATAAAAAAGAAATAATTGAGGGGAGTTCTTCTTGTAGTCAATGGAGAGAAATGAGTGCCAGAGAAGGTCAGTTTAAAATACCTAAATCCAAAGGCTAAAACTAGATTGTAGAAATATTTCAGTAAGTATTCTTTACCTAATTTTTTGAGTAATCTAGATGATCAGAGGTGTTTGGAAGATGCTTCACACTAAAAACAGTATTTTCCAGTAAAAGAACATTTTCAGTGGTTTTAGATATCAATGTGTACCTTACATTTCTTACAGAAGTCCAGTAATTATTGTGGAAACTTACGTCACAAGTAGGAGATTTGGTGTAAATTATGGATGTCAAATCTATTCTTTTATGCTAAAAACAAAGGCAAAGTTGACTGTGTATGAGTAAAAGGGTCAGGGGGGGATCACCCTGTGCCAAGCTGAGCCTTCCTCATTCCACTATGAAATTAGTTGTGCCTTGAAGAAGCTGCTAAAGGGCCTTTGAGCCCCAAACTGCACTGGCAAGTCCAGTTTGCAGGAAATTTAGGTGATTTGAAGAGAACACCAACAATTTTAAAATTCTCTGGAAAACTTTGTGGGTGTACTTAACGTCATAGGAGAGGTGGATGAAGTTTCTTGTTGATGTAGCCCTGTGTCTGGGGTAAGAGCTAGAGACATGCAGAAGGTCTTGCTTCCCTTGATAATCAGTGTGATTCTGGAGAGCAGAAAATACATTTTTCGGGAAATTTGGCCAATAAGCAAGGGAAAGTACAGTGGAAATTGATTTATCATTAAAGAATTGGATTTTTGAGCACAAAATCACTTAGTAAAAAAAAAAAAAAAAAAACACTTTTCCTTGTTTTCTTTCTAAACAGAACTCTGAGCCTTTCAACAGATTCTCCTTCACAGCAATGTAGTTGTATGTTGTGTGACTATGGTAGAACATAAAAGACAAAAATAAAATGAAACAAACAGAAGAAAAACAGCTGTGCAGGATAGAAGGGAGTTGAAGCCTAGCTCACATTTTTGAGGTATCCCTAATGATAAAGATAATTATTTGAATATTTTCACTGTTTGGTCAGCAAAAATTGGCTTAGAAAATAGTATGGGAGGACTTATTCCTAGATGCATTCCTATTTCAAGGTAAATAGATTAAACATCACTGATAACATCTTTCCAATAAGCTAACAATAAAGAAACCACTACAAAAGGAATCAAGGGCTATTGACTATGTTGAGGAAGCCACACAGACTTTATGTGCTCTTCCAGGAGAGTCTATTTGCTTAGACACAAATCCTCACAGTTTGCATTCATGACAAACATACCTCATGGACAGTGGGGAGATAACAAAATCTGTTTTAGATAACAGAAGTTAACACAAAGGCATTAACATGATTGTTAAATTTGCAGTTCCACATATTTAAGCCATGAATTCTATATAGTTTAAGTCATAAATTAATCCACATAGCCCTTAGATCATATTACATATGTAAGGAAAACAAGAAAAACTGTGCAAAAAAACCTTCCAATACAGATTGAATTACACTGGCTGGGCTTTGTGAAAGTCAGCTTCTAATGCCAAACCTCTTTTTACTGGGGTAGCTACCATTAAAAAAAACATAGCTTACTCCCTTTCCTAAATCCAGTCCGAATTGCTTTTGCATCACTTGTATGTTTGTGGCATTTTTCATAAAATTAATATAAAATCAATTCATATGATTTATAAGCGTAGACATTATTAGAATTCTCAATTTCTCATTAACTTGCCATATTTCATGGCCCAACAGTTATATTTTCTATGAACTTCTACTTTAATCTAAAACAGTTTTTCTTAAGACTGAATATATGTCTTAAAATTCTTTGAAACCACTCTCAAGTTTCTTCAGAGACTAATTCTTACTTTCACATGTGACTCTGATTTTATCTTGCACTTAAACAACCTCCACTTTCCTCAGGTCAGGAATGGATGGGTAATCAAGATAACACAAAAAGCTATCTGTGACAACATTTCTCAAAGTAGTGAGAGCAATAGCTGTACTTTTGAACTGACACAAAATTTCAAAGGAATAGTTCCAAAATATTCTGCCCACCTGTATTATTCACAAAGAGCATCACATAAGTGTGCATCACATAAGTATTCCGTAGGCTCTTTAGGGCTGAAAAATTTTCTTGTTCATTGATGACATATGAACATGGCAATTTGAACCCTTTGATCCTGTCTACATTAAACACATGGAAATCTTAGGGTGTTTGTAGATACAGCAGAGAATCACATTGCTGCTGTTAAAGATACTGGGAGCTGAAAGCATTTAGCTTCTCACATGCCATGTCCAATGCTGTTCCACACCAAATCAAAACCTCATGCACTTTGAAAAAATTGTTAATTAATAAATGCTAGGAACCTGACATAAAGATTAATCTTTACTTCAGAGCTCCAATGGTGAATTTTTAAAATCCCCTGAAATGTCATTTTGGATCAGTGCTTCTCAAAAATTATACCTTGTTTTGTCTAGCAGCCTTTAGTAGAACACATTAGACTGATAGCCAGCCTTGGACAGAAAAAATGGACCTGGAGATGACACTGGAACATAATTTATCAATTTTCCTTCTATTTTCTTCTTTCATTTCTTTGTGCTAACACTTTGTGCTAACAGAAATTAGACTATCTAACTATATTCTCTCATCTCATCTTCTGGTTCTGACACGAAAAAGTAGAGTTTAGAAAAATGGGAGTTAATAATTCCATAAAAATGCTGTTTCAGAACTGTTTCAGAACACCTACAAGGTACTATTTTGTTTAACCATAGACTATGGTTTTATATTGATTTTTTTTTGCCCCCATCAATTCAGATGTCTCTAAGACCTCTCTAAATATCTCTAAGATGTTTATTCATCTACTGGGTTTCAGTGAATGCAAACAAGCAATGGAAGCAGAAAAGGTATTGCTTGATATTAGTTTTTTATATATTCCTTTAAATTTATCTTAATGTGTGGGCAGAGTATTGCCCCCAAAGGAGAATCATTATGATAATCTCAGAGACAGTTGGATACTGCACTCAGATTCAGATCCTGTTATGAGTAATCTTCACTTAAATGAATGCATTTGTAGGTACATTACAAACAATTTATCATCTCAGAAATGAATGAAGGAAACTACAAAAGAAGATAAAGCAATTTTTCCCTGCCCACTCCCATAATATATTTTTGCCTAAATAACACAAATAAAATTGTCAATTAAGGTCAGCAGGAACTTGTTAAAGGCTTAAACATTTTTTGAAACTGAATTGGGTTTCATTCAATGAAACTGGATTGAAGAGGTTAGTAATTGGCTTTTTTTCAGATTTGAGGAGGGAAAAAAGTGTTGTTTTCAAAATTATTAAAGGCTGTTTGCTTTCCTAGAACTCTCCCTGGAACAACAAGAGGTCACTTAAGGTGATGGTTCATTTTATTCTGATCTCTTTGCAGTTGCATGAGATTGGTAACATGAGGATCCCTGCTGCTTCATTCCTTCATTCCAAAAATCTCAGAGGAAGGACCTACACCCTTCTGATTTAACTGAACCAACTTTCCTGGAGGTGTCTGGAAGTATTAGAGGGGGTTAAGAAAGAAAATGGGATTATGGTTTAGTGGCTGGACATATGGACTGCTGGAGACTGCTCTAATGCAGCTGTCTGAGAGCTCCCTGTCAGCCTGCTGCACTGTACCTCCTGGTCACCCAGCTGGGCAGCATGCTGCTGTCTGCCAGATGGGGCTCAGAGTGCATCATTGCATTCAAACATGTCTCAGAGATTAAATATCTTGTTTAAAATATTCCTTTAATGTCTACACAAGTCCTTTTTTTTGGTTGTTTTGATTATTCAAAATTCTTCTACCCATTTTGTTGGCTGGGTTGATAACTCTGATTTCACAGTACAGATGCTGAAAAGATACTGCATTTCCTTCAGTGTAATGAAGACATTGGAGAGAATACTAACATTATGATAAACTTCATCTCATAAATTCAATATTTAATAGAGGTACTGGATCCAGCTGGTTGTCTGAGCCAATTCATGTAAACAATGTTTGAATCAAATGCAATCAGAACACACTGACAGTATTCAGAAAAGTCAAGTGAGGGTTTATAGGATCAAACCCGTAGGCTGTAATACAATTTCATAACCAGCTCTTTATGAGCCTTAGGTGTGAATGCGTGGTTATCAGCTTCAGACTTGCAGCTCACCTTTGTATGTGCCCTTAATAAGTACTTTGAAACACTCCAGCACAAAAGGAGAAAAGTTTTTCTTGACTTTTGGGTAGCACAGGGTTAAAACCACCTTTACCTAAAACTGTGGAAAACATTGCTTGCAATTATGGCTCACATGAGACTGGAATGGAGCTGTTGTGTACAGAGAACAGATTATGCAAGAGCACCCCCTGGATAAAGCAAAAAGTGAAATCATTTCCTCCTCGTCACTTGTAGAGATTATTTTGACAAATTCATTGTATGACTTTGAATTGGCTTGTTTCACAGAATTGTTTTGCTTTTCCTGAGAGCCAAGTCTCAGAGTGTGTACGTGTGTTGAGGGGCAGGCGGGAAAAGAGGAAAGGTGCTTTGCTGTTCATGCTCACTGCACACAGAGACATGATAGCTATTGTGCAGAGTTCAACAGAAAATAGTCTGGGTGTGGTGCTGTACACAGAGAACAAAGAGGATAAACCTACCCCCACGTGGGGAAATTTCCCAGCCTTCTTTTCTCAAATACTGATGTCTTTGAAGGCTTCTAGCTGCTGTAATTGGCAACATCCACAATTGCATGTTAAATACAGACACGGAATAATCATCGTTTCCCTGTTTGCATGCACCATAGCCCAGTTTTGACCCACGCCAGCTCGATCCTCACAGACACCAGGCACAGTTCAAGGGTTAGCAAGGACCACAGATGGCTCCCACTGAGTTACAGGGACACAGCTGCTCTTTTAAGGAAAGGAAATTTAATTATCACAAGCTGGGCCATACTACTTACTCTCAGAATGGAGAAAGTCAGTTTAGTTAATTATCAGCATTTTACAGAATAAAGTAACATAGCCCATTGGTGAAATACTAACCTATCAGCTGAGAGATTTGGGTTCATAATTCTGCTGTGCAAAGAACTGCTAAGTTCTCAAAGGTGTTTATGATTAATCACTTCCAACAAAATTAAGGTATTTAGTTATATTTTCATATCTCTATATATCCATCCATGGAAAGCAAAGTGGGGACAATAGTGATTTCATATGCCGATGAGCATAAACATTAAATAGTGAAATGCTCCAAAATCCTGTGGTCATGGAGACCATAATACTTCAAAAGGCTGAAGTAGTGTGCAGTGAGAAGACTGTTCTTTCACCTTGTTTCCCATCTCCTCATGTCCTAATCTGATTCTCTGCCTATTCCTCTGAGAATTCATTAAACACGGACTTCCGAGGATGCAGAACAGGCATGCAATGCAGTATGAAATACATAGAACACTAATCTTGCTTAAATACATATCTTGTCAGGTATTCAAAATTTTTACTGATTGCATTGACTGAAATATCAGAGAGAGCTGTGTGAGAAGTACAGTTTTAGAGGAGAAAAGAAGAAAATTGCTGTGTATGTTTTTAACATTTTCAGTTATAACATGCCTTAATTTAAATGAGAAGGTGAGGACTTTCTTCCCTGGCATGTGTATTAAACTCTGGAAAGTAAACAGCTTAAACTAAGCTCATCTGGATTACTTACAAAGTTGCTTCATCATCTTTATGTATCTCTGTCTTAGGCAGCTCAGCATTACGTAGACTTTGAACTACACAGGACCAACACTTCACTGTAGTCCACATGATTGGTTTGTTTGCTTGCTTTTTTTGTTTGTTTGTTTCACCAATTAATACATATAAATAAAGAAAAAGGTATCAGTAACCTTCTTCAACATGCTTATCTTGCAACTATGAAGCATAACCTTAGAAATAGTTTCTTATTTCGCAGATATGAAGGATATGATGACACTTGCAACTTTTAAATCCTTGCACAGTGTGTTTCCTTGATACCTCAATAAAGTCAAAAATTTATTTGTGACTTAATTGTCTTGTAAGGCATAGGTGGAATCACCAGATACCAACACACATTCCTTAATTAGCGATGCTGTATGATTAAAAGTGAATAATACAGAAATAGACTTAAAATGAAATAAAATGTGAAAGAACATTTGTCTGTTGAGAACTGAGATTTTTATTTGAAAGTCGTTATCTAGTACCATATCCAGTGACCATACCTCTGTAGGCCCATAATGGAGATGTACATAGTGGAAGTATAAGACTTTACAGCCACCATTTCTAAGTGAAGATAAGGCTGATTCTGAGTTAGGCATTATTGGTAATGTAGCAATTGTGGTTACCAGGTGCTACTCTGGCACTCAGGTAGACTTCACTGTCATTCTGTTTCCACGTTTTTATTTTCTAGGTCCTTAATTACCCTTCCTCTTTCTTGGCTTAGCTGTGGTGCCTCAGAGAAGACTCCACGTGCACTAGCAGGAACAACAGAATATAGTGACTGCACACTTGTTAATGACTTTCAAATAACACAGAAATTAGAATTCTCTCAGAAAGCTTGAAATGTGTTTGAAGTACCTCCACTACTATTTTTAAGTGTTGTCTATAACAAATAAAAGCATAATTTCAAGAGCTTTTTAACTCTTTTAGATATCTTTGTTGTAATAAATCACAACAGATCTGCTTTATATAACACACAAAGTCCCAAGATTTTATTATTTCACTTTCTAACATCTCTAACATTTGCTCCTGCATATAACAGTCCCACTACAGTTTTTTTGCCTTCAGTGCATCTCTCTATTTCCAGTGCAAAATTTCCTGCTGATTTCTGTTTCCTGGTATTCTGAATAAAATAATGATTTTTAAAATGTTTGTTTGTTTAAAAGTTACAGAGGTGAAGTAATTTTTAGGGTGGTGAGTATGTAAGAGGTTGTTTTTTATAATGTACAACAGAGAGGATAATATATTTGACTGCAGATGCTGTAAATTGTGGAAGTAGAGTTACAACTGCAAGTCATGCTTTTTCTTTGCTTACTTTTTTTATTTGACAGCAGTTGGCAAAAGTGTCTAACACAGACAGATCTTCTGGTCCAGCCCACAATTTTCCTTTGAATACTGTGCTGTAGAAATTTTTTCTCTATTGCCATGCATCCACACACACTATCAAAGATACATTAAGACCTGTTGTGTGAGGAATGGATACATCATAGCACACTTGCTGTGGAAAATTTGGCTGAAATTTCTTGCTTGACAGTAAGGCACTTACATAGGTAGGTTTCTTACCAAAAAAAAAGAATATGTTCTTATTTTTCTTTGGATAAACAGACCTGCTGGTTCACAAGTCAAAGTAAACCAGTTTAATCACAGTAATGCTAGGAGAAATTCCTGTAAATTTAGATCTCCACTGCTGCAGGTGTATGAGGACATGTCACAGTAACATGAATTTTCTCAATGAGATTCACACTGCCTGTCATGTTTGCTCTCACAAAATTCTGAAGAGGTATCATACTCTCTCAGAATAACTCAAAAATGTCTGCACTTGTCTTTGGCTTGACTATCACAGTACGTGTATTTATTGCATTCTGTTAAAACGTCCTCATACAAAAATAATTCACAACTGAAATGACTGTTGCTGGTCAAGGTTTCCTCATCCTGAATGCATGCTTAGTCTCTCCACTCCACATTCATAAATAGTTTGAGAGACTTCAAGCATCTGAGGTCATTGTGCTTCACACAATTGTTCTTTGTTGCACTCTGTGAAGGAGATTACATGAGGGTAAGCTGGAATTCCTGGATACCATATTTCTCACTATTGAAGGGCTATCTCCTTGAATAAAAAAAGCAATGAGGCTATCTGAAGTGACCTTGGCAATTGTTCATGTAATTTATGACATTGTACAACTAGACGTGAGTTCAAATCAAGCATAGGCATCACTTTCAAGTCTGATAATGTCTCTGAACTGAGAAAAAATTTCTAGATGAGGAATACATTTTCTGAAATGTAGCTCTATGCATCAAACAATTCATATGATTAGTATTTTCCTGCTATTTAACCCTGTCTGCTCTAGCACTGCATTGTCATCAATTGCTAAGCTGTTAATCCCTGTGAACACATTAAAATTAAACATATGTAATGGAAGAATGTTGCTGCTCAGTAAGAGTAATTCTTAGTAAGTAAAGACAAAAAGTAAGTGCAAAAAATCTGATTATTGCTAAGTGAATATTACTGATGCAGCTACTTGCTGATACATAATGGAGAAAGTATTTAACAACATATTATAATAATAACAATAATAGTCAATAATAATGAATAACAAAAATAACAATAATAATAATCATTAACTTCTTAAATTTATTTTCATGCCTTTCAGGATGATAAAAAGAAGACATAAAATGGGGTGTAAGGAAAGACCTTTGTCTCCCTCTTTTAAAAACCTTTTGATGGCATTCCTTAGTGAGAGAAGTAGGAGATCTTCAAGCTTCCAGGCTGTTAGATTTTGGAAAAGGTGGTGAACAGTGGCGGACAACTATAATAGCAGTGGAGAGAGTAAGCTGTCACAGGCACTCTACTTCACCCTGCACTTCAAAGAATTCTGTGGGAATAAATATCTGTTGTGGCTGCCACTGGAAGATTTTCCAGTGATTTTAAATGTCTTTGCTTTATTGAGCACCCAAAACTCTAAAGACTCAAAGCCAGAGCACACCACACTTCTGTGTGCAGAGCAGCCTGAGATTTGGACCTAAGCTAGTTTTAAATATGATCTTACTCTGTATTTTTCATTATAGTGAAGAGTGTGTATTTGAGACCAAAATATATGAATGTGGACCAACAAATGCATAAAAGATGCAATTCTTCCTTACCGAAATGTAATTTTGTTAAGGAATTGAGCAGCTTCCTAGCGCCATGGTATCTTAGGTCTGGCAGGCACCACTTAGCCATTCTCAGCAGACAGGTCCAAAAGGTCCCACTCAGGCCCAAAACAATAAATCTTCACTGAGTGTGGAAGCTTGCATTACAGTTTGCATTACCTTGTTTATGTTTGTACCCACAAGATGTGATAGGGTCCATCATGATACTTGGGTTCCAGCGCTTAGTTTTCTACTGACAATGGATGATAGTTTGGATGAAGCCTCAAGAGAATTCTGCATTTCTATCCACACTTATAAAAAACAAATGAGAAAGAAAATTTGGCAATATGTTTATGTATGTGTGGGGTGCATTTGTCCAGAGCTGAAATTTTTAATAAAGACTTTTTTCAAATATATTTACAGGGAATTGGCCATAATATATCCATAAAGGGTACAGGATTTTTTTCTATGACTTATATCCTTGTGTTGAAAATATTCATTATTTTATATACACATTATCGGTTTAACACACAACTTAGGATGCAAGCTGTTCTAAGAAACAGGAGGCATTTCCTTCTGGCCCTCAACCCATCAAGTTCATGGCTATGGAGTCAGAAAAGTCCTGTAACTTGTTACCTCAGCTACCATACCTTTTCTATGACCCTAAATTACAACTGAGAAATATTTTTTTCAGCAGCTTTCAAATAAAAAATCAGAGGCCTATTAATTTAATTTTAATTTAAAATTAGAAAACTTTGTATTTTGAAGCTATTACTTTGCTTTTATAACATAAAATGTAAAACATTTAAAAAGGTGAATTTGTCAAAATGCATTATTTAAACTGAATAGAAACGGTCATGTTTCTATATTTATTTACGCAGCTCAGGGTGAGGTTCAAACATTGGGAACTTTTGTACAATATAACTCTTTAGCTAGAGAATTTGTCACGAGCACTGTGTTTCACAAGTGCTTGAAATTTTTCTAATTTCAGCAGCAGTTAAGAGGAAAGAGAGGTACAACTATCGCCTTTTTTAATGAAGATGTACTTCTTTATGGTTAGCAATGTATAAAAAAGATTACGTGGATTTACTGTGTTTCATGAGATCGGAGCGAGTTGTAGTGCTTCAGTGATGCATCTGCAGAGACCACGAGACACGCAGCTGCTGGGTTAATGAGATCTCCAGCGGATGCATGGCCTGCAGTCCAGCATCCACAGGAAGTGAAACGAGACCTGAATGCATTGTAATTTACTGTATTTTCATATCTCTCTGTGCTTTAAACAAAATATTTCCATAGTCGCTATAATTTTGCATCCTTCTAAAGCAAAGGCAGAAGGAAGCAGCACCTCAAATCATCCTCTGTGAACATAAGCACTATCAGCATATATGTGAAAGTGCACAAAATACAAAGCCCAAAAAAAGCCTCAAGCCTTAAGCTTGAAGAGCTTTCCATAACCAGTGTAAACACAAACATCTAAAATACAATAAAATATCCACTGGAGTCAGCAGCATCAACAGGGATTTGGTACAAATTACCTGCAAACTGATCGAGGGCTAGGTATCAACTGCTGGTGATGCTTGTAAATCCAGACTCCAGTTTGCAAGCTAAAGAGGTACTTACAGAGTTCAGAAAGGTCATGGATTTCAGTCTATTTTGATATTCACTCACAACCAATGTACCTCCCTGTTGTTTTTGGATTTCTGCCCAAGGAAGTGGGGGAGGAGTTTAACATGGTCAGAAATCTCTAAAGCTTCCCATCTACTAAGAAGTTCTATTGTGTAAGACCTTCATTTTAGCTAAGAATTTCTATTGTCAAACATTTTTCTAGGTTTCCCAGTTTTCAACAACTATTCTCTTTTCCCTCTCCTTTGAAGAAAGATAACATCCTGTCCAACCACAAGTAGGGAACCCCCCTCCATGTGCGTGCATTTGAGCATGAATGCAGTGCTATTCTCAACCTTTGGCAAATACTGATGTGGACTTTTAAACAACTGTAAGTGAATCTGAATGGAACTCTTTGACTCAGGTGTTAGTATTACCCAGGAATTTATCATGCACCCTTTTAGTAGAGGAGGAAACAGAGTAAAACACAGCACACCCTCATTAGAAAAAGGATAGAAGTGAAGTTCTATGTACATGTAAAAATCATAGCTGCAATTACAGAACACCAGTTTTTCTGTTGAAGTAGGCTCAAGAATTAAGAGGAAAGAAGTCCTTACAATAACAAATCTACCTTCTTTCCAAATGAGACACTGACTTCCTCTGTTTCTTTCTCTGTTGTTGTTTTATTTTTTCTGATTTTTCTTCCCTCCTGTCATAGGTAATGCATCTTCTGAGGAAAATACTAAAAGCTGGTCTTGCCACAAAATCAGTGTTTTGATGTTAGATATCTTTCTGATATTTTATCAGATGTCATTGTTTTAAATGTCCAGAGGCTGGAGGAATTCTGACAGTGTTTTGATTGTCCTGAATTTAATGAAAGTCTGTTGGGGATTTCATGGTAGAGGTTTCAAAACTATTCTGTTGCCATCAGGTTTTACAGCCCTCAGCTGCATGGATGTAGTAGTAATGGTGATTAGAAAAGCCATATAAGTTCATCTAGAATATTTCTGAGTAATTAGGAATCATGTAGAATTTTAAACCCTACTTTCTGAGCACTCCTATGGCAATTAGAACTTACCTCCTCTTAGTTTTTCAATAACAATCACATTATCATAAATTGTTAATCAAAGGAGCAAGATGTAATTCACCATTACATCTACATGCCAGTCAGAGAAATTTTGAAAATGAAGGCTCAGATTTAACCTATATAATATGAGCTACCTAGCAGAAATATATGACTTATGATTTTCTCAGTCCTATCCTATTTACAGGCAGTAAAAGATGGGTTCCAAGCCCAGGAAGGCTTTTGGTTAGATAGAATATTTGCCCATGCAATCTCTAATTTTAGACTGGATGGGTCTCAGCCAATGTCCTTTTTCCTTGAAGATTAAAGTTCTACCATGTGATGAAGTGAAATTGACTTTGTGATGTTATTTCCACCATGTCAGAATAAATTACAACAGTCTTCACATGTCTGCAGTGTAGGCAGTCTGAATATACATGGAAGTAGTGTGCAGAAGAGGATGTGACATCCCTGAGGAGATTAGCTGGCTTTCTCCAGCAGTAGTGAGGCTTATGTCTCTCTGTATCATGTAAGGCAGCTCTCCCCAGGTAATAATGCTTATCAGTCACATAAATCATCCTATCATGGTCTCAGGACTGGGAATTTTTTGTTGGTGTTTAATGTGCATCAGGGAGTTTAATTAGATGTGAGAACACTTGACTATCTGGATTATTAACTTGAGGAACTCGAGGGAGACACATTAAAAAATCAGACATGTAAAAAAGCACAACGCACAAGTTATGAAATGTAATTCAGTATAATTAGCAGTTTATGTCAGAAAATAAAAAAAGCTTTTCCTGACAGACCTGTTCAGCTCTTTAACCTCACAACAAATAAAATAATGCATATTTTTTCCTTCCTAATATTACTTTGAGACTAGAAGAAGGCAAATTAAGTACAAAAAATATATCATTGCAACCATACACAATTTACAAACTTTTCAAACAATGAAACATGCATTTAGACATTGCAAAAAATATTTTATTCTCTTTAATTTGTTGTGGATAGCAGCTCCTAGTGATCAACAGCCACGGAACCCCAAAACTGAAGCAGCAAAGCAAGACAAAATACAGCCATGAAAACTGAGATAGTAAAACAAAGGTGAAGTTTGTAAAAACTCTGGAGAATAGGTTCAGGATTTCAATGTGGTATTGAAAAAATGGAAAGTCATTCCTAAATCTCACAGTATGGAATTTTCCAAGACAATAACAAAATACCATCAACAGAAAGAAGTAGCCAAAAATGACTGCAAAAGATAAAGACTTGGGTAGTCAGAGATGCCACACAAAAGGATCTGAAAATGCAGTGATCACAAACTTTGGATAAGTGAATTTTACGCTACAGGTAAGGGTACTCGAAAGGCTTGAATTTAGGGTGCACACAAGCCAAGAGAGGCAACTATTCCAGCGCTGATGGAGTCTTTGCTTCAGGGGAGATTTCTGTGAGCAGTCCAGATTTCAAATGTACAAACTACCTTAGAGGAAAACACAAATGCAACAGTATTGATGTAATCTCACTCTTCCTTACCTGTACTGGTGAGTGGGAAAAAGTCTGTGTCTGCCTCAGAACACTTCTGAGCCCAAATTAAAAAATTTACTGTGAGTCAAATTCTGCTTTTTTGACATACTCATATGAACTTTTAAAGTGGTTGGGGTTTTTAAATTTTTTTTTTTGCTTTTGGGGCAGAAGACAAGCAGAGGAAAGTAAATCTGTCTATAATGTGCATATGCAACAAAAGGTTGAAATAAATGAAATATGAAATATGAAATATGAAATATGAAATATGAAATAATATGAAATATCAAATGTGAAATGTTGAATGTGAAATATTAAATGTGAAATGTGACATATGACATATGACAAGCCATAGGTGGATCACTGGACAGGTTGCATAAGGTTGAACAGGCAATGGCAAGACCCAGCAGACCGAGGTAAACAACATGCCAGTAAACAGAGAGTAAGGCTGGTGAAAATCACTGGGAAAGGAGAGAAGAATACTAAGGAAAAGAGAGTGGTAGAGAACGTGGGTGCTTTTAAGTCTTTAGTCATGGCTGTCTTACTTGTCACTAAGAGCAACAAGCAGTGAGGTGTAACAAATCAACCACACTGCCACTACCTCTGCTGGAAAGGGAAAGGATGAAAAAATGCCAGCCTCTTCCAGATTAAACTATATATGTTTCTGTACACATGATGAATATTCCCAAAGGAGACTTTCACTAGGATGCTGGCTGAATACATTCCCCTTGCAAACTCTCAGCTTTTTTTAATACCTCTTTAGTTACCAGCATACTCTGTGTCATATCCCAAGGGCCACTTCATTTCCAACAGCAGAAGCTCTCATAACCACCTTCATTTAGCACTCATTTAGGAATACCTCTGAGGGAGAACCTTGTTTTTCTTATTTAACTTTTCCCTCTCTGCACTTGTGGGCAGTTCAGGACAGCCTATTAATATTATATTTGGGTCACACACACGTGTCCTGGGCTCTCCCCTGCTGCTAGCTGCTTAATGTTAATGATTGCAGGATGAACGACTCCAGAGACTGTCAGAGTTAAGCAGATAAAAAGTAAATTAATCTGACAGGTGACAGGCTGTCCTTCCTGTAGTTTGCCAGCTCAGGCAGAGGAGAACTGCCAGTTCCAGCTGAAGGGAGTGTGTGGCTGGGGGTGATGGAAGGGGGATTCAGCTGTCCCTGATCTCATTCCCAGCAGTGCATCTGGGTGATTTCAGTGGAGGATACTTGCAAGTCAGAAGCCTGGTCCTCTCCTTAAAGTGTAACAGAATGGCTGAAACCAAGATGTCTGGATGAGGGTTTTGTTACTTACTGCACTGGGGTTTTTTCCCTTTCTGCCTTTTCTCAGCAATTATACTGTGTGTTCTATTGCTCTTTGGGGGAGGTGGATCGTGTTCATGCTATTTTGGGGGTTTTGTAAGCAAAAAAATCTTTATTTCCATCTTTTTTTTTGGGGGGGGAGGGGGGGAATGCTGCAATTAATGCTATATTTCTTCTTACAAATTACTTCATAAAGCATAGTACTCTAATCTTGCATGTGGGTTTGATTTTGGGTTTTTTTTTTTTTTTACATGGAAGGCTGATATTCAAAGAAGCATAAAAAAAATTACAGCAGAAGCCTCTTTTTACAAACAGAGTGGTAAAGACAGTGGTGCAAACTGCAGGCTCTAGCTAGATTCTTTTATGTTTTGCTGAAGAATAAGGAAGCAAATTAGGGTTTTTACAGGACCACTTTATGTATAAAACCTGCTCAAAGCCAAGTACCTTAAAATGGAATCTGTTGTAAGGTTTGAGTTTTCAAGATGTCAGTTTCCTGCATCACTGTAACTGGTATCAAACAAGCTAATTGTAATTGCAGCTCTGCCCCCAATGGGAAGGCTTTTACATTGGAAGAGTTAGCCTTACAACAGAGACATTGACTGTGATTGTATTCCTTATGTGACAGCAGGCATGACAATTTAAACTAGAGAGAACGCTTGACAGAATGGCTTCAGGAAAATACACTTTTTATTGAAGGTAAAATATATTAAGGAGACCTACTAGTTAGGTGGGAGGTTTCAGACCTCTTTTTCTTCACTGAGGCAGTCTTTATCCTCTGAAATCACAACCAGTCTTGAACTTGAACTTTCCTTGCTGTGCCAGATCAAGCAATCTGCTCTGCACCCCACTGCCTTCACCCCAAACAAATGCCATAACATCTCCAGACTCTTTGTGTGGGTTCAGCTGTTATTTGCTTCTGACATAGGTTCTCTGGGTTAGAGGTCCTGGTGGCCCTTTTCTCCTTAGTTTCACCACTTGGTTCCAGTGAAAAATGCCGTCTTTCCCATTGAATCTTTTCTCTCACACTTGTACTGGAAAATTGATCAAAATCTGTACATTTCCATTTTCACATAACTGAAGAGGACTGCAGATCTTTTACAGTGGAGAAAAAAAGCACATGGGAAGTGAGACTGTGCTCCACATGTGACTTTCATGGTGTCCTGGTGTTGACTGGGACAGAGTTAATTTTCTTCCTATTAGCTGTGCTTCAGATTTAGGATAAGAATAATGTTGGTAATGGACTGATCTTTTCATTGTTGATGAGAAGCACTTACCCTAAGTCAAGGATTCTCTGACATGATGCTCTGTCAGAGAGGAGGCTAGAGGGTAAAACAGGGATGGGATGGGACACAGGCAGGACAGCTAACCCCAACAGGACAAAGGCATATTCCATACCACATGATGTCATGTTCAATGTACTAACTAGGAGGAAAACTTACCAGGAGGGCAGCTGCTCAGGAAATGGTGGGTACCCGGCAGTTGGAGGTGAGCAATTGTTTTCATCTCCATTCTTTGCTTTCCCCTTTTTAAAACTTTTATTTCATTGCAATTTATTTTTATTATTATTTTTATTATTGTTGTTGTTATTATTAAGTTATTTTTCAGTTTTTTAACTCTTCTTGTCTCAACCCACAAGTTTTCTTTCTGTCCCCCATCCCAACAAAGGGGAAGGGAGCTGCTGTGTGGGACTGAAGATCTGGGGTTAAACCATGACACATGCAAAGTCAGCAAGCTACACCCCTCTAAATTCAATGCTAGGGCCAGGAAAAGCAGTCCCTTTTATCCTGTATTTTTTTACTACGCAAAACCAGAAGACTTCAGTGATGAGAAATTGAGGTTGAAAACTCTTAGAAGTACTCAAAAAAAAAAAAAAAAAGGCAAGAAAAAGGAACTGGCTGTGATAAATACCAGGTTCCCATCAAGCTGCTCCATCACTCCTTCAACTGGATGGGAGAAAAAAACTGAAGTCATGTAGGCTACAGATAAGTGCAGCATGGGCAAAACAATCAGTTTGGGGAAATTACTTTCATCTATTATCATTCAAATCAGAGAAGAATAATGAAAAAAAAAAAAAAAAAAAAAAAACAATATTTAAAGCCCCTTTTCCCCCACTTCTCCCTTCTTCAAGGGTTCAGCTTCACTCCCACATTCTGTCCTGGTGGTACAGGTGGACAGGGAATGGATTCTGCAATCAGTTTATTGCACACTCAGGTCATCCCACATCGTCCCTGCTGCTGTTTCATCCTCTGTGGGAGCACTCCTCATCCTCCTCCACCACTCAGGTGTGGGGTCCCTCCCACAGGAGGCAGTCCTCCACAGCCTTCTCCAAAGGGAGTCCTTCTCTTGGGCTCCAGCTCTTCATGAGCTGCTCCAGCATGGGTCCCCATGGTGTCACAGGTCCAGCCAGCAAACTCCTGCATGGACTCCTCTCCCCTTGGACACAGTTCCTGCCAGGATCCTGCTCCAGCACAGGCTTTCCAGAGGGTCACAGCCTCCTTCAGGCATCCACCTGCCCTGGTGTGGGGCTCTCCATGGCAGGTAGGTGGGTTTGTGCTCCACCACGGACCTTTATGGGCTCAGGAGCTCAGCTGTCTCACCATGGTCTTCTCCATAGCCTGCAGGGGAGCCTAGGTCTCAAGTAGGGAGCACCTCCTGTCCATCCTCCTTCATTGGCTTTGATTTCTGCATAGCTATTTCTTTCACTCTTTTCTCACAGCTGTGGTTGTACAACAGGTTTTTTGCTCCTTTAAAATACTCTGCCCCAGAGGTGTCACCACCAGTGCTGATGGTCTTGGCTGACTGAATTATTTGGCTCAAAAGTAATTTTAACCTGGGACTCTTCTGAAATATGAATTGTGGCTCAACAAAATAAATATGTGTGATGTGAGCTGGTTTAGTATATTTCTTTGGATGCTGCCAATTTTGTTTCTGCACAGAGACAAGGTCAATAGTGCTAAACCACAGATTTGATGCAAGAGTTTTGGTGTTACTGTTTTGTAGTAATAATTTAAAGCCAGTAAGAAAAAGAAAAGCTGGATTCCATTCACACTTGGTGAATGTGTGAAACTGAAAATGTCAGCAGAGATGGTGTTTCTCTGGATTCTGCAGGAATCCTTTGTGGGTTTCTGCTGTGTCATCTATCCCTCAGCCCGTCAAGGAGGTTATATGGGATCTGCACTGCCAGGAAGCAATGGATCTGGAGCATCCCCAGTCAATTACTGACCTTGCAGTCAGCAATTTCAGCACTTATATTTGCAGGTCTGTTGAATGGATCTGCTGAAGCTCCTGGATGAGAACCACTGAAATTTCAACATGCCAGGCAGAGAATCAGACAGTTTTGTGTTCTACCAGTGGGCTGGCTGCCTGGCAAGGTTTCTGAGGAATTTGGGCAGCCATGCATATCTGGTGAGCCTGGGCTGTTCAGTATTAGCACAGCACACTGGCTTTGTTAATGCTCTGGAACAGGAGTACCAGTCTAAGGTTTGACCTTAAAAAAGAGTGAAGGGGAAATAAACAATTTTCAGTGAAGCTGGTTTCAAAACCAGCTTCTGAAGTATCCATGCAAAGGAATTTACTTGCCCAGACTAGTTCTTACAGCTATTCACCACAGTATTTCCAGGTGCAGAGAGGCTCACACCTCAGCCTCTTGCTGACATAAATGACTTACTGTTCCAAGAAATGGCTCATATGTATGAAGAGGAACTGGCAGACATAAATCCAGTGTGACTTAGAACACGACTTTCTGGTATGAGCAGATAAACTTAGCCACTAGGTAAAGGGAGAAAGGAGTTAATGATTTTCTGTAAAATATATTATCAACTTTTAATTAAGGGCTAGTGATACTTTATCACTTAATTGAGAAACTTTGGAACACTGTTATATATAGGATGAAAAACTCAACCCTTAGAAGTCAGGAAGCTGATTAGAAAATTTATCTTTTAGCCCTCTTACCCTTTGGTTGTTAAACCAAACACTTGCAGCTATGCATACTAACAGCAGGAGGATTTCCCATCTGTGGCGTAGCTGCTTTTGTCAGCCTGTTTCAACGCAAAAAGGTGCTGCTGGTTCACAGTGAATTTGTTCAGGGAGGTTCCTGGCACACCAACTGCTGAGCACTGATGTCCTGCCAAGGGAACAGAAAACACTGCCTCTTTGCTCTGCAATAAACTCGCTAGGCTTGTGCACCTGTAGAGGAAGGGAAGAGGGGAAGTAGGGGAAAGCCTACAATGAATCATTTGCTACCAAACTCATTTTGCTATAGGGTAAAATAAATTGTGGTTTTTTCTAGATTTTTGATAAATGAAAAATACTTCCTCCCACTTAAATTCAGTTAATTAATCCTCTTTGTTGGCTCTACTTAGGTTTGTTTAATCCTATAATACTATTTTTAAACAGAACAATTTGAATGGTCTGTGTCTGCTTTTCAGTTTGGAATCCTGAACTAGAACTTATAACTAGTAATGAAATTTGGTGGTATTTTTTTTCTCAGAAGTGATTTTTAGTAATTTAAATCCTTGCTTAAATACTTAAATATATTTATTAAGATATATAAGATTTCATTTCCAGATAAAAATATTACACAGCAAGAAATTGCAGTCTTGAGCCCTTCGTTCTTGCAAATGTCCATCCCAAAGTCTCAATGAGCAATATTCTCCTTATATATTTTTGAATACAGGTTTAGAACTTCAGTTAGGTCTACCAGTGATGCCAGTGCTTTCACTCCTGCTACCTTCTTAAGACTGTCTTGTCCAACAGCAGCTGTTCCATGAGAAATGAAGGAGAAAGTACTAAGACTGGGCTTTGGAGGTACGTGTTCTGCAGGGAGAGAGAAGGTCTCAACACGATTATCAAAAGTGTACTGTGACTATGTTTATTTGAAAATAAGAAAATTTTCTGAAGGGAACATATAATTTTGGGTATTTTGTGCAGTGACATGTTGCTGCTTTGTGCTCAGCTCCTTCTGTCTCTATCCATAACTGACTGTGATATTTTCTGGCAAGTGGTGAGGGTTTGATAATACTAAAGAAATGAGACTCGCTGCAGTAATAATATGAGACTGAACTAGCTGGAAATTCTTGCTTATGTAGTGGTATTAATAGCATGGTGATCTGGCTATGGAATTTGGAGGAGGTGGGAAATTGGAAACATTTGGTGAAATTTTGAAGTCATTGCAATGCTTCCAAGTTCAATTTGATCCTCTGCTGGAGGGAGTTCAACCCCCATCCCTCCTGCTGCTCTTGGTATCAGGGCAAGGGCTGCTCCACACGTTCTTGTAGCTTGTTCAGAGAGCAGTGATAAAATGCCTAAAACATTCTTACAAAAACTCTCTACTCTGGTTAAGTGTGATCATTACCTGGCTATTGAACTAAGCTGACACTTGTTTTCTCTTTTTTGTCAAATGAATCTTGAATTCTTTTGCTGTGCAGCAGAAAAGCTTAAACAGGCTGAAGCAGAATGACTTTCAAAGCACAACAGCCAGTAATAATGAGGAGAATGGACCTCGCTCAGCGTTTTGAGGGCATGGAGGAAGGTTCTGGACTGAAGGTTCATTGCCTGGCAGAGGTATTTACTGCCTTACAGACTCCCAGGTGTGAAATTCTTTTTTCAGATTTTCCTGCTGGCTAACCCTAGTAATGTAAAGCTTTTCATAAGGGCTCTGTCATCTTCTATTCAAGCAGCATGACACAACTTGCAGACGTTCAAGACTGACCCAAAGTATTTCATACAACATGCTAGACCATAACCTCTCCTTTCCTAGCCCCTCCAGTCCCCAAAATCAAAAGCCTCCCTGCACTAAGAATAAAACTTTTCACCAAATGCTGCTGAAGATTTCATAAGTACATTTTTTTGTTTGTTTATAAAAATGATGCAGCCTCAAGGTACTTTGCATTTTAAAGCAGGGTAAATGTTGGAAAAATTCTCACTGAATTTAGGAGTTCTGCATTGATAGATTTAGTTTGAGAACCCTGAGGGTTGCATTTGCTTGGTCTGATATATTCTGACAAATATGACAAAAATTTATTCTTGCCATTTTTTTTTGTTTTGTTTTCTTCTGGTGATTCATAGCTTAGAGTCTATTGTTAACATTGGAAACATGCCACTTTCATTGCTGAACATATTGCAGAAATCTAAAAACATTTCTGAAATATCTAGATGACAAAATTATTAAAAGCTCTTGATGATATGCAGTGCATATGTAGCTCATAAGTGGGAGAATCCATTGCATGCTAACCATTACTCAGAACTCATCCTTTAGAAACCCATTCACTTACTGAGAAAAAGCTTTTGTGTGGGGGGGGCGGTTTTTTGATATTTGAAGTTAGCAAGGTAAGTCTCTTGCTTCACGTGGGAAACAGATGTTGCTGAAAAAGGCAGTTCTCTTAATAAGCAAAGGATGTCAATAAGGCATTGTTGTTATAGTAAGTGTATATGATGCTCAGAAATGCCTATTGTCCCAAGACAGTAGAATATTTCCCCCTCTGGATTTCTCTGTCTGCCCCAGATTTAGTTCTTCCCCTGATAACTGAGGTCAGTCAAGTTTCCTAGAGAGTACCCATGATGAAGGAATATCTGCTTCCTCCCTTTGCTTTTTTATCCTCTGTAGACTGTAAGGAGGCTCCACTTTGTATAGCAAAATAACAGCAATCCCTCCTTCTCCTCCTTCTCTGTGACTAAATCCTCCTACCAACATATTTCCATCCAAATACTCTTAAATGTTAACTTGCACCAATCAGATGTTTGTACTCCCACACAGGAGTGCATGACTAACTATTGTATTAATCTGATTTCAAGGGTTTTGTACTCCAGACACTAACTGTAGTATCTGAGTGCCTTCTACATCTTTCAGCGTTAAGAAATTAAAGTCAGTCTGTATTTCATGGTTTAAAGACAGTGGAATTGTAAGGGAATGATAATTTCATTATGATGTTGGCAAGGTTAGAAGTAAAAATAAGCATTGGCCTAGCAGTGGCTGAAATGCTTGAGGGCCTCTTATGGATTCCATAAAGATTTTCCATGCTTCTGCTTTATATTCTGGTTAAAAATTACTCGTCCTGAAAGTTAGGATCAGAGTGTCTGAGCAGAAGTGTGGTAGGTATTCAGCAGCCTCAGGATGGATGAGAGGCACAGCAGTGTGCAGCTCTCACCCCTTTGGGTGCTGGCTCTTTCTGTGGCTGAGAAGGGTCCTTTGGCTCCACTGTAACCAGGGTGTACAATGACCCTGAGACCAACCCAGGTGGGGAGAGCTTGGTGCTGATAAGGCTGAGCCCATGGGTTTGGTCCTGGTGTGGACTGTTCACTCAAGAGCTGGACTGCACTTGATCCTTGTGGGGCCCATCCAAATTGAAATATTCTGTGATTTCTGTAATTGCAGCCATCTATACACGGTCTTGGTGTGTGAAGTCTAGAGAAGTCCCAGTAATGTTTAATCCTGTCTGAGAACTTGGTGCATATTTGATTGATCAAACCCATGTTGCTGTATATGTTTTTTTTATCATTTGCTCGGTTAGGCAAATCAAAGCTACTGTGGTTATAAGAAGGAATTTCTTGGTGTCTTGTAAAAGACCTCAATTTCCCTGTCTTGATTTAGCCTTTCATATATAGTTACTAAGGGTCTGATTATTTTCTTAAAAGTACCCTGGGATATGATGTCATTGTTCGTTACTGAGGAAAGGCTCATGAGAAAAGATGGGTCTTGCATTATGCTCTAAAAATAGTAAAGGTCACCCCCGTCAACAAAAGATAAGATTTTTCAAGTTAAGGAAAACCCCATGTAATCTCACACAGACAGAGCACACAAAACCAAGGCAAAGTGCAGGAAATACAGCGACAAAGTCCAATTGTGGGAAAAGATATTCAGAGTACTTAGCAGCATGTTAATGAGAATATCTTTTCCATAAAACATTTTGTAAAGTTTTCTGATAGAAACTATACAATAATGCCGTAAAACTCTCAGCTCTGGGAAAGGTTGAATTCAACTAGAGCCAAAGAAGAACTTTTTTGAAAGTAAGATCAGAGTAGCATTTCAAAGTATTCCAAACAAATTTATTGGAGTTCCTTCTCTCCTATGAAGAGAATGTATGTGTGTTTCAGTTTCATTTCCAAGGAAACAAAACATCTGTTAAGTTTTGCTATCAACAATTTCCCAGAATGAAGTAGTATACAAAATTCATGTGATTAGGAAAAAAAAATTAAATATCCTTATTCTGATACCGAAGGACTCTTTGAATTGCTCTTCCATTTCCGGGGCAATATGAATAAATTAATTTTAGATGCAGCAAGAGAGAGACATCAGGTATGTAAAAAAAAAAAAACCATCAAAGGTGGAACCATCATAATTTTAATTTTGAGCATTTAATTTGGGCTTAATAAACTCAGGAGGATGCAGTTGAGCTACCCTTCATAGCAAGACACGTGGAGACAAGCAAGGACAAGACCACGCTCACTGAAATAGTGCACTAGCCTGGCACAGAGGAAGGAAAGGTGTCTGCAGCACCCTTTGCGTGCAGGGCTCTGTGTGTGGAGAGCAGAGGCAGAGGGAATGAAGAGGAGAGAAAACAATGGGAACTTGTGAAACTGCCATCAGAACCCAAACCTCTGTAGACCACAATTTAGCAAAGGTGGGATTCTGCACAGAAGCAAAGCTCAGTAACAAGGCCTTAAAAGTAGCTCACATGCCAGCACTAACATGGGCCCATGTTAGTACCTGAAGATCTGAAGAGACTGGATATTTGGAGGGATGGGAGGGAGGGAAATTTGTCTGCTTATGTTAGTGCAGTGAACCATGTGCTACACGGCTTATGCAAAAACTCCTTTTCTTGGCTTGTTTGACCTTCACAGTATGCAAACTTATTTTGAGTACAATAAGCCTCTGATAAATATTTATTGGTATTACATATCAGGTCACCAATTTTAGGGGGTAAGAAAGAAATTGTTCTATGCATGTTTTAGTGTCTTTTAAAGTAAAAAGCATGGTGAAAGCAAAACAAAAGCAAGTTCCCCATAATTTTAGTATTTTGTATGACTGGGAAATCAGTAGAAGCAGAGAACATTTTTCTGAATTTGGAAAAGAGACTGAAATTTTTAATAGAATTATCTGGGTATAAAATTGATGGTAATTTCCAATTCTAGCTCTTCTCCAATGATACTTGAATATATTCAATGCTGCTACTGATTTCTGTGGATACTCCTCTTCTAGAATTCACAGGATATTTCAATAAGAAAGAAGATGAAATCTTTTTTTTCCTTCTAGAAAACTGGTCATAAATTCTGACATGACCTAGATATTATGGAAAATTTATCAGCAAATACTAATTTTTTTTTCAGAATTCCAGGCCATTCCCAAATTTTCTGGCTATGTTTCCACTGTAATATTCTAAAGTTCGTGTATACGTACGTATCCTAATACATTGTCCCTCTAATTTCCCAAACTCCAGATGAGTTTGTCCATGAAGGTTTTGCCTTGACTTAAAAAAGTCAGAAAGGAAACCATTAGCAAAGCAGTTGAAGATAATGAATCCTGGATTTTTATTTCTTGTGAGCATAAGGCATACAGTATTACTAGTTTCTAAGAATTCTAAAGGCAAGCAGGAGTTTGGTGGTTCTAGAGAAATTTGTCAAAATAAGTATCTCTATGTTTTTTCTGTTAGTGCATCTGCCAGAAAGAACATCCAAGAATGTTCATAATTTGACCTACTGATGATAGCAATTAGGGATGCTAACTGTTAAAAATGCATAAAAGTATGGAAATTTCTGACACTCACCAGGATAGGAGCAAGATGTCCTAAATATTATTTCTGAACTGGTGTATTTTCATTTATTTTTGCTGAAATGAGAAATATTGACGCTTCTGAACTTTCCACCTCTCCCTGTTCACTGCAAAAGCAGCTAAGGCATAGACAGCTGAGCAGAAATGATTGAAACCAATATCATCTGAGTAATAGAAACACAGGCTTTTGTTCTGTGTTCTGCTTGGCTGTCATAAACCCTGTGTGGCATGTTGTAATTTGCTCAGATGCTGAGGATTTTTGGCTAGGAGTTACAATATTAATTTCTACATGTGGGAAAATATATGCTTGAAATGTCTGAAAATTAATTTCTTCTGCTTCTCATTGAGGGAAAACAACAACAACAACAAAACTGGGAGTAGAAGCATAATGATAGATTGAGATAAAATTTTAACCAGATACATTTGTTTTACTACCTGGGAAAATAGAATATTTAAAAAAATAATTTGCAAAATATAATTTGAAAACAGAACAGACTTTCATTAAAAATACTGCTTTCTTCCTGCTTTCTTATTCCTTTTGGTTTTAGTATCTCTTTACAAGCTAAATGTACTATACTGTTTTATAAGTTGATAGGAACTATTAACAAAAATTAAGAAAAGTGGTGAAGTTACTGAAACATGTATGGGATCTCTTCATGATGGCAGTGCTCTAGACTAACTGCCATAATTTTAAGCAGGTATGTCAATAATCACTTTAAAAAATTAGTGAGTAAATGCACGTCTATATGGGTTTTTTAAAAAGACTAGCAGCTGAAAAGTGAAATAACTTTCCTGGGATTTAAAACAAGCTAAAACATAAGGGGAAGTTCAAGAATATCTTTTCATGGGTCACAGGAAGTTTATCTATAAATAGAGAATGCATTTGTTCCATAGCGAGCAGACTGCAGAAAACAACTCTTGGTGCAGAACTGCTGTAGAGAAAGGGCAGAGTGAACTGCACTGGTGCAAGTTGTACATCTACACCAAATTGCTGTTCCTAGAGCTGGAAAAGTCAAATTAGAAAAGACATTACCTCTTGAGATTTTTCTCTACTTAAAATTTTGCAAATAAAATCTCAATTCTGAAAGCAGCCTGAAAAAATTAGTTAAAAGTCTGAAGTTTCAGTAAGTTGCTTGGAAGAAATACCAAGATCCTGTATGAACGAAATATCTTCACACTTACTTTCAAGATAATGAAAGTGGCAGTTCAACCCAGATGCTAAAATTCTTATTTTAGCCGCATTCTATGTAAGAAATAATCAGAAGACAAATAGGTCACCTATTGAACATTAAAAAGAAATAATAAATAAGTACCATAACAAAAATGGTTTGTGTTATTCGTGAGCATAATTCATTTAAGTAATGAAATTGTAGCTACAGAAATTCAAAATCCGTGGACTGTCACTTTCTGGTAACTAAACTTAATTTTGTGTATGGAAACTTTCCTATTAATCTGCTGGGGTTTTTTGTCGATTACTGTATAGCTTTTATACAGAACAAAGGGTTGCTGCTAAAGATAAATGTACTAACGTAATGGCTGTTGCACCAGTTGTTTATGATTCTTCCAGTCAAGCTACTTAGGACATTGCAGAGGCAGAACACGCACATGATAATTTGCTTCCTTTAATGGGGTGTTAATATGTTGACTCTACCTTTTGCAAATGACTCAATTTGTCGAACACTACTTTGGGCTAAAAAAAATAAATAAATCTGTCCATGCATATTCACATTTCTCAAACTGGTTCCACAGAGGAATTCATAAACTTTCCATGTCTGTAACCCCTTAGTCTTGATGGGACTTGCCAAGCAGGTGCCCACCATCCTACTCCCAGAATGCCACACCGTGATCCCTCCAGAACTGTGTAAAGAGATGTGATTGCTGTTGTGCTGGGCCGTCTGGCACCCAGAGAGTGTACTGTGCAAGAGTGTAGTTTCGACTGTTTTTCTGTTTTTCATGGAATTTTCCATAACTAAGTTACCTTGAAATCATCACTTCCAAATTTTTTTTTTTGTTGTTTAAACAGCATCACTTAACACATGCAATTAGGTCTCTCAGCTTACCTTGATTGACCTTTGGGAGGAAGAATTTGCTTCAGAAAGACACACCCCATTTTAGATTAATCTGAGAATAAAAATATCTTCCAAGCTCCCCTGTAGCCTGTGAGTAAAGAACTTAATAACTTGCAATGCCCTTACTGGCACTGCTACATTCATAGGCAGCTCAAGAAAATGTTTTTCTTGCATGGCAAGTTATTGCAAATAGCAATCACATGTTGTAGGTGCTTTCTAATTAGTGGTGACTGGCAAACATAACACTTTGGCCCTGATTTCAGTTCATTCTATCATTTTTCTTCACACGTGGAAAGTTGTATCTCAAATCTTAGCTCTTAATAAAATCTGTGGAGGGAAGATTGGAGCTTAAGCTGGGAATACAAATGTTTTCTCTGCCCAGCTGAGAGCTCTTCTCTCCAAAAGGTGCATCTGGGATGATCAGTCAGAAATATATCTGCAGAAATATATCCCCAGAACCCACTGGGGATCTGGTGGTCACCAAATTATTTATCATAACTGTTCAGAACCCCTAGCTGGGAAGTGTGCAATATGCAGAAAAGCCTGGGAGCTGGTAGCATGCAGCTGCATCATGATTGCATGCATCCCTGGTAGTTTGTTTGTCCAGGTGTAAACTGCCTTAGTGTGTTAAGTGGCCTCTCAGCACACTTCAAATTAGTAGTATTTACAGCAGCCTGTCTTGTCACAAAATCACAATTTTGGCTTAAAACAATAATATACAGATGTATCCTAGGACTCCTATCTCCTTTGCAAAATAAAAATTACAGGAATTGTACCAAAGTTTCAACTGCTTCAAGGCTTTTATTACCTTGTTATATCTTATTGTCTTGATTTCTGTCTCGGTTGAAGTGATTAAAATCTTACTCTGTCCCTAAGACAGGTAAGAATAAGTCAATTGAGGCACCATACAATTCCTGCCTGACGGACGCGTTAAGTGTCATTAGAATATAAATCAGTCCAAATCATGCAAAAAATTTCTCCGTTGGATGGGCAAAAATGTGTTCAGCTGCATGTCTAAAGGCAAATAGGGAAATAAAGCATATCTCCAGATAGCTGATATTGTCCAGATTTTATGTGAAGGAAAAGTGAAATACGTAAAAATGCTATTTTGTATTAGTAGTCCTCTCTTTGTTGTTCCAGGACTATTTGCAGCTTTTTTGTTTGGAAGTGTTTCATCACGTGAGATAGGTTCTCAATCTGTCTGGCATGTGCTTCGTGAATCTTGGGCAGCAGTGCTTAAATTGTCTTTTTTACACTTCATCTTTCTTGGAGGAAGTACTACCTTTCCCTCCCAGGACCAGAGACTATCTTATTTAGTTCCAGCCTTTTGTATCAAAATATGTGTTATATCATCTATCTTTATCCTAGATTAGCAACTTATTTCATTACTATGTATAAAACCTGCAGACAGGAGGTGATTAATGCTTGTCTCATTAACTTATACTAGATGCATAAATATTATACTAGAAAACCAACCTTTAATTCTGATCTCTCTAGAAAATTCAAAGACAGTCCTGATTACATTTCAGCTATAAGTTATTGAGCAAATCATATCTACACTGGAACCAATTCAATTGCTTAGATTGCTTGTAGCTTGCATAAACTGAACAGTGTGCCAGATAGAGTAATATTTTATGAATGTACTAAGTGCTATGTAAATAGATCAGAGTCAAATGGGTAAATGGGGGGATCATCTTTTAATGAGAGATCAGTAGATTCCTAAGTGCATTTCTTAACATGAAATTACACTTTTGCTGAGAGCTTTGTTGTCCTGGCAGTGTCCGATGAACAGTGGGGGACATTCTTTGTATTACCATGTCAATTTGAGGTCATAATATTGTTATTTCTGACGCCCTCCAACAGTTCTTATTGTGCCTTTGCTGCCTATGTTTCTCAATGCTACGTGCAGCCTCAAGTTTATTTTTTCCTCCAAATTCTTATTTCTTAGTGCTTAATGAATGCCTCACAAAGTTTCTCAAAATAGAGTTAGTTAAGTGTTAGGAAATGTAACCCATCCCAGCACCTGAATGACTCCCAGGTTAGGTATTTGCAATCTCCCTTACCCATTTTCACCTTGAAACTGTTAAGGTACTGAACAAAGATTTTGTTCAAGTTCTCAGAACTCTTCATAAGAGGCTCATAACTTGCCTTATTTTATTAAATCTTTTAAGCAGCATATTAGATGTTCTTAAAGAGTGAGTGAAATGTCCAAATACCTGGAACCTAAAATTTAAATTTACAGTCTAGCCTCTCTCCTTAGAGTTGAGTTTAGCTACATTTACTTCTCTTTCTCAGTGTCACTTGATGTTTTGGCAGAATTGAACATCATTTAATAGACAGCATTCAGCGTGTAATATTGGAGCTACCTGGAGGCCTGATAGAGGTGAGGGCTCCTTGGGGACAGACTGGCTAGCCTCCGTGTGGTGCTAATAAAGCTGTGCAATCTGCATGTCTAAATTAGCTCTGCAGACTTAGACTCTCCTTGGGATGTACTCAGTGAACCCTTATGTCTCAGAGAAGCAGTCTTTGATCAGATCTCTGCTGTTGGGAGCCCCCATCCATGGGCTGATGGAGGATATCATTTGGCTGACCCTGTTCTGCTTAGTTTAATTTTTCAGAGAAACCTCATTTTAAACACTGAGGCCCAACGCCTCTGGGGTTAGGCAAACCTGATCCGGGAATGTGTGCCAGCTGCTACAAAGAAAGCTTTAATTTACCACTTATTTTCATGAGCTTTTTGCTCCCTGTCTACAGATGCACAGATGCACAGATTCCTTGAAGACAGAGTTTTCTGGGTGGATTAGATCCCATGTGATGTGCTAGACTTCTTTACCTGTTTGATCTGCTCTGGTGCAACACAAGAGAAACTAGCCATGGCTAATCATGGCAGACAGACTAATCAGGAAGCCTGGAAATGAAAATCAGAACTCAATGTATTTTTATTCAGTGACTTAACACTGAATGAATAACTGAAGTGTTTTGATAGGAAAAGTTTTCAAACTTTCATTTTCTTCATTTGCTTTTCCTAATGGTTACTTCAAGAAGCACTGTGTACTGCAGTTACTTTCATCACCAAGGAAGGGAGACTGTGTCATATCCGCAGTTCCTTGCTTATTTTGTTCTGTTGGATTTCTTTCATCATCTTTTGGAATAATTTCCAGCTCAGTGTGTCTCTGAGTACATATTTCTTCCCAGCTTTTTAATTTATGCCTCTCCTAATGAAGTTCTTGGGAGTCTTCAGCTGCATGTGACAAGAGTTTCCTGAATGCTAACCTGGGGCTGTGTCCTTTTGTGGATCATGGTAATTGTGAGATGACTTACAAGAATGTTAAGTAGCTGCATTTTGCTTTAGGAAGCATACCAGACTGTCATTTTCAATCTGTGAAGAAACATAGGTATGTTACCATTCATCTGTGCTTTATTTCAGTACTTCCTACTGAGAGGAATTAATCTGGGTTCTTTACCTAGTGAGACTACCGCTCCTCTATGGTAACAAATGGAGCAACAACACTTCTGACACTTCCCTGATTTTAAAAGAAAATGTATGGCCACAAAACCTGCATATTGAGAGAGGTCGGGATTCTGGCAGCAATATCCAGCCTCATACTTTAATACTCTTTCCAAAGATGAGTTTGTGGCAGTAGATCTGATCTTATGTTATTATGTTCACTATACAAGATGAGGGATGAAGAGGGAAAAATCAGTATGGTCATTACAGTACAAATGCAAAATCTTCCATACCAAACTGCTTATCCAAGCAAATATCTCTAAGCACTTTTGTCTACTGCTGTGGTATTAAACTGCATATGACTCACAATCTAGCTCTTCTAAATCACTCTTTCAAATTCTGAATGCAACTAAAAAATCTGTAAAACATAAGTAATTGTATTAGCTCCTTAAATATACTGGGGAAAAATGTATCTTTTCCATTCAATGGTTATTTGAAGAAGTCATAAAAGCACGTGAAAGATACACTGTCAACGGTATAAAGGAGAGTTCTCCCCTCTTGAGGCCAATTGAAATATAAAGAAAATCCAATAATTACTCCTGAGACAATAAAAAGAAACAAGCCCACTAGCCTTGATTGCTCAAGGAACTTCAGAAGACAGAAATAGCAGGGGTTATGCTACACGCCTTTCCACAAAATGCCCAAAATTCCTGTAAAAAACTCTGTGATGTATAAACGAATAGAAAACATGGTCAAGGTGCATTGCCACTCAGGGCCCATGAAGGTCTGCTAGTTCAGTAATGAGTCCAGATCTTCACCAATATCAGACTATCCTGATTTTTGAATCATATCTTACAAGCCGTCTTGAGATGTCATGACACTGCTTTACAGGCTCATGATCCTCTGAGTCTCTGCTGTAATTTAACTGATCAGGTCAGTAGGGCAGCACTGAGGCAAGCCATGTTTTGGCCACCAGATTCTTCAAGTGTAGATAACACTGCAGTATCTTTTCCAAGGAAAAATGTATCAGCTGTTTGAATCCATGCAGTTGTCTCCTTTTAAATCAAGACCAAGTTGAATTCATATAGATGAAATATCTGTACATATTTATAATATATTACCCAATTTCAATGCCAACACCCAAACAGATGATTTTGATAAAGAGGCTCTATCCCCATGTGCAGAAAACAGGGAAGTGTATTGATCACAGCATCACTAAACCGGTGAGATCAGATCCAGCTCTTGTGTAGTCCCACCCCACTGCTCACAACAGGACCAGCTATGTCACATTGCTCAGGACCACTTCCAATCAGCTTTTGAGCATCTCCAAGTAAGAAGATTAAAGACTCATGAGACATTGTTCCAATGTTTGGTCACATATCCTTTAGTCTACATGCATATTTATGTATTTTACTTCATGCCCAATGCCTCCTGTCCTGTTTCCACTTCCCTGAGAACAGTCTTCCTTTCCCTTTCAGTCTGTCTCTCCCATCCTACTAGGACTCTATATACACTGATAAGGTATCCTGAGCCTTCTCTTCTGCAGGCTAGGCAGTCCCAAATCTCTCTGTCCCAGTATGGCAGATGCTCCAAGCTTCAAGCTCTGAATCTCTTCCCTGGCCCTCCACTGCACTCACCTCAGCTGACCCATGTGTCTCTCGTATTGTGTTCCAGGTGTGCCTTGACAATGCTGAGTATAGGGAAAGGACCACATCCCTCAATTAGCAACCCGTGATGCTGTTGGCTGTATTTGCCCAAAGGGCTCATGTTCACCCTCAGATGTACCATGACCAGCAAGTTCTTCTCTGCAGAGCTGATTTTTAGCTTGCTGACATCAAGTGACTAAATCAAAGCAGAGATGGTTCTGCCCAGGTTTACAACACATATAATCCTCCACAAAATTGGTCATTGCTGCAAATTCTGAAATGAATGTGTGTAAACAATAAAAAAACTGCTATTTAGCTAACTGTAAACTGAAGTTTTTATGCTCAGTATTACACTTTCAGGTTTAACAACTGCCAAAATAACCATTTCCGGGCATATAAGTATGCACAATATTTTAACTACTAGGGTATTGGGATTCAGAATAATGTAAATTGTTGAATATGTTTTTATGTTTTTCCACAAGCACTGCAATTTATCTTACGAGTTTAACTACAGCTATGCCAAAACATATTTTCAGTGGAATTTTGCTTTATTCTCTTAATATCAAAAGATAAGTATGCCCTACATGTCTATTGGTGATGAATTTCCAGATTGATTTCTACTGAGCCACCATCTAGGCATTTCATATAAAAATAAGGACAGCAAATGTGGGGAAAAATATCTTCAAGACATATCAACATTATGTGTTATGCTATTTAAAGCAAATTTAAAAAGTGGAAACAAAAAGCCATTCACAGCCACCCTACATACACTCTAAGACAGGATAGAAAGAATACCAAAATGCATTTAATTTTTGAAAAAAAAACCCCAAAAACACATGAATCTACTCCTTTGGTGAGGTAGGGCAGAGAGAGGAGGTCTTCCACTTTTCATCCCCTCAAGAGACGGCACCAGCAACCAGGTGAGGACTCTGGCCCCCAACACAAGTGAGCCTCAGCATATACTCATGCTGCTGAGGAAAGTTTCAGGTGTCAAGAGACTTCCACCTACTTCTTGTATTCTGTTGTCTTGGTATCTTTCAAACAGAAATAGAAAGGGCAAACCCACATGATTTGTGTAGGGAACATAGGCAGAAGGATAAGGGTTGAACTGCACCCTCCTAAGCTGGGTAGCTTGAGCTCGTGGTGCAATCTGTTCTGTGAACATCCTTTCTCATGTTATTTCTGGCTGTTTCTGCAGTGCGTCATCAGATGCTATTCATACTATGAGGCACAATGATTGCATTGCTCTTTAATTCCCCTCAATCTTGCCGTGACTGTTGATTAAACAGTATGTGGGCTATGATTAGCTTCAATGCTGCTGCAAAAGTGACTCCTACCTGCTCAGGAGGATCACCAGAGCAGACAATGCTTTGGTTTTTTTCTCTTGAGCCATGCTATCAGTTCTAGCACCACTAATGTAATATTCATTACATTAGTCAACCACTGAACCACTGAAAATATAGAATTTGTCTTCTCTTTGGTCAGAATAATGAAAAATGAAAGTATTTTAGACTTTACCTCAAATTTCAAAATAATTTATTCTTTATAACTGTTGCTGTTACAGTGATACTTGTGTCCTCCTTCCAGCATTTCCCCATTCTTCTCCTTTCTCCACAGAGAAGTACTAGACAGATACGGCTCAACAAGTTCTGTTGTCACTTTCTGCCTTCCAATAGCTTCAGCCTGTGAATATCCTTGGTATCTATTGGAAGTTTAGCTTATTCTGGATGCTTTTCTCTTAGTGTCTATCTCATGCTTGGTATCTAGTTCTCATGATATCTGTAGGATATCTGTTGAAAAGTCTTTCAACAAGACTGTTAAAATTGAGTGGCCTGTTCAATGGATAAGAAAGTGATTGGGCAGTCATATCCAGAGGGCAGCTGGGGGCAGCTCAGTGTTTTGATAGACATTGCCAACAGGTGATATCTCCCAGGGGTCCATGCTTGAACCAGTGTCACTCAATGTTGTCAGCAATGGCACAGACAAAGAGATGGAGGGCACCCTCAGCAATGACAATGACACTGGGCTGAGTGGCGCTGTTGACACTCCTAAACAGAGAGGATGCTCTCCAGAGGGACCTGGACCAATTCAAGAAGTGGGCCCATGAGGCCTCATGAGGTTTAACAAGACCAAGAGCAAGGTGGTGAAGGCAAAGCAAGGTATTATCAATACAGCCTGGGTAATGAAGGGATAGGGAACAGCCAAGAAGAACCTGGGGGATCTGGTGGGTAAAAATCTCAATATGACCCAGCCATGGGCACTGCCAGCCCAGAGAGCCACACGTGTCCTGGGCTGCATCCAGAGCAGGGTGGGCAGCAGGGCAGGGAGGGGATTCTGCCCCTCTGCTCTGCTCTGCTCTGCTGAGACCCCACCTGCAGGGCTGCATCAGCTCTGGGGGCACAGCACAGCAAGGACAGGGACCTGCTGGAATGAATCCGGAAGAAGGCAATCATGAAGATGATTATCTCCTATGATGACAGACTGAGAGAGTTAGGATTTCTCAATCTGGAGAACAGAAGTCTTCAGAGGCATTTTAAGGAAGCCTTCCAATACCTAAAGGGAGCCTACAAGAAGGTTGCAGAGGGACATTTTTTCTAGCAATAGGAAAAGGCAAAATCTCTTTAAAATGAAGGAAAGCCATTTAAATTTAGATTTAGATTAGACATTAGGAAGAAATTCTTTACTGTGAGGTTGCTGAGGCACTGCAACAGATTCCCCAGAGAAGCTGTAGCGTTCCACCCCTGAAACTGTTCCAGGCCAGCTTGGATGGGGCTTTTAGCAACCTGGTCTAGTGGAAAGTGCCCCGATCCCCTGCATCAACCACCAACAAAACAGGAGAACACCATAAGAGAAACCAGTGGCTGGAAGTGAACCCACATAAACTGAAGACAGACACATTTTTAAACATTAAACTCATGTTTTAAACAGTGAGAATGTTTAATCATTGGAGCAAAATTTCAAGTGAAGTGATAAATGCTTCATTTTGTGTTATCTTCAAACACAGGCTGCTTTTCTGGCACATATTTTAACATGAACAAGCTACACGCCAGAGAAGGGCAAGTTATCCTTTGCTCTGAGCAGGTATAAGGGAGAGAAATTTAATATTGGTGATATAGGGAGATCAGGGAAAATTATGCTCATTCTTCTTTAATCCCATCTGTGGATTAATACAAGTGTGATTGCATGCAGAAAAATGAACACAAAGTGTCTGACTTGGTCATTTTTATTAGTATAATTTGAGGGTACATATTCTGAATATCTATATTCTTTCATTGCTTTACTGGGATCATCAAGTCATTTTACAGTAATACCCATCCCTTCACACATCCCTACCTCCTTAGACCAAATGGAAGAACTTCAGAACAAAGCACATGTCTTCAAGAGATCACTGAGAATTTCTGTATCTTTTTTTAAAAAATCATCCCAGTCCTGAAAATTCATTAGTGATTGTTTATTTACTATAATGGCTTAGCTCTTTTCTCATTACTGAAAAGTTTGTTCCAAAGTAACAATAGTTTTTCACTTTGGGCAATGTGGGGTAGCTCGTGTTTCTGTAATGTTTGATGTGCCAATTTTTGCACATAACAGAAACGTGAGCTACTCCACATGTGCCACCATATAAGAATCAGCACAGTGATTATTATTGGTAACTGTCACTAGTAAAATGCAATAGCAATTCTAATTATTGTCTGTAGCATTTCCCATACTAGAATCCGAAATTTTCTAGACTAGTAACAGTTCATAAAGAATTATTTAAGGATCTACTTTCCATTAACAGCCAATCTTGCTATTTTCTTGCTTTTCATATTTCCGTTTAGGTTGGAACAAAACAAGACCCAAGAAACATAAATTTTAATTTTTAGGACAGGAGCTTGTTTTCTAAAAAAATAACATAATTTTAAAAGATGCACACTGAGACCAACTAAAGTCACAGTTGTTGTTGTATTGTAACACTAATGAAATCAGAAAGTAAAGTTCTGAAAAACCTAAAGCTTCATGAGAAATTGACTTTTCAAAGTGGTTTTATGAAGAAATTAACCATGTTTACATTGTTCTCTTATGGCAATTTTGCTAAAAATCAACTAGTTTCCTTCAGCTAAAATTACTTCTGTTCTGACAAAAGAGGAAAAAAAATCGATAAAGTAGATTTTAAGCCAGGGCAATTGTATTTAATTGTTTTAAAGTCAATATATTTATCCCAATTTCTATTAGTTAAGGATGAAGTGAAACACTACTAAAAGATGCCTACCTCACCTCTTTTAAGCTACTGGAGCTGCTCAGAAAACATTATATTCTATTACTTTTCAGGACTGTATTGCTGTGTTTTCCTCATTAGGATGTTCTAACAATATCTATATATATGGTGGTGTTGGCAGTGTGTGTCCAGCATCCAAGTGTGCTGCCTGCTTTTGATTATTTCTAACATTCACTCTTTGCTATCCCTCTTCTTAGCCTTTCAAGGAGATGTTTGAATAGAAAAAATACTAGTTATCTTCTAAAACTCTCTGTAAGAAATGAAAGCAGTCCTTAATCTTGGTAGCAGAGGGAATCTACAAAGGAGGTAAAGTATTTCTCTGAAATCCTGAACTATGTTTTATTTCATGGTGTGCGTATGTAGTGGTTACAATATGAGGGCTGAGCATTCTATGGCATCTCATGATTTAATATTTTCTTAACTTTCCCTTCTGTTTTGTAATGTGTTTCTGTGTACTTCATGAAGTTCCCATTTCCAAAGATTTTCATCTCCTAGATGAAAATTAGGCATTAGCCATTCAGTAGCAGCAGCTTGGAGAGCCACAAGGAGAAAAACACTTCATCAGGAATTGATCTAGACTCCCCATTGATGGGTGCTAATAGCAGGGAGTAGTTGAGTTGGAGGGATTCATTCTCCATGTGCTCTGGTTATCAAAAATGTGCAAGTGATTTCTTGGATAAAGTCTCATCAAATAGGTGTCAGTTTCCAATGCAGACAAAAGTGGAAGAAGCAAAAAAAGTAGCTTGGGAATTTCCCTACGATGAGTTTAGCGCAATTTCTTAGTGATGAGCTCTTTCACCACACATCAAATCCTGTATTCATTTTTGGGCCCCTCACTGCAGGAAAGGCCCTGAGGGGCTGGAGAGAGCCCAGAGAAGGGCAATGGAGCTGGGGCAGGGTCTGGGGCACAAGTGCTGTGAGGAGCAGCTGAGGGAGCTGGGGGTGTTTGTCCTGGAGAAAAGGAGGCTCAGGGGGGACCTTATCACTCTCCACAGCTGCCTGAAAGGAGGCTGTGCCCGGGTGGGGGTTGGCCTCTTCTCCCAGGTAACAACTGAAAGAAAAAAGGCAATTGCCTTAAGATGCAAAAGAGAAGGTTTAAATTAGATATCAGGAAAAAGTTTTCTCCACAGAAAGTTTTGTAAGGCATTAGAAAAGACTTCCCAAGGAAGAGGTGGAGTCATCATCCCTGAAAGCATTCATAGCCCATGCAGATATGGTACTTGAGGACATGATGTAATGGTGAACATGATGGTGGTGGTGCTATGTTGACAGTTGGATTTGATGAATTCAGTGGTCTTCACCAACCTTTATGATTCCATGGTTCTTCTACTTATGAAGCAGGCCACAGCTTCACCATCTCAGGAGACCAGTTCATGACAGCCTTTTCTCATGGCATGAGCAGATAAAAGAGATAGATAACAAAAGCCTGCTTTGACAGGGATGAAAAATCTCAGCCTGCCAGTTATCCCAGTCAGTAGGTATTCTCTATGTGTGACGTACTCAGCATGCAAGGGTTCTCATAAATAAATAAGACATTCATGTTCCAATCCCACTCATCCATGTGTTGACTTGTAATCATACATCTTCTCTAATCAGCCTGCATAAAAAATTAAACTCACTGTTTCTTTGCTTCTTCTGCAAAGAACACTTTAAATATATGAAAAAAGAAAAGCACAGAAATTGACACATGCTCTTCAGACCAAATTTGGTAGTAAGCTAAATTCAAAACACATCTTTATACCTTGGTGCTTTAGGAGAGTACCAATACAACTGTAGACTTAGGGCACAATAAATACTCGTGAATATTGTGATATACATTTGTTTGAGGAAGCTTTTCCCTACACTTCCACTGATGCAGTGTGAGCTCTCAGCCTCCCCACCTGCCAAATGAATGCTACAGGATGTCACATGCAGAATGTCTGTTTCCTGCCAGGCAGTGCCCTGTGACCCTTGGCAGCAGGAGCCTCTTTCCCTTCAGCCTTGCCACGTTGCTTTGTGTCCTCTCTGGGTGAGAGTTGAGAGTGTTGCTGCCTTGGAAGGTCTTGGCCTGAAGCCCCAGGTAGGAAGGATGTGATGTGCAGCATCTTTGTCAGAGATAAAATGCAATTAGCCTAGAGGATGTGTGAGTAAAGGAAGCTTACAGGAAAGTAGAATCACATGACTCCCAAGAAGCATTTAAAAGCACTTGTCTCAAAAATAGGATAGAGTGAGTTAGAATGCAGGAAAGCTGGAATTCTTGAGCATATCCTTTCTGTGTAGCCCAGGTCTCATAACCTATCAAAATGTATCTTTAGCCTCTCTGAATTCTCAGATAGGTTGGTTATGATGTCTTTTCTGTCTTTTCAAGTGAAGTCACATCAACCGCAGATCTAAACTGCACTAATTTTGAAGATGTAAAAAAAAAATTATGTTTATAATAATACACCTTTATATAATGTACCATGTCTGTATAAAATTTTCAGTAAGAGTAAAGGAAGGTTTCAATCTGTCTGCAATTTTTATTTGATTTTGGTATCAGTGATTTTCAGTATCACATCTGGATTTTTCATTTTCAAATACAGTATATTTTTTTAACTGATTTAATGAAGCCAAACTCCTCTTAATTATATGGTCCTTCCATAACTGAAGAATATATTGATTTTCTATGTTGAAAAAATTAAATTAGAAAAGTTTTGTCTTACCAGATTTCCATATCTTTGGTGGATTTATGTATTTAGTTCAAGCGATTTTATGACTGAAACTAAGACTATAGGTAGACAAGAAACAGTATGTTTGAATAAAACCATAATAAAAAATCAGGCATGGAAATTAATTTAATAAATTCAAAATGATTTGCAGCAGAGCGACTTTCCCAGAAGGTTAGCTTACAAAATTAATTTCACAAAGGTTATTTTTAGCAATTTTGAAATTTCATTTGGAACAGCCAGTTTAGATGTAACAGCCAGCTTAGATGTAACATTAAAATTGAAAGTAATGATCACAGCTTTGTAAACAGGAAAAGTCTGGTGTAGTATCACGTTATAACATTATTTGGATTAATTATGCCACAAACAGAACAGAATTTTGGCCATACAAATTGATAGCAATTAAAGATATAAAAGTGTTTTCAAAATTTTTATCCACTAATATTTATGTTTGTTTACATCAGTGAGAATAATTTTATTTCTGCTGTCCCTCTTCTTTGTTTTGACATTAAAGAGAAATTAAATTGATAAAAATACCTCGCATCAATGGGTTCAATTGACATTTATGGGATTTTCTCATACCACTATTCAGATAGCTATATGCCACATTTCCGTGAGCAGAGGAGAGAAATGAAATTTCTGCAGGATTATTTGCAAGGCCCTGTGGACCTCCGCTTCCTCTGCGTGCTCAGGCTACGATTAGGGCCAGGCTGGAGAGGAGCCATCCTCCCTTCAGGAAGCCGAGGTGAGCAGGCGCTGACCGCCGTGCGCTCTCTCCCTCTCGGCAGATCAAGAGCCATCCTGGTTTTCTCCCAGCTTCCTCACCAGGATGTAACGACGCATCCAAGCCATGAGCCATTTCCTTTGATTGCACCTCCTCTGCTAGTGGTTAGCTAGATAAGGGATGTTATATAGCTTCACAATCTCTTTGATGGACACAATTTATCAAAGGGACATCCTACCCTTCCTTGTGCAAGTAGGACTACGTGGGGCTGTGTACGTGCTCCCCATCAGGGGACACCTAATTTCCCAGGCAGCTCTGCTTCTGCCCAAGAAATGCCTGGTGGTGGTACAGCACTGGCACAGCTCCCAGACTAGGCAACAGCAGGAACCCACAGTGACTTTTTTTGGAATTACATGCTACTTGATCCCTTAGAATTTTGTCACATGTCACCTGGATAGCTTAGGCATGTGCTTGCTTATTTTCAGCAGTTTATAAAATCATCTTCATTAGTGATCATAGACGTTCATTTAAAAAATGGCACAGAAGTTAAAGGAAGATGACAAATAAGCACAGATGCCTAACTGTATGATAATGTAAACAGAAGATAATTTGTCCACAAAATTTACAATTTAAAAGCCCTGGCTCCCAAGTTTATTTTTGCAGCCTGCTTCTGTTCGCATTGATAGTATAGGGATTACAGTCCCTGTTCAAGTCATGCAACAGGGATGCACGATACCCATCTGAGAAGTGTATGAGACAGCATCTAGACCCAGGCAAGGGAGGAGATGCTGACAAAATGCTGGTTAGCTGAAGAGGCAGTCTTCAGGTCATCAGAATATTTTTGAGATCCTAACTGTATATTTTGGCAAAGGAGTATTTAAGGAGGAAGCATCAAACAAATGTTGTTGTTTTGTATGCATTGTTTTGTAGCTTCTATTTTCAATAAGATTATTTTGGTGTATCAGGGACAGTATTAAAAACAAGGAAATGCTGACTGAAAAATGAGAAAGTTGGGAGTGGTTGGTACCACAGGTGCACTGGAAGTAGAAGGAAATGAGAAGAGGAAATCTCATCTCAAGATTCACCTTTAAAAAAAAAAAGCCTTTTAGAGTAAAGTGACAAAATTCTCATCTTCACATCTCTCTTCCTCTTCCTCTTCTGGGAGGGAACTGATATTTCATAAAGGCGGCCAATACTCTGTGCAGATGGGGATCAATGAAATCAAGAGAGAAACCAGCCTTTCTACTGTGCCCAAACGATACAGAGAAGAAGGGAAAAGGGGGAGAAACTGAGGAGCAAACAAGAATTATTACTTAAACCACTAAGTTAATTATTTATAATCTTGGGAAGAGTAAAAGGAAGTACTCAACAACCAGACTAAATCAAATAGCTATATTCCATTTAAATATTCTGGCCAGTCTGTCCTTGTTATGGAGCAAGAGAAAGAAGTAGGAGCTGTCAAGGTTTTGCCAGTACCACCTAGGAAACTAAAACCATCAAACTCTGTATGTATTGCTGTTGAAGAACACCATAAACTTACTTTTCATTTAACCATTCAATATATGCTGGATGTATCAAGCAAATAACAGCATTAAAGCAGAGAATAAAAATTAATGTATTCCAGCACTTAAAAAACTGTTAATGATAAACATTTAATACACAAATAAAAGTAGGCAAGATGTCAGCCATGCACTTGATAAAACTTTTTTTGATATTTTAAGAAAAAAGTTGCTTCCATATATGATGCAAATTGTATTCTATGAAGGAGAAAGATATGTGGTTTTTTCCTAAATTAAATGCAAACTTCATCAAATAGTAAGATACACAGTGTTTACTGGCATATTACAAGACTTCTATCACAATCATATACTCTTTATTACTAAGTAGATGTACTATTGAATTTCAAGATTCTCAATACTCAGAAAACTAGTTTCTGGTATTTTGTGCTCAAATTTTACTCCATTTTTTTTCTTTTTCCTAGAGAGGCATATTTTGTTTCTGAAGTTGACAGTATTCACAAAAAGAGTACATTGTGGCAATATTAAAATGGAACAGGTCACAGTTAGATGACAATTATTCTAGATTGAATGACAGCTTAGCTTACTTTGTTTCAGTTATCTGAATTTTTCTCTATACCTGAAAATTCTCCAAATATTGTTATAGAAGTCTTAATGGTAAACTTTATTGAAGATCTGGCACACAATCTACATATGTAAGGAAGCGCACACAAGTTACAGCTGAGATTTGTTTCCTCTTTCTTTTCAAATAGAAGATGGTCCAAAGGGGTTTCATTTGATGTGGTGAAAACAGCAAGATTCTGAAAATTTGTGTCCTAACCCCGTGAAGCCCTGGACATGTACTTAACGTTAAGTTCTGGGACCACATTAGAGCCATTGGGACCATTGTATTAGCAAATATAAGTCTGCTCAAGTGACCTGACAGATTAGAGTCAATATTTTCTGCAGAGAAGTCACAGGTGCTCGTCCCTGGAAGTGCTCAAGGCCAGGCTGGATGAGGCTTTGAGCAACCTGGTTAGGTGGAAGGTGTCCCTCCCATGGCAGGGGATTTGGAACTACAGGATCCATAAGATATATTCCAATCTAAATCCTTCTATGATTCTACGATCCTATGGTTTTCTGCATCTTACAAAATTGAGATCCTTAGATAAGGATTTAAAAATGAATTCAAATAAAACATATAAAAATTTCCACCCTAATGCAACTACACCTTTCACAAAATTTAATTTTACTTTTCAGTACCACGGACTAAAAAAGGTAAGATATTAAACATTTTTAACTGCATATGACTGCACAAAATCCTGAAGAATTGCTATCTTAAAACCTAAGGAATACACACACCAGCTCCAGAAATCCCATACTGTCCAATCCCAGCCTTCAGGAAGCGGCAAAGATATGTGCTCTGTAAGTACAGCAGGTTTTGGCACTTCATTAATCATGCAGAAAGAGTGCTTTGAATTGTTTTGTAGACTTCAAGGTGCTAAGCTAGGGCTATTTAAGGATATGGCGGAACTGAAACTGAGGTATACGAGATTCCCTTTCAGCCCCCATTTTGTAGGGACTGAAATTGTCCCCATTTCTTTGTGTACTCTGAGAAGATATCCTGTGGGCTGGATAGAGATGAATACTAATCAGATGTAATGATTAGGGTGGCAAATGTCTAATTATGTTATCCTCCACTGAAAAGTTTGAGCAGGCTGATGCTGAACTGCCATGAACTCAAGATTGCTGTGATTGTTACTTAGTACGTGCATTTCCTCATATTCCAGTTTGTTACGGTAACAATGGAAAGAGGCATGAGGAGATACTTCCTGTGCCCTAAATTTAACTTCCATATGTTTCCTTTTTTTCTGTATTTCAATATCCCTCTTTTTTTGCTTATATTATTCCTGAAGTAAAGTTTGATTTTATACACTGTTCACAATATCCAAATTTCAAAGAAACACAGTATGACTTTTTCTGCCAATTCCAAACCTGATTCTTCTTTTGAGTAAAGTGCTGAATGAATTTCAGCTTAAATAGAATTTTCATTCAGTCCCAGGACCATTATTACATGTATTTTTGTTAACGTCAACTCATCTTCCTGTGTCTTCTTTTCTATAAAGATCCCGATAATGTGGGTCTCTTCTCTGGTTATGCGAGGATAAGAAAAATATTGAGAATATGAAAGGGTTTGGGCATTATCCATTCTGTGTTGGACGGGAGGTTTATCATAAATAACAGATAAAGGTTTTTCAATCAGGAGGTGATTGAGCACTGTACCAGGCTCCCCAGGGAATTGACCATGGTACCAAGCCTGACAGAGTTCAAGAAGCATTTGGACAATGCTCTCAGGTACATGGTGAGATTCTTGAGGTGTCCTGCACAAGGACAGGACATCTGTACCAGGACAGCTTGAGGTGTTGGACTCAATGATCCTTATGGTTTTCTTCCAACTCAGTTTATTCTAGATTCTAGGACAAATCCTCAGTGTATCTTGGCAAAGCAATGCTGCTTTCACTGACAAAGCAATTGGATGGTTCTTGCACAATAAATATTGACTTAATTGTTCATGAGGTTTGATTGATGTCCAGGAGTCTGAAAGGTACTAACACACCACTATTAGTAGTCTGTTGTGATAAATCAAGTGTCAGTCTGCATGAGCTGCTGTTTAACATCCCACCTGATTGAATTCTTAGGCATATAAAGATGTTCCGCTCCAAGCAGTTTGAAGGGCAGTAAACTTGTTTAGGGGTAAAAGACTCGTGTTCACATCCCCGTGGCACATGTCTGTTCATCTGTTGGCTAGTCAGCAGTGAGCCCCTGTTAGATCCTCCTCGGACACAAACTCATGCACACAAACATCCATCCCAGCAGAATGTTCAACGTCCACCAGGCTAACCCAAAGCTATCATCTTTCTTGCCAAATAATGTTTGCATATTTCCACCTAACATAACAGTTCCAGAGAAGACCCATAAAAGAACTTGGTGATCTCTATAGGAAATGTTTGAATCTTCCATGTGTTACATGGATGTACTAATCTGTGGGCTGTTGATTATTTGCAGAGGGAGTTTCTTTCCATTTTCCAATCAGGAAAAAGAGTACCTCTCTTGGGACAAAAACCCCAACATTAAAAACCTGGATATGGCTCTTTTTATGTTGTTGTTTTTTTTTGCAGTCTCTATCTACTTCCCTGTAAAGCAGTAGGGTACACCATGATCACAGCATTCAGGGTCACAGAACACATCTCCAATTCCAGCTGGAAAACACAGGCCAATGGACAAATATTTTTAATATTCATTGAAATCTTCCTGTGAGCTGACTAATTTTATGTGTTCAGTAAGATTTTCTGGAAAGTTCAAGGAAGAAATTCCAGGCATCACAAGGGAAACTAATGGCAAATATAGGGGTAAAATTACCTCAGATCCCACACCAGGTTTGAAGTTCAGTCTCTGGCTTATTTCCCCTTGGCAGCAATACAGATGCATTTTGACAATGTAAATTTTAGCTGTACTGTGCAGGCAGGGAACTTATAGGCAACAAATAGTTCAGCACAAGTACCTGACAGGAATTCAAAACTGGCTGTTTTGATTTGCAACAACCTTTTGACTGTGCTCATCTTGTCTTGAACCATCACTAGCACGGGTGAGTTTTTTCCCCCACCTGAAAACAAATAAACCTAGGAAATACTCTTTACAGCCTCCTCAGTTCTCCACTACGGCTGACAACCATGACTTGTGCAGTTCTCCTGAATTGTGGCTCAGGGTGACTGTAAAGACAAGGAAAGTGTGTGAGCAGTGGATGTTTAGCTCAAAACTTGTATAACTGTTCTACAGCGTCACAAATACCACCTGCTTTCTCCCTTGGGATCAAGACCAGATGGACAGTGGCTTCTACTGAGCAGAGTTAATACTTTATGCAGCTAATCAACTCTTGAACTTTTTCTGCCTGAGAAAAAAACATTAGAGAGAAGGAAATGCCTGGTTAGGCCTCATTAAACAGTTGCTGCCAGGCATTGTAAGATCATAGATAATGAGGACCTTACTTTTCAAGGAGTTGAGTGTTTAATTCTTTCTGCGTTTCTGCTCCAAGGATTGGTGCAAATATCACCCATCTGGAGTTTTTCTAATGGCTGCAAAGAAAGTGTGCATCTGATTTTATCTTCAGACTGGTTTATGACCCTTTTCCTACCCATACTCTTGTCAATAGAATCCTCTTTCTTGGTTGTTTTTTGTCCAAACTGCTGGGTTGGGCTTTTTCTTTCTAGCATATAGCTCACATTGACATGAAAAAAATCTGAAAACTGCTACAATACACAGATTTTGCTTACCCAAGGTTGAATTTATCTCTTTAAGTATTGTTTTTGTATATCTATCTATCTCTTTAAGTATTGTTTTTGAGGTCGGTTCTTCCTTCTGAATCAATTCAAAGATAGAGATTTCCTCTCTGTTTTTTGTCTCCTTTATCTAGCAAGACTTTTCAGTCCTTCAAAAATATGTGTGTTTCTGCTCTCTACTCATTGAATAAAAAAGAGCTACAAAAAAGTGCTGAGATATGCATTCAAGGAAAAGGTTTAATAAATCTTTCTAAAGTGAATGGAAGAATGTATTGATATGAACTCTTCAAAATCTGTATTTACCATCAGAAGAATGAACTCTTTAGGAAGAAAACACTTGTTGGCACCTAGTGGTGGTAGACACATCAAGGTTTAATGCCTATTCTAAAATATGGGCTATCAATAAATAAAATAACATCTGTCAATCCACCATCCTTAAAATTAGCACTGGATACCTTTCCAAATGTTACAGCTGACACAGAGTTTAGTTGGAGAAGGAACCAGAAGTGCTTTCTCTACATGATCAATTACTTTTTGAACTGATCGACTTACTATTGTTATCCTCACATTAGTGTCTCTAGTCTTGTTTCCTTTGAATAATTCAGAATTTGAACTATGTGTTTCTCTGTTTTCAGTCTGTCTAGACACCCAAACTTTGGTAATCTCTGTATTACCACTCATGGATCTTTAAATGCACTCTTGTGTTTCAGAGTCATTTCAGAGGCGTTGAGGTTTGCCATTATCTCATTCAAAAAACAGTTATCTACTATCTGCTGCTGTAAAACAGGAAGGACAGTACTGTGGTGGGTTGACCCTGCTTGGAATTCTCTCTCCCCTCTCCCGTCCTTCGAGCTTTTTCCTCTGACCAGACCCAGTATGTTAAAACCCTTTGGACAGTTTGGATCAGCTGTGCCCCTTCCCAAGATCTTGCCCAGCCCACTGGTTAGGGGGGCAATGCTGGAGAGGCAGCTCTGGGGCTGTGCCAGTGCTGCTCAGCACCTGCCAGAACAAGGGTGTGTCACCAGCACCTTTCTGCCCACCTAAACAAAGTACAGCACTGGGAGGGCTGCTATGGGGAAAATTAACTCCATCCTACCCTGACCCAATAGGAGTTTTTGAAGGTATATCATTTCTGTTCTCACTGTCTACACCTTGGATTTCTTAATGTTGACATGAGATCCTGAAAATACGCACCTTCTCTTGAGAAATACAGATACTTGATTGTTTGACAGGCAGATGGGAAGAATTTGATGGGAAAATGTCTACAAGGAATAATTCATCAGGAAAGACTGAAGTACTAAATGACAGTTAAAAGGGAAGAGGATGAGCCCTTTTTCTACTTGAAGAAAAATCTGTGAGCAGGAAGCTACTGCAATAGGTACAGACATAAATAAAAATGAAAGAGCCTCTTAGTCACCATGTCCATTTCCTTATTTTAATAAACTGAGATCAGTAGCTTAAAAGGTTGTGGAAGGATCATGCTGAAGATCAGAGAAACAGTGCTTGTACCAAATGCTAGCATGTGTCTCTGTGGATATAGCACATCTATTTCTGTTAGGTTCTGTTGCTCCATATTTTGGACATATTCCTATTTAAGACCACAGCTAAATACACTGCACTGAAGCAATCCACAGTAATGTTAATTATAGACTCCAGTACTGCAATGTTTATTTCTAAAAACAACAAAGATGTCAGCATGATCATTTTATATTTCAGTTGTGAGTCTAATCAGAATTAGTCTGTTTTCTTTCAAATTCTCTCCGTTTTCCTCCCTCTCTTCCTCCCTGGCCACAGAGATGCACTTCTAATCATCATGCAACAGAAAGAAAAATGCAGAATTTCCTTCAAGAGAGCTTTTGTTTTAATGATGTGTCTCTGTTTTACTAAAATGCAGTGCTCTCAGGACCCAGCACTAATAGGTGGTCACAATTAAGCAATAGCTAAATTCAACCACAGAACATTTCAAGATTATACAATCCCAATAGTCTTCTTGAAAAACTCTTGAAAATATTAACTTAGGAGTATCATAGGCATGCATAGTATATAATGGTTCAAGAAGTATGTAGCAAAAATTGGTTCTTCAAAGATTAATTTCAGGGCAAACAAGCTGGGAAATCAAAGTGAATGAGAGACAGACAGAACTCATACAAATTTTAGAAAACTATTATGCAAATCTGGAAACATAGACTAAACCAAGAATGGGGCCAGTGTAGAGAAGGCAGAACCAGGCTCTATTGAGTAGCATCCAGTGATGTGACAAGAGACAATGGGCATGAACTGAAGCAGAGGACATTTCCTCTGAAATGTCCTGTGCTTCAGGAAACACTTTTTACTTTGAGACAGACCAAGAACTGGCACAAGTTTTCCAGGGAGGATGTGGAGTCTCTGTCCTTGGAGACATCCAAAAGGCATCTGAATATGGTCCTGGGCAATCTGGTCTAGGCAGTCTTCCTCAAGCAAGGGGCTGTACAAGGTGACCTCCAAAGGTCTCTTCCACCTTCTGCCTCTCTGTGATTCTCAGATGCTACAACAGATTGAACAGCATGAAAGTAATGCAAGATTTCTGACGTTCAATTTTTAGCTTCTCTCCCAGGTCTGTGAGTAAAGTTTTTACTTAGAAAGTGTTATTTAGTTTGGGGTAATTTTTATACTGTGTATTGGCATGAAGAACAGTGCTTAGCTGTCTGAATTTAACAGTAGTACCATTAGTTTACAATACAGAATAGGCTATATATTGTGGTAATGCTAATATTTGCTAGTTTTGTGTTTGTTTTTTCCACTACAACATTGTAATTGCGTTCATTCATTCTGTTTGTCAACAACTTTTGTTTTAAATTCGTCCTATATGCTCAGCTCTTCAAAGGTTATTTTGGGAAGGTGAACCATATTATTCTAAGTGTTGTATCTATTTATATGCAAAGACCTGAATTTTCAAAATCCCTTTTATTCATTTTAGTCTAATTCTTTCTTCTCACATGTTTGGTTGTTTGGGTTTTTTTCCCCAAAAGCTCTCTGTTCAATATACAGAATATTAATGCAAATTACATTCTGTGTAAAGAAGAAGGTTTTTTGGGCTTCAGCACTCCTGGAATGTCAGCAAGCAATTGGGCATACAGGCAACCTATTTTGCCATTAGAGAAATATTTTTTTCACATGATGTCTCTTTCTTTCACTTTTTTACCCATTTTATTCCCAGAGATCTCTAGCCTATCCATCTGCACATTTTCCTGCATTTATTCTTAAAATAAATCACTGGTTAATTTTCCTTGAGCAGCAAGAGAAGAAAACAAACACATGAAACAAAATTCCATTTCTTCCTGATATAATCTGATATCATCTTCTAACCAGTCTTTCTTAGTGACTAACTGTGCTTTTTCTTAAAATTCGTTATGACTTTCCTCTCCCTTGAAAGTCTCTTTTCTCATCTTCCCTGTGTTTTGAAGACCTTTTCTCTCCTCAATATCTTTTTGTTTTCTCCTTATTGTAAGGATTCCTATAATATGAATCCCACTGAAAACTGATTTTCCAAAGGAAAGGAGAATAAGAGTATTGGACTGCCTTTTTCTGTTACAATCTTTGGCCCTACTGCCCCTTGAGTTCACATGAGGACAGCACAAGAATCAGATGTTCCCCAATTAGTGCACTGAAAATTTTGTGGAGCCATAGCCATGATCATGAAGATATTATGGTAATGTTTCTTGCTGATTCTTTTATGTTTAGAGCAATTATTAAATTTTCTTTTAAGGGGAATATTTCAGCAAACTGAGTTTTTTAAGCTGGCTTTGCTATAAATGGAATCTGTGTTTAGCTTAAAAGAAATTAAGCAAATGGTACTAAAGATGGCAGCAGCTATTCACCCCCTAGCTTTTACAATTGTTCTTTTTCAGTTTCTTCAATTCAGGTTTTGCTATTGCTAAGACAGAATTTTTATTTTCTGAAAATATTCTATTTTCCACCTATAATGGCAGTCCTTCTAGTTATTTTACTAAGTAGGAATTTAGACAGCTCAAATCCTATCATGAATTGATTAATCAGGTTTACAACCCAGACAGAAAAAATGTAGCCTTTATTTGATTTGTGTGTGGCTTAATCTATAGTGTCTTCACTCAGTAATTTTTTATTTCCATCTCTATTGCTTGTGCTTCTGGTGTTTCTGCCCAGTAAAGAATTTATATCTGCATAGTTATGTTTTATCTGCCTTTTTAATTGCACTGGTAGCTCAAGCAGAACTCCATACATTTAGTTTCATTAGTAAGCATCACAAGCTACTACAAACAACTGTTATCTGTGATCCTGAGGCAAATTTTATTATAAAAGAATTCTGAAGCCCTTCAATCTCAGCTTTTCTAATTTGTCATATGTGATCCCTCTGTATCCTACAGATCACTTCAGCAATTTTTTACTAAAATAGCACTGCTGAATTTCTAAGATATCAAATATAGACAAAAATCACAATCTTTTTTCTTCATTTAGAAAAAAAGTATGTTAATCTCTCCATCTTTATTAAGTTTGCCCCTTTTTTGAGATTTCTGATTTATTTTAGGCAATGTGAGATTTTACATCTTGTTTCTTCTTTCTCTTTTTGACAAATACCAAGATGTTTCTTCTTCTTAAACTAAGGAGTTCTGCAATGTACTGTTTTCTCTAACTACTAGAGCCACTATGACAGCCTAATGTGACTGTAGAAAAGTGTACGCTTTCTGCTCTGAAAGGAGAATCAAGTTTTTTTACATACCCTAAATTTGACTATAAGTTCTTCAAATCCTCTTGAGGTTGCTGAAAATTGATGAGTAGAGGAACCAGTTTAATTTCTACCTTAATTTTTAAATATTTCTACCTTAATTTTTAAATAAAAATATTTAAAATTTAGATTAGATTAATAGCAAATAAAATTTATTTCCTTGCACTGTTTCTCTTAATCCTGAACTTCAGGGGCTTCAATGACCTGTGAAAGATCAGCAATTAATCTGATCACATACCCTAGTCAATCATTGCAGCAGATTTTTCCAAAACATGCTTTGTGATCAAGGAGTAATTATTTCCTCCAAAAAATCCTGGACAGGAAATCAGACCATTCAATGGAGTCTCTCAGCTATAAAATCTGTCCTATATTTTAAAGGAAACTCTAAACAGAGTGTTAATAAGACATATAAATAGGGCTTTACTGATTTCTTTCTGAACATAAGGCTTTGGAATGCTGTCAAACACTTGAAAATGCAGGAATAAATATACTCCTTCTTCATTATTTTTAGACACTTCTCAGATTCTTAAGTAATAAAAAACACATGCCACAGTATGTGCTCACTGTGCCAAGTACTTTACCAAGCAATGGCAGAGCAAGTTCCTGCATAGTAGTTGGACCAGTCATTTCAGATCATTTCAACATTAATTGACAGAATGTAGATTAACTAGAAAAAACTCTCAAACACATTATTAATTCCTTGAATCATTGCAATGTGAGAAATTCTTCACATAACTTTCACACCCAGTCAGACTCTCTTTTTTTTTCCCTGTAAGAAAAGTTGCTATGCAATCAACAGTAGGTGCCTGATTCAAAATGCTTATGGATATTCACCCCAAATTAAATAATTCAGCAATATCTGCTTTCTATAAATGCACTACTGAGTTAGTTTACTAGCAAAAGCATTTGCAAAAGCTAATGGTTTAAGTCAAGAGTTTGAGAGACTATTTTCAATGTAATATTGATTTTAGAATTACTTAGAATTGGGGTTTTAGCATGTATTCTCTTCTAATCCATTCAGTGAACAGAAAACATAGTCCTGATTTCCAAGAAAGGTTCAGGTTTTCAGAATTAATTACTTGTATAAAACTTGCTTATGAATTTTTACAAAAATTATTCAATAAAAATTTTTAAGTCTTGAAATAATTACAAAATTTTCTAAGCCAGTGTTCTCACATTCAGTGACTGGCAGCATGTGCTATCCTAAATTCCCAAAACATTGTCATAAATTCCCAAATGCTCTCTTCTGGTTATTGAATCAAGTTATATTTCATGGGATTAAAATTAAAATCTATTTTATTAATTGCCAGATCTACCTGTCTCTTGATCTGTCATTGAAAGAAGCAAGGGGCAGCTGCTTTTGTGTGGGAACAGAGGACATGGTCTCGAAAAACACACAGAAATGGAACAAAACAGAGGTTTATCATCTCCTCCACAGGACAGGAGTATAACAATACATTAATTCTGCTTTTCCACACTTTCTCCTCCTTTATTCAATATTTCCTCATGCCCTGACAGAAGAGTGGGCTGTGGCACTGACACAGTCTGAGGATGTCTCTGTGTGTCAGAAAAGCCTTCCAGAAGCTGACCTGTCACTCTGCAGAGTTTCTTATCCCCCATGGTGCCCACAAGTCAGGAGCATCTCTGATGCTGTTTCCATGCAGGGACAGGTAACATTTTAAAGATCTTTGATACTCTCAGAGTCATGGAAATGCAGATAAACAGGTCAGTCTTTAGTCCTGTCTCCTCTGCCTAACAAGCATACATGCAAAATTATTCAGTCACAGCTGAGTAAATCTGAGAAGGGTACAGTAAAAATAGTACAGTAAAAATCAGATTCTATGTCCATAATTAATAAATTTATTTTGGGGCCAGTAGTGCACAAGGAAGGTGACGCACAATTTTGATTATTTATAAAAGGCAGATTTGTTGTTTGTCTTTGTCCCTGAACTGTCACAATATTGAGGGATGCTGTACAAACAAATTTTAAATGAGAAACTTAATTTTATAAAGGCTGAAAATTAATCTAGAAAGGCAGCTATTCTCTGCATCATAAAGGACAGGCTGATGGCAAATCATTAAGTCACCATGGGATGCTGAAAAGAGTAGTCACTGATGATTGAACTATGAAATCAAGAACACTATTGTACAGTTGTTACATAATTTATGTAGTTAAAATCACAAAATGTTGCTGATACTCCCAAACAAATCAAGCAAATTCTATTATTGTTAATCACTCAGTTCATTAATAACAAGCATATAATTTAAAACATAAGTTTTAACAGCCTTAAGGAAAGGTTGTGCTGTGTTTGAAGTTTCATTAAATTTTCCATGTTTTATTTTGCATAGGTGAAATTCTGGCTACCAATATTTACACTTCACAGAGAACTTCTAATTCGGATTTTTGGTTTGAACTCACCTTCATTTTTTTGAGCACCTGTCAAAATGCTGGAGGCTGACATCAAGCTATGTTACTTTTCTGTGTTTGCTTCCTTAACAGAGTATTTCTTCTACTTGCCAAAATCACCTGCAGGCAATGTACTCTAGTGTCCCTTCTCTTTCTCCTTTGCTTGCTAGTCATTATACTTAGAGAATTTAGCTGCTTCAGCTCCCATTGCAACTTCATTTCTCCTCCTTGCCATGACAAGTAAAACTAAAATCTGATTTTACCTATTAAAAAAATTATAACTGCACACCTGCATTTTTTTTCTTGCAATTTAAACCAGTCCATTAAATAAATTGGAAGGAAAAAAGTCTAGTACTCTTGAGATCTTACATCTCTTGTAAAATGTCTGAAGAATCATATCTTTTTGGTAGAAAATTGTCTTTTACACAGAGAAGTGAGTGAAGAGAAAAAGTCCAAGCATCAATCTTGAATTGTGTTTATCTGTATATTCTTCACTCTTTTTTTCTCTCACCTAATTTTCATTTTGATTACTCCAACTGTTTTGATTATGAGTAGTAGAGTTACACAGAACTGTGAAGTCAAAGAATTTCCTCCAAATCCCTGGGAAAAATAAATGGCCTAAAAGAGGAGTAGCAGGGAATTCATGTTATGGATTAGAAAAACCAAATCCTTTTATTCACTCATGGAAATTCATGGCCTGTAATTACATCCTGCTCCTAGCTAGCTTCCCTTGCTCATTTATTTCTAGTCTGCTCAGAATCCGTTTCTAATGATGATTGGAGCTCTTTGCATGGTAACATATTAAGAGACAAACCAAAGAGAAAATTCCTAGGTAAAACCGACCAAAATTGTAATAGTTAACACAAAACCCCAGAGAAAGAATAAATTAAATCCCAGTAAAAGAAAGATCTATGGCAGCCCAAAAAGTGTTTATCTATTGTTTAACACAGATGAAAAACACAATGGTTAGGTGTAGTCTGGGAAGAAACAGTGATAAGAAACCCAAAAAGAATAAATTGCAGAGCTAGAATTCTTTCATGATTTTTTTCTCCCTAGAAATCAAATGCTGTCTCTGAAGCCTCTTTTGACTTTTTGAGAGTAATTAAAAGGAAGAGATTTATTCACTGTTGTCCATATGGTTGTAGGAATTAAAGTAAGCAAAAAGGTCAAGAAATGAGGTACTTTTCATGAATGATGTTAATTTAATTTTCAGTAAGAACTATAAGAAAGAGATACCAAAAGGATGGACTCTTGGAAAAGTGATCCCTGTGGGAGCTAGTTAGCCCTGGTGCTTTAGGGTGCTTTTGTTTAAGCCTTTATCTTACTTGTACATTGTCACACCCTGTGAATCCTCCATGCTGCTCTTTTTTATCTTTTCCAGAAGATAAATTGGCAGAAGCTTGTACAGTTTCATTTCCATCTAACATACTTCAGAGAAAAAGGCAACCTTACTTACAAGAAATACTCTGCTTTGTTCTGCTTCAGATAGAATTAGGTAAAATGAAGCAAGGAAGAAAATGCAACTACGTTGAATTTATATCAGTCAGACAGAGTAGAGGCAAGCGCCCTACTAGTTGGATCAGTCCTCTATCCTGCTACAGTCCGTTAATTAAGTTGATTCAATGATGATCAAATTCATTTTACTTCCAATAGAATACAGATGTCCAGGGAAAAAAATTTAAAAAAATAAATAAAATCCAATAGAAATTCTGTTAACAAGGACAGAAAGTTAACCTATTATATTTATCCAGCTACTTTTGTGTCTGTTTTGAAATTCAGTTGAATATAGATAAGAGAAGTTGTTGAAACAGAGGTCCTTCAGGCCAGAGTCCTGACTGTGGATATGTACATATACTGGGGCCTGCATTCAGGTTTCCCAGAGAGACACATTACTGATGTACTGCACACACTTTTCAAATAGCAAGTACTGACTGAAATAGGAAAATAGCATTTTTAAATATTTTATTGCTCAGACTACCTGAGGAGAATATAGAGAGCAGGTAATCAGGGAGGAAAAAAACACATAGGACCAAAGATGTTGGAAGAATTGCAGTGATGAAGGGAAAATAAATCCAGAAGAATATGAAATAATTAAAATGGAAGAATCTCTTGTTTGTGCTTTTTTTTTTTTCTTTAGGAAAGAGGCTGAATTTCATTGTCCTGGTTTAAAATATGTCATCCAAACTCTCACTAGACTTCTGCTTCCTTCCACTGAATAATTTTTGGTTTAAACATGCGCACAACAGGTTCATATTCCATGGTCCACAACAGCCATTAGATTAAAATGCTTATAGGGCAAATTTATAGTGAATTATTAAAAAACATTTTCCTAGAAATGGAGAGAAGGTGGAGTACAGCAATAACGGATGGCAAGTTGCAAACTCTGAAGAGCTCTGTATTCCTTCCAGGAATGTTGCAGACCACTTTAGTGTATTGCATGGTTCCAAGTCTTCAAGAGCCATGGAAGGATGAAGTGAAATGACATTAAAGTGAAACTGTCCTTGTTGACCTACTGTCCTTAAGTTTGAAACTACTCCCCCTTGTTCAGTTTCAGAATGATCTTATAAAAAGTCCCTCTCCATCTTTCTTGTAGACTCCCTTCAGGTACTCAAAGGCCCCAATTAGCTCTCTCTGAAGACCTTTTTTTCAGGCTGAACAAGCCCAAGTTTCTTAACCTTTCCTCACAGGGAAGGTGTTCCACCCCTCTAATAATTTTGGTGGCCTCCTCTGGACTTGCTCATGCAGTTCCGCTTTGGTCTGGTGCTGTGCCCCCAGAGCTGATGCAGCCCTGCAGGTGGGGTCTCAGCAGAGCAGAGCAGAGGGGCAGAATCCCCTCCCTTCCCTGCTGCCCACAGGGCTCTGGATGCAGCCCAGGACACAGCTGGTTTTCTGAGCTGTGATTGCTCATGGCTTGGTCATGGTGGGTTTTTCATCCCCCAAAACTCCCAAGACCTTCCGGGCAGGGTCAATCTTGTTCATTCCCCAACCTGGATTGATACTAGGGATTGTCCTGACCCAGGTGCAGCGCTTTGTACTTGGTCTTGTAAAACCTCATCAAATTCCATGGGCCCACATCTCCAGCTTGTCCAGGTCCCTTTGGATGACATGCTTCAGGTGTGTCAACAGCACCACCCATCTTGGGGGCCATCTGCAAATCTGCTGAGGGTGCAGTTTATCCCTTTGTCTTATGTCACTGATGAAGACATTAAATAACTCTGGTCCCAGTACAGACCCTTGAGGGCAGCACTTGTCACTGACGTCCATTGGGACTCTGAGTCCTTGACCACAATCCTCTGGATGAGACCATCCAACCAATTTCTCATCCATATAGCAGTTCACCCACCAAACCCCAATTTGCCAATTCAGAGAGTAGGATGTTGCGGAGGACAATATCAAAGGTTTTACAGAAGTCCAGGATATCCCCAGCCTTTCTCTTATCCACTGATGGTGTCACTCCATTATAGAAGGCCACTGAGTTGGCCAGGCAAGACTTCCCTTAGTGAAGCTGTGCTGGCTGTCCCAAATCATCTCCCTGTCTTCCACATGCCTTAGCACAGTTTCTAGGAGGATTTGTTCCAAGATCTTCTCAGGCACAGACATGAGGCTGACTGGTTGATTGTTCCTAGTTCTCCTTTCTACCTTTTTAAAAGATGGGCACAATATTTCCTCTTTTCCACTCTCCTGAGACCTCACTGGACTGCCATGAGCTTTCAAACATCGTGGAGAGTGGGTTGGCACCTACAGCTGCCATTTCCCTCAGGACTCTGGGGTGCATCTCACCAGGTCCCACTGACTGATGTACATTCAGGTTCCTCAGGTGGTCACCAATCAGATCTTTTCTTACAATGGGAGGGACTTTGCTCCACAAGTCCCCATCCTTTTGTCCACCCACTTGAGAAGTGTGGGAAGAGAGGATATCACTGAAGCATGAGGCAAAAATATTGTTGAGTATCTCAGCTTTTTCCTCATCCTTGTTACCAGTTTTACAGCCTTGTTCAAGAGGGGCCATTGCTCCTTCTTTGACCTTCCTTTTCTGATTAACTTACCCATAGAAACCCTTCTTGGTATTCCTTGTGTTCCTTGCCAAGTTCAGCTCCAGCTTTGCCTTGGTCTTTGGGACCCCATCCCTGCACAACTGTGCCTCATGTCTACACTTTTCCCCGGACATTTGTCCTAGCTTCAGTGCCTGTGCCTTTGCTTCTTTCCTTTCGGTTTCTCCAGCAGGTCCCTACTCAGCCGTGCTGGTCTCTTTCCTTCCTTGCTCAATGTGTTCCTGGGGATTGTCAGCTCCTGCACTCCCTGGAAGATTTCCTCAAAGATTTGTCAGCTCTGTTCCACTCCCTTGTATCTGAGGGCAGCCTCCCAGAAGATCCCACTGATTATCCCTCTGTAAAGCTGGAAGCCTGCTTTGCTAAGGTTCAGGGACCTAATTTTACACCTCAGCTGACCCATATCCCTCAGGACTGCAGACTCCACCAGTGCATGATCGCTGCAGCCCTGGCTGCTCCAATCTCGGTGTCCCCAGTTTGCTCACTGGCACTGGTGACCCTCAGCTCCAGCAATGCAACCCCTCCAGTAGAGCTCTCCATCACCTGGGTCAAGAAGTTGTGCTCCACGCATTCCAGCATCCCCTGGATTGTCTGCAGCTCACAATGCTTCTTTTTCAGCAGATGTTGGGATAGTTGAAGTTCCCCAGCAGGACAAGGGCCTGTGAACAGGATTCTTCTTCACTGGAGCAGGAAGGCCTCATCCATAGGCTCCCCTTGGGCAGGCAGCCTGTAGTGGATGCTGACCATAAGGTTCCCTTTTTTACCTGGTCTCTGATTCTTAGCACAGGCTTTAAATCAGCTCAAGGCTGTTCTTCAGACACAATTTTCCACACTCTTGATGTGGAGGGCAACCCTTCTGCCTCTCCTTTGTCTCCTGTCCCTTCTGAATGACCTGTACTCACTGATAGTCACACTCATGGCATTCATCCCACCAAGTTTCAGTTGTGGCAAAAAGGTCACACTTTCTAGCAACCTGGTGTCTTCCAACCGATTGTTTGTTGGCCATGTGCATTGGTGTAGAGGCACCTCAGCTGGGCAGTCAATCATGTCACCTTCCTAGAAGAACACACCTTAATTCCTTTGAAATAATTCTCTGGTGTTTCCCTGTAGGCACCTATTACCCCAGGAGTCCCCAGGTCATGTCCATAAGATTGCAAGTGTGCTCCAGGGAGGCCAGCACAGGTCAGAGTAAGTAGGGCGTAGCTGCACCTTGCTGGGTGTCAGTTTCACTCCCAACACTGGTATGCCACTCATAGGCTTATCTCTGCCAAGGCTGATGTTATCTCCTTCCCCTTCAAACCTAGTTTAAAGCCCTCTCAATCAACCCTGCTACTCACAGGCTAGAATCTTTTCCCCTCTTTTAGACAGGTGAACTTCATCTCTCTCCAGTTTCCCTGGTGCTGTATGAGCCAGCACATGATCAAAAAACCCAATTTTCAACTGATGGCCAGTTCATTCAACCAGTCTTTAGGCCATGTGTTTATCAGATAGACTCTCCTATTCCTTTTGGCATTCTTCCCTGATACCAAAGGAGTTAAGAAAACCACCTGTGCTCCTGTCCCTTCAACAATTGCTCCAGCGCTCTTAAGTCCTTTTTGGTTGTCCTAGATCTCCTCTCATCTAGTTTATCACTGCTGACCTGGAGAACTAGCAGAGTGTAAAATTCAGAGGGCTGAATTAGTCCAAGTCTCCTGGTGACATTTCTTGTTTACTTCTGCCTTAGTCAAATCATGTGATCATCCATGAGTACCTTGGGCCAGAATAACCAGCTCCTCTTGTCAAGGGATAGGTGAAGATGCCACAGGTTTAAATCCTAATATTAATTAAGACTGGACTCTTCTTCAATATTCTAAGAAAGTGTTAAGCAGAAAATAGTCTCTATATATAGTTTGATCAGAAAATAAATGCCATGATGCAGAAAAGTTTTTATGAAAGTTTAATTTTGATATGGCTCAATAAAATCATGTCTACCATTTTTCCAAAGAAAAAAACCAAATAGACAATTATTATAAATTGAATTATGTTATAATCATGAAATTTCAATCAATCTCCTCTCATTTACTTTCCAGTCCTATCCCAGATGTTCCTCATAACCTTTTCAGGGTCTTAAGGATGAAATTCAACACTAAATCTTACCATTCACTCAGACTTCCTCCTCAATTGCTTCTCCCAGTTTTTGTCTCTTTCCTTTTAGTTTCACCCTTCCAGATCCATGTTTTTGTTTGTTTATTTTTTTCTTCCCAACATTCCCTCTAAATCTCAGGGGCAGACTGTAAGCATTGCTGAGAGAAACTGTTTGAAATACTTAAAGTGACTGCTCATAAGTGGTAGCTGTTTTCACAATCTGGCCAGTGCGGTTTATCTTGGTTTCTTTTATAAGAAAAGCTACTGATTTTATCTCTACAGCCCACATTAGTCCTCAGTTTATTATTTCTCCAGAGAGGAGGAGGGCAAGAGAAAGACCCTCAGTGCCTCTTCCATTCCCTGTTAAATAAAACCTTTAGGCTTCTGACATAACAGTGGGATTCAGCTGATAAAATACAGTGGCTTACATCTGAAATAGTTGTACTTTGTTGCCCAGTGTAAAATAAAAAAAAAAAAAAAAACATTTTCAGTGCACAACTCATCCCATCAAAGTAAACTTCTGAAATGGATCAGATGAATCTCATCTTTAACATCAGCAGTTATCCAGAGGCTCTATTTTGATTAAGTGGCCTCAATCATTAACATTTTTCCTGATGTTTCTTGCTTTAAACATTCTCATTAATAAGTAAAAAAACTCTGATATGGAGTAACTTACTAATTCTCATTAGTAAGTTACTCTATATCAGAGAAAGTCTCCTTATTTCCATATAAGAACTTTGTCTCCTCTGTAACACTCAAATTTTCACAGGGAGTAACAATAGAAAGTAAAAATTGTACATGCTGTGCGGGTATATAATCAGATCAATCTCATGTCCTCTTAAATTCTGAAGAGCAGAGTAGTAAAAAAAAGTGCACATGCCAGTTATTGTAAGTTGCCTTTTGCACAAATCTACCAGCCTGGATCACAGCAAACTGCTATGATATAAAAAGAAAATAAGGAATTGCATTTGAGCAACCAGTATTCTTTTATTTGTCTTGACATCCTAAACTTTTACATAATATCTCGAAAGCTGAAACACTCCAGCTAAAATACAAATATTTCTGTTTGGAAAAATTCTTGGGTGCTTCATATGAGTTGTATTACAAAAGCTTCATATGCCAACTCATACTCCATATACTATGACAACTCACAATCTTTCCTTTGATTAATACTTAGAAATATGTAGAAATCTTTCAGCTTTGGAAGCTGAAGTCCCACTGGGGAATCCAGAGCCCATGAGAGAAGAAGGACATGATGTAACTGAACAGTAGCACAGGTGAGTCACTACTGAAGCGTATCCAGCTATATTATTTTGTTGTGGAGACATGCTCTTTTTTTCACTTAAAAGTAAATTGAAATTTCAAAGGAAAGACACTTCATTTAAAATTATGCATGAAAACATGGAGCCTAGTTCTCCATTATAAACAATTCTGATTGACTGCTATAAATGCACCATAATTAATAATTTACCTACAAGATTATCTTCTGTTAACACTTTAGAAAAGCCTCACCATACATTGGAGAGTGAAGTTAAGCATTGAACTTTTATATGAAGTTGTCTTTAAATTAAGTTTTGTCATCATATATTTGCTACCTGTTCATCAGGAAGTTTTTACACTTTCTTTTCCTCTTTTGCTTTGGTATTTTAGTGGATACTGATGTTGGAGGAGATGTCACGGGGTAGAAAATGTACTGGGATTACAAAAAGAACATTTAGTACAAGGAGTACATTAAACACAACTGACTTTTGATCCCCAGGCTGTCAACATAACACACCCTCACAGAACTTCCATTAAAGAGGAGGTATCACCACCAAAATATTAAAGCTCCCCATGTACTCCTCAGTTCACAATTCAAATTGAAAACTATCCATAAACCGTCATGCATCAAGAAAAAGAGCAACTGAAAAATGTTATCCAAAGTTTGTTTACAATGATTCTTTACCAAGAGCACTTTATTTTATTGAAACACTTCTACACACAGGTTTTGCTGAGAAGCTGTAAGGACTGACTGGTAGTATTATCCAATGTTACTTGACCACAGCCCAGTAGGTTCCCACTGATCTGCTTGTAAACGTCAATGACCGCCCTGTGGGGAACCAGAATAAAAACTCTCCGGACACAATAGGAAGCCTTTCTCCTTTTCATAGCTTCAGAAGCATATCCATAATCAATGAATATTTAGAAATTACCAAAGAAAAAAATCTGATTATTTGGATGAAGTTCCAGTTTGTTGAAGACACTATATAAGGCAAACGGTATCAATTATGCATCCTTCCTTTGCTCCCATAGGTAAGGCTGAACATGAAGCATATCTTCACAAAGATTTTTATGTTCCACAAAAAACATTTTCTGAAATGAAGAAACAACAGCAGGAAGTAAACATTATTGGGAATATTTTCAGAAATAAGACTTACAAGGAAAAGGTGAATGTCAACCAAGTCATTATGTATAACTAGAACAGAAATTATTATTCTCTTTTTTCACAGATGCCAATTTCATCTCGTGCTGTGTTGTGAGTCTTTTCAGTTCAACTGACTAATCAAAAGCCAGGTTAACAGCTGGCATAAGCACTATTCCTATGAAAGAGATTGATGTGTTTCATAGTGCTTGATATATCATGAATTGTCAGCAGCTCGGTGAGGACTCCTCACATGTAAAGGGTCAAAGGAGTTGTCTCTTCTGTGAGCTCAGTTTCAAAGTGCAAATCCATGTATAATTTTATATTCTTTCCAGTACAGAGAGAGACATGAGGGGCTGAGAATGAATGTTTAACCTACATACAATCAAGGTACCCAAGGGAATTTTTTTGTATTTTCCTAATTAGGTCAGGATCCCATTAAGAATTACTTCTACCTTCTCATTAATGTACATTAAAAGACTTTCGGCCTGCACTTTAGGTAAACAATCAGGCTGTCTATTTTGGAAAATCTAGTTTGGAGGGGAGATGAAATATTTTGTTTGTTTTGGATTCAGGAAGTATAAAGACTGGGACTTTGCTGTACTGAAGACATGTGCTTCCATGAGATTCTCTGTCTCCAAAATAGGTTGTTGTCATAAATATAATTCTGTATAAATAGATTTGCATCCTCTCATTGAATTACCTGGCTAACTATCTTGGTTTAGGTTGTATTGTTTTGTCAGCAAATAAGCACTGAAATCCTGGGGACTGCACAGGTATTTTTTGCATTTGTTTAACTGCCTTAATCTAGGCATCAAACTTTGCCCTCCTGGAAGTTTAACACTGGTGATAAATAGGGAGAAGAAAAGAAACAGAAAGCATATATCTAAATTAATGTTCAAAGACAGGAGAACAGAAGTAACTCAAAGTAATTCAAACCTGTACCAGTTAGCCTAGCAATAATTTATAGTTAGTCAGACCAAAAATCTGCATTGCCCATTGCCTGCTATAATTTTTGATTTCTCTTATTGCCAAGATTTTCAAAGTATAAAGTCTTCACAAAGGATAGGAATAGGATAGCAAAGTCATTTCACACAGGTTAATAGAGCTGCTTAATACTATAGTTTGCATCCTTTTGCATCATTAAAAAACTGAGGATTTTATTTCCACAATTCACCCAAGAAAGTTGCTTTTATTCTCTCTCTGAGGGGAATTCACATTATGACACAGTCTGAAGTTGCATTCATCACTCTGCATTCACAGCACGCTGTCATGCCAATCGTCCCCTCCAGCACTAAGAATAAAAATGATAATGCTTAGGAATTAATCACTCAAATTACTTACTCAGAAGAAGTACTGCCAACCAAAACCATCTCTCTTGCATCAGGTTTGCCTATGTTTTGAGTGACCTAACAGGGACTCTCACTTGAACTTGGGTCCAGCACAGTCTGAAAATCAAAGACAAATGACACTTTGTGCTTCAAAGGGAAATGGCTGCAGAGAGAAACCAAGACAAATAGCCCAGGGAGTATTACAATCTTTCGAGCAATCCCAATTCACTCTGAGAATATTTACTCTTCTTTTTTTTTTCCTAATAAATATTCCTTCCCACACTTGTCATTATGCCATAAAAGATCTCACAGTTCTTTTTTTTTAGAACATATGGTCCTTTTGCTACCTACTCTTTCTCTAGAGCTCCATTTGGAAATGATGCATAAATACATCCTGTTTTTCTCAGCTAGAAGAGTCACCCGGCTCAATACTCTTCTTTATTAACACCTTTTCACTTGTTGTTGCAGTTGAATGCATGAGAGGAGATATAACATTTTCATTTCATATCAGCAAGTGAGAGGTTGGGTGTTTTTTTAATTTCCTCACCAAATGCCAAGATGTCATGATGCTGTTAAAATCAGCATGCTAAGATTTCAGCTCTAGATCTCATTAATCCATCTCAGTCCCACTTCTATTTAAATACTTCCTTAACATTTTAGAAACTAACACAATTACAATTTAAAATGAGACAAACAGGGAAAATCAAAGCTTTATTACCACAAAGTATGATTATACAATAAATTCAAAGTGGTTTTAAAAAAATGCTGGAATCATAAATACAAAGAAAGGGAAGAGGAGTCTTTGCATCCTCAGGATTTGTATATTTTAACTATTCCAGTTCTTACTAACAACTGTGATAGGTAATGATTCACCTTTTTTTTTTGAAAATAGCTTCCCTAATGATATGCAAATGAACAAGCTTCTGACAAAAGCATTCAATAAAATCATATTTAGGATCTGGCTTAAAATTGTGTCCATCAAAAAAACCAAGAATAGCTCAGCATTAAAAATATGTAACATTCAACAGAGCAAGCATTACTACCTTCCCAAGGTAAGTGGTGATATTTTGTGTCACCACATCTCAAGTTCTGAATCTAACTGGTGGTTTGAACTCTATGATCAGTAAGAGCTCTTTTGTAAGTGTTGTCTTTGTTTAATCTTGGGGGTCAACTGGAGAATCCTGTTCCTGGTCAGCAGCTAAGATACATTAATTTCAGATTTATCTCTCAGCATTTTCACGAGACAATGTTTTTTAAACTGCTGTTGCAAACACAAGACCTTCCACTGACTGATCATATTTCTGTAGGAGGATAAGCCAGAAGCTCTATCAGACTCCATTATTGTAGTTCTGCTCTTGTAGCGTGGGAATAAGAGAGCACAAACTTTTTCTTCTTTCCTCTCCACTCAAATTCACCAGAATGGGCTCACTTCAGAAAAGCATTTCAGCTTCACTTATTAGGGCTTTCAAGAGCCATGCATTCCTCTGGAAATGTTCTGAGCAGGTCTCTCTTACAAAAAGTTGATCTTTTATTTTTAATTTACAGAAACTTTTAAAAATGTGTCATAACCACTCCGCTGTAAATTTAGACACAGAAAGACTTTTTATTTCTTTGTGTATTATCAGGCACATTGACATCTATAGAAGCGAAGGGAGACGACCCATCCTTTGATTCAGCATCGAACGCCAATTTATTGATCTACCAGCTACTTTTTATAACAATGTTAATTAAGCTCATACATATTGCAAAACCTGAGCTCATCATAGGTCACAGATTACACATTAACCCCTCCTTTTGTTTTTAATACCTGTGGTTTGTTATTGAATCCAAGATTTATTCTCTCACCCTGTTATGAAAGTTCTCAAGGCCTCCATGCTTGTCAACTTTTGCTTTCCCAAAACTTATCCAAGGACAAGATATTTACCTGTTATTAAAAACAACCTGAGAACTTCTGCTGTTTACATAAACGTGCCTGAGAACTTTTGTTGTTTACAGAAACAGGCTGTGAGAATTTGCTCCTCACAGCTGCCTTTTACTTTTCCATCAGCTGTATATGATTATGGCATGTCTGAACAAAACTCTATAAGCCATTTCTGAGCAAAATTCTCCAACAGACATCTGCATTTAAATACAAAGGCTATTATGCATGATACTTCTTTATGCACATGTCCTTGTGTTACTGTGCAAAAACTACTTAACTGAACCCTCTGTAAAATAGTTAATCCTCTATGTGGGGTTTCTTCTTCTCAGAGCCAATGCAAATCTTATGGTCAGTGTCAGTGCCTGAGCCCTCAGTGTCTTTTTCCAGAGTAAGACATCAGCCCAGCCATCACCATTATTTTAAGGAACTGATGGTTCAGAAGACTGCATATTTGGTAAGTAATTGACAGGAGGCACTAAGAGAGGCTCTTACCAGAGAAGAGCATGTTTCTGAAACTGTAAAAGCCACCACTGCCCTGATAGGTGAGCTATTCAGCAAGCTAGCAGATCATATGCTTTTTTTAGTTATTTAATATTTCTCTTACAGTTTCATGTCCAGAGTTTCACATGTATTTTTCTGTTAGCATGTAGGATGAGTATTTTCAATAGTGGATCCTTCTGAAGAGAATATTGTCTGATTTATGTAACTGGGCCAACAGCTGAAATTACTAAATATTTGCTGACAACACTGTAGTCTTTGATGCATTAATGTGTCCTTGTCCTGTACTTGTGGTTTGTGTACATGTGTCTCTCAAGAGCTAGTCTAACCCTAGGGCTAGAAAACTGAGGGGCAGACACCTTTTTCAAGTCTGAATAAATAACTGATGAATATCTAAAAGAAAAACAGGTGTACTTCACATTTATATGTATGAGCTCTACATTCTTAAAAATATCTCTGCATTCATGAAGTTTAAGAATCCTAAGAATTGCACCAAGGACATTATGACAAGTTATTTTCCAGAGCTGCTAACCATTATTTACCATTTTAGTTGCAGCACTTAGTCAAAAAATAAAGGATTTCTTTTAAAATGTACTAGGAAAAATATACAATTTAAAATATTATATGACTCTGGCATCATTGACAAAATTTCATGCTGAAAACTGAATGGGCATCTAGCAACCTGTGCTAATGAGCTGGAGTTAGTATTTTTCCACAGTATACTACATTAGCAGGGTGCTGAAGGGTCATGTAGAATTTACACGATCTGCATAAATTATGGAAAATTAATACACTTTTGGAAAAATACAAGCAATTTTATAAGTGATATTGAGTATTTGGCATTTCTTTTCTGCTTCTTCTGTTATTGTATTTTTGAAGAAAGAAGCAAGTGTAAATGATGTTTGCTAGATTCCTTCTTATAGTCTCACTGAAAGCCATTGTATTATACACAACTATAAACAAATAAATATGACTTTTTACAATACTAATATAAAACAAACTGTTCCAGTGTATTGAGAAAAATGAGAGTTTGCTTCATGCAAATAATCTAGTTGAAGCAGTGACTGAAACAAATACAGATATAAGAGTGTCACTGCAGGAGAGAGTAGAGGCAACACACTGCCTTATTTCTCGAGTGAGTTTGGCTAAATGTCATTAGCAGACAAACTCTTTTGTTCACACAGATTAATTACTCACAGGTTTCTTTTGTACTGTAGCACCTGAAGCTGAAGCTGGCAATGCCCATCTAGAGAACCAAATGTCTCCTCTCATTGCAAGTACATATCAAAGAAAACATTGGTACTAATTTTTTTTTTTGGTTAAGTAACCACCATTCTTTTAGGTATTTTTAAGAAAAAGCAAATTAAATCTAAATGTTGCGTTTTCTGGTAATAGAAGTTGGGAGGGAGGTTAAAAACCTTGTCCCAAATGATCATCAAATTGTCCTTTTTTTCATGCATTACTGCTGCACACATAAACTGGCTGTGCAGACCCTGTCCTTGCACCAGAGAACACACAGTGTCCATACTCACCCACTTTCCAATCTTGGTCACATATCCTTGCTGTCTCTGCACTGCCTAGACCACTTCACAATCAAGACGTTCTCATTTGGTTTAAGCAGGAAAGTCTTCAGCAATTTCCCAAAAGACTCCACTGTGATTCTCGGCTGAGATCCTGTCAGACCCATTGCCTGCTCCTGCTCAGGAGGGTCTGTTGAACTGCTGCATTACAAAAGCCTATGTTAAATTTAGGGTAGATCCTTGTCTCCAAAATAATGAGTTAAAGTGACTGCTCACAAACTGTTCAACAGGGAATTCCTGATGTTAGGGTTATTTCCCCGGCATATACCACTGTTGCAGTTATCAGTGCAGATGTTCTGATCCCATACAGATACCACTTTTCTCGATAGGCTGTGACATCAGGTCTTGAAGTCTGACCATGAGAGAAGTGGGACATGATCACAGAGATGATGGCAGCCTTCTAATTTAGAACTGAGATTCGGTGTTTCTGAGAGAGAGTCACCCAAGGAAACAGAAGACTGCTCAAGATTCATACCGGGTGAAAAAAAGGAAAGGTCAATCAATGATGGAACCCAAATATGAGTTTTCTATGTGTGAACCAACAGACAGAAGTTTCAGTAATACCAACAAATTAGCTCTTTTCTATCTCAGTTTCTGGTCCTCAATCTTTCACACCAGTGTGTTCTAGCATGAATCCAAATCATACTGCTGGGAAGGGTTTCTTGAGAGAGGTGCTGTGCATAAGTCAGGAGTCCCTTCCTGCACACCACTCCCAGCACTGTTCCGACATGCAATGAGCTACAGAGTCCAGTTTGGTGGGCTTGACACAGGTCTCATTACCTCAGGTACATGAATTGGAAATAAAGCACATCAAAGAGTAACAATAATAGAAACTGAACCTCATGGTCAGACTCATAGCAGGCAGAAATTTATGTGCAAAATTCTTATCTGTGCATCAACATGCAAAAGGGCAGGCTGACTCAGACCATTGCACACAATTTGGGACAATACTTGTCTTTGCTACATTGCAAACACCAAATGCCTTCTGGGAAGTGTTACTCTGAGCCACTGTACGCTGAGACAAGCTTGTGGTGGACTAACCCAACACAAATCTCTTACACCCAGAGAGCAGAGACAGAACTCCTCCTACCAGTTGTCTCCCTCCTATCTGCTACTAGCTGTCATTTTATCTGCTTACCTTTGACTGCTTGTGTGAACTTCTGAGTGTTTGCTGAAACACAAGCAAAATTTATTTTCTTGTTAAAAAGGCAAGCTAATTTTCCTTTCATTAGTGCCTGGTATGGTCTCATAACTATCTGAATAGTCTGTAACTGATAAAACATTTGTCAGATGGAAATTCATTCTCTTTCATTTAATCTTGTTTTCTTCTTTGGTGTATTTTATTTTTAAAGGTAAAAAAAAGTAATGATAAATGAAAACCCACCATTAATAAAGGCACAGATAGAGAACTATTTATTCTGTCACTATCCTTTTTCATGTGCTACAAAATTCTAGCAAAATAATCTCGTATTCCACTTTTTGTTGATGAATGAAAGGCCTAATTTGCAACAGCCCCCTATTTGCATTCCATTCCGAACCCCACTTTTATTTCCAAGAGCGAGATAGGCATAGTGACAAGTAAATTATACTGAATCAGAAGTAAATAGTTTTCATCCCACTCAGACGTGTGGAAGTGAAAATGTACTTTTAAGGTTTTCACCGAACAGCAGGAATATTTCTCGAGCTATTTTGAACTTCTGAATTGCTGCAATTATCTAAAATGGCACAGAAAAGTTCTGCTCCTGCTCCATAGGTTTAACAGGCTGCCGTGCTCATGGCCTGTAAATAAGCGTTTGTTTAAACAGCTGTGCTGCAGCGCTCTCACCAGGGGCTGCCAGCAGCTATGCCTCGTTCAGGGCAAGAGAAAACACAGAGGACATTGAGCCCCAAGGAGCAAAGAGCTCACCACAAACACGAGGCTGGGAGCAACGAGCTCTGCCAAGAGCTGCCACACTGCTGTTAGGCAGAGGGCAGGTGTGCACCAGCATCCCCAAAGCAGCACAAGGGTGGGAACACTGCTCTGTGCTGGGCACAGACCAGACACTGAGAAAGGGATTGTCTCTCCACCCAGGCACGGCATCCTAGGCCAGTGTCAGCACCAACACGCAGCATTTCTGATGAAAGGTGAATTGTGCCTGAAGGCCACAGAAACTGTTCTGTTCCCAATGTTATTCAAAAGGATATTGTTCCCAAATTAGACTGATTTAACCCACCACCTCACCTCAGCACTCAAGCTCCAGAGCTGCTGGGAGGAACCAGAGAGACTGGGGCTGCTGTATGTAATTGAAGACCCTTGAATGTTTGGCTGTAAAATAGTCAAAGGAATAGTTATTACATCAGCATAGTACAAAGCAGGTCTATTAATTGTGGTGGAATTTCTAAACTCATAAACAAGTCTTTCTTAAAACAATGCAACCATATGAGCATCTTAACATTTGGCTTTGCACCACTAAAACCCCCCCCAAAAATATGACAAAAGAGAAATTCTGCAAAACTTGGTTTTCAAAGTATAGGAACATCAACCATCTTTAATCCAATTATGTAATTTTTCATTCTTGATTTTCAGTTTACAGAACTGTTCAAGTTAATTCAACATCATTTGTTTGCAGCAGTAGCTCAAATTTTCCTCTAGTTTTCATCATTCACAATATAACTACACAGTTTAGACGGGTTTGCAACATGGAAGAGAGGAGGAGAGGTCATTGAACCATGTATGATGATAAAAAAACAACGCAAACAGTTTTCTAAAGTGGATAGCAGAAATTCCTTTTGTTTAAAAATTGAATTAGTTGCCTTGAATAGTATTTCCCTGGAGAAATCTTTAACTTTAAAAGAAAAGCATTTTGTCCTCTCTCAAACACTGCTAAAAATTTCTGCTCTGTTCTATTTTCAGCATGAGCTCTATCTGTTCATGCCCAGATGGAAAATGTCCTTGTGCCAGCACCCCACCCTAGGGTGACAATGGCATGGGGAGGAACACGAGTGCCCAGCCAGACAGTTTCTGTAGTCTGGCAGGACTGGGGATCTCCCATACCAGCCTCAGACCATGGCAGCCCATCCAGCTCATCCCTGTCAAGCCCAGGGCATCTGTCACTTGATCTTTGAGAGTAATTCAAATATTCATCTCAATCATCCTCTCACTATAAAAAGCCAGTATCTTAGGATCACACAAGTGCTTAATGGCTTTTAATTAATTTTCTCAGTCCTTTTGCAGGTTAGATCGTGGATATGAGTCGTTCAGATAGATTTCTTTCCAACAGATTACTTCACTGACTAAGAAAACCAGTAAACTAATATAGATTACATAACTGACACAAGAAACCAGCTAGACTCTTGATAACCAAGAATCTAATTCTCCTTGGCATGACAAGGCAACTGGCTTCCCACTAGGCATCATTTTAAATCTGGAGTACTATTTCTCAGTTGTGTGCTTGGGGGAACAGTTCCTGCCTCAGAATGAAGATGACAGAAGATGCTGTTATATTTCCTGAAGCAATAATTATTTTAGCATCAAGATCTGAGGTTTATTCTAGTTTTAATTTTGTAATAGTGAAAGTAGTAATCGGACCCTTGAACTTTGAACACATCAGCAAATCATTTACAAATTACCTCTCAAAACGCACATTTAAGATAGGTGAAAGAAAATCAATCTTTTACCCTCTGAAACTTTCCATTTCTAGTGTGTCCCCTTTTCTGTTTTGATGCAACTGATGGCTTTCCAATTCTATTACACTGATGCAGACAAAAAGTGACAAAAACTCCTGACAGTGATCTTGCAAAGAGCAGCATTAAATCTTCATGGAAATTTATGCTTCTCTGCTTCTTTTTCTGCAGCATTCACAGTTCATAGGAGTAATTGGGCACTGAAGCCCAAAGGAGTAGTCTACCTGGAAGACTCATTCTCTGTTTTGGAAGATGAATGGGTTTTTATCTTAAAACAAGTTTAGACACAAGTGCTTTCTTTTTCTAGGAAAATCTGTGGCAAACAAATGAAAAACCTGCTCACAGCTCTGAAATTAATTTTGCATTTCCAGACAAATTATATATTTAATAAAAAGTTGCTTTTTTTTAAATATCAGATCTGCTAAAATTTTAGTGATAATCAACCCAAGCCATTCTATGATTCTAAGATAACAAAGGACAGAAAAAAAATAACCAACTTCCTTGTCCTTGAGTCAATGGAAAAGCCAGAAATAGAACTGAGCAGGGCCCAGCCTACGAGTGGCATCTCAAATACCAGAACGAAAAACGGTTGGAATGACTGGCATCAAAAGCCAGCCCTCATGGGTAGTTCCCACACAATGGCATCCCCTGGCAAGCAGGAAATATCTCCATTATCTAAGATCCTGTTGCATGGCAACAGCTGGTGAGTGTTGACTTGTTAGCAGTATCCACTGTATACCAGCGTGACACTGCCAACATAATAAATGTTCATTTGAGGCAGCAGAAGTCCAAAATTACTTTTAATCTACAAATCAGACTTAGATTTTAACAATTTAGCAAATAGATCTCAAAAAATAAGGAGCAAGGCTCAGCTATTAATCACAGAAACGTTTTAATCCATGAGAAAACATGCAATAAAAATGGAAAATGTTTTAGGATGGATAAACTATGAGATATTTTGTCTTTATCAAGATGCAGATTGTGAGTCATGCTATAAAGACATTTTTTGAGCCTGTATAAACAAGATTTTTTTTTTTTTTTTTTTTTTTTTTTTTTTTTTTTTTTTTTTGTAATGCTTAGATCTAGATTTTGATGTGAGGTAGCAACATCAGATTTAGGCACACCAGGTGGTGCAGCAGAAGTCAATTACACATGCATCTATTCACTGTGTTTACAATAGGAAATTTTGAGTTGACTCAGAGTTCTAAAACTCTAAGCAGACGTGAGTACACGAGCTGAAAACATGTTTCATGGTAAATTCTTGGATCACCTAAGTCCTTAATATCTAAGACAGGGGAAAATTTGTAAGATTTAAATGTCTGCTGTAAATGTGTTTGTCTTTCTGACCTGTACATACATCTATGCACTCTCAGAAATCTGAAAATCTTATTCAGTGAAAGTGGTTCTGTAAAAACAGCAGTTCTGCCAATGTACTTCCTACCTGTATTCCATCTCTTTGCATTACAGAAACAAGAAATATATTTTCAATAAAAGCTAAAATCATTCCAGAAGTGTGTACTATCATCCTCTGTTTCACACATTATACTACATGAATTAGAGATAATTGTGTATGCAACTACTGACTGCAAAGTACTGACTTTTTATTACTAAGGTAGAAAAGACATCCATTAGGATTTCAGATCCTTGATTTTCAGCACTAACAGAGGTAAAAAAATTCTTTCTACTCATAAGTTAGACCAACTTACTGTGAAATTAATGAAATAATCTGCAAAGCAGCCTTTCAGCTTCACATAGCATTATAAACCCTCATTTAAAAACATTTAGACTTCAAAGATCACACCTCATCTCTAAAGGGGGGTTGGTATCCTGATACCCAGATGAATTAAGGCATATTAAAGAGGTGTTTATAATTAAATTCAAAGATCCTCTTTGTGGTTCAGTATAGATGAATGGAAGCAAAAGGACAGAAAATGAAGGAGCTCATTTAAATGATATTCAAACCACCCCTTTGCTTCCTATGTGCTTCTGCAAGTTTCTGAGTGAGGGGAAGAACACAGCAGAACAGAAATTCCTGCTTTCTGTGTTGAGCTCTGTGTGATGTTTGGCTGAAGGACACCTACAGAGACCAGTCCTAAATCTGAGCAGAGGAGGCCTCTGTCCGGGACCTGGTTCACCAGAGCAGCTCCAGGCTTCACCATGGTCAGTCCTGCCATCAGATCAACCCAAGGAGAGGTCCAGAAGCATTCCTGAGGGTGCTGACTGCTATTGCTGAATGTGTGCAGGCATCCTCTGCCCCTCACACCAAAACCAGAGGGTGTGAGGGGCTGAGGATGCTTGCAGCCATCCCTGGGGAGGGGGCTCAAATTACCCCCACAGAGAGTACAAGCACACAGCCTCTTTGTCAGGCTGCCATCTGGGCCTTGGCCTGGTAAAACAGCTCAGATGGATGTATCTGCTCTCCACTTACCAAAACTGTTTAATGTGAAGCAAATTTTCTCATCTGAGAGGAGGAGACCTGAGACCCAAAGGGCTTAGATACCTGCAGGGACTTAAGAGATCTGCAAAACTAATGAATAGTCTAAATTAGGGCTTTCCTCAGTGGGAATTGTTCTCTTTTGCCATAAAATATGTAAATATTAATTGGACTTGAGATTTCAACTCTGTTTTTTAATTTTCTTTGTGAATCTCCTAGTCAATGGGCTCCACAATGCTTCCCGCTCCCCAATGAATCTTTAATTATTCTGCAGGAAATAGAAGAGCTTCGTTATCTTTCTAATTCCTAATATTAAAATAAATTCATTAACAAGAAGAAATGGAGAGGTACTCATTATTCCTCAAAGGGAAAATGTGAAATGAGTGCAATATGAAACATATCAGATATTAAAAATGAGCATTTATACAAATTTTCAACTAAAAAGTGTCTATTGATTGCATCAGAGTACATCTGTGTTCAGACTCTTAAGAATGAGACCAGAATTTGTACTTAAGGAGACAGTATGAGAATTTGGATTGAACTATGAGATCAAGTGAGAAGCTCTTGCCTTAGGCAATGGTGGAAGTCTGTCTCCACCAGAATTTTACTTCTTCAAGGGTTTTCTTTATTTCTCTGTCCTAAGTGACATGAATTGTCAGCACAAGAGAGGTTTAAGAGACCAAAACAAGGATAGTTTAAGTAATTCAATATCAAAATTCTATGAATACAATAAGGCTACTGGTTACATCTTGAGGGAAAATCGACTAGCCTGGCAAAAACTTTGTCACTTTTTCCTGTCTTTGCCTCTCTCACTCTAAACCACGTTGCTACACACCCACCACTGCAAGCCCATGGATGATCAGTGAAAACTCCAAAATTAAACCTGTTCCCACAGATCCTGTTTGAAACTGGTTATTAAAAAATGTTACAATTTACTTTGTTTGTGTGCTCAAGCAGAAATCCACAGCAGGCAGTTTGTGACTATTACTCAGCTCACAGAGATAGGCATGTAAATATATTTTACAAAGGAGTAACTCCTTTTCTCCATTTTTCAAATATTACAAAATATCACTACTATTCTCACTTTGCTAATATTTTCTTGTTGATGACTAATTAATATAGACAATAAATAATTATAATGGTAATCAATTAAGACTCTGCTTTGTATTGCACTTTTCACTTTAAACCTCCTTTGTATGCATATGTTCACACTAATGTCTTCCTCAAAATTTTGTGCAAGCATCCCATCATCTAAAAAGCTTTGAGTCACCTGGGTCATGTTCCATGATTCTACAGATTTTAGCTCTCACAAGCCCAAATCTCAAATTACCTGGATCTGATCTGACTTTTTAAGATCCCAGTCACTCTTCTTTCTCTGCCTGATCAGGCAATTTTCATCAATGAGAATTCTTGAAAACAACACAGTTGAATGAAGTTGAAAAGAATAGCTCTGAAGAAAAGCAACACTACAAGAATATATGAACCTGATGATTCACCTAGGTAATATTATCTTTCAAATCCTCCACCTCTAAAAGCTTGTCAATACATCCTCTCTCTAGTAAAACTCAATGCAACCAAGTGTTATAAGTAAACATGAGAACCTGGGGAGGCTGAGAGCCTGATTTTCTTGAAGTGTGAATTGGGAAATAGGTATATACGTTCACTGTTACAGCAGCTGCTATGTTTTCTAGTTTGGGCTAATCCATTATATTTTTGTGTATGTTTATGTTCCTTATAAAAAAAAAAAGGTTCCACAGTCTTAATAAAGATCTGAATAATTGTGAGTTATTTTTATATTGCGAATGGAAGAACTCATCTGCTTTAAACTTCTCTGAATGCAGAATTTAGTATAGAATGTGCCATTTTTTCACAAAAGCAAAAAGAAACACTCAGTAACAATGTTTATGATCCATTGTAAATCATAGAAAGACAGCAGGAAGACTGCTGTCACCGGAGAACCTATTACACAGACTCATAAAAAGTTACTTAAAGTGAAGATCCACCACTGGCCCTCAAGATGATAGCTCTGAAACAATTCTAACAAAATAAAAATTCTACAAAAAGTAAGGAAGAAAAATCAAATTATTTAATAAAAAAAGGAAAAACAGTCATGCAGATAGCTTCTGCAGACATAAGTTCAAGAGAGTGAGTAAAGTTTGCTGAATGTACCAGGAAACACTGATAGATAAAACCACAAAAATATAAGATAATATGTCTTTGTGACCCAGAAAAGATCCAGTAAGAAATGTTTCAGACCCTGTTTCTCTTAACCCTTATCACTGCATCTGTCCAATACTGCAGGGACTGTTCTTCCCATCTACAACCTGCTCATTAGTGGATGGAAAGGATTGAGCCTAAAGCTAATAGAGGCTTTCAAATAAGACACTTGAGAGCAGGAGTGTCAAGCACTCCTCCACCTAAGCATGGATGCAACACAAAAGGCCTACAGTGATTAGGGAAGTCAAGACACATTTTTAAGGTCAGGCTGAGAAACATACTCCTAATGGATCTCGCTGAATTCATCAAGGGGGTCCACAGCAAACTATTGGTCTGAGTATGGCAAGCTCTTTCTGCACCAAAGTGGTGAAGGTAGAAATATACATCTATTTAGAAAATTCCGTCTAAATAATCAGCCATATACTGTCAGCAAAGACCCAACATCCATTGTATTACATTGAGTACACTGAATGCACTCAAATTAGCTCAGTTTCTCCACTATTTATGCAATTGCACTCAGCAAGTTGAAATTGAGAGGATTTCAGAATTTCTTACTTTCCTAGATGGCTTTTTGAAAGTGCTCAATTGATGGTGCACAGTAAAAATCACTCTGAGCACATATTGCAGGACAAAATCTAGGGAGCCTGCACTATGAAGCAGGAAGAAAACAGTTTAAAATTACACTTTGATTAATATATACCAGATTATAAAAACTAATGGCATACACTGGTTTTCATTTAAGTTTTATATATAACCTTGTATTATGTTAAAAGCTGTAGCCCAAGAAACACAAACCCACGTGCAGACCCCTTGCTGTAAGAACCGGTGTGGGTCATTCTTCAGACAGATTAATTTCTCTGAACTGAAAGCTCCTTTTCTTCCTAAAATGTTCCATTGACTCTTCTGTTGCCAAATCACATCTAATCTTCTGACAGACTGAGAGCTGGAGGAGAAGTTGTGAGACATTTTCAGCACTTCCTCAGGCAGCAGCTCACTCTAGGTCCCTTCTTCCAGAGCACGGCTGCACAGCACCTCATCCCCAGACCTGGATGCTTCTGCATAAGCCAGACACTGCTGGGAAGCACCAAAATGGGTGAGGGTACTGGGTGCTGCTGCTACCCAGGATCTCCCACTGGCCCATCTGTTGGCACCATCCTTTTCTACTGCCACCCAAGACCAGAAGGGAGAAAAGCCTCTTCAACAACAGTGGTCAAATGTTGCTGTCCTCTCCTCTATGGCTGTTAATCCGAGGAAAAAAGAGATTCTTTGCACTGCAGCATTGCTAGCCATTTCATGTACTATTTCTCCTAAAAGCCGGTTTTTCAGTAGTCCTTCAAAGAAGCTTATGACATCTTAGATTTTCCTTCAGGCCTCTTCCTTCTGCTGCCTGCTGCCTTTTGTTCTTATTCTATTTTCTATCTTCATACCAGCTTAAACTCACTTTATGCTATTTCACGTCAACATATGATTAGGTATTTCTAATCTCCTTTGCGACTGTAGAGGAACATCTAAATATAGACTCATTGAAATCAGATTCTCAAGGATATTGTTGGTTAAATATTGTCTCAAGACTTTTTATATCCACTCATCCACACTAAGTGAAATCAATAGCATATGTCATATTTCTAGTACTGCACCAGAATTCTGAGTAGGAAAAATTACCTGTGGTCACTCATGATTTGATGAAATCAAGAGTCTAATTTTTTTATATAAATTTCCTTTATAACACCTTTATGAGCACTGGAAGGATAGGCATGTGTGGACCTCCATGTGGATTTGTACAAAACAGAGTCCATCTGATAATGAGCAAGCATGGTGATTGCAGGGGTGGAGGAGACTGAGGGGAATAGTTCATCTCCATCTTTTCCCAATGACAAAATACCTCTCTGTGGCTTTCTGCCAGAGCAATGCTTTCACATTCAATAAGAAATGCCAAAGGAGGAGGCTTTAAGCACTCTCCTAACAATGAAGAATGCCCATTCAGGCACTGGAGCAGCAAGCATGCTGAAAAAGGCTGATGTGATGTGATGAGGTCTATAAAACTTCTTTTGTACAAATATTTAAGCTGATGGGGAGAAAAAAAATAATTGGAGCAAAATAAAATCTATGTGAATTCTTTTCCAAGATTCAGATTTCCCTTGCGGGAAAGGAAACTTGTCACTTGCTTCAAATATATTGCTATAAAACTAAGACCATTAATTTTTTTCTGAAAATGACAGGAAAATATACAGATTCTAATTTTTATTGTAAAGAATGCAACAATGTGGAAATGATAATCCACAGGTAGATAAAAATTTCCAAAAAGCTTTGTTAGAGTAAAAACAAAGAAATATATAGAACTTTTCAAATGTTAAAATATTTCAACTCAGTTTCTTATGAGTGCCTTTTAGAGCTATACATGAATTAGCCGAACAACAGCCTTACAATTATCAAGAGCATGAAACATTCATCTGATGTCATCAGTAACTTCTACTTAGATTAAACATGCATTTCTTTCTGTCCTGTATCTCCTCTCAAGGCAGTACACTTTCCTGCCTTGCAGCTGTTCTATATTTATTTCATATTTTCCACATGGTCAGCTCCAGATTTCTATTTCTACACAGCACTGCACAGTGTTCAGGGTAAAATTGTATGTGCTTTTATCTCACAATTCTCTCTCTAATTATTTTGTCAAAATTACAGGACCTCCACTTTCCTTCTTTTCCATTTGCACAGAAAGTGAGAACAACCTGCAGACACAGAAAGACATGGAACTGATGGGCTGCAAACAGCTCTGGAACTCCAAGGGCCCAGGCAAATTCTTTCACTCCCATATGCTACTGCCTGCAAAGGCAGAGGTAGGAAAATTATCAGGAAGGAGAACACAACCTGCAGGTCTCTGTCAGTGGTGCTACCTTATAACTTCTCTGTCCATCAAATTGTTTTAACTTCCAAACACCCTTTTACTGACCCAGCTACTTTTCATGTGCATGCTGATATTTGCTCCCACACCATTCTGAATTATAAAAGTGACCAAAACTCCCACTTATTGTTAGCACTTGGCAGCTCTGATCATGAGCATGTTAAGTTTTACATTGTAGAGATTTGCAATTTTATAGCATTCTGTGCTGGATAAAAATCTTATGACAGCTGTAATGAACAGGAAATGCCAACACATAGAAAGATTTTATTGAAATGCTTGTAACAGAAATCATCAACCATCTACCATCTCAAGCTAGGAAGTAAAGAAAGCTATGTATAAATCAATACTTAATTCAGAACATCAAAACTTTATGCAGCACAATCTGTACAACTCATGAGGAGCAAAGTATGTCAGGCAACATCAGCAACAGGCAGTTCCTGTTGCAAGATTTGTAGCAAGCTGAGGCACCACATTATTAAATTTCTCCCAATTCACCATGAGCACTGGCAGGCAAACATCAAGGGAATTACCACAGGTATAATAAATGGGAACACATACAGATCAGTAATTTCCCTGCCCTCCATTAAATATCAGCTAGAGAGGTTTAGGGATTATATCCCTTTGTGAAAATCAGTTATGGTCAAGGTCTTGTTGCACTGGACTGCAAAAGCAGTCATCCTCAGCCTTTAATCTGCAGGATATACCCCAACATCAGCCCCACTGCTGGGGCTATGAATGAATCTGCCTGGCTGGCTTTGCTTCAGAAGCAGCAGAAAGGGAGGACAGTCTCTAAATGACAAAAGACAGATTTGAACTTCGGCGGCCAAATTATCAGGTGAAAATAAAATTCTGTCTTGTCCAGGCAGAGGAGTGTCTTATTCCAACAGGACCCTCTGGGTTGTTGCCCCACATCCATCAAGCCTTTGTGACTTTGATCACCCACAAAAACATTTTGGCAAGCTCTTCCAAGAGGCCATCAAATACAGGTACACCATTGATATCTTTGGTATCCTAAGTGCTCTGAGAATAACAAAGCCTAAAATCCAGCTCTTACGCACAGCACAGCACGACAGCCAAATTACTAAACTAGGCAATTTTTGTTTCATGCCTTCTCCATCATTACCTTGACAGCTGTTCTTCCAGGTTCAAAAACACATTAGAGACCAACGCTGAGCAATTTGGCAACCAAACTAGCAATTGACTTCTGTGAGTTCTGTGACTTCTCTTGTTTATATTCTGAGGTTCTCAAACACCAGTCAGGCATCCCACCTGGCTCTGGAAGGTCAACGCTACAAAACTATTATTGGTCAGCCACACCTGCAGAAGGATGTGATCTGTAGACTGTGCTGTTTTTCCTGCACTATTCTGTTGTGCACGTGCCCATAGTAACATATATACCCCATCTGAATACACCAAAATTCTTTAATTTTAATTTTTCACATGTATTGCACAAGCAAAAGGATATTCCAGAGCCCCTGTGAATAAAGTTGCCAGGGTCATGCAGTCCTGAGCCACCCCTGTTTCCTGACTGTGGTGGATACACAGAGGTGAGCAGTGTGCTGACACACCGGCAGCCTGCTCTTGGAGAAGGCAGCTCTGCTGTGCACGGTGGTCAGCAGGCTGGGAGCAGTGCCCAGTCCCAAAGCCAGCACTTATGCATACTCAAGGCCGCCATTTCATGAAGGCATGGGAGATGGAAAAGAGACACTTTCATGGCTGAACTCACAGGTTGCTCTTAGACTGGCAAGGGTTTTTTGTCTGAATACATCTCTGGAGATTTATAAAGCACTGGAAATACCTAAGTGAATGAGCAAACTCCCATTCAACTCAATGAGTCCCTGGATTTTAATTCTTAAACATTAATCAAAGAAATTTCTTGAGCCATAGATAGCTCAAGTGTCAGCCATGATGAAGGCAGAGAGATAATGCAAAATTGATCAGTATCTCGTAAGATTGCTTCAAGATTTCTAAAAGTGTTCTTTTGTGTTCCAAAGTAGATTTTTTATGAAAGAAAAGGATCTTTCTAAAAGAATGAAGAAAGAATCCTTTATGAAAGAAAAGGAAAAAAAACCAAGAATCCTTGATTTTATAATGTACTTTGTTTTCTAAAATCCTTCTCACACCAAGTTCCTGCAGACAGTTTGCTACAAAAACAAGAAAAGATACCCTTCACTCTAGAGAACAGCAAGGAGCTTCTCCCAGGGAGTAATCTGTTACACTCTGAAAAACTCCAGATATACAGAGGTAGCACTGGTGTAAGACAAATGCACATAATACATACCAGGTTATCCTCAGATAAAGTATCAGTAGTTACCACTCAGATACAAGCCAGTTATTAAGACATAACTGGTAATGATATCACTGACCCTAGGTGTGCTGTTGTGCACAAAATGGTTACTTTCAGATGTGTCTTTTGGAAAACCTTCAGCAAATTTCCTCATGAACAAGAAAATTTCTTAATTGATCAAAATTTAGTATCTGACTTGTCAGAAAATCTTCAGGTGCTGACATAGGGGAAAATGGGGAAAATGGAGGAAAAAACCCCATAATACTGAGTTCAGACTTAGAGCACAAAAATCACAATATTTTTGAGTATTTGTTTAATAGAAATATGGACAAGAACTCTATCTTTCTGACTAGATCTAGACTAGTTCTTTTTACTTTGTATAATTTAAAATGCTAAATAAATGAGTTACAAAGAAATATTCCTCATTTCATTCTATCTATTCATTTATTCTGATGAAAATAAATATTCAAATGGAGCAGTTAGGCAAAATATGTTTACTTTCTGATTTTCCACTTGTTCAATTGTCCAGAGTGACAATTTTGGGATATCTCTCAGCAGCAAATGAATAAATAGGAGGTATACTTATTTCAGAAATTCCTGCATATGAAAGTGTCATTTTTCAGTAATTGAACTTCTACAAAATTATTTCTCAGAGTTTAAGCCTGAAAGGAAAAACACCACAGTGCAAGAAGAAGCAATCAGAAACCACAGTATCAGAAACCAAATTTTGTCACAATGGTAGATTGTGATAGAAAGTGCTTAAAAGCTGTCATTTCACAGCACATCAAAAATCTGCTGAAAATAGAGATGTACTTTATCTCTTGAAAAAAAAAACTACTTAGACATGACCACTTCAAGTTTTTCTTGCTTGTGCTACTGAAACACTTAAAGGACTCAACACTTCCAGAACCATGTAATTTCTTCTGTAAATAGTACATTTTGCTTCTGGATAGAAACATACCCTTTTTGAATTCACATTTCAAAAAACTAGTTAAAATATAAAGTCAAACATATAGACAAGAATAAATCTGACAGGTTCAATCAGCAGCCACATCACTTTTTGATAGCAATGCATGGCCATGCTATTATATAAACTTTATTTCTTCAAAGCTTAGAAAAAAGCCCATATTACTAAAATCTATCCTTTAAAAGCATATTGAAAAATATAGAAAGATTATTGGAATGTAATAATTGTTAATAACATAGCCTTAAGCTGTGATAAAAGAACCCATATTTCTTGTTCTGATCATTTGCATTTTCATTTGACGCATTGTATTGCATTCCATTAACACCTGTGCAAGGAAGCGATCTAATTTTCATGTTAGAAAACATTAATTACTGAATAGAATTCATGGCTCAGTGTAGAAACTTTAGTATTGCAAAGAAATTTAGTTGTCATGTTTGCAACAAACGTAGCATTTATTCGAAGTGGAATATTGTGATAGTTTGGGGTAACCTAAGAACATGATTTTCAGAAAATATTTCTGAATGTAGTTACATGGATTAGCATACCACATGGCTTTCATGGGCCCTCAAGTTACAATATTACCGTTAATATGCAACGGCTGAAAAACAAAACTGTGTTTTGTAAATAAATATAAAGTAAATATAAAGTAAAGTAAATACAAAATTAAATATAAAAAGGCATCTATAGGGAAAGAAAAAAGTTTAAGAACTTTCCATAGGGAGGATTAGAAAGACCTGATTCTAAAAATTCAAGGCCATTGAAATCATCCCTTTCACAGAACAGAATACCAGCAGGCATTAAAAAGCAAACTAAAGAAAATGAGTGGGGTTTTTGACTCTTAATGTCACTGAGCAGAAGAGAGGCAGGAATGCATAATTGCAGTATAACAAAAATGTCTACCCCACATGAGGTCCTTGGAGATGTCAAATCAATAATTTAACTGTTTCCTTGTGGGAAAAGACTGGGAAACTAGAGGTGGTTAAACCACCTGCTAGTAGTATAGAGTTAGAAAAGTAATTTTCACAGAAGTACAATTAATCAGTGCCCAGAATGCATCTCATTCAGGTGACTGCTGAATTCATTTTCCCCAAGCTGGCCCTCCAGCACAGGCTTGCTCTTGCTGCTCATTGCCCACATCCTTTAGGCACCAGCACGCAGCTGAACACCCGTGGGCTGGGTGGGGGGCTGCTCTCCTCACCTGCTTCAGAACTCATCTGAGAACTGGCAGCCAGGAAAAAGGAAGGTGCTTAGTAATGTCCTGCAATCTTCAGTTGTGTAGGGAATAATTTTAACCTTTAGCCCTAATGCTGTGCTCATACTTGGTGCCAGACCAAGGACGATGCTAGAGAGGGTGTTGTACCCAAAACTCTCCCAGAGCTCATAATTTGCTGGTACATTCACTCAGGAGCTCCAGAAGCAGTGCAGGGCCCCCGCTGGGGTAAACACCAGACCCAAGGGAAAAGTTCGAAAAGGACATTTGATGGCTGACAGTGCATAGCTGCCCAATGACATCTCAGATGTTAAAATGACAGTGCTGCTGTGCCAGACACCATGTGGACTAACAAAAACCACTGCACTGCCCCAGGATTTACTTTACTTGCATGTCCATCAGGAGTGGGTCTGCCAGAATACATGGCCACATTTTGCAGGATTAGATCTCATACAGTACACCCTCTTCTAGCCCTTCTTACTGCTCCTTCAAATTTTACATATGCTTTTGAAATTACTTGGTTACCTAAGAGCATTCCCCAGTTCTAAGAACAACAATGCCTATTTTATGTGCAGCCTGCTGAAGCGATTTTTCCAGCTCAACCTCTTCCCAAGACAAAGGCCACCTCCCTGGCTGCCTGCCCACCTGCCTGGGTGGGCAGGGCTTCCCGCACTGTTGTGTGAACTGGTGGCAGTGCTGGCACCCTGTGCAGCTTCTGGGCCAAGATGAATGGTGTTGATAGCCTACAGTAAACATCCCTTTTCCCATTATTATCACAGGCTGTATCACTGAGCACAAGCTCAGCTGCAGATTTCAAAATAACTTGAAGTAAATGTTTTCTGTCACTACTCTAAGCATGTTAGAGAGAAAAATTTCAAGCAATACAAAGTGTGCTGGTTTTAACCATGGCCAAAAGGCCATGATACTGACACCTGCCTTATGCAATTGTACCACAGTAGTTAGGAAATTTCTGGGACTTCCACACAAAATAGCATAAAAGGAAGGAGAAGAAAGAACTTCAGGTGTGTGAGAGTCTCCTTTGCCTTCTTGTTAGTGGTGTTTGTTTCAGAAGAAATATATCTCAGCCAGGTCTGCATACATTATATTTATGCATATTTACTTCAGTAACTACTCAAAGTACTTACTAAAGCATTTTAGCAAGACCTAATACCTTCAAGGGCTCTTGTCAGCCATGCTCTTGGCATCACTCCTGTATCACTGTTAGTGAGGCTTTCTTTCTGAAATTTTCTTTCTTTCTACAGAACTTCTGCCATGATTCATGGGGTTAATATTCACCTCTCCCAAGGACTAATGCAGACTCTCAGAATAATCTGATCTGCAATTAAAAGTATACACCAACTGTATGCCTTTGTTGTTTTTCTGCTGATGTCTGAGCCTCTTCCAAAGCCAGCACTCATTCCCAAAGCAGAGGAATGTTGCACTCTTTGTAATCAACAGCCTCAAAGAGGTGATAAAGTTCTCCTGGCACACAATGATTACCTCCAGCTCACACAAACATCAGTGCTAAGCAAACTGATGCCCTTTCTGTCACTTTCAGACACTCTTGAAAGACAATGTGAGCATCAGGGCATTTATATAGCACTCAAGGACTCAAGGAGAAGTGATAGGAGGGCAGTGCTACACTATGCGTCTTAGTTTTCAACATTGGAGGTACCTGCTTATTAATTAAAAGGCGCAGACTTTCTGGATTCCATATATTTAAACATCCTGCTTAACACAGCCTCAAGAAAAGTTTTAGTTCCTGACAAGAGAATACAAAATATCCTTGACAAGAAACCCATCAAATTATTTCCTCAGGCTACTATATGTCTTTTAAGCAAGACTTCTTTTGAAATCCAGTTTGAGAGCAACCAATGTTAACAAATTGTATGGAAACATGTATACTCATTCCCTCAGAAAACATTGTGGAGATTAAGAGACCACCCTCCTTTAAAGCAAAACATGGCAAGAAATTTGGACTTCAAACAAAACAACTTGATTTCTCACATTTGCTATCACTCACCATCTAGATTATGGACACTTCTAAAAATAAATCATATAACATTCTAGGACTTTATGAAACAAGAAATGTATTTTACAGGGCTTTTACCAGTTGCTTTTTGACTTAGGTACAAGCCTAGCACATCTGGCTAAAGGATGTCATCATCCTCCACATGTTTAAAATTGCTTGAAAGAGTGTTTCCTGAAAATCAGTGCTGTGCTTTCAAACATGTTGTCATAACTCTGTTTGTTGCTATGGGCAAAAATTTTTTTTTCTCATTTACCTCTTTCTAAGAGTGATTGTTATCTGATAAGTTCACTAGCACATTAAGCAAATAATTATGGATTGATAAACCATGAAAGATTTTTAAAGAACATAGAGTATATAGACTATATAGACAGCTGCTTAATAGAAGGCAGTATTATGCGCTTATGAAGTTAAAGAAGTCTCTGTTCCAACATCTGACTGAAATCATGCCTTTTCTGCACTGAAACACATATTTGACTGTCATCAGGGAGACAGTACCAAAAAGCACAGTTAAACAAATGACAGGCATAAAATATAAATACAAACACCCCCTTCACCCTTATAATCTATTCCACACAATGCAGGTAGTTAACACTGTACTACAGCAGTCAAATTATGCAAATAGAATTTTGAGGGTTTGTTTCCCAGAACAGTGCTGCACATTATTAGAAAAAGCTATATGAAACAGAAATCCATGTAAAATAGCCCAAATATTCATTTTGCAATAAGGTCTACCTGGAACAGAAGGAATATATATTGTCCAGAAACATTGAGAACAAAATCAATGAGTTTAGCTATAGTTTGCAGACTTAACTACATTTTAACCTCCTAGGAAAATAAATATATAATGGTTTCAAGCTAGCAGAAACCACAGTTGCGAGGATAGGAGCTGAGACTCCAACTGCTGTAGAAGTGCAGCTTTAACAACTTTATAGGGTTATTTTAATATATTTTAGGTACTTTTGGCTTCCTAGCTACTTTCACTCCAGAAAATTAAGGATCGTAAAAGATAACTGCTGTTTTGTTTCATTATCACACATTTAAAGGTAGTGCTAGCACTGCTGAGAATGTCACAAAAGTAATTTCAATCACAGGAAGTGTTGGTGTTGATAATAGGGCGGATGAGATTCATGCCAAAATAAAGTTACAAAGCTATTCTAACTGTTCAAGTGTGTACCCAAGAAACTAAGAGCTTAAACTCAAGGGATAAATCACTTGCAAAAACCTGAACCAGAAATCTTACTGAGCCATAACAGCTCTTGCAGGTTTGGCTGGTTTAATTCATCAGAGGAAGCAGTGACTTTGGCCCTGAAGTCAAACAAGACCAGCAAAACAATCCAAGAAATCCAGGCTTCTCCTGCTCTGACCTCAGCTGCTGGAAGCCAGCCTCCCCCTGTTATTGCTGTGATTTTTATAAACTGGGAACCTTATTTCCATGATTCTTCAGTTTACAGGAATTGAACATGAACACTTAATCTCATCACTGTAAAATGGCCTGTACACAGGCTGAGTTTTTTCAAAAGGAAGCTTTCTTTCAAGTTCTCCAAGAGCACATTATGAAAACGTAGATATACTTTAGGTTATATCTTTCTTGCCATCTCTGTGCAATTGCTTCAAGGCATAAAAATTCCTTCCTCTTCAGATTCTCACAACACACCTGCTTGGATAAACCTCAATTTCTCTGAGAAAAAAAAAATGTTCACAGAAACATTTTTCCTTTGACCTGGGACTCCACCTTTTCCCTGAGGCCAACTGGCAAGGCCATGTCCTCCTCAGCTGTTCAAGCAACGCCCAGTAATCATAGCTACAAAACAACTGGTTATTTGGGCTGATGGAGGTCTCTAGTGGAAAATCAGCAGAAACACAAGTTCATCTCCAAAATTCAAGATAAGATCAGTTAACAGGAAAAAAGAAAAGGCACTTCCTCCTCACCCATGAGGGCAGACAGCAGAAATTTTTTGCTAAACAATTTGCTCCTCAAACAAAAAAACGAAGTTCAGAATCATCTTCCCAGGCAGGGTGAAGCTTTGTGGACATCAGAGCAGAGGTGTGATTGGGAAGAAGAAACACCCATTGTTATCTTAATCTTGGCTGGAAGTGGTCAAAGAAATATTTCTTTGAAAAAAAGCCAAGAATTTCTGGATTTCTTCTAAATGCTGTAACTTGTTACCAGTAACTCTACACTGCCAACTTCAGCTGATAAAACATAATTTCCCTCATTGGAAAAGGCAATATTATATTTTTTAAAAGGTGAATCACATTATGTTGATGAGAAATATTATGCAACTATATAAATTACCATGAGCTTGCTAGTAATTTTCTTAATAGTCAAATTGCTTAGAAGCAACATATATACATAAGCATAATCATGATTGACAAACTCACCAACAGAGTGTGGCTAAGCATAGCAGACCTGCTTGGGAATTGCTCTGTCAGCAGGTACAGGTGGATATTCTACCTTCAGGTCCAGGTAGACATCCCAGCAACACAGAAAGTCAGTCAGCTGCCACATGCTGAACAGGCCTCCAGGAGGAAAAGAAGCCCCAAGCCACACATGTCTCTAGCCTTGACTTTCTCTTTTGGAAGTCATGTTTTTTATCAAAACTTTCTGCTTGATAAGAAAGAATTACACTGCAATTTACAACTATAAACCATACACCTTCACCTGGGAAATAACTGGTCACTAATGATAATACTACTAGCACAGCATACTTCAACACAACCTGGGCAGAAACTCAAATTGCACAAAGAGTGGTGTTCAGAGTATTCAGTAGGTCTAGGGAACTCTTCAACCAAAAACTGTAAAACCTACCACCCTAGGGAATGCACAGAAAAATGCGACACTTTCCACAGGGACCACAACATGTTCTATCTTCTATCAGATACAGAATCACATTCCAAACATCTTGATACTGAAAATCAAATAACTTTTTAGTTAGCCAAATATTCACTCTGGGCCAGTATTACTGTTTTAGAAGAGTATTATTGTTTTAGCACCAAAATCCACATTTATCTGTTTTATAATGAAAAAGAGTATACATGCATACGGTTACACAAATATAATGAAAGTGTTTCATTTAAAAAGAGTTTCATTAAAATAGTCTGAGGAAGGTGAGAAATATTTCCCTGTTCCAGCTATAGTCAGTTACACACAGAAGAATTGAGGTTGGAAGTTAGATACTTCTATTCTTGACTTCTTCATTCTCTAGTGCATAGTATGGTTCTTATGCAAGTCAAAGTAATCCAGTACTGGGCATTTCATTCATGCTGTGTCACAGGAATTAGTGGCATTGTATGGACAATGATGGACAAGAGAGAGTTCATCACTCTGTTACAGCAAATTTTTCTTAAAGTGCTCTCCTTGTGCCAAGTTCCTTTCAGTCACAAGAGCTTTTGCCAGTAACAGACATTGATTGTAGATGAAAGTATTTGTTTCCTTGCTCCCTGTGATCCCAGATTCCACATGGGCATAAAATATCTTATATAGAATCAATCACAATGAACAATTTCTTTCCCTAAATATCTTCCAAGACAATATACTTTTCCTCCTTGCTATTCAAACACAGAGCTAAAATATTTCTAATTGTATTATGTCATCTCTCAATCAGTAACTGGAACTTGAGAGTTGCATACTGTTGACACATGACCAATGGTCTCTTAAATCATGTTTTTAGGTTACATTTCCCAGTCTGAGAGGTAAGCAAAAAAAATATACTAGGTAGGAGACGTGTCTATTTGTATAATAAATATGGAAAGCAGAACAATATAAAAAATTATTCGCCTCTCTATCCAGTCACCCCTGAAAAGCCCAGCTCTCTAGCTTCCCCCAGCCCTTCCCAGCTGGCTATCACCCTGAAATGTGCTCAGTGGGCAGTGCCTCCCATTGCCCCCGTCACCTGCGCCCCAGGAAGAAGGAGGCTCAGCTGCATCTGCCCTGGCAGGAACTGCCTGCAGCCAGTCATGAGTTAGACTTAGGCTCTCCAAGACTTGGAATTACTTTCTACTGCTTCAGTGAAGGCATATGCAATACATTTAGGGCTCCTAACATTCCTTGAAAATTAATGTGAAGGAGGTGTGAGCACAGTTCAGAAAAATGTATTATTATTATTCTGTCTAGACTTTGTAGCACTGCTTTTCCAATTTTCCCATTACTTTAAATGAAAGATCATTGTAAAATCATTTACTTTGTTTTAAAAAGTAGCATCTTTAGCTACCTATGCATTTACAATAAAACTCACAAAATAACGTTTTACTCTAGAATTCCCTTCAGGACAGAAACTTGGTTTTAATTTCCTCTGGTCTTAAGGAACTTCAGCTGTATAGATGTTCTGTGGGCCTTCTATGCAGAGATGAAGTGTTACTTTATCTGTCCTCATATCACCCTACAGACTTGGTTCAAAACACGATGAAGTGTTACTGTACCAACAAAATCACTGCTTTGCAAAATGCAATACTTACAGCTATTACAAAAGTTGCTAAAATCTGGTTTGCACTGTTCTGTTGCGTTGCAAGTACAGATTAGTACAATGCCCCACTTTCGGTCTGCTGATCTAAAACACCCCTTATCTAGCAACAGAAATCTGTCAATACCTTTCAAAAGGGAAAATAAAATAGCTAAAGTATTATTTTCTATTTGCAAGTACCTGGAGTAAGAAGCAATTACTTTTCCAGATACTAAGGCGAACACAGTCAGGACTAACCTTTAGATATCCACAAAAAAAAAAAATTATTTATCATTGCATTTCTCAAAGGATTTTCTCCTAAATTGAAATAGCTAGTGACCACTTACAGAGCAGAAGAAATCATATCTTTGGTAATCTCTGGTTCTCAAAGATAAAATATGAGAAAACATGAAAATCTACTGTTCATCTAAGGTTTGAAAACTAGAAAACTGCTGAAATGTGATTGCCCCCAGTCACTGGACACATTAGAAACAACCTGTTGACCCTAACTCAACTACAGGCCCACACTGATTTTACTTTCTCAGTGTTGGAATTTTTGCAGGGAACTGGTTTATAAAAAAAGCCAATTAAGAAGATTTTTTGGGCCATCACTCATGCTGCCAGAATCTGGTGTACCAGTGAGACACGACTGCCTCCTGAGGCCCACAACCACCCTGCCCAGTGCTCCTCCCTCCACTCTTCTGCCGGTTGAGGGGTGTGCACGTGGGTAGATGGGTCTGGCAGAAAAGCCTGCTGCTCCGAGCGTCCCATCCAGTTTTCCTGGACACTGTGGGAGGCTGCAGGTCACTGTGCTGTGTGGCAACATGGGGCAGAAGAGCGGCAGTGACCCTTCCATGGCCAGGACACCCATCTGTGGTCCCAGACTGCGTGTGCACACTGCCTCAGATGTCTCACTGCCTGCTGCTCAGATACTTTCAGTGCACAAAATCCACTTCACTTTGTTGTTAGGCAGATTTTGCCCCAGCTTCTAAATCCCTGACTCTGAAGACATAAGCACTGCTTTGCATACTTGTAGAGATGAAGGAAGGGTGGCAAGGAAATCTATCCTGTTGCAAGAGCTTCTCAGGAGCAATCAACCAGGCAGACCCAGGTGTATGGCAGTGTATCTTCAGAAGAGCTGAATATCTGCCCTAGACTGATTTTAGCTATGCTGATAAATATCAGGAGAAAATGTGGGTGCAGGAGTTAAGAAACAAAGGTATGTGTTTTGCAGCTTATGTTGCAATTTTGAGCTTCATGCAGCAGGAAGAGGGTGAAACATCTGATAGTAGCAAATGCCCTGGGGACAAAGACACTATACATTAATATTATGGGAACGGTTCAAGACAGCTTCCAGTGTGTGCTAAAAACTGGCCAACTGGCATATTGTTTCCTTTCATTGATCTGACTTAATTAGGTGCTCTGCTGAAAAAAATAGTTAAACAAAATATGAAAAACAACTATGGTACATGTATTTCAGTGCCAGAGGCTGGAAGGTAGTGAGCAAGAAAGGTGACAGGGACAAAGGGGTCAGCATGATGAGGGCCTGTCTGCTCCCAAGGGATGGTTTGCACAGCACAAACTGGTTTGTGCACTCTGCAGAGGAACCCAGCTCCAGGCCAAACTGGCTTGGGAAACAGGTCAGTGCATTTCCACTCAAGTCAGATGACTTTCGTTCCCGACAGCAGTGCCAGCACTTTGTGACCCCTGTCACTGAGGTTACTGTGGGATTGCACTTCGCAGCACCACAGCTCACAAACTCTGCGTGCCTTCACTTAATTGGGTCTCCAACTTCCATGCACTAACAGGTGATGGTACATATGCATGTCTGATTAAATAGTCCATAAGATCTTCAGAAACTTGGGATTGGCTATGCTTCATGTCCTATGGAAATCATTATTATAAAAGACAACGTATTAAATTCTTCTCCTGTCTTCTCACCCTTTTTCTGCTCCTTAAATTCTTACCTGGAGATAAATGCAAAAGGCTTCTTGGTTCTCTGTATGTTTTAATGAGTGAAGACTCACTTTATGCATAGTCAGGTTCTTTTGCCAGGTTCCCAGGGAGGAAAGCACGGTGGTGTCATCATCACTGTGAAACTGGAGGAGCAGATGTCAGGCAGAGCTTGTCAGGACATCTTCTGAGGTTTTACTGGGAAGCCTTCAGGGTGAAGAAAATTGGAAGTGACCTTTATACAGAATTACTACAAACACAAGTAGGCTTAGGTGGAGAAAAAAAAGTTCAGGGAAAGGTTTCTGTTAGGTTTTACTCATATTTCAAGCCAAGTAAAGCAACTTCATTTCCCTAAGAAAGCGCTGCCATATGGAGCAGGATGAAAATGTAATCTAGTCAGCAAGAATTATTGGATATTATAGCAGAAAACATTAGTAGGAGTTTGCAATGCTATATAGGGTTTTGATTTGCTGCAAATATTACTGGTTCCTGTTATATTATACTGTTACAAATTAATAGCTTACTATAAGAAAATACAGGAAGGGTGGACCTAAAGAGCAGGAAAGACTCAATGAGCACTAATGAGCTTCAGGACTGTATCATCAGGAAAGCTGTAGAAACTTCTTCCCTTAAACTTTTAAATAGTTTCTAGCAGTATCCCAGAGGAAATCTTCTTATCCATGCCTTGCAATGATTTAAAGAATGATTATTTTCCTGAGGAGAAAAATCCATGAGCATAAAAGAAAAGTTGTCTATGTTGCTAGTAAAAATTAGGCTTATATTTGAATTTCATTGACATTATTTGACCTTGTTCATTTCACGACTAGTGTGGAAAAAAATGAAATGTTGTATAGACAATTTTAATACCACATTCCATTTTTGCTTCCTCTCCCTTCTTTATATACAAGCAACAAATGAAATGAAATAAAAGAAGTGCAATAAATTAAAATCTGAATCCTGAGTGTGGTGTTTTACTTATATTTTGAAAAGCAGTCTCTGGATCACCTGTTGATATTTTTTGTATCACAGGTGATGCAAAAAATATCAAAAAAAACCCAGTGAAACAGATGACATTCACTTGAGGTTTGCTCTGTCCTTTTCATAATAAGGTAAGTGCCGCTGCAGAATTCCTTAGATTAATTACTTTCAAGGGAAAATGTGAGGCAGATCTGACAGTGCTGTGCAGAGCCAGTGCAAATCACAACACCTTGCCTACCAGGTTTTTTTGCAAGAGCACTGTTCTATATCTTTGCATAATTTTTCTGCGTGGCTGTTCTCGCCATCCAGCGCCTCTGCAGGAAAGGAACACTGCCATCTGCTCAGCACAGCTGACTCTGGGACCCCTTGCATGTGTCCCACCCCCCAGTGCAGCCAAGGGCACTGCTCCTCTGCCTGCTCAAGCTGCCCATCCTCCCAAACATGGATGCTGGTGGCAACCCATTTCAAGATGCCCTCTGCCACCAGCATCCTTAGCTGGTTCTCCTTTTAAATGGTAGCGTAGGGCCAGGTCCTGCTGTGAGGGGGAAAGGGTAAGCTGTTTGTGGACCAGGGAGTGCATGCTCCCTCTGGACAGCAGCAAGGGCAGAGAAGCAGCAGAGATGCATTCCCTAGGGCCAAGAGAGAGGAGGCACAGGTACTGTTGTCGGGGGAGGAGAATATTTCCCCTCACTATGCACAGCACAGGACTGCTCATCACAAAGTTAGGGGGTGAACCTTGATTATGGCTAGTAAATTATTCCAGTGTCACTGGATTAAGTACAAAAGTTTAAAATGCATGATTTTGTGGAATTCCTTATGTATGCCATGTTGTGTCTGGGTTCAAAGAGCCACCTGATGACTCTTGTGCCTCAAGCTGCAATCCGATACCTGTCTCCGATTTTTCAGGTTCAAGAAGACTTTTGCTTTACCAATCAGATTTTTTGACATAATCACGTTCCTGCACGGGATCCAGACCCAACAGCATGAAAAAAACCACCTCACCTGCCAGTCTGAAGAAAACATCACACAGCAACTGGAGACAAATCCCAACACGCAGACTTTAACAGGAGGCTGAATGGCATGTTCACAGTTAGTACATTTTTTATGCACTCTTCCGTCCTTCTCTTTGTAAACTGTTTTTAAATACAAGGACGTATTTAATATTTGAATAATGAACCTCCCTGTTGGCAGTTGCAGTTGACCCAATGTAGTTTTTCTGTCACATTTTGTCTGACTGTAGAGCTTGCACAAAGCAAGCTCTACAATGCTGCAAAAAAGGCAGCTAAGAGCTGAACAGGAAGTCTCAGTACCACCTAAACTAAAGTTCCACAGTACTGGAATGGAGAGTGGGTTAAATTTGATGAGAGAACACAGTAGTGACTGTTGTTTGTGTAATACTTACAATCATTCTATATTGATTCAATGGCCTTTTCTTCTTTTCCTTTCTACACTAGTTCATATAACAAAACTCCGTATGTGTTCAATTCATGGTATTAATTTCCTTTCTGTTTAGATAAATAGGATCCTTTTAACCAGAATTAAGAGGACTATGTGTTTGGGGATGTGAATCCAAGCCTAGACACATTTAACCAAAAGCATTTAGTGACATTCTGTTCTCACATGCTACTGTGCTTCTGCATGGTCATTTCCCTCCTTTCTTCTATTGATTTATATACCTAAAGTTCTAATCACAAAATAATGTTCAATAACCAATAAAATTATTATTTTTTAATGTGGAAAAGGTCAGGTTTAACAAAACCTTAAGCAGTTTGACTTATTAACAGTTCCTAAAGAGATGTGAGGTTTCTTTCTTAGCTCAAACATTGAAATAAAATCTCACATTTTCTGAAGTTTATAGGTTTTTAATATGGCAATTTCATCCAGACGAACTAAAGTAAAATCCACTCAAAATTCTTTGTGCAACATTGCCAGGTCAATAAGGGCCCCAAAAATCCTACTGCCATAGGGAACCCCCCAGAATCTCCTTTTTACCTTGCCTTATATTTGGACAGGATAAGTAAAATGGAGAAAATACTGGAAGTTACCTTCCAGGTATTTGGAAATGAAAGGTGATGCATCTGAGAACTTTCTTACAATCAAAGACAAACACCCACTCAGTGGATTAAAGGCAGGTGAGATAGAGGTAGAATGATATCTGCAACAGGTTTTGCTATGCTGTTCCCTAATGACAGGTTGAAAATGCATAATACAGACAGGTGACTAATTCTAGAACTTAAGTGACAGAGAAGAGTTTTAGAAACGAGCAGACAAATGTGCTCTACACCAAAAAAATTGTCATGATATCACAGAGTAATCCATATCAAGGTTTATGTGAATAAATAAAGTACATGACTGTATGGTATCTCTGCTATTCAGGCTTACGACAAAGGTCATGGAAGTTCTACCATGAAATAAATTGTTGCTCTATTGTATTGTGGTGCTATAGGAAGGAGATGGCGAAGGTTCAAGAAGATCAGTAACAAGCTGATGTGAATGCAAGATTTCGCTTTTGTTCTCCTGACTCCAAGAAGACCAAAATGGAGGGGGGCCTAAGAGAAGAGTGGTTCCCTTTACACCCAGCAAGGCAGTTAAGTGGAAATGGAAGATCTAACTCTAACATGGAGTATATTTGAACATTTATATGCTTTTATTATTAGATTAAGGATGTATTTCTGATAAGGAAAAAAAAAGGAAAAAAAATCTTATTGCAACAAAAAATTTTCATATATACAGTCCAGCTTCTACCAAACCAGGAAGAAATATGTCACCTCTACCAATGCTGCTAAAAGTTGTCAACAGACCACACTTGACTTTGTGTGCTCACTGTCAACAAGTGACAAATTTTCTTAGCTTATTCCTTTAAGTTCCTTCTAGGGATGTACAAATACAGAGAAGTACCCCCACAGTTTTACCATTCTTGCAAGCATAACTGCTGGGGAAAAACATAAAGCCTTGGTATGATCTGAGCACTGGTCAGAGGCAACAGGCAGAAAACAAACCAGAGTTATCTCTGTTAAAATTACCTGTTTCGTTGTGTCTGTGCTGTACAGCCTCCATGCTGACTCATGCCATTACCTCATGGGAAACTCCTCTAAAAAGTGATGAGCAGTATTTCTGTGATGTAAATACATGGTGTCGTTAGCTGCATTTGACTTTGTCACTGCTGTTGTTCTAATGAGCTAGCTAGAACTAAAATTTCTGAGTTATACTGAAATAGGCACCATTACAGAGAAAGTATCAAAGAAACTTTGGAGGGGAAAGAACAAAAAAACAACAATGGCATTATTTTTATAATGTGTGATTATAAGGAAGAAGAGGAACTGGAAAATTATTTTATATTGTCTTTCTTTGGAACTCTTCTGTTGACATGCTGAGTGTTTATTTTCAGTATCTAAAAACTAGCATTTCTCAGGTTTCCATTATTTAAGGACAGCTAAACAAACTGTACAGAAATCCCTTGTGAACTTCCTGGGGTTAGCATTTTTCTTTGTTTGGCTTTCATCTAAATTCCTTCTCTTTCTCTTTCCCCCACAGAGCAATCCTTTCTCTCTTGGAACAAATATTGTGAGATCCTTCTAGCTTTACTTCCAGCACAGGTCAGCAGGAACCGCCTTTCCCCCACCCCCAGTTATGATGAGCTTCATTTTTCAGCCTTCCCTGTGATACTGACACAGCCAGAGGAGACTCTGAGGCTGCAGCTTTGCAGCTCTGTGAACCCTGGGTTTCAGCACTCTCAGTTTCCCTTCCACAGAAGTATGCTACTTGCAGCATGAGATCAGTTAGCTGTTCATGACAGAGCATGTTACAGTAAACAGGCTCTGCTTTCATCATGCAGGCTTCCCAGCATTTTTTCAGCTGGGAAACAACTGTGAGAACAATGGAGGATACGCCGCTGACAATAGGTGCAATATCATTTACATTTCTGACAAGCTCTCAGCATTGCTTTATTTTAGCTGAGTTCCTGCCTCCATTATGTGACTGCAATGTGCCTGCTGAGAGATGAAATGCTGGCTCCTTGACAATAGCCAAAGAGGGATACACCCAGTATTGGTTGAACACAAGGTGACTTTCCCAGCTCATAGAGGCCTGGGAAAAGACATGAATAATGCTGGTGTAAACCACAATATCCAGAAGGCATTGAGCTTTTCCTCACACTTATGAAACACAAATAAATAATGGCCAGGTGGCTTCTGCTGGTGCACATAATTACATATAAGCTTTTAGACCAAGTCTTTGAATGTTGCTGGAGAGGCTTCCTCAGAATGCTTGGGACTTTTCTGTACAGGAGCAATCCCTTTGCACTTCTCAGGCAATGGTTTACAGAATGCTTTACTGCTGTCCAGATTTGTTTTGAAAACAGTTAGGAACTCATGAATTTGCAAGACAAAATGCTATATTTACTGTCTAGGAAGTCAGAAAAGCTGCAGAGAATATACAGAGCATGTGTGGTGCTGGGGAGTACTCTGTTGAAGGCCTGTTCACCAAACACTTCTGTCAGGACAATAATATTGCTCATCTCTCCTTTCACAGTCCTACTATGCACACTCCTAACAAATTTCAATGGAGGATCATGAGTAACCAAGCACAGGAAAAACTCGAAGCAGATGTCACAACTCTAGTACCTCAGAAAAACTTTTCTCTCACTTATCTTTGTGAATTTACATTGTCTTTTCAAGGTCTGCATGGCTACTTTTTAGGGTTGGATACATATATTCCTTAGCATCTACATAAGAGCATACTACATTTTCAAACTCAGTTTACAGCAGTTTAACGTTAAACTTTACTAAGTTTACAGCAGCCCACCCTCCCAAACTCAGATTGTGTGTCAAGACTGATGTCTCTGTATAGCAAACCCATGTTAGGACTAGTTATTGTATTGGGAATAAATCGTCTCTTGACCTGGGCTTATCTCTGAGCTCAAAAAAGGTCCTGCACCACTGCAGACAATCTGTAAACCATGCTCAAGCAGCTAAATTGCAGCTCGTGTCAGACTTGGCAGCCCTGCTTTCCAGTGTGTTGAATTATTAATTTTGAATTTTTTTCTTGAAAAGAGAATTGCGGAGTTTACCAGGCTGATATCTCAAAATCCCTCAAAACAGAAGAAATAAATTAACATTATGGTCTTCATGATAACAAATGCACCAAATACTTCAGGTGCTCTGAGAGCTCTTCCTAAGACTCGAGGAGATTGTCTACTACTCACTAAGAAAAAGTTGCAATAATATTGCTAACTCCAAAATAGAGACAAGATTTACAAGAAGGCAACAGCAGTTATTTTTTTGACGGATAGTCTCTGCTGTCCAAAGTATAAAGCTATATTTTTCCCTCTGTAGACCATGTCTACCTTTAAGCAACACAGTGAGGCTTCTGTACCTCTTACTGCTTCCCCATCAGAACTTAGATCACTGTTGGATGCCTCTGCACTGACTCTGCCCCAAAGCCCACATCACTTCCTAAAGCACTGTGGCAGCTTGGGCCAGAATGTGAGAACTGATGGCTTATAGTAAACTGCAAAGGGACACTGTGTTCAAAGATAGATTCAGGGATGTATTTCCTCTATGTAGTTCTGCCAAATGCAGTGCTCACCAGCAAAAAATCATGGAGTTCAGTGCAAGTGGAGATATAGAAACAGCAGATGGAAGTCAGCAGTCCAGAATCCTCTCTGTAGATGAAAGAGAGCCCTGTGTTTGTACAGCATTTTGGTGAGATAATTTTATGATCATGGGGAAGTGTAGAAATCTGGTCTAGACATTGCAGTCAAAAGTTTAAAAAAAAAAACCAAACTGACAACACTGCTGCCTTGGAAGTCCTTCAAAATCACTCCTCTGTGAAAGATAAAGTGTGACATTAGATTTGTTACAGGGATCTAAAGCATTTTTTGTTGCAAGTGTTTGAGAAATTTTCTGCCTTCAAGATGGAGAGGCCAGCTAGGTCTGCCTGAACATTGTAGACTCCTTAAGGTTGGAAGAGACCTTTTAAAATCACCAAGGCCAACAATTAACACAGCACCACCATATTAATCTTCATACCACGTCCTCAAGCGCCATGCCTATAAGCTTTCTGAACACCTGCAAGCATGGTAATTCCAGCACTTCATCAGGCAGTCTGTTACAGTGCTTGACAACCCTTCCCATGAAGAAATCCTTCCTAATGTCCAATCTGAACCTCCCTTGGTACAACTTGAGGCCATTTCCTCTTATCCTGCTGCGAGAAGAAGCTAATCCCCACCTGGCCACAGCCTCCCTTCAGGCAGCTGTAGAGAGTGATCAGGTCCCCCCTGAGCCTCCTTTTCTCCAGGACAAACACCCCCAGCTCCCTCAGCTGCTCCTCACAGCACTTGTGCCCCAGAGCCTGCCCCAGCTCCATTGCCCTTCTCTGGGCTCTCTCCAGCCCCTCAGGGCCTTTCCTGCAGTGAGGGCCCAGCCCTGGACACAGCACTGGAGCTGTGGCCTCAGCAGGGCCCAGCACAGGGGGACAATCCCTGCCCTGCAGGTGATTAGATACCCAATGGAAAGGGAGGGGACAGAGCAGTTCTCCATCTGCAGACCCCATAGCAAAGTCTGGCTGGTGGAGAGTGAGCAAGATGCTGGTTCAGCCTCTTCAAAATTGAGGACTGTGAAATGGATAGATTTGAGGAATTTGTTTTGCATGCCATCCTGAATTATGTTGCTCTTTTTATCTCCTTAATTTCATCCATTAAGACAACTAATTTGTTTGTGAGTGAGGAAAATTAGGCTACAAGGCAAAAAAAAAAGTTTTCGTTTTCTGAATTGTTCAACAATGGCCTAAAACAATGATTTATTCCAAATCGCTAAAAATTTTAACCCTTTGCTTGTGATTGTCTAAGATACATATGTAGCATGGGTGGAAGCACTTTAGATCCAAAAGACAGGTAGTTCCTTTTCTTTCAGTTTTACTCATAATTTTGAGAACTTTGTAAACCCTGAACAATAGATTTGCAAATATGATTATTTTTTCACAATCTCACCATCTTATCCCAACTAAAAATGTTGTTAAAGGACAAAAAGTCCCTACTCTTCATATGAAGGAACTCAGTGCACTACCATATCTTCATGGTTTCTGCAACTTGGATGTTCACTAAAAGAGCAGTCTTTTAAAAGGTTTCAGGGGACCTACAAAAATTCCCCAAAACCTTCTAGAGTTGAATGCTGAATGGCTTTGCTCTGACCTAATGTTTTCTTTTCTTATCCACCTAGTATTGCCTAAGGAACAGAATTACAAAACACAGCATTAAGTTGCAGCCAATACTTAGCTTTAAAAGCAGTCCTGACATTATTACAATGTATGTGAGACATCTCCAGCCATCTGGTTTAGTTTCTGCTTCGTTCTCAGTGATGACTTTGCTTAGTCTCTTACTATCAGAGAAGAGGTGGAACAAAGCCTCCAAGTGGAAATATATTGCTCTGCCTCTAATTTAGGAGATCTGTTCAGATAAAAGGCTTGCTCTTCCAGAAAAGGTTTATTTAGTAAGTTTTTGACATGGCTCAAAGCAAGAAATGGCAATGTGTAGGAGATCACCAAGAAAAGGTTGATTCCAAATGTTTTTCTTATTGCTGCATAACTGCATGTTATTTCTGTCTACAATAATAAAATTTGTTAATTGTACCTCTGAGTCACTGTGCTTTGCAACTCCTACATGTTAAAAATGTAATACTCTCATTTATAGTTATTTCTTTTTATGAACACCAGGAGTATTCTGCACAGAAGACCTTGCAGATTTTCAGGGGTTTTGCCTGCAAAACCACATTCTTTTGATTACCTGCATTCTCCACACTTGATATTGCTCATCACAGCAAGGCAGTTTATAGTTTCTGATTAGTAGAACTTGAGTCAGAAGAATTGCATTCTTAGAGTATGAAGATAAATTCTTTCATCATAGCAGAGAGAGGGATTCATCTGTACAAATGCCATTGATGTAATGCTGCTTTTTCATTAATAAGCAAATTAAAATTACAACCCACGTACATTCCAAGTGCTGGTAATCTGAACATGATAAACTCTGAAGAGAAGCATTCAGTGCGTGCTACAGTGAAAATATATGATGCAGAAAATCCTTACTCTTTTCTGAAAATGATCATTTAAAATCTTGTTCATGGCATTTCTTGTTCTTTTACCTTCAATATAGGTGATATTGAGTAATAAGAAACAATTGCTGAGCACAGAATTGCAATGAAGAATGGGAGGGAAAAAAACAAAGCAAAGACTTTTTTGATCTCAATGCAGCAAGCAGGAATAAATCAGTACACAATATCTTCTGAGCAACAGGAGCTTGCAGTGCTAGAGAGAGAAGGTGCAAAGCTTACAGAGGCCCCAGGGAAAGAGTGAAGTCAAGCTTTTTGCACTTGCATGTTGTTGACTTGCAGTGAGGCCCACCAGCCTGGGGAGGCCCTTGCATTTCTCAGACTTACAATGGGTTTTCTCAGGGTAATTGGGCCTGGTGCAGGTGATGCTGGCGTGATCAGTGAAAGGGTAACAGCTCTTGAGACAGAAGAGGAAGCACCACCAGCAGGTCTGGAAAAGCTACAGAGGGCACATGATCCTGGAGGACTCAGAGGAGCTCATCTCTGCAATCACCTCACTCTCTGGTGCTGTCAAAGGGCATCAGTGAAACCACAAAAGAAACTGCAGGCATGGGCATACAACACACAGGATGAGGTGTATTTTGGAACAGGCTGACTGAGAGATGTGAAATCTTTGCTACACATTTATTTTGTCACAGATGCAAATACTATCATCTACCTTAGTGAATATTTTTTTCATTTCTCAAAAGTCCCTGAGCACAACTACAGCCATAAACTCAGTCCTATTTCCTATTTGCTGTCCTACTGACATTTACAGCCCAAGTTTAGGGTGTTCTACCTGCCCATCCATGGTGCTGGATGCACCATGAACTGTCTGAACATTTCAGACCTTTTAAGTACCTGTGTAGTCCATCCCTGCTGTCGCACTAGTTGCTCTGACAGACTAGAATTGGCAAAGCAGGGTTTATCATAGCAACTCTACCACAACCAAATCAGCTGGGAGAGAAGTAGATCATGAGAGATTAAATCTATGGGCAGATGGAACATATGACAAAGTAAACAAAAAAAATGTATGGTGAAGGAGGTAAAAAATGTCACAGAATAAATAAGAGCTCCACTGTAACAGCTCTGGGGAAATGAGCAGGTGAGAAACTTGGTAGAGATAAGGAAACAGCTAGGAGAATTAGTAGATATGCCTTGGAAGATGAAAAAATTTGATCTTCTAAGAGAAGAGCCTGGGAAGGTAGTAATGCCAATTCTGTTGAGGGAGGATGAGAAACAGACAGGCCAAGATAAGCAGCAAGAAGATGAATACCAGGAATAACCAAAACACAATGCCAGGCTTGAGTAACAAGCCAAGTAAGCCAACAGAATTACCAAGAGCCTGAGAAAAAACCTTCAGGAGACAATTAACTTGAGTAAGTCATCTCATGAGAGCCAGAAGCAGTGGTTTGGAGATCAAGACATAAGATTCTTTCTTCAGGTCACACTAAAACTGAGGCATTTTCTGGTATTGAAGGTCTTTGCCTAGGTTTCTCATAGCAAACAGGTGCCAATTTTATCTGGTTCTACAGTACGTATATTGCACATGCTAGAATTACAACAGTAGTGGCTTTCTGTGTAGTCGGTGGAAACCGTTCAAATGTGATTAGAAGTATTATGGAATCATAGCCCTTACTCAACCCAATGTGGCCTCTAAAAGTTAAAAATAATACAAATTTTTATATAAGTAAATATAAGATACAAAGAACATCCTTGGAATTCATAATGATCTGGGGGTATGTGAGCTTCTCTTTGCGCCTTCTCACTCCTCCAGGGTTGCTGGTTGCAATCCTAGCATGAGTTTTCTATCAGGTGGTTTCTCTTCTCTTCTCTTCTCTTCTCTTCTCTTCTCTTCTCTTCTCTTCTTTGGCATTGCATACTATAGCAAGGATCTGGAAAGAAGACAAAATGCCTACAAGTCTCTCCTGCCTAACTGTCCTTAGCTGCCACCCGGCACTTCTGGACCACAAGCAGAAAGATGTAAACATGGAAAGAGAGGGAATCTGAAAGGAGCAAATTCAGCTCTGCTCAAGCAGGTATGGACTAGATGGATATCTCCCTTTACCACAGAGTCTTCGTCTTGGGAATCACCTTCTCAACTCTCTCTGAAGGATTTATTTTTCAGATTTCCTAGTAATTTTTAAATTTCCTAAGAATAAGTAATTCCCTAATCGACTCAGCGAAAGAAACTCCCTGGTCATCTTTTGGAATGGGAGCTGTCAGGGTGCCCTGTCATTCTGAAGGCAATGTAATGACATGAACCATTCCTTCTGACCAAGAAGGTGTATAAGTATGTACATGTGTAGCATTGCTCCTTTATACACATGGGGTGTAATTCTGTACAGCCTGTGAACCTTGCAAAGTATTTTAGCCCAGTGCAAACTCTGAATGTCCCCACTTTAGAAGGAGAAACTCTCTTTATCCTACTAATGGTTAGAGTACACAGCAATCAGAAATCCAATGAAGTTTCCCCCTTAGTGAACCAAACCATGGCTAATTCTGAACATGTTTGGTGCTTTACTTGGTCCCTGATGAGATAGAGCATCATTAGTTGCTTTGATCTCAAGATGTCATCCTAGACAACACTGAGTGTGTGTGCAAGGAAGCACAAGGGAGGTTCCTTCATAAAGACATAGGTTAAGAACAACAGGCTTTTCTAGGTTTGAGATTTTCCCAGGAGAAAGCTTGTACACTGCCTCTCCAAAGGTCACTGACTAAGCAAGTGATTTTCTGGCATGTCACTGGGACAGGGCATTACCATAGCTTTTGGTTTCATGACATCTAGATCTATTAGGACTGGATTTACCAGGCAAATGAAAAAAAATACTGGTTTATGTATTCCTACTCATAAAGCTATTGTATATGGTTTATGAAAGTTGCAATCCCTTCCCAGCTCCAAGACTTTCAGTGATTTCAAAGACAAACATTTAAAATGTACCAACAAAATCTATATTATTGGCTTAATACCAGCACTTAAAATATATGCCATGAAAGCAACACTTTCTTGTCCCTATGCTATGTGGGTTTAGATAGAGGAACATAAAAGTTTCACCACCTCTTCTCTGTTATTTGTCATGTTCTCTATTTTTCACTCACAGCAGTAAAATGAGGAACATTTAGTATGTAAATTAATGAAGTGGCAATGTGAGTAATTTTACACCCTTATATTTTGAACATATTAGTACAAACTGGATATTAGCATCAGCTGGTGAGTCAGCTCCTCTGAGCACAGGAAGAATCAAGAATATGTTCAATAAAAAAATTTCTGTCATTCCTATTAAAATGCAGATATTTGTTCAGATACCCTTATGATTAAGTGGCACTAAGACTTCATTAGATAAAACATTATTCATACTGCTAGAATACCAGAAGAATAAGATTTCTTTTGTTGTTTTTTTCACTACAAGGGATGTATTTTAAAATCATTCACTTACTTAAGACACCACTTCATCTGCCCCATCACAGTGGCTGTGACAGTAGTCAGCAGTCAGGGCTTGTGAACATAATAAATAGGGCAAGGAGCGTGTGACCTTTCTACTGATATATCTTCTCAGCTCCTCTTAGTTAGTGATTTAGAGACTTGTCAAACTGGAAGTTGTGCCAATGATGGACTGTCCTCTGTGAAGCTGCCCAAGTTCTTTTTTAATTCACTTATGCTTTTAACAAATCCATTACAATGGACACCTTAATTTGATTATATACTTTTTGGAGAGGTAGTTTCCATTTCATTTAGTTATAACTTTTTACCTGATCCTATTGATTTCTTGCATGGTGGGAAATGATGCTTTATCATCTTCTTTGTGTCATTTCTACATTTTGACACTTCTACCAGATTCTCCACAGTTATGTGGGACCTGTTACTACCTGAGATTAAGTTCCTCACTTTATTTCTAGTCAGATAGAAGCAATTATATACATCTGTTCAACTTTGACAACATTCTAAATCTATCTTCCACTTTTATTGCTGCTTCTCTGACAAAGGGCGATCAGGTTTCCTTGCAATACTCAAGGCACTGATAATCCACAGCTTTCCAGTAGCACAGAGCAGCAGGTTTTTTGTTGTTTTTTTTTTTTTTTTTTTTTTAATTATTCTTTATTTATTTGTTAATATTTGAAGACACTCATCAGTTAAGTTACTGACAAAGCCTGGAATCCATCCCCTGCTTACTCTTCCCCCATATAACTAGAAGACAGCAACATTTTCTAACATTATTACTTGGGGGCTAACTCTTTCTAATTTACACTAATTTACTAATTTACAGGCTGTTGCAAACTTCTAACAGTAGCTATCTTTTGCGCATGTGCATTATTTCATACTTTCTAGCCTCACATTTAATTTGCCATTTTATCATCTTGTTTTTCATTTGGAAAAAATCTTTCTGAATCCCTATGCCATCACCTTATGACTGGTCTGTCCTAATAATGTGTAATCTGCAAACTTTCCCAACTCACATTATCCCTATACCAGATCATTTAACAGCAAGCTGGCCAGCTAGAGAAGGCAGAGGTGGACCTTCATTATTGGTAGAAATCTTTAAATGAAAGATGACTCTTTGTTGTTACTACTTGCTTCTTATGTCTTAATTGCTTTTCCACTCATAATCCCTCTTGTCCTGTGAGAACTTCGGTGCATGATTCATCCACAAAGACCTGTGTCAAAGCCTTTTTTTCCATGTTCAGATTCATAATTTGTATCAATATATGAACAACATCTCAGCTCCATAATAGAGTTCTAGTAGGTTAGTGAGGCATTACCTGCAAAACCTTCCTGCTCCAAAAGGAAGTCAAATAGGAAATATTTGATTCCATTATTTTATGATGGATAATGTTCAGTTCTTCTATTTTGTTACAGGTATAAATATACAGGGTACAGGTGCCAGGTGTTTTGGTATATGCCTCTAAGGATATTTCTCTGCATATTTTTTTAAAGACTAGCATTGTGCTATCTTTTGCGCCTACCAAACTATGTTTAAGTGACATATTAAGAGTCCTTTTGATCACAGCAATTTTTTAATTTTGGTTTTGAGAATGTCTTTTAAAATATTCTTTTAAATATTTACTTCTAAATTAACAGTGTAAACTAGATTCTCTCTTTCTCTTGTGAGAGAAGGTTGCACCAAACCCATTCTCCATGGCCAATACCAGCTGAAACAATTAATCTGGCTTTTCTGTAGTGACTCTCTTCCTCCTGAGTGCTCCTTTCAATCCATGCTATCTACGGCTAAACAAACTGACTTTGTTCTCCCTCTAATAAAAAAAAAAAAAATAGAAAACCATAATGCTGACCCATTTGAAATGGGTTGTTTGTACTGCTTGAAGGTAACTCAGTAATTCTTCCATATCAATTTTAAAAAAAAGAAGTCACTGTTTTCTGTGTTCCTGTTACCCTTCCATTGGTTGGTGGTTGTCTGCCACTCTTCCATTTTAAGGTCACTGTAATCACCTTAGCTGTTAAATGATGCTGTAAGGCAGATTCTAAACCCATGTGTTTTAAACAGTACTTACACAATGCATTTCCTGCAACTGGCTTTATACCATTTTGTACCTTCAGAATGTGTTGTCTTGTTTTTTATATTCCTTACAGCAGGTTTGTAAAATGCTTATTCTATTTAGTATTTTTTGGTATTATGTATTGCTATTTGTCCTGAATTTCTAGAGAATTTCAGCAAACCTGTGGACAGGTGTAAATCTTTATGTTCTACATATTTGCATTATGGAGTGCAAGCTCTTTTTGCTGTGGCAAAAATCAGTGTGTCTTAAAGGATGAGATAATCCTGTATCAAGGCTAAGTAATTTGAATCAGGTATTTTAAGCATGTTAACCTAACCACACATCAAAGAAGTAATGATTAAATGTTAAACAGTAATTCCTTCTTAAACAAATTATCACAAAATATCTCACAGAAGTATCACTAAGCTACAAGCAAAAATGCCCATAAGTAAAGCATCAAACTCTCATTATCACTGACTTTGCTATCAAAGTTTGTCATACAAAAATATGCAGATTATTTTAAATGGAGATCAAATGATATTCAAATTCTAGTAACCTAAAGCAATCATCTTAATATTGCTAGGTTTATATATCTTCTCAAGATTAGAAAGGAAATTTTAATGTACTTTTCATCTTTTTTTTTTTAATTCTTTGCCAAATAATTTTCTTTCATCGTTCATATACACTGCATCATCATTACAGTCAGGTTGTGCAAGAGTGTAGAGCTAATTTTCTTCTTCAAAAACTGTGGAGGAATCATACAATGCATAGCTACTGTTGTAATTTTTGTGCAACACCGTGAAAAACAATTCCTGACTTTCTGAAATTCGGTATATAGAATACTAAAATATGCACTTGGAAACACAGAAACAAATTGTAAAAACTGTACTGAAGAATATGGAGAAGGCAGCAAATGTGAATGGGCACTTGGTGCTATCAAGTGTGTGTGGTTGTGCTGGTAGTTGCTACCAGCAGCAACTACCAAGCTGTTGGTAGTTAGCAGCTTGTTCTTTGCACAGCATGCCTGGCTCATCATTTAAAGCAATTGGTCTCAGTCTAGTCAGGTCTTCTCTCAGGAGTTGATTAATGGACATCTTACAGCTTCTTGGTGTCTTTATTTTCTTCACAATTTATATCTCCCCTGCCATTGCACAGACAGGCTGAACTTCAGCTGTGAGATGCTTAAGCTGAGATGCTTAAGCTAGAGTGTTTTCACAGACATGGATTTGGGGCATGCCTGTGACTGTCACAATAATCCTTTAAAGACAGGCCATGTCACAGAGACAATATTTAAACAAGCTTGGCTCAGTGGTCACAACCACTACATGGAGTGGGTCTGCAGGTGGACAGCAGCACTGCACACATTCTGCCACAAGTACACAGATGCTCGTGATGCCCCCAAAATGCACTTGAGCCTCAGCCTAATACCCTTGATGTTTTTGATGCAAAGGCAAATTGAAGGCAGTCAGACATGCTTAACATGAAGTGCAGTCAGAAAGCAACAAAACTATGCAGAGGTAGACCTGCCTAGAAAGGCAGACAGTGTTATCTCTCCCTCCACATCCCTACCTCTATGAATGCTTTAGAAGTGCTTTTCACTAATCACTCCTTTCCAGGAAGGTGGTGTCAAAAAGCATTATCTGTTGGGTAGCTGTAAGTGTTTCACACATAAATGAATGCAATATCAGATATGAGAAATGTGAGAGAGTTGCAGAGGGGGATGGTTAATAAACATGTAAACCTCTCACCTTCCATGTTCTCCCTCAAAGATAGTACCATCAGGAATTGGGATGTTCTCATTACTGAAATTAGAATAAAGCCTGTCGGGAGACTACATACTGTTATTCATGCTGAACAGGTTTACCCAGATCTATAAAGAGGGCTGCAGTCTGCACTTCTCAGTGCATACATGGTGTAGAAGTCTCCTTACCTTTTGAACTTACAAAGTGACAGGCACAGCTTACCCAGAAAAAAAACATGCAGCATATCAATAAACTCAGTTCTTAATTAGCTCTCCTTCTGTCTCCACTTCTAGTACTGACAGATCTTGAATGGGCTTTTTGTTATGACTATTGACTTTAGCCTTTTGAAATATTGCTGAGTGGTGACCCAGAGGGGTGGAGGTGGAATTAGATTCAGCAGTACTTATACCATCATCTGTTTGGTATGTTACTTCCTTTCACTCTGATGTTGGGAAGATCACACCCAGCCTTCACATTCCTCTTCAACAAGTTGTGTCAAGGAAAAGGGAGAAAGGAAGTTGCCCCACATACCACTGGATATCAGAAAGGAAGGTCTTAATGAGGATGTCAGGATGTAATTTCTACAGAAATCAGCCCTTCCTTTTGTCAGTCCCAGGTCCATCTGCTATAAACATTCCAACATCATCTTATGAAGTGAGAGCTCGAGACATAGTACTGTATTCTCTGGGGTTATTTAATGTTCTTGGATTATATATAAAAAGAATACTGAATTCCTAAACTCAACTGCAGTTATAAATCCCTAAAACTGAAATGAAATAGTGGAGTTTGATTTGCCTGGAATATCAAAGACAGGTGAGCTGACTAAAACAGAAACCAAAAATATGTAAAGAATCTTCCACACTGCCATACAATAGCAACACCCTAACTAGCTGAAATTAAGAACTCTGCTATATTCTTATTTGTAAATTTTTATTCATATACGATATATATTAGAATTTTTTTATCTGCACTTTTTCTATTTTTCAGCAATAGCTGTAACAGCAATAGTAAATAACCAGAAGACAGAATGCCTTGAAATGTGCTATCATGGAAATATGTTTACAATGTTCCTGCTTAAGAAATGTAAAAATAATGTTTGATCATATTTTGTAGTGACTCATATGTATTTCTGTGACTCATTAAAAGCCTCTTAAAAGCAACTCATTCACCTTAGAGAGGAATGTGCTGCAAATCCTTTGTAGCATGCCTATAAACTTTTGTAAGGGTATATTAATTCAACATAAATAAAGCACTTATAGTATTTCAGTCATAAGGGAAAAAAAATATGCTAAGCCAGAATCAAACACACATCGGTCTCAAAATACCTTCCTTTATGGTTTGTTAATAGCTGGATTAAGAACCATGATACTTTATGGTCTGTTAGGGTCATTTTTGATACTGAAAGGTAAATTGTGTCAAGCAACAGTATGAGATTCAACAAGGCCAGGCACTGGGTCACAACAGCCCCAGGCAGCTCCACAGGCTGGGGCAGAGTGGCTGGAAAGGAGCTGGGGGTGCTGGTGACAGCAGCTGAACATGAGCCAGGCTGTGCCCAGGTGGCCAAGAAGGCCAATGGCATCCTGGCCTGGATCAGCAATGCTGTGGCCAGCAGGGCCAGGGCAGGGATTGTCCCCCTGTGCTGGGCCCTGCTGAGGCCACACCTCCAGTGCTGTGTCCAGGGCTGGGCCCTCACTGCAGGAAAGGCCCTGAGGGACTGGAGAGAGCCCAGAGAAGGGCAATGGAGCTGGGGCAGGCTCTGGGGCACAAGTGCTGTGAGGAGCAGCTGAGGGAGCTGGGGGTGCTTGTCCTGGAGAAAAGGAGGCTCAGGGCCAGGGGTGGACATTAGCTTCTCCTCAGTAGCAAGCAACAGAACAAGCAAAAACAGCCTCAAGCTGCATCAAGGGAGGTTCAGATTGGACATTAGGAAGAAATCCTTCACAGAAAGGGTGGTCAGATGTTAGAAAAGGTTGCCCAGAGAAGTGGTGGAGTCACCATCCCTGAAGGTGTTCAAGAAACAACTCAACATGGCATTTTGGGCTGACAGTCTGGTATTCAAAGGTTGAACTTGATGATCTCAGTCTTTTCCAGCATAAAGGATTCTGTTATTCTCTCACTGGATACATAAGGTGCTTAAACTTTTATGCAATGTTTGAACATTTCCAGTAGAGTATGAGGTTGCTTGTTTTCATTGCATGATGTTCATGATACAAGAAGAAAATGAATTCCAACCTTGAGTGTTGGAATGAGTTCTATATGTATACCCTATAGAACATCGCACAAAAGCTGTGCGATGATCAAATCAGAACATGCCCCTTTGCTTGCCTGCAGCCATTCTCTGTGACAGAGTCCAGTGACAGGACCATGTCCTTGAATTTGGAAACCTGAATACACACTTTAACAGGACGACAAAATGCCCCACCAAGAAAGTGCAAGTTCAGACACCACCACATCACAACCATTCCTGTAGAACTCATGGACATCCCCATGTTACGAATTTCAGAAACAAATTCATGGGAAAATGTATGTTTTAAAAAGAATTTAATCACTACAATATGTACCCATTATTCTCTGTCAGATCATCTTCTTTCAACCTGAAGATCATTTTATTTTCCCACACCTTTGCACTCAAGCGCAGGACAAACCATCAGGATGATTCTTGTTGATTTTGTTTTGATATGCTTCAATTCCCAGGATTGGGTACTTGTCCACCTAATGGCTTATACTGCCCTAATTAAAAAAAAAAAAAAAGCTTTAAAATTTGAGGTAAATACCAATACCACTATTCCCACATTAGAGCCAACTGACCCTCAGAATAGGTAGACTGGCCTTACTGCAAATCAGTACCAGGCATCATACAGTCAGTGAAATCTTGGCCTTATTTAAACAACTGCCTTGGGTTTGCATGGCCAGTTTTTGGTAGTGGCAGTGCTACAGGAGTTGATTCCATGAGAACCTATGAGAAACTTCCTCCATGTCAGACAGAGCCAATGCCAGCCAGCCGCAACATGGACCCACCACTGGCCAAGGCCAAGTTCATCAGATATGGTGGCGGCATCTCTGCATTAATGTATTGCGGAAGGAAAAGAGTTACCAGGTAGATGTAATTTTCAGCCAAAGTAAGAGCAGGCAAAGAGAACTCTACAGACACCAAGGTCACTACAGAAAAAGAGGGAGGAGGTTTCGCTTCAGGCACCAGAGCTGATGTTCCCCTGTAGCCCATGGTGCAGACCATGGTGAGGCAGCTGTGCCCCTGCAATGCTCAGAGGTCCCTAGGGGTGCAAAGATCCACCTGCAGCACGTGGAGGAGACCCACACTAGAGCAGGTGGATGCCCAAAAAAAGCCTGTGATCCCATGGGGAGCCCACGCTGGAACAGGGTCCTAGCAAGGACCTGTAGACTCTGGGAGTTCGTGGAGCAGGTTTCCAGGTAGGACTTATGACTTCATGGGGGACCCATGCTGGAGCAAGCTGTCCTTGACAGACTGCACCCCACAGTAAGGGACTCACACCAGAAAAGTTCATGGAGAACTGTCTCCTGTGGCAAGGCCCCTATGCCTGAGTACTGAAAGGACTCCTCTCCCTAAGCAGCAGCATAAGCAATCTGGACAGAGGGGTGGAGGAAGGTGTTAAGATTTGTTTTACTTCTATTATACTGCACTGATTTTTATTTTGACTGTAATAAACTCCGTTATTCTCCCCAAGTCAAGTCTCTTTTCCCCATGATGGTCACTGAAGAGTGATCTCTCTCTGTCCTTATCTCAGCTCGTGAGGCTTCCATTACACTTTTTTCTGCCTCATCCATTTGTAGAGGAAGGTGAGAGAGCAGTTTTGGTGTGTACCTGGCATCCAGTCTGTGTCAACCCACACAAACACAGAGTTATTGAATATAAGGCCAGTATTCGATCCAGTTTCTTCAGTGGTTAGTAGAGAAGTTCATTCCCTCACCAAATCACAAAAACTTAACAAGTTATTCTGCTTTTTTGATTATCTGTCTTTCCCTCCATGCTTTGAATCATATATGTAGTCATTATCATAAAGAGTTCTGATTTACTCATTATTTAAATTAGACCCTCCAAGATCAAAAATATTACAAATTTCCAGTGACACCTTTTTTCCTATGGAAATTTTCTCAACATTTCACCTTTTCCTCAAAAACACGATGCAAGGAATGAGGGACAGAAAGGAAGACTGGACACAGAAAGAAAATTCTGTTGCTGGCTCCCCCTGAAATATAACACTTATGCAAGGCAAATTTTAAACAGAAGTTAAGATGATAATAAAAAGGATAATAAGTTTTTGTGTTGAAAGGAAAACTGGCATACTACTTAGTCGCTGCAAACATACAAGTATTATGGATAGTAATGCAGCTTGCTCTGTTGCCTACAAAATGTTTCTGACTACTAATAAGGTTTTTTTAATATTGAGATTACATGATCTAAAGAAAGACCTATGACAAATACATTCAGCAAATAAATACATAATTTGATAACTGGATTTTGCTTATGGCTGGTAAATGTATGTACACTGGACTACAACCTTTCATGTAATATGAATAATCAAATTGTTCTCCAGGTTTTCAGTGTACAGAGTAGAGCTCATATTTACTAATGTTAGAAACTCAGGCTCCAAACCTTCAGATTGGACTTGTTAAAATTTGTTTACGGTTCCAAACAGTTTCTGAACTTAATATTTATCACAGAGGTTGTAGCTGAATATTGCCTTTCTTTATTATTGTATCTCTTATCTTTTTCACCTACCATACCAGGGAGATCATCTACTCCAAAGCATAGGATCTGTACCCAGGGCACATATAATCTACCAAATCTTTCTAACAAGGTGAGGACTGAACTTGATAACCCCCCAAGATTTAAGATCTTTCCTGTTTTATAGTCCACAACTCTCAATTCAAAACTGAAGCATTTAAACACCATGGTAACTGGTTTTTTTAGGAAGGAAAACAACAATATTTTCATTCCCACCTGGCTTTCCTCTTTGCCAAATCCAAGAATGGCAATACAGCTTCCCTAATTCGGAAGATTAGTCTGAATTATCCTTTCCAGCCGTTCTAACAAGTTCACCACAAAGCTTCCCAGCTGTGAGAGTCTTCCACTACAACACCAAAAGTGGAAACAAACTACTTGTGCACCAATGAAAAGACTCATGCACTGGTCTCAGAAATATACTGCTTCCATCTGTAGTAGAGCATCCCCAGCCTGTGTTCAAATATTGATGCCACTTAACACAACCCAGTTGACTAACATCCCTTATGTAACAGAGAACAGAAATACAACACAAAAAAGAGTTCAAATCCTACTCAAATTGGTATCAAGTTATGCCCTCTCCCAAGAGAGAGGTCTTTGCTAAATAGAAAAGTTGGTTTTTTACACTGAATTAGCAGAGTTGTTAAATCCCACACGCACACAAGGTTGCAGGATGCTTCAGTTTTACACACCCAAATCCCTAAGTACTGAGCCCAGAGTGTACCTACCCAAGCTTCATAAGTGCTAAATCCACCCATGCCGTTTTCTCTCCTGGGATCTGTCCAGTTAGTAATTTCTTTGTCAAAACAGAACCTAAGTGGCACCTCTGCAGTCATGCAGAGCAGAGATACTGAACTCGCTCAACAGAGTAGCACCCCATTCAGGAAGCAGTGGCAGTGGCTGTTGACAAAAGCAGGGGATGTGAAGTGCTTCACTGGTAGTCATGAGGGCACAGACTCCAAGTGCAAATCTGAAATGGTCAATAGGATGAAAAAATGAACATAAACTGGCAATCCATCAAACATTTTTTGTAACATTCTCTGTAAATACTGGCAAGAGTCAGCTACAGCAGTACGTCAGGAGCCAGTATGGCTCCAGAAGTTCAGTGTTCTCTCCCTGCCCTTAGTCCCTTTCCTGCCAACATGCACACACTATATACCCATTCCCTGAGGGAAAGGGATCTCTCTGAAGCTTTCACTGGTATGAGTCACAATGCTATCAATTTTTGCTTGAGAAAACTTGGTGGTACACTAAAGATCCAAGGTACCAAAACCCTGCATACTTCACTAGAAGGATGAAGATTGTTGAGCTTCATCCTTCCAAATTCCAGCAAAGAGGACAGACTAAAATCGAGTGTGCAACAAGCAATTCTTCTTGGAAAGTCAACTCATAAGTGATTCCAGCTGGTTTTGATTAGCATAACTCTCAAACAGACACTACTCTGTGTCTCATCCCAAACCTTACCCTACAATGCAAGAGAACTGGGTTCAACATTGGAGCACAGTCTATAGAAAGGCCTATAGGTGATTGCATAGAAACTTGACTGACAGTAATGGTAGAAAATATTGTGAGGACTCATCTATGGACTGGTACTAAGGCACATCAGATAGCAAAGGATTGAGAAGTCCCTTTTCTCTTTAGTTAACTCCTGTGTGCTTTTCATGTCTTTATGTCTTAATAGGTCACCATTAAAAAACACAGGTCATAATTTGAAAATACTTCAAAACAAGAAGTTGAATAATGCCTGCAAAGTAATAAAGTATCAGTGAACAATGATATAAAGAAGAAAAGTTCATCTTCAGCTATTACCGCCACTTAAAGGTAGTTCCATCACTTTAAAAAAGTCAAAATGTAAAAAAATATGGAACCATATCTGCCTATCTGTTATCTATCCCTCACAGACCTTGTTTTCTCTACAGCTTGAGGACTCATGAAGCAATTAGGATATGGCAAAGGGATCTTCATACAAGCAGAGGGAAGACCCAGGAGAACCTAAACAAAGATTGAAAGAGCTTCAGTAATGCAGAATGTCATTTACTAGCGTACATATCTCTTCCCAGAAGCACTTGACATGAATACCAAAAACTGACAGCAAAATCTGACCTCTGGGAAGAGTAAGGACTTCATGTCTTGAGGACGTCTTAGGGAATGATCCTGTGGATAAGCCCAGTGTTTGGATTGTGCCTGTAAGCAGAAACTCAGAGCCCTGTAGGGTTTCCAGCATGTTTTCTGTTATCAGGCTAACAAATAACCTTGCAGTTATTTCCCTAAGAAGAATACATGGCAGTTACACAGCCAGCTATATTTTGAAGGAATTTGGATTTTGTGAGTTTTCTGTGCATTTTCCCATGAGACATCATGAAATGGCCAAAAACAAGTCCTTCTGTTTAAAAAGGTAATGATTCCACATTGAAGACTTAATCAGATGATTTTGGTCTTTCTGTGAGGGCCTTTTTTTTACTTTCAGTATCAGACACAACATAATAAGGTCAATCAGCTGCAGAGCTTTAAGCCCAAGAAACAGGATTAGGTTTTGCTTTGCCGTTTTCTCATTAGGAGAAAAGAGATTTGGAATTAAGAAATCAGTCTTTACATAAAGCACTTACTGTGAAAACATGGACCCAGATCTTATTGGTATGGTTCTTAGAGTAGAAAGGTCTGTCTCTTCTGGGCTCATTCTCCCTACATGAAAGATGACATGTTACTGGACACTGTTAAATGTAAAATAAGTTGTGTTCAAGAGAAAGGATTATTACTGTGGAAAACCTAATTTTATTTTGAATTATATCGCACAGAGCAGGGTCTGCCTTAAGATAGATATATGGTAGTCATAATGGAATTTTAGGTGGCTTAGGGACCTCTTCAGATTTCTACGGATATAATTTCAGGTAAAACTTTAGCTTGCTCCTTGCTTCAGAGAGGATTCTCTGTTAATCTACCACAGCCGGGTTTTCAGAGGATTTTGGCCATAAGATGTATTCTGGGTGCACTGACTTCTGCACAGTGCAGATTACAGATATTCAGCTTCTCACAGAAGCAAAAAAAAGAAAGAGCATTCTTGAGCCCTTTCTTTCAGGATGAAAAGGTCATGACTCTTCATTAGAGCTTTATTGCTCTTTTGCAATAACATCCTTGATCATTAGACAAAAAAAAATCAGTATAAAGATTTTACTGTAAAATACCAACACATATGTCACTCTGGAAAATAAAATATAATTCAAGATTCTAAATATCATAGAGGGTAAGCATAGAGTGTCTTATATTCCATGTAAAATCTCTTCTCTAGAGATATTTTAATTAATTTATCTATTCATCTGCACTCAGAGAGGAGACCTTGTGAAGTTTTTGGCATAAACATTATCCTCTCTTTGGAGATGAGATGAGACTACACTATTTGTAAAACAATTTCAAAGGAAAAAAATCCTTCATAGAAGAAAAGCTGATTTATTGATAGGCTTAGGTAGTTTGTTACCAAAGCAGTGTTTGAGGTTTAAATATCACTTATAGCTCTAACTTCAAAAGAAACATTTACTGCATGAAAATACTCATTAATTTCCTCCCATTCCCACAGCATTTTCCTGAAACACCGAGAAATACTGTAACTTTTGCCAGACAGCAAAACACATACTAAACTGGAAATTCAAAACTACTGAACTGAAGTATTCTAAATGGAATTGAAAGGCTAAAACAGCACAATAACAAATGAAGCTGACTTTCTCCAATGTTACCTCCATGGACAGGTTTTGTCAGGCCTCAGAAATCCATCATATGCCTACCTCTCTCGGGAGGACTCATTGAATTACTAAAGCAACAACTGTTTGATGAGCAGTGCATATCAGGGTTAATTTAGGCCATGCCTGGTCAGTACCATGCACCACAAGTCTCTGCATAAGTTACTCTCCACACTTCTCACACACAACAGCTACATCCAACTAGGTTACCTGTAGTGGAAACAGAATAATGAGCCAACCAGGAAAGAAAATTCATAAGCATTAACTAAGTCAATGGCAACAGTTTTGCAACTGATAGAGCAAATCAGCATAAAAATTATAAAAACAGACCAAGCCAGCTGATCAGCAATCAAATAAGTTTTGTAGAAAGCAAGGCAGAATTTTAATTTTCTGCCTCTTAAATTTTCCTTGGATAAGAAATTATGCTAAACATGAGTAAACAAGAGAACTTGAAAAAATTTCTAAGAATCTTTGAGATCTCAGAACATGCCTACCTGCAAAGGTAACTGAAGATCACAAAATAAAAGACACCAATACAAGTAGGCTAATTCATAGTTCAAATAAATTTCACCTTTCAGGGTGACACACCTGCAAAACAAACACCACCACACACAAACGTAACTGAGAAAAATAAGATAAAGTATATAGGAAGTCTGTTGTACCTTATGACTTTTGTCTCTCACCTCCATTGCAGAAATGCTAATTCTTAAGAGGGGCCACAAGACTTTCGTTCCAGGATGGGCAGGTAGATACCTGCAATGTTAACGCAGCTTAGTCAAAGCTGAGCAGCACAGTAAACATTGCTCCTTATCAATCCATGTACACATAGGTGATTGAAAAACACAGTATCAATCTTGTGAGGAGGGAGAGATAGAGATAGCCACACAAACAAAACAAATACCATATTGGTAACAGGAACACTTGATTTTTAAATTTTCCTTCCTCTAGTTCCAGTAAACCTATATCAATGCAGAGCCATACGAGGACCAAAACTAGGCCCTTCCAGGCTAGAATGGGGTTTCCTGCTTGACTGACTTAAAGCAATGTTGGACCTTAATTTTAACACTGCAATATATCTGTAGCACCTCTCTCTCCCCTTCCTTCCTCCATCACCCTCTCTGAATTTACACAGAACTGTAAATTCTCCATGGAAAACCAAGACCACCAACACAGCCTTGATGTTGTAAGCTCTAACACCTTTGAAGCCATATCACTAGAAATTTTCTGGGAGAAAAAGACACAGCAAGAGGGAAATAAATGTAACCCACTGGTAGAGAGAATAAAGAATTTAAAATCATAATTTCATACTCTAAGTGTAGAAAACTAAATTCTGTTGCTCCTCCCCTTCCCACCCCACAAAATAAAAAAATAAAAAAAAAAAAAGGTCCTGTCTCATATTGTCTCATATTTACCTAGCCTCTGAACCTAGCCTCTGAACTCTGTTTTTCTCACGAAACACTTTCCCTCAGGTATGGTAACAGATGCAATTTTATTCCCTCTTTACATTAAGACTCCATTACACTTTCTTGCTAGGCCTGTCAGTGGCTATGCCTGCTGCCCCCCTTGCACCCTAACTTCATTTCCATGAGAGAATCAGATAATGGCAATTGCTTTATTCCTGCGAAGATATAAGGGAGACAGTTTGATGCACACAGACAAGAAGAATGCCTTCACTATAAACATTATCAGGATGGACATGCATGTGGATCAGGCAAGACAACGAAGAGGCTACCAGAGTCCACACAATTCAACACAGACACCTGCCTGTTCCAATAGCTGTCCTTGACTGGGGCAGCACTGACACAGAGAACAGTCTGGAAGAGGCAGCCAACAGGGCGTGTCAAGATTTGCCTTCCTCATGGGTGTTTATTGTTCATACCTCAAGTTCAACCTTACTTAGAAACCAAGTACAGTTTAAAAGTTTTGTTTTCAGTAATAAGCTTTAAAAAAGAGTAGCAGAAAGTAAGGGCTTTTAAAAGACACAGGAAGAACAGAAAAACCTTGAATGATCTGGTGTTGAAGTTGATGACTTCCAAGAGCCTTAAGTCAATTTATTAATCTCATGTATATGACAGGAGATTGCCTTAAAATGCAACAAGTTTCAAAGCTCATCCTTAACAGGTTATGGTCTTGGGCTGGAGTTTGAATTCCTTGTGCAATAAGTTTTACGTTACCTGGGTGACTGCAATGGCTGCTCTGTCATGGGTCCTGTACTGGAAAGTGAGGGGTGGAAGTACAAATTCACAGGCACGTACTTGCTTGCCATATTCTAACATTTTTAGGCTTTTCTTAGCAACTTAAGCACTAAGAACCTCAGCCCACAGTTTTTTAAAATACACTTATTTTTACAACTTACATAAAATGTTATGATTCCACATTTAACTCTTGGGAGAAGGAAGACATTCTAGCTCAGATCTTTCAGTGAGGTCAGTTTCTTTGAGAGCCTCTGGCAACAATCATTGCCACTGAGAGTCTGGACTAGAGCTGAATGAAATCCAAGTAGCAAGACCAAGAAAAAATTTCTAGGGCAGGGGTTGTGTTGAGCAAAACTGACTGCTTTCACCTGGGACTCTGCAGAGTTCTTGTTGAAAACACTAATGTATTGTCAGGTCTTCAAACCCCAAGGAACATACACAGAGAAGACAGAAAATTTCAGGTTTAAGAGAAGCTATAAAGCAGACATCTCATCAGTGTCATATAAATTGATCTTTACAGTGGTAAAATCTGTTGGTGTTCTCCCCCATTAAAATAGTTTCATTTGCCAATATCTTTTTACAGTCTCTTCTGACATAAAATAAGTAATGCTCCCTCTGGAGCCAGCAGAATCCCTATTACCATTGATACAAAGGATTTTAGCTCCCACATCTCTTTTGTTCACATGTCATCGTTTTCATAAGCAGACCCACAGCTAGCAGAGAAAAGACTTCAGGCAAGATAAGCACTGGTGGGCTATTTTCGTGCCATTCCCATAAATATAGTTCTAGCAGGAGATTTGCCACATGACAGCTGTGCTCAAAGTGTAATTCCAAAACTGTGCCTTTGCGTTATCCCATAAACACGATTCTGGGGAGATTAGTTAAAAGGCATTTCAGCATTCTGCCACCCACACCATGCAACTGCACAGGAGTTTCAGTTCAGATAAAGTACCCACATTTCATGGAAACAGCAGGGATAATTTCCATTAATTTAACAAAAAGTACTAGCTCATGGAGAAAGTAAGGAAACTGGCACTGGAACATACTGCAAACAATTAACACATTAAGCCCTTTGGCTCTATTTTCACTTGTTATTCTTAGCAACTGGTATTACCAGGAGTGCTGATACATTTAGGATCATAGGAGGAGTGAACAGGTTTCTCTAGCGAGTAGAAACTGGAAGCAAATTATGCACATACTGAACAGGCCAGCTAGGAAACCTGCCTAGCTGAAAGTCATGCAATCTGTACCACTCTGTCTTCATTAAAATCTCTTCTGCAAAAATGCCTTTCTCAGTGATGTCCACCAATATTGTCACACACATAAGTCACAATGATGACGTCATCTTAGTAAATAATTGTAATCATTCCCTTAAAAAGAGAGCTGTGCACTGAATTTTTCAGTGTATCATTTGTTTGATACTGTTTTCTTTAGCTGATAAAACTATATATTCTCAGTATTTAACATATGCCTCGGAACAGAAAAATGGTCTGAAGGATTTTGATTCTCCACTTCTATGCGTAAGTGAACACATTTATAATTTGTTAAAAATTTTTTTTTTGTTTTTTTATATCTGAATGTAATGTAAGTACAAGAGTTCAATGGTAGTAATTAAATACAACAATTTCTAAAAACCTGCTTAACTAAAACAATGTAAATATTTCCCAGTAGAAGGAAAAACATCTTGAAATACCTCTTCAGTCAGGCTGTTGCACTTTCTTTACTGCTTTTAATGCTGAAATATAGTAAGTTCTATCACACATGATCTCTCAAGCATGACAGATAGCTCAGAAGCTATCTCTTATGTGCTAGTCCTAAAAAGAGAGAAGCCAATACCTCTCTTTCATTGGATTTAACAATGCATTAAGCATGCAGGCAGAGAACAAAGATAAGTGCATTAATATTGACAGAACTTCTTTCCCCATTCTAGGACATGGTAATGTTTTACAGAAAAGGACATGTCCACCCTGCACCCCCATCCACAGGTATAAATATAAGTAAATTAAAACCTATGCTCCCAGAATTTAACCACAAAGATAATGAAGAGTTGTAAAAGTTACCTGTAAACAAGTAAATAAAAAAGCCAAGAGTCATCATGCTATATTGCAGTTCCTCCTGTTTGGCTGGCCAGTTGTGCATACATCAACTTCTAATGATATGCAGTCTAACCCAGCTGTAGAAAACAACAATTTTCATATGCAGGATGACTACAAAAACACTTTTAGGAGCAGCAGAAGTGTGTGTCTCCTCTATGCTATGTGAACTAATACACAGATCATAAGATATTTTTCTTTTGAAAACACCATATGCTTTCCCTGTCTGCATTTGAATTTCCAGATAGAGGGAAAGTTGCATTCATATGGCTTCTCTGCCTTGCTCAGGAAGCAGCTGGTATTAGGACCAGGTTGAATGCAGGTAAGCTGCAGATGATTGCTCCGTTCAAGCCCAGAATTCACAGTCTTCATGTGAACTTATTTCTGAAGAAATAGTCTGTTCCAAAAGGTAACAAGTGATGTTTAAATAATACTTGTTACTACTGCACAGATGGTCTCAGCAGACCAGCAAAGAGGCCAGTTTAGAGTCTTTGTGACTTAATTGTTCAATATAAACAAATTTATTTGAAATAGCTGCATCCAGCTTAAAACTGCTTGTGGAGATCTGCTGGAGAATATCAGAGAACAGCAGAGTGACCTGAAGAAAGCAATGAATGAAATTTTAGTGAATGCCAAATATTATATGTGATTGAATACATACCCTTACATAGATATGCATAGTTATAAACTAGGCTAGCCGAGACCATGTAGGAAATCTGATACACAAAAAACATCAGAGCTCAATATTCATACCAATCCACCTCACTGTATATTTAGAGCTGAAAAAGCTACAGAGAAGTCCAGGATTGTAATGGGTTTTAGAAGACTTTCTCTAAACAGAGGGATTAAATGAAATTAATTTTTTTTTTCATTTGACCTTCCCAGTCTGTCATTTTGATTAAATCAAGTTAGTCTCAGGTTTCTTCGAGAGGACTACTTGGCAAGACTCAAGAAGAGAGAAAACTAAATCAAATACCATAAAAACAAAGAAATAAAGAAACAAACAAACACAAAATATGAAGAGAATATGGTAGTAGACTACAAAATTATAAATGCTGCAAAAAAAAGGTTTGTAGAGATGGATTCTTCGTGACTTCTCACAATACATAAATAAGGAGGTACCAAAAGAAATAGTCCAGTTTAAACAAAAGGAAATGCTTTTTCCACATAGCTTCTTAATTGGAGTGTGGAATTCATTACCACAGGAAGTTGTGGAGGCCACAGCATAAAAGGAATTGAAAAAAAAAGGGGGGAATTTGTGGAGGATAAACCCACTGGTGACTATTAGACACAATGGTCCGGATGCAAATTTTAGCACAGGAAATTCTTAAACCATCAGTTACTGGAGGTGAGGATAATCGCTTCCTACATCCCCTGTTTCTCATCCTTCTCTTTAAGCTCTTTTTGCAGGCCACTGCTGGCAATAGGACACTGGATTGGCTAGACCTTCAATTGATTAGTACAGAAGTTGTTATGGTCTTGAGTTAAATAGCATTTACCACAATGTCAGAAAGCATGGTATGTCACCACCACCAAGTAACGTATGAAATCAAATTCTGCAATTTGTATAGTTACCCAAAGCAAGAAATGCAATTTTCTGAGGATGGCATCAGAAAATTCATGGCAACTACAAATTACATGCTTGTGAGAGAGATGCTACATCAGGGAAGCCCTGAGTTTTGCATGACAGAAATTTCCTTTTACAGTGTGTAGCACCCAAATGGAGACCTATGTCTGGGTTGATCCTCAGCAATTAGGAAACATACTTTCCTAAGCTTACCCAAAAATTCTCCAAGGAGGAGCACTGGGAGGGCTAGATAGTAATCTCTAGTTTTAAATATATGAATCTGAACTATGTCTAGTCTTCATCAAATAATAAAAATACCATTCTACATACCAAAAACATTGCCAAGCAAATGTATCCAAGAATTCAAACTGGGATAGGCACCAGCAAATGCTCTGTTGTCCTTGTGCTGCCACTAACAGCAAGAAAAGCTGAACATTCTGCTGACATCTTAATCAAAAAGTTGACAGCAACATTTTTGCCACATGCTATCTTACCCTGCAAGAAGATTGGGTCTAAGTCCCTCAAATGGGGAAGGGGGGGTGACGGGGGGTGTTCAAATTCATGACTGCAGCAAAAAAACAACAAGACTTGAGACTTAGGAGGGCTGACCCCAGAAATGTAATGTTGCTCAACAAAAAAACCAAAAAGACATTCCTGACTACTGTGAGCAATGGGACATGCTGCAGTCTGATGAAAGTTTGTAAAAGGCAAATTGTTTCTAGCAAGAGCTAGACTTCATACAAAGCAAAACTTCTAATTTTGTTCATAAATCCACTCATATAATTATTCAGGATGGGTCTAACAATCCAGGGAGCAGAATGTGTCTGGGGCAGTACAGGAACATTGTGTGACATGCAGTGCTGCCTAGAGGGACAAAGAACAGCACAGGACAGAAAATCCCAGGGAGTTCCACTGAGCACCTGTCTCCTAACAAGAAAAACTTTTGTGTTCATTGGATCTCAATAGCAGAAGTCAATGGCTGCATGAGGTTGTTAGGAATACAAGACCTTGGAAACCTGGTGCGGTACTTGTCCACACCTAATTGGCTACATATACCCAGCTACCATATATGTATGGGGAAAATTTCTTCATCAATCATTCTTACAGCTTCTCATGTGAAACAGCATAATAAACTACATCAGACTTCAACACTTTGCATTCAAAATCTTCATGCCGTTTTCTCATGATGATCCTACACACATCTAAATTTCCTATTTTAAAGGAACAATCCCCATTACTACTTTCATCTATAAAATTGTAATTTAAAATTCTTTTTTATGAAGAAGCCTGATAACATCTACTTGAGTATCATTTCCTTTAAACTAAAAATCTCGTGATTGTGTATTTGGTCACTACATTCATTTGCTATTAGAAGTGCACTTAAAAAAAAAAAAAAAAGCACACGCCCAAGTGATCAAAAGAAAGTTAATTGCTGAGACTGACGTACGATAAGAACTAACACAGTCAGCACTTTGAAAGTATGGCTCAGAAGAACCGGCACCAACAGAGAGGCTTTCTGTAGTCCTCTGATATTTACATTAGAAGGCATTTGTGCCAAGCCCAGCAAATTTTCTGACTGAAGGCAGCAAGTCTCGTGCCGAGGGTGAGGAAGGAGGGGCGGGCAAGGGGCTGCGGGCAGTGGGAGCTCTGGGGTGAGAGTTCCTTTTCCGCCAGCTCAAAGTGTAGGAGGAACAATGCTGAGAAAGGCAGGCGGCTACGCCCAGGTCAGCGGAGACGGACAGTCCCCCACCGGCGATAGCCCCCACCACGTCCTGGCGTTTCGGTAACACTTACACGTTCACAGTTGTGAACTGTGGAGCTTTATTTCCTTGTCTGACTTGGTGGATTCAAGGGGAAACACATTAGAAGATGAAATTTGCTTACAGCGATAAAGGGGACAGTTTTTATGCACTACTTGTAGGCATTCCTTGGCTGATATCCACGTAACCGCGCCAGCTTTTCTTTCCCAAGGAGACCTGCAGTTATTGCAGCACGTTCCAGGTGCCTGAGCTAGGCATGTAGTGATCCCACAGCAAGCACTGGGGACCCCAGGTGCTACCAGGCCAAACACCCCTTTGTCACCACTCTCTTCTCACCCCGGGCAGAGCTCTCTGCCTCACTGCCCTCCTCCGGTTTCACACACAGGGAGCAAAACTGGGTTTATCAGCAGATTGCATTTCTTATAGGGCAGTGGAAGAAGACGCTGTACCAATTAATTAATCATACCTACCTCGGACAAATTTGTGATTTGGGGGATCCACGCACTGCTCATGTGTAGAAACTGCACCACGCAGCAAGCAGGTGAGGCTGGGGAAACAGCAGTGTGGCACACCTGGCAGCATTTGCCATGGCACCCACAGCTCACAGCGACGGGCAGGTTTCCCTCAGCAGGCCAGCCCCACGCCCAGGCACCGCAGCTCCAGCCCTTCCTTCCCGCGGCAGCTCCGCATTGAACCTCCATCCCCCAGCACTGGGCTTGCCCTCAGCCCGAGCCGTCGGCACGGCCCCTTGGGGACCAGGAGTTCCCCGAGGCAGCCGCAGCCTCTCACGGACCCCCGTCCTCGCAGCAGAAGTGGCGCACAGCCCTGCTCGGCCCGGCCGGGCTGTTCGGGCCCAGGCTGCGGTCGGGCGCTGCCCGCCCTCCCCGCGGCAAGAAAGGGCTGTTTGTGCCGAGGGATCCCGGGCTGTGGGAGCACAAACGCGGCGGGCAGACAGCGTGGGCAGCAGCCGGGCGAGCATCGCGGCCCGAAGCACAGCTGCCTGCAGCGGGGCATGCGGTGATGCTCCCTCCCACAGCTGGGGAAAAGGCATGGATGCCTCTGGGAAACTGCGCCAGCCTCCTGCGGGGAGCAGCCAAGGAAGGGCTTGCGCTCTGTTAAGAGGTGAAGCGGCAAAGGCACAGGGCGTCTGACAGCACCACAGTCCAAAGGCAGCTTCGTTGGACACCTTAACCAAGGCCCTAGGTGCGCCTAACCTCTGTGAAATTCGTGGAACAGCTCACTAATAAAGGAGGCAAAAACTGTGCTGATTCTCACACATGCTCACACTGGCCAGCAACCTTTGTGCTTCTCTTCATAAATGAAACTGCATCCATCCTCACCCTGTATATTTATTTTTTCAGGAAAAAACCAAATAAATCAATAACAAAGGAATCCTGTATACATCATATGCTCACCTGTCACAGTTTTGTTCCCATTCTCCATACTGCCCCAAATAGGCACAAAGCAAGTTATATCCATGTCTTAAAGAGTGGGTCTCTGATCTGCAGGCTTCTGCTTTGGAAGGGTCAACAGCTGCTGATGCAATTGCCAGTCTTGGGGTTCTTGCGGCTTATGTTTAAATTTTTCATTTTCTGTGAAAGGACTCAGCTTTTTCCATGTTTTCATAGAAATATAAGGGTATTCAGAAAACACAGCATCTTGGGATGCTAATTTCTGGGCATAACCACTACACAGAGAGGGAACAAAACAGGCACAAAGTAGCCCATAGTCAGACACAACAAAGTGAGCCATACAATGTGGCATGGGTGACTGGTATGACAACCACAGTCAACATAAGCCTGAGCATAAGTTTAACCAAGTTCATTTCTCCTTATAGAAATCCCAAAAGTGCCTTGGCAATACAGGACCCCCAAAACCCTGACTATGCAGAAGAGAGGTCTGTGTGAATACATGAAGTATACACACAGTCCTTACACCTCGCTGAATGGCCCCTTTCTGTGTAACAGCTGCCCCACATGACACTGGTGGTGGGTGGGGAAGAGGGAAGTTTGATTAGGATTAGAGAAGGGTATTTGCATACAAAGGCATTCATTCCACAAGCCCTCATCTTAGAGTGTCCTGGCTGGAACAGGAGCACCCAGCTACCAGTATGTATTGCATGTACAGCAATAAAAAAAAAACTCTTAAATTCTGCTGTCCTTGTTGCATTGGAAAGTGCTTCTCCACCTGGTCAAAAATGCAGAGAGCTCTTTAACTCCTTCACAAGTACACCTCATGATAGACATATTTCAGTTAGAAAACTGCATTTTGTTTAAAATTTTTGAGCACTGCTGGCTGTGCTAAGCTCAAGCACCCAGGGCTGCCTGCCACATCAGCACCTGCCAGTGCTGCCTCCCATCAGCTCCATTGTGCAGGCAAACTCACACACAAAATCACCTTCAGGCCTGCCTCTGGCATCCTGCCCCGTGCTTTACTGCTGACCCACCTGAAACTCACTCATCAGACAGTAGCTGGGCCACCGTCTTCGATGACCTTTGATTCAAATCTAGACCAGAGGAGAGGAATTGCAGAATATTTTTGCAAAAAAGTATCTCATAGTCAGGATGGAAAAAGCCAGTCTGACCAATTCTGCACCAACAAAACAGCAGCTAAAGTCAATGGGTTATTTCTAAGCATGCTGTTAAGCAAGTGCCACATGATCGTCTATCAGCTGTCTGGCTCGTCCTGGGTAAAAGCTCTCTGTACACTGCCTTTGCTCATGCTGCTCATGAATGATCATCTTTACTTGCACCTTCCAGCTCTAAAACGCTCCAAAATATTTCTTTAGAAAATATAAATATAAGAACTATATCTATTCTATAATTTATACTATGATAATATGTAATATTTTATATAAGATGATTCATGCTAATAATAGCTATTAAATAGAAATTAGAAAAATTAAAAATAGAAAATTTCTCATTTAGTCAGATAGTAAATGTAATTCTTATCAAGCAATCAAGCACAAAGTAAAAACCATATAAGCTAATAAAATAGTCCATTAAGAAGATGTTAACAGAGGAAGAAGACTCCACAAACTAAAAGAAACAATAATGCAATAATTTATATCTGAAAAAAAACCTCCTATCTGTTACAAGCTTTTGCATTCAATGCTGTGTGAACAGGCTATTGCAAAGGGAAGCATTTTCCCTGTTTTCTCCAGATAGCTGTTTATTGCTTTTGGTGTTTTAGCCCAGCTCCCAGAGGCTTTTGGTTTTTTAGCCCAGTTCCCAGAGGGGACGAAAAATGGAATTATTTCATCCACATAAGTGAAAACTTATAACTGTGAGTGAAACATCTTCTGATGTCATGATGTGAAAATGAAAGTTTTGTCACAGAAGGCAGTGAGGAGGAATTTTTTTTGCAGATTGCCTGGTGCTTCTGGCTCAGTACCAAAAAATATACCACTCAGGTTCGGGTAGGTAACTTCACACTGATAATTTCCCTGGGGATCAGAAAAGAAGTTCCAGGATCAGAAAAGAAGTTCCAGAATAAAATGGAAGAGAGAGATAGATAGATAGATAGATAGATAGATAGATAGATAGATAGATAGATAGATAGATAGATCCCATCATCCCTATGCATAAGCTGAGAACTCTTTTCTACAGGCAAAGAGTAGCCAGGGAGAGGGGAGAAGAGCAAAAGCAAACCAGGGAAAAATAAAAAAGGAAAGAGAAGCAGACCCAGACCATTACAATCTATTTACAACAATATGTGCGGTAACAGGTCTGACTGAAACACGTGCAGGAAGGCCTGATAGAAAAAATCATATCATGCTCAGGGTTAGATGTCAAGTTTTCTTAGCCAGGGATTAAAAAATGTTTGTTTCCAAATACATTTATCCTGCACACTGTCAGGAAATAGTTTAATGAAAGCTGTTGTTCAGCCTTGTTTCTTTTGCCATGAAGTAAAGAAAACAGTACTGATACTGGAAACACTGAGAATAGCCACTGATTTCTGTGTTATCTGCTGGAACTTGTTCCTGGTGTTTACCTAGCTCTACCTGATTGACTACAAGCTTGAGTAAGACCTAGCACTAAGAATAGCTCTAATCACTGCTCAAACATTTCCCTCTGCAGGCAAACCAACACTGACCTGTTACAGTTGGTATGATTCTACTCCAAATTTGCATGAATGTCCTCAGTTTTTGACATACTTACAAGGTTTTTATTTGGATGCATGAAAAAGCAGGATTCATGCAATACCTGTGGAAATAGCACTATGAAAAATAGCTTTACCATAATTGTAAAACATGGAAAAACCCAGATGATCCCCTGCTTCACCAAAAGCTGGGAACGTGTATTTTGGCTAATAAGCCAATTTATATTATGTTCTATTGACAGTGCAGTCTAGAGGTGGAAGACAGAAAGAGGAATGGAAAGATGTATATGGGGAAGACTGATACTGACCAACATACAATGCAAACTATTAAAAAAATGCCAAAACAACTGTGCCTTAAGGGAGAAAAAGGAATCAAAGCCAAAATGACTTTGTCTGCCCAGTGGAAGAAACTGAAGCAATCAGTGATTTTTTTTTTTTGCTTGCAGAGGGCCTGTCACCTGCCTGTGAAAGCACAAAGAAAGCAGATTAACAGGCAGACAGTGTGGAGTGCTGACTGTGCCTGAAGCTTAAAAATATGTCAGTGAGATAAACGACAAGTTCATGTTTTGATAGCACAGCAGTGTTACCCTGAAGCTCCGGGCTATCTGGCTGCACCAGCACAGCAAGGAGCAGGGGAGGTCTCCCCAGGGTTCCTTGTGCCCCGTGGACGGGAAGGTTTCATTTGCTCACAGTTTCCTCTCACCACATTCCAAACAGACACGTGGGATTTTCCCTCTGCATCGCCAAGAATCAGACTACTGATTACAGGATTAAGGCGAGCCCAGGGCTGAGGCACTCCCCCGCTATCGCTCATGTGCCTCACAGATCAGAAACACAGACTCTAGCGCAGCCATGTGCTTGGCTGAACTGAAGCCTGAGCTGATGGCCCAGGAATGGTGGTACAAGAAATATTTCTTATAACCAAAGGCTCCAGATGTGGCTAGAAATGACCCAAAAAAGTTGGTGTAACAAAAGTACAAAGGGTCCTTTTTGTTGTCATCTCCATGCTTTCTACCTCAAACACTCCTGAAAATTTTGCCCTTCTGGTTATCTGAAGAGGAATGTAATGTTTGTACTACAGCTGGTGTTTTGTTAGGCAAGAAGTGACCCACAACATTCTACTATCGCTATTGACATTTTTCCTGTTTCTGTTGTGTCTTATTAAGCCTGCTTTATTTTTTTGTCAAAAACACCATTTCATATTTTGTCTTTCATTCTGCATTCTAACTTCACCAGCAGCAATCAACAGCAAGTATCAGTAATTCTGCATTTTCTTTTGGGGCCCCACCTTCCCTGGTTTTCTTTACATTGTACCCTGATAGTGTTAATAATTTTATCCCTCATTTTATAAAACTGTGTACTACAAATACAAAAGTAGCCACCATGGAGAAATGTTATTATGTCAAACCTTAATGGAAGCCTTTGAAAATTACAAATGAGTACTTAACAATATCTTGCAGAAAAGCTATCAAAGTTTGATATAGTTTTTAATTTTGAACTCTGTTTTTTTTGTTTTCCCAAATAAGCTTTGTTTGCATTTTTAAGTATTCAGGTATTTTAAAAAGTAAAAATGTATAGAAGAACAAATGACAAGATTAGCAATAGTAAAGTATACCTTGAAATTTTCAAGGCTTTTGACGTGCAGGACTCTGACAAACAAACTAAAAATGTTGACAGGCTGAGTGAACCCCAAGTGGCAACAAGTCAAGTGTGACATTTCTCAGAGGATGCTCCTGAAACTGAGCACCCTCCCCAGTGACCTGGGCAGTGGGACACAGTGCCCCCCTCAGCACATCTGGGAGGCTGGCAGTGGGCATAAGCAGTGCCTCGCAGTGTGCAGCCTGGCTGGGCTGCAGTGGCAGACTGAGGGAAGGGGTGATCCTCCTGCTCAGTGCTCCTGAGGCTCCCACCAGAGTACTGCTCCTCCTGTAATCACACAGGCAATAATAGAGCTTATCAAAAGGTGAGCGATTTTGAAAAAGCAAAATACTGAGGGTTCAAGCTGAGTTGTCAAACCAAGCTCAAGAGTAAGTTTGGATGCTGACCAAGGAAAAAAATAAGTGACTGAAGAGTCAAATGAGGAAAAATGAGGCTGGATTATTTTTTACAGTAACTCCCTTGCCTCTGTCTATTTTGCAGTTCTTCTGTGTGTAAATCCCCTTGCAGTCACAAAAATGACATGATAATGAGCCAGTGTTAGCCTCTTAATAACCTGAATGTCAGAGGTGAGAACACACCTTGGAAATATCAGGCAGAGGATACCAGCATTGTGGATGGAGAAGGAAATGCTGTCAGCAAAGCTTCATGTTTTGATCCACTGAGTGCACAAACAGCATAGGCTCCTGCTCTTATCTTGAGGAAGTTTTTCTTCCTATATCTCTCACTTGCTCAGGAGGTGAAAGTAAGCTGGTCTGCCTAAAAACAAGGAGAAAAGGAGCACAGTCCAAGTTTTCAAGTGGCAACAAACCCACTTCTCTCTACAGTGCCCCCCTCACAGTTTGTTCCTCCAAAGGCCTTTGCTGAGGCTCAGGTGCCCTGCTCCTCCTGCACACCAGGCCAGTGCTCCTCCTGTGTTTTCACACCAGCAGCAGACCCAGCTCACACGTTCCTGTTGAGCTGCCCATCCTGCCCTTCACATGTATAGGCCTGACAGATCACGTGGGTGAAATTATGGGGGCTCTTCAAAACCTTGTCTGGAAATCCTAATTCCATCAATGCACTTGATGCATGCACTCATTTCTATTTAATTATACTTTGAACAAATAAGATCATGGGTATGTAATTCTAGTTTTATCAGATCCTTACAGCTCTGAAAAAAGATCTTTCTCTATCACGGGTATAATTTCTTCTACAGAAGTACGCAGAATAATATCTCACAGTCTGTCTTGCACGTACGCTGGTGTGCTGTTTTCTTTCAAAGACTTAAAAAAGCAGAATTACCTCATGCACAACAGGATAAGATTTTTCAGTTGAATAATCTTTTTGGCAAAAATGCAGATTTGTGTACAACTATGACTATTTGCAGACGGGAACATGATTATTTGATTAGCTTCAACCGAAAAAGCCTGAGGAGAGGGAAAATGTCAGGAAATGTTTTGATTTTTCATTTTAAAAATAACTTTGATTAGAAATGTTTCTGAATATAACTCTGAATTTTAAAAAAAATGAACATAAAAAACACCTAGGGTAATAATATTATTTCCTTTTTTTTCAGTTCAACAAAAGAATAAATGTTTAATTTTAATCACAGACAAGACTGAAAATGAGAGTTAATCCACAAACTGACTCCTAGAAAATCAGCTGCAAGGCAACACACTAGAGGAATCTCCCACAGTTTCAAGAACTTATCAGCTGCTTGAGATTTAATCCTGCTAATATGTTGAACTGCAAACTCTTATAAGTCTACTACCAGCATTAAACAAAGCTCGAGACAGAGCTACACTTCTGGTTATCGGCAGTAATCTCCCAGTACAGCTACCAGTCAGCTTCCAGTTGGCTGCTGGCATCTTAAAAATAAAAGACAACAGCTTGAGATCTGTCCTTTTATAACAGGGTTGAATTTTAAATGGCAGCTCCCTTCACTGTTACTATTCTATTATATTAGATTATTGTGAAAGTTTACTCAGGAAATTGATTTTTTTTTTCTCATGCAGACCAATTTGTAATGGAGAACATTTAAATTTGTAAATGGAGAACATTTAAAGAATTAATACTGAGTTATTTACTTGATCCTGAAATAATACGTGCTCAGCTGTGGGGTTCTGGTTATCCCTTATTAGGAGCAATTATTTTAGTTAAAAACAATGGATAAAAAACTTGGAACTTCTGGGAGAACGTTTTTTCCAATGGAAAACATCTATTTATGAATGTCCAAATGTTTTGAATAGAGATTGCAAAGAAAACTCAGGGAGTAGCTGCCAGCAAAATCACTGGACACCCCATATACCTGCCTGTGAGGCTGCTGAGAGACCTGCCCTCTGGGACTGACATATCTGCACTATAATCCCTCAATCTGGGAAACTGATTTTCCTAAGAAACAAGATCACACTTTGACAGCTTTGCTTAATAGAGTGATTCTCAGGCCACAGCCTACTTGTGATCCAGTGAATCACTCTGACACTCTTCCGTGCGCCAAAAAGCTGGCTCTGGAGCATGGCATGTACAGCTCACCTCAATAGAACACAGCTTCAGCCAAAGCCACTTCAGAGAGCAGCTGCCAGGTTTATCCTCATAAGCTGCCTGCCTTTAGCACCTTAATTATCTTATCAGTTTCAGCATCCTATAGCTATCTGAAAGCACCTGTGGGAAAGAGACAGTCTTGGGAAGAAGGCATTATCCCTCCTTTCAGGTCTGACCTCAAAACTTTTTCCCAAGCCTCAACATTTGTTATGACACCAATTTCAAACCTTTGCAATAACCTACTGTGATAGAGGAGGCAGCATCCAGAGCTCACACCCTTCCCAGAGCGAGGAGGCTTGAAAGCCCTGGAAATCACCCTGGTTCTCCCCACCTCTGGTGGTTGCCAAAACAGCTCAGCTATCTGCATCAAATGGCTGGTGAAGGCTTTCAAAATTCCCTGGGCCAGCATGTGTTGCTATGAAAATGAAGGGGCCTGTTCTGCAGTGTGAGTGCAGGATGTGAGCGCTGCCACCAAGGGACACCCTGGAGGTGGACCATATGAGGTCATGACAGCATCCGTGCCTTCAGGTGAATCCTGCACCTAAACCAGCCACAGCCACAGGGAACTGCAAGTAATTTCTGCATCCCTCCTTCAGGGCTTGCAGTCTCCCTGCCTGTTGTGTCACTGTTTTTCATGATTATGGGATGCCACCACACTCTGAGAAATGTCAGAAATAGAGAACGAAGTAGGCAGCCTACAGCTTTACAAGAGAGAAAACAGACTTACTGAGCTCCTTTGGAAAGGTCACTCACAGAGAGCTGTGCTGTAGTCAATTAAAGCAAAACAGGACCAAGCAGCATACCTAGATTAAGGGCAGCCGTACACAAGAACTAGGGTGATGTTTGTATGATATTAACATAGCGTTGATTCCATATTCATACGATATCATAGTGATGTCACTGTCTCACGTCACTACATAAAGTGCAAAAGTGTTTTTTCATAATATTTATGCTAATCATTTGACCTTTGAAAAATAAGTGTGTTTTGATTTTCCTACAAAATTTTCTTACTCTGCAGCAAATACCATTTCTTGGAAAGCAAAGTAAGAATGGGTTACACGAAAGATACAGGCCAACATCATGCCTTCAGCTGCCCTACAAAGGCAAAGTAACGTGGCAAGCTCCAGCATTTCAGCAAGTGGAGAGCACAAAAGGAATTTTTATTCTTATATTTCTTCTGGTGGAGTACAACATAAATTCTAAGGATTAATAGATTATATAACCCAGGTTCTAGTCCTATTAATATTCCTGTTCGTGTTTTGTTTTACATACAAAGTGCGAAGAAATAGTCTGTAAGATATGTTTCCATTGCCTGAGCAAAGAAAAACAAATCCTGCCACAATCATCCCCTCTAGGCTTGTGGCACTTGGAATCCTAATGGCTTCTCAGAAGCCTTTTCTGCTGACCTTCAGAGTTCTAGAAAGAGCTTTGAGAAAAAGTCCTTGGATCTCACTATTCCTTGATCACAGACAGACCCAAGATTTATGCACCTCAGTCTCCAATTACTCTTTAAATGTCCCACAAAGTTCCAAAGAAAAATAAACCTCCCTTGAAAGTACCCATCAGACCCTCAGCTAAAAAAAAATTTCCCTTCACTTTCTACGTTTTCTCTAATATTTGCGAAAACCTATACTGACTCTTAGCCTTAAAGTGTCTTTCAGTGTTACACCACACATTTTTCTTTAGACTTTTAACCCCCTTATCCCCTGAAGGAATAAAATTTGCTTTTCAGATTTGTCTTTGCTTTGATAGATAGCATGCAAGCAAGTAGTTCATGATGACACACTTGCTATCTGATAAATTGATTTTTCATGAAGGATTTTTAACTGCTTAGAACTTTTTCCAGCAAAATCCACTGTAAACTGGTGGGAAATCTCATTCCTCATATGTGATGCCAACATTATGCAACTGTTAGGGAAGAAAGACATTGGTATTTTGCTTAATCTTAAGGACTCCTAGCAGCTTTTGACTTTGAAGCATGACGAAAGGCTTGGTATAAACCCAGTGTAATTGATTCTTCACAGGGAATATAAGGGAGCATATGGTCTCCTGCCTGTAAAACCCTTTTTGCTATATACACATTATACACTATACATACTAAAGTGTAGTCTCTGGTGTAGGAACTACAATTGCTCCAACACTGCCCTATGCTCATTAGTCCAATGTTTATCCCCAAAATGTCAAAAAAAAGGCAAATACTCTTCCCGTCCTGCTGACTGCAATTATGTCTTTACACAAAAGCAAAGAAGGGGAATTTCAATTCAGTATTTTTAAGGGCCCTGTTATAAATAGATATAGCCAGCAAACTATTACTTTCTCTCCCTTTTTTGAAACATCTTTCTAGCAGTTTTTTCTGACAAGTTTGAAAAACCATGAATTTTAAGTATACCTGAGCGCTGTATTCACAGCAGGTTCTGAGGAGTTATGCTGCCAGATGACATTATGAGAGAGAATCCTTTTTACCATATGCAAACTCAGAGCTTCAGCGAAAAGTGATTACTACTGGTAACCAAAATACCTCTTTTATTTGTTGCCTCTGTTTCCACTGCTCATTTCTAGGACTAACTGAATTTTAAGTCAGTCCCTCAATGCATGTGAAAGAAACAATCATAGAATATATTGATATGTCATAACTAAAATATCTTCATAGCCTGAAATTGTCCCCATGTGGGGATAAACTGTTTCACTGGCAGCAGGAATAGCATGGGAAAGAATATCTCTGTTTATCCAAAAATTTTAAACAAAATTTTAAACGTCCAAAAATTTTAAACACATAGCATGGGAAAGAATATCTCGTCCAAACTCTGCCTTGGAGAGTATTTTCTGGTTTCATGTTAAGATCAAAACCAGTGGTTGCAAGAATCACAGCTCTCCAGGAGAATGGATATATCTGTTACAGTTGTCCAGTTCACTGACCAACTTACAGTCAGCTCTCTGGAAAAAAAACATATCTCCCAAAAATGATGAAAAAAGTAGCCATTCTCCTTAAGACATTTGGTGAAGAAAATTTTCGTGCCATAAACTGGTGTAAATTGCCTTAGCATGGAAATGAAGGGTGGTAATTTGCACTATTTGGTAAGACAGGTCAAGAAGTGTGTTATCAGGTATCAGCTACAAAGACCTGGCCAGGTCTGAGAGATGAGTACCCACATCATCATGTACCCTGAAGAAATGGAGCTAGGAGTTCCTGGTTTCATGTTTTCAATGTGAAAAGAAAATCAGGTGAGATAAGGTTTTAGAGGCTTTTTTTCAGAATTGAAAATTTTCTGTGGAATTGCCCTGGGATTTTTGTTTGGTTGGGGTTTGGGGGGGTCTGACAGGGCATATCTGGGGAGAGGTTATTTCCAGAGAAATTTTTCCTGCTTTGCTAACAAATTGTATCCATGTAATGTTCAATTTCACCACAGATATATCAACTTCAGAAAAGAATGTGTGGGTTTATCATATTGCTCAGCTATTTTACGACTTCCATTATTAGAAGGAGAGCTTAGTTATAAAAATGTATGTGCAGACACAGCTTTATATTTTCAACAGAGCCCACATATAAAGACAAAACTCAACCAAGAAGCACAAATATAAAACCAACCTGCGTAATTTCAGATATTTCTCTGTTAAAGATCTGGTTTTATTTGCACCAGCATGAGTACAATGAAATTAGATGTCAAACAAGGAGATGCAGAACCAGAGCAAAAAAGTCCTTGTGCCTTACAGTAGATTATGTTTTTGTGTTTAAATACTGTACCCCTCTGGTAGGCAATACACAAACAGTCAATTTTACGTGGGAGTGGCTGCTATTATAAACTCTGATATATAGCAATCAGATACTAAGAGAGCAGCTCAGCTGACAAGCAGAACAGGTTTCAGTATGCTATTCCAGACCCTTCTACCACAAAATTAGCTGTCTGTGAAATGAGAGAAAAATACAAAGAAACCAAGTTTTATTAAGCAATGTTAACTGTCTGCCTTGACATTAAGTGTGATCTCTGCATTCTCTTTAGGAACTTCTGCCAAAGGCCTGCAGATCTTACTGTCCTTCTGACTGCATGCAAGAACCCATTTATTAAGGTATCTGCAGGCTAGAGCTTCAGATTTCACTCAAAAAGATAGCCTTTAATGTGGGTGCCCATCCTTGCTGAATACAGGTCAATTAGAGCAACAGAGAAATGAGCAACACATCAGCTAGGCTATAATCTTGAGCAATCACTGATTACAGAATACTTTGAAGATTTGGTAGAGATTATTTTGCCATTCAGTGTTGCTCAAAGCTCCCAGTCATTTGGACATAAAGCTATTGATCCATAGAATTGAAGTCAAGTTCCCCTGGACATTATGGCCCAGAACATGAGAAGTGATACAATCTGAGCAGTGCTCCTGGCTGCTGATTTCTCATCATGAAGATGGCTAAGAACCCACACTTGTGCTTGGGTTTGGATTGGGGATGTTTGCAACACAAACTGGCAGATGCAGGCCAGCTCTGCTCATGCTCCCAGCCTGAAAAGAGTAATGGAACCATGTTACCATCACACCATGCCCAAGGTAACACAAAGGAAGCTAACAAAGGTAACAAAGAAATCCTGTCGTTGTGCTCCATCTCTGTCAGCAGGTTTAATTGGCTTGGCCTCAAGTACCATACTGAAGAATCTGTGCTGGGTGCCTGTAGTAACCAGGAGACATTAGCACCCACCACTTCCCAAACTCCATTTCTGCTGGTCCTCACATGGCCTCACTTCACACCCACTCTCTGCAACTCCTGACCAGACAGGTAACACCAGCTTAGCATTCACCCCACAAGCCCTGTGGCCTTTTCACAATACATTCCAACTCTCCTAGGCAGATTACCAGGCTACCTGGCAAAGCATCTGGGGAAGATAGTTCCTGGGATAATGTGGGCACACAGCAAAGGGAGGGCACTGCTGGTGACCTCCTTCCTCCCATGAGCTCTAAGGCATCTGATGACATCTTTGCTTCCCACTCACTCTGGGGCCCATGACCTCTCTGTAGGCAGCTGGCACAGTGGAGAGAGGAACCAGGACGTGTCACCAAGCAGAGAAAACTCTGAGGCATGGCAGCAACAAATGTGTGAGGAAGGAAATTTCTACTGGCAAAAGGCAAGAGGAAATTCCCCAAGGCATCTTTGCTTAGTCTTCAACACAAGGCAGCAAGCAACAGGCTCAAGTGTTTTCCATCTCAGGATATGTTTTACTTGCCTTCATTGCCATTTAGTTAACAATATACCAGAGGTTAACTTTTTATATGGCTTGAAGGAATAGAAAATTCAGTTTGGTTCCTACATGAGCTTTATGTAGTCAAATATTTGTAGTATTTGAAAGAAAGTCAAGGCAGCACATATATTCAGAGCCCTCAAGGAGAAGCTAGAATGCAGTAGTGCTATCCATGTTTTTCCTTCCAATTTCCAGATTTATAAAACAGAAGACTAATAAATTACCCTCAGATACCTAGGATGCTTGTTTACAAAACAATAACCATAAAACTTAATTTAATTTTCCTGTATTGAACTCAACAACATGCATCTGATTAAATCATAACTTTTCTAGCTGAAGCTTACCTCCTCTGAAAATTAACAGTGTTGTTTTAAAGGAAAGAAACTGTCTCTTCTCATCTTTATTTCCTCTATTGCCATTTGCTTTCCAAGAAAAAAGCATGTAATGTACAGGCAAATAAAAATTACTTGAAAATATATATGAAATTTATATCAACTGCTACTCAGTCCTCTTTTGTTAAATAGACTGACTTGGTTTAGGCTGGTCACTGACAGACTGTCCTTTCAGCCCTCCAACAGCAATAGCCATTGTCATCCTTGTCTTCAAATTTATTCTGCATTTTAGGTGCACTCTGGAGGTGCATACTGTATTGGAGCATTGGCTCCCTTTCTCCCTTCCCTACTTGTCTTTACTGCATTCCTGATGACAGCATCAGCCTCTCTTGCCCTAGAACTGTGGTCACAGGGCATGGAAAGGGACAGACTGGCCCCTGCAACGTTTACAGAATTAACACTTTGGACTTCTTACTCAAGGTGCAGCCTTCATTGCCTGGTTTGCACTGGCCAACTGTCTGCATTTAGGCCTGCTATGCTGAGACATCCTGACTCCTCCCTTCAGCTTTAATGTCCTCATCATTGATTAAAACCCTGCCAGACTTCACAACATAAAATCAGTTATGATTTTATGTTGTGAAGTCTCGCAAGGTTTTATGATCAGCATGAGAATATATGCCCCTGGATTTTTGATGAAAACACAGGATAGTTGAAGGTTACACAATAATCTAGGACATGGAACATGCTAGAAATAATTGTGTTTGCTGAGGTTTCCCTTTTTGGGCCAACTTTTAATTCATGTAGTACTTGTTCTACTGTTACCATCCTGTGTTAGTTTTAAGTTAGAATATTATGCAGCACTAGAATTGTATTTGTATGCATTTTAAGAAAACATAGTCAAATTAAGTTTTCTTTCTACCAAATAATGGAGAATAATTTCTTTCTTCCAAAATTATGCTTTAAAACCTCATTAAATACATTTCCTATCCTTTAATCTCCTAATCACTGAATCTCCATATTTCCTCTTTTCTTTCCTTGCAAGGGATGGAAAGACAATAATAATTAACACAAGACAAATATAATTTACTCAGGAAATTACACTTGTCTTTTTTAAACTTCAGTCCTCCCTCAGACTTCCAGTTTATACTTGCACAACTATTACTCAGACATTAATTACTTCTTCATAATTATAAGAAATATATAAGTCAAGCAAAGCTCAGCCAAGCCAATTTTTCTTGTCCCAATTTGTTCAGAACAGCCTATTAAAAAAAGAGAAAAAAGGAAAAAGGAATAATTTTGTAACATACTTTCTTTAGGTATCATCATGCCAATAAATTTTAAGGCAGTTTTCTACCTCTTCATGACCAGAATACCTCATCCTGATTCTTTCCAAACAGAACAAAAACACCAAAACCACAAGACACAAGAGAAAAAGAAAAAATATGTATGGTAATATTTTCTTCACAGATGCTGACTCTTCAGCACCTTGTAAATTGAGCAAACTAATAAAGGGGAAAAACCCCACTGTGACAACAAATTATGATTCTCTTTTAATTGAAACACAGACTCCACTGTGATTAATTGAGCTGTGAAAATGAAAATTTAGTACAAACAAGTTCTCAAAAATTCAGCCTCAAGTTTGGATTTACCATATATAACCCTTTTATTACCCTCTCTTTGCATATCCATGGTTCTCACAAGGAGATGTGCACCTACCTAATGATCCACAACTGCTTATGCAGTTGAATGTAGCAGTATGAAAAATCATGATGCAAGTGCTGTGAAGACAACCTATCTTCTTCCTCACCTATAATCCCAAACTAGTGAGTTTAGTGGTAGTTGGTTCTTGAAACAGTCAACAAGTCCACCAGGAAAGATTTTCCTTCATCATTCAAATGTACAAAAGCCAAAGAAACACCGAAAAAATCATGACTTGATATAAACGTTTCATTCCTGAGCAAGCTTTTAGGCCCATCCAAGCAAGAAAGAATATAAGGACTATATTTAGCATAAATACTTGTGGAAATCAAGTTTTGATCTTAGCACATAGCTCTTCGGAAAAACATCTTTTCCATAGGTGATTAGGAGTAGTTTCTTTACTATGGCTACAAAGTGAAAGCTGCTACAGAGTCGGGCTGTGATTAAGGCTTGTGGTTGGCATCAGCATTGTCCCAAGCCAAGTGATTTCAAGGGAAGAGAGGGTCTTCGAGAGTAATATTTAGAGTCATTGTTCATGGTGTTACTAACCACAAAAGCAGGTAAAACTGTAAGAAAGTTTATGTCCAGGGGATCATGTTAAGCAAAGATTTTACTACAGTTACCCAACACATCACCTGCTACCAGAACAAAGCAAGTGTTACATTCAAAATTTTTTAAGTGTTGCATGGTAAAAGCAGGAAAGAATTACAGAAGTGATCATTAATCTATATTGAGTTTTTACTGTGTGTATGGAGTAAGATTTACTAACTTTTAATTAATTACTTGCACTATTTCTGAAAAATCTGCAATTAGTACCAGTGTTTTTCTGTGAGATGCAATTCATATTCCTAAAGCTATCTAGTACAATGCACAACACCAGACAATTTTTTCGTTGATCCATTAGCCCAGATAAAGATCTGAACACACCGTCACAGATGCAATTACTTCATGAGACAAGAGAAAATTCTCTTTAAAACTCACTCTACCTGTACTATCTCAGGAGACTAAACTTCATACATGCCACTCCTCTGCCAATCCCCAACAATTTTGTGTTCTTCAGTGCTCTGGTTCCCTGCACGGAAGGTGCATGCAGCCTCTGCAAGCTATCCTCAGCCATGCAAGGGCTGGCACTTCTCTGCAGTCCTTTCTTCATCCAGGAAACTCCAGTGTCAGATTAAGCCCTTTTCTGACCCAGAGATGGGGCAACTGAGAGGTGTTTTAAAAACTTTACTCTATTTTCAGTTTCATGTGAAGGGTGAGACAATACAGATATTATAATTCACGCTATTACAATCAGAAGCTAACTATTTCCTAATTACAATACATTATAAATGTTCTTTGCCTATCAGTTTGTGCAACACCACGCTGTAAATGCCTGAAAGTCAATCATCTAAAATTACCCCTCATGGGTCCTACTACAATGCATCTTTCACCATTCTATTTCTCCAAAGTATCTAGTCTGATTTGCAAGGCTGTCCTTTGAAACTTGTTTCTAGTTCCATTTCTCTCTCAGCAATGTATGTCTTAGTCCATGGCATTTCTAAGTCGGTCATTTTATACAAATCCATTTCTTACACCCCAGCAGCACAGGGGATGGCAGCCCGTGGCATCCAGAGCACAGCCGGGACCTAAGGAGCCTCCCTGACACAGTATCCTCACAGGAGGCCTTTCACCCTGCTCAGTACTTCCATACCAACAGCTCCTAATGCAGTCATAAGCATGGAAGCCCCATATTGGCATCTCTGGTCTCTATATAGACCATCACCTGTAATCACATCCCAAAAACCAAACCACAGCTGCGTGGTGCAGGTTACTGAATTGGTGCAAACTCACTTTTGCTGATACAAACCTGTTCCAAAGCGTCTAGAAGGGTAACTTTTCCCCCCAAATACCTTGACAAGTCAGGCACAATCCCTTTTCCCAGGGGAGCAAACAGGCAGCAGCCTGTTAACCACTCTTGCTATGACAATGCTGTTGGTCTGTTTCAGACCTTCTACCGGGCATTCAGGAGCACACAGGTTAGTGCACACAAATATTGAACTCCTGGCATTCCCTAAACTGCTGTGAAACCATAGCCTTGTTCCTTACTGCAGATCCACAGCTTCTAGAACCAATGTCCCATCTGATTCCTCTCATTCCTCTCCTGATATTAACATTTCAATGAGAGTCAATGGAGCAAGAATTTTTACCATTAATGTTAACCTTTGCACACCCTGTAGTCTAACAGCTGTGTATAATATCTCTACATCAGCATTTGATAATACAAAATAATAGAAATTTACTGTAGTTCTTCCAGTGGCTAGATTCATACTACTTTTGTTTGACTGCAAAATTTGTGAATGGGAAAAAAAGGATAGGTGCTTTTAAAAAATTGTTTACAGATAACTGCTTTCATTCTCCACCGTGTAATGGAAAAAGGTAGGAAAATAAAAAGAAACCTTGTCCCACTCTTCTTTATGTAGAAAGGATCCCTCAGGCTGTATCCCTGTATTTAATACTCATTTCACCTCTACTCAGTCACTAGCTCTATCAATACACAGTTTCTCTTCCTTCTCTCTACATTGACCTCCAAATTAAATTATATGTTTTCCTTCTAATTTATTGGTCGTTTTTGTAAGCACAAAAGAAAAATAATTTAAGAGGCAATGAAGCCATTATCTGAATTTAAAAAAATTCCAAGTTAAAACCCTTTTATACAAGGTATTTTTCTTCTGAATTTCTAGAGGCACCGAGTATTCTATCAAACAAAATAGAAAATAGCTTTTAAAAATTCTCACTCAAATAGGCTTATTCCTTCAACAACAAAGAAAAAATTCTTTTTGATTTCAGCCCAGTTTAAATAAACATGACTTTGGAGAAAAGTTTTTGTGAAGTATATTTACTATAGGCAATCAACCATAAAAAACAATGTCTAGCTTATAGAAACTAAAAAAAAATTTTTTTCAACAACTTGTATTGACAATGCTTAAATACTGAAAAAAAAGGTCTTTTTAATAATCATAGTATCATAGAATGGCTTGAGTTTGAGGGAACATTAAAGATCATCTAATCCCCAACCCCCTGCCACAGGCAGGGACACTTTTCACTTTTCACATTGCTCAAAGCCACACACAACCTGGCCTTGACACTTCCAGGGATGAGGCATCAGCACCTTCTCCAGGCAACCTGTTCCAGTGCCTTTCCACCCCTACAGTAAGGAATATTTTCTTAATAAATAATCTAAATCTACCCTATTTCTGTTTAAAACCATTGTCCCATGTCCTATCACTATAGTCCCTGATAAGGAGTCCCTCCCCATCTTTTCTGTAGTTGCTCTTTAGATATGGCCTCCCTGGGACCTTCTCTTCTCCAGACTGAACTACCCCAGCTCTCTCAGCCTGTCCTTACAGGGGAGGTGGTTCAGCCCTGCAAGCACATTCATGACCTTCTCTGGGAGCTAAAACAGTCTGAATTATTGTTGCTTGCATCAGAGATGTCGGGAATGTCTCATGTCCAGTGAGCTTCCTACAGACATCCCAGCTGCCATGAGAACCACTGCTCTGCTCAGGCAGAGCTCGTGGTGGCCTCAACCAGCTGCAGAGGTTTCAGAGCCCTTATAACTAGGTACACTAGGTGCACTTTCTCAGTAAACACCTGCACTGCTGTCCCTGACCACTGCTCTTCCAGCTGTGGTGGTATTGTGCAGATAATTTCAATTACAAGCTTCCCGTCTGTCACTTGTCCTCCTTTTCCCTACAAACTACCCACAAGAGATCTTGTTTGTTCAGGGAATCACAGGCAGAGAGAATAGCAGACAGTGCCTGGAGAATTCAGTAATCTGTGCTTCTATTTGAAGAAGAAAGAAATAGTGGGCATAATCAAGGAAGGAGACAAGACATAGTTGCTGGGATGGATGGAGCTTGTTTTCAAAACTTTTAAGGACTTGTTATTTTCAGAAGAATAAAGGAGAATTAGCCAAAAATCTGAAAGAAAGGCTTTTTTTTTAATATGTAAACAAAGCATATATGTATATATCCAGTTTTGTTCTTTAATGAAAGGGAAGTAATTTCATCATTGCCATGTACCAGGTATTCTTGGAATGAGCAGTGAAAAACAAAGAGAGGAGGTTGCTGCAAGGACCAGAAACTGCATGGATGTGAAGAGTCCTTATGAAGTAATGGCAGCCAATTCCTGCTATTCTGCTTCTTACTAAGTTTAAAGTATTTTTTGATAAAAGGTCAGACACTTAAGGAAAAAAAATGGATTTTCTATTTCAACAAACACATGCCTGACAAGGCTGCTAAATAAAAGGTTTCTTGAAGTGACAGGCAGCTGTTGATGTGTTTTTAAAGGAGCATATATTACTGCAGGAGAGATATTACAGCAGGAAAGTCACTTGAGAAGCTCTTCGAGTGAGGTGCAAATGCAGAAATTGGAAGAGAACTTATTCCAGTGTCACCACAATTAAGAGTAAAAAAAAAGTTGTGCAAATAATCATGAGAGCGTTTCTTTTAACATACGTTTTGATGACATTTCCTGTCAGTCTGCATCTTTTAAACTTGAGGTACAGTTTATGATTAGAGGACAAGAGCACTTCTGTTCATGCCAAAGGATAAGGTGGTCTCAACTGGAAGCTGAAGTCTATCACTCACAAACCTTTGCCACGTCTTCTAACTGAAGTTTATTCTGCCCTTGTGCGAACAGTAAATGAGGATGATAGAGCAGTGGGTTCCAATATCCACTTGCCAGATGAGAGAGCTCCAATAAGATTAATTAAAAAAAAAAAAAAAGAGAGAGAGAGGAAGAGATAAATAAATGAAAGAAACTCCACTTTCTGTTGACAAATCACTTCTGTGAGTCAATGAGTATGTCCACTGACTTCAGTTTTTGATAGAAAAGGTTTTCAGTTGATGTTGTGGCCAATAATGGAATACCATCTTGCTTTTCAAAAAGTCATACATTCAAGTCAATTCCACTGCCTCCTTCTTCACTGATGAGTTCTTAAGTTGCCTGGGTAGCTATAACAGGATACATACAGAATAAGCAGAGCTGCAAAGTTTTCTGGAACTTTTCTTGTTTAGTTTTACTTTGTTTTTAATTTTCCTTCCTTTCATTTCATATACAAAACCCATTTGGTTGAAAACTGCTATTTGAAGAGTATTTCATTAAAGTATTGTATTTAAGGATAGAGGGGGAGCTGCGTATGCACACATGCAGTTCTTTTAGTACATCAGGTCTCTGCCCCAAGCCATGTTCAGGCAGGAGGGGATGCCTTGCTGTAGGTACCCAGCACTGCAGAGCTCCCCACAAGGTTTCTTGGTGACACAACAGATCTGTCCTGGTAACAGATGTCCTCAGCTTGGCTTGTCAGAGGGGAAACAACCACTTCGAAACAGAGCATGACCTCGATAGTCAAAGCCAAAACACTTCTGCCAAAGCCTTTCCTCAAAATTTCCAAACCAAAACAAAATCTCTCAGAGGAGAAAAAAATAATTTTCTTGAAAACATAAACATTTCCACTAAAAAAATGGAGACATCAAGTGTAACTTTCAGCAATATAAATATTTCCTGTTTAAAGAAAAATAGGGTTTTGTTAAAAGATAATTCAGGTGATTTCTAATAAAAATGTATATAAATTCAATATGTAGTAATCTAATCCTTGTGACTTGTTTCCACAAGCCTTGTTTCCTATGAAGAGAGGAGGCCAGAAGTTTAGATTTCATTTAATTCATTTATTAAACCTAGGACCTACTTATACTCAGTTCATCATTGTACACAAGGTTAAGTTTAAATTGGCCTAGCTCAACTATATGTCATTTACTTCTGATATCCATAAGACATCCAGACGTTGCATTGGTCACCTCTTCCCTCCTCAGCGTGGCAGTGGAGCAAAGCACTAAGTGACAATGAACTTCTTTCAAAGGGCAGAGCTGGTTTGGAACCAGTCTGTGTTTGTCAGCTGTGTGAGGTCCTAGCTCTTTATCCCTCTTTGCCCTTTTGGGAGCACTGGCTGCAGTTGTGTCGAGCTGGACACTGGCCAGCTCAACAGCTGGGTATGAAGGGAGAGGTCAGAGGGGTGCATCCAGCCCAATGCTCTGCCTCCAGCAGCACGACAGGAGACACCAGTCACGCAAGCCTGCTGCTGTCCTGGCTTCATTCTCCTGCACCTTCCTCCTGCACCCTCAGATGTTGTGTCAGGGTTGTTAGAGGATACATGCCTATTTTTGTGTCCCTTAGGCCTTCAAGTTAACTGCTTCCAGGCCTATTAGCTATTAAATTCCCTAATGTATATTTGAATATGCTGATACCATCTGCTCCTACAGTCTCCTGCAAGATCAAATTCAGAAGTTCACTACTCACATAGTGGAGTGTTTTCTCTCAGATTTAAACCGATCTCTGACCAACTTCAGTGACTGATCCAAGTTCCAGTACTCAAGAATTTAGTTGTGCCTGTCCACCTCCCTTCTGATTTTGTAGACTTCAGGCATAGCACTCTAGCTTCTTCTGCTCCAAAATGAAGAGTCTTTTTAATGTCCTGTATTTTAATATCTCCCTACAAGACACTGATCTTGATTGCTGACTTCTTCTAGGTTCTTCTTGCAGTGTAGAGAATGGAATTGCACACATAACTTAAGCTGTGCACATGCCAAATAAGAGAGTGCCTTTTTTCTTCTCTTCACCCCTCTAATGCTGATCAGCATTTTGTTGGGCTTGTTAGCATACTGCTCTTGTATACTGAAAGTTAATTGAAGAAATCCCTCAACAGTGACTCCAAGACCTCTTTCCAACTCCAGCATCATGTAGACATGGTTCAGATTGCATTTTCCTAGATTCATGACCTTATATTTATCTACTTTAGACTCATCTTCTAACTGTTTTGCTTGCTTACTCATTTTTGCAGTGTTCTTTTGGAGTCCCATTTCATCAGTCCCATCTCATCATTTGATTACTTCCTCCATGATGGAAATTGAATATTAAGCCCACTGAAGCTCTGTCTTTTGCTGGGCAGCTCTTCTAGAGGAAAGGGAGACTTTTCTTTTCAGATAAAATAGCACCTATTCACACTTATATAATTCACTATTCAGCACAATACTCTTCAATCATCAGGGTGCTCTGTTGAAAGTGCTACAATCATACACAGGGAATTGAATAGTACAGAAATAAAAGAACTGGAAGGGGAAGAGATACATTCAAAGTTTTTGTATAAGAATATACCAGCCACTAAGGAGCTGCGGATTATATCTTTTTTCTGTTTTGGGTAAAGGCATTTGCTCAGTGCCACTTCTTAATTTTGCATGAAGTCCTCTTAGAAAAGCATTTTATAAGAGGCTACATAAAGAAAACAAAACTTTGTGATTGCAAACAGAAAGTGCCTTTGGTCTCCACCACTTTTGAAAAGAATACTTCCTCAGCTATAATAAAAAGTGAATTTGAAGTATTATTATCCAATAATAAAATTAACAGTTGGACGGGTTTTTATTGGTCTTACTTCTATTTGTACCAAGATAATTTCCCCAGGACAAGCAGAAAATAGACTGAAGTCTTCCTGACACTAGATCTAGTTTTCACCCTCACAACAGTGCTCTTCTCAGAAAGCTATTTACATTGTGTTGAGGCCCACAGAGTTCCTTATCCCTTGTTAAGGACAATACAGCACATCCTTGTACATACTTGAGCATCTTGTCTAAAAAATCAGATTGTCTTGTTTCCACAGCCCACCAGAGAACTCAGAGAAGAGCTGCCAAGGTATGTATCAGCAGAAATAATTTCTATAATAGCATTTTCCCCTCATATACTCTTTCCCTCTCTTCCTTTTACATATTTCAGCTGTCATTGTACTGCTAACAATAAAAGTGGAATAGAGAATTTACAGAGGAGTTTGAGGTCGTTTTACTGTAATACTACTATTTTCCAAAGTATGCAGTAAACCAGGATATTTTTTCACAAGGTCTGGGATGGTCCAACTGGGATTTCAAACTTAGGTTTGACCAGGAAGTTTAAACAGGGACTGTACACTGTTAAATTTCCCAAACAGTATGTATGTGAGTAACTCTGCGTGGTGGATTTTCCAAGGAAAAGCCATAGCCCACAAGCTGGAGCAGTAGCAGCATGACCACAGCAGTTGTGTATCCTCTCCATGACAGTTTGTCAGTTCATAACTAAATCCTCATTATTAACTAATCTCAAAACACTTTCTGCCCTTGCTTGCACTGCCCTGGCACCTATCACTGTCTCCCAGACCAGAAGGTTTAAAGCAAATACCCTTTCCATCATAGGGATAGTTTTTAGCACTTGAGTGCTAGAAGAAGCAGAGGTTAATTCCCCAGCAGTGCCTGTGAAAATCACACCTGATTATACCTGTATAGCATCCTCAACTGCTTCCTAGGGCACTCCTTCACATTTTGCCTGCCTTGGTTCCCTGCTAAAGCAAAAAGCTTAATTTAAAAAAAATAAATAAATAAAGGAAGGAAGGAAGAAAGTATTTGGGCTTCTGTAGGAAACACTTCTGCAAAAGAAGGCTACAGTGCAGGAAGTGTTGTGCTGCCCATTGTCCCACTTTGAGCACCTTCAGCCAACAACAGTACTTCTGAGCAGCAGAGTGAGGGAAGCACTGACTGCTGGACTGCTGACATTTGTTAGTGCATCCAGCAAACTGCACATCTGCAGTAAACAAAGTTCCTTCTCATGTTTGTAAACTCAGAGCATGGAAAAGGTCAGCCAGGATTCAGCCTCCCTGTGCAGATCTGATCTACTGCTCAAAGCACTAATCAAGGGACCTGGTAGAAACAGTCAAAGCAATTTTCTAATTTCCTTGAGTCTCTGCCTGATATATGGGAGAGAGACAAATTAGCAACAAAGTACAAGGTCTAGGCATATGCTCTTAAACAGCAGAATTAATAGATAACATGATTAGTGGAGATTAGTAAACACAATGTGTCCCAAAAATAATCTCTCAAGGGCTCTACCAGCTAAAATTAAACTATTTAACAAGGATAGTTTGTCTACAGCAGCAGCAGATTAAACTGCAGAGTTTGTTGTGGGCTTAAGGGCTCAACCATGCAACCTGTGTTTGCATTGAAATTTAATTCCCTTTTGACGTAGAAGGCTTGGACAAAGTCCTCTGTACCACGTAAACTCTGCGCAGGAAGCGGGCAAGTAATCAGCATGTTGCATAGCCAAGGAAATTCTGGCTGGCCTCACAGCTAGTGGCCATGCCTTGAGCAACCAGATTCAAGAGCTCTCCTAAGCAAAACAAAGACGCAGAGGCACAGTCCTTGTCCCAGTGCCAGGGGAAACCGTGCAACCTCCTGGCCTCATCAGCAAGATGGGGAAGGCTCTTCAAACAAAGACTTCCTTATGAATTGCTATTTTCTCCCATTTTCTCCTGTGTGAAGTCAAGTCTAAGTGCATAACATATAACCACATGTCATGCTACAGTCGTGCCATTCACAGTACGTCAGATTTTGGCCCTACACACAGATGGCTTAGATGCTCCAGGCAGTACACAGAAGGGTTCTGTGTGCATGTTGAGAGACTGATTCCAGCCTCTCTGTTGGCATATAAATATTAATTGCTTTGGAGATACTAAAACTAACTCTAATAAGGGTTCAGGGAGCTAACTGTTGCTTTATCCAGCCTAATTTTCAGTGACAAGCAGGACACTTGAGGCTCAGCACACAAGTTAGTCTAAAATATACCATAACAAGTCCAGTGTAAAGTTTCAAATAATCCATTGGAGAAGTAGTGGAGGAGGCATCCCATGCTACCATCAGCAACCCTGCCTGCCTCAGAACAAAATTTTTGCCCAGGAGGGAAGAGTGGCACCTACCTCCAAGGATGAAAGCCTTTCTAATCCCGTAGTCCATAGCCAGATCTTGAGGCTGGCTCTGGATATCTTTGCCTCTTTAATTCCACTGCTAAACCATTTGTTGTCGGGGCCCCTGGATTACCCAGCCCCATGTTGCAGGTTTTTATCCCATTGTTTCACCTAGAGCTACCTTGATGGGTCCAGCTGCCTCCAGCAGGCAGCATGGATGCACTGCCCCAAGGACTGAGTGGCTGCACACCTCACTGCCTTAACAGTATCAGACAGCCATGCGGTACTTAACCTCCTTATCCTTCTTAGGCCCTCTTGATTTTTTTAAGTGTTTGATTTCATCAGATAATAAATACTTCTTTTCTTCCTTTTCTTACTGTTTGCAATAAATCCCATGCTACCAGCTGCTTGCACACCTCTGTGTGTCCAATCCCCAACTTTGCTCACACAATACTTTTCTAGTCCTCTAAATACCCTTTGAGGCTTTAAAAGAGAGGATTATTTGCCTGTTTTTAAGCAAGGAAAAATTATAGCAGAGAGCCAAGATCACAAAGCAACTCTGAAACAAACTAGGTCCAATGCTTGGGTCACCATATCAAGGAGGTTGCTGTTGACTTCACCCAAGTGGGGAAGAATGTCTGGTAATAACTTTCCATCCTCTCTAAACTGAATCTGCCTCCAGATCACTTTTTTTGTACCCATTGTGCACATAAAGAATGACTGGGCAGCTCACAGAATTAATTCCCTGAGCCCAAGCACTCCTCTGTGCAAAGAAGCTGATTTACCCCCGAAGTGAAAGTATTCAACACAGTACCAGAGAGGAGAGGATCAACATGCCAGACTTACCAGCAGCAAGAGAGGCAAGGGAAAAGAAACAGGCGTGAGCCCAGGCATCTATGCAAAATGGCTGGATTTTGTCGGGAAAAAAGTTTTATTCATATATCATATTGCCATACCTACTGCGGAAGAAGTTACTTTGATGGAAGAAGTGACTTAAACAGGAAGATTTTAAATGCTAATATTTCCTGACAAGGTGCCAGTAATTGCTGTATTCCAATAAAAGCTGTTATTTTTGAACCAGCGCCATGCAAGAGCCTTTCTTTGCATGTCTTCTGCAACTTCTGTCAGCTGTGAGGGGAAGCACATGGTGCCTCTGAGAAGGCAAGCTTGAGATGTGGCAATGTAAACGAAACACAGAAAGGCAGGTGCCTGCAGGTTTCCCTTGAGAGGCAGCTCCGTTCTGCATCCTTTGTTCTGCTGCTAAAGAGTGCCTGAGAAGGAAAGGGGGAGTTTTATAAACTTCTACCTGCTCTCTCCTTGCTTTTGCTCAGGCCTCCACAGATGTCACAAGTATCTTTTGAGCCCCAGGAAGACCAAAATTGCCATAAAACAAAGCCAAAAAAACTAGATGAATGCAAGAACAGTGCATGTACGCAGAATCTTGAAGAATTTTAACATCTAGCACTCAGGCTGCAAAAATGCTCCATTACTGAAGGCAGACATAGGTTCAACAAATATGGGGTTTTTACAAAGGAACAAATAGATGACTGTGGGTTTCCAGAACATGGCAGGATTTGAACATTGTAAATGTAGGGGACAAGGTAGGTGACTTTATGGCTTGAATTTTTCTTTCAGCTTCTAGGAGACACCCTCAAGTGAAAAACAGGTCAAAGTCAGTGAAGATTATCCACACAGAGACCTCCAGGAAAAAAAAAAATCAACCCTCATTCTGGAGTTCAGATTTTTCAGAGATTGAAACTCTTGTCTATGGAAACTTTTTGGGTTCGGGTATTATGACTTGCCAAAAGGGATAAACAACTACTTAGGTAGTTACAGTATTTTTAGACATAATCAGTTGGATAGCACAAAATCCATGTGAAAACATTCAAAATAGGCCTGTAAAATATTCCCAAGAAAGAAAGTGTTAGCTTTGTAATAAACATTTGCCTCTATTTCAATGAATACAGTTTTCTAGTACAAACATCAAAATATTTAAAATTTTGTCCAAATAAATGTTTTCTCCCAAACACTCTCAAAATATAAAGAAAAACACATTTCAAAAAGAATTTTAAGAATACTCATAATACAAAAAAATTACCATAGAGCCATTTCCATCAAGATGTTACAAAATTCAAGGAGCATGAGGAGAATTAATATAGAAAAGCCATATAGACATATAGTCATATAGAGACCAAAAAAACTTTACAAAACTTATGTGTTTCTTTAACTTACAGATGTCACACGACAGGTATGCATCCTAACTAGTGAATTGTGTTCAATTATTTCCATGCAGATCAGCAAACGTGGATATGTGAAAATCCTTACATATGTTACAGGGGACTGCTCACACATATCACAGCTGTTTGATGGGTGTAAATTATATGTAGGAAGCTCAATCACAATCCAGCCTCTAAAGTATTCACAAATAGAACACAAAAGTATTTCACCTTTTCTTATACAAAGAAGCTATCAAATTTTTTTCTCAGTCCTAAAGCCATCTTTATTGTGAAGCAAAAAAGCAACACCTAGTCCCAAGTTAGCACTTCAATGTCTACAACAGTTCCTGACAGCTTTTGAGCATCCTGAAATGCTCCAGAAAATCAAAAGTATCTACCCAGTTTGGAGGTCTTTAGAAATGTCAGCTGTCTGCAGGGAAAAGTAATTTCTTCAACTTTGCAGTGGCTATAAGCCCTTTAAATACTAGAATTAATATTGTTCATTGGGATTTGGTTACATCCCCCCACCAACGTTTTATCAGCTGCTCTATAACTGAGCAAGGCATACCAGCAGGCAAGGCCAGTGTGCTTTGTACAAAGGCAGTAAGGACATTCATGTATTAAATTCAGCCTGTTTATGTGGCAGAAACAACTAATCCACACTCCTGGACTTGGTTTGGCAGGCAGACTGTTGTTGCTTGAAAGACTAAAAAGGTGTTTTTAATGAAGAACGAAGATAAACCAGCACTAAAAATACTATGACAGGGTTTTTTCTTCACCTCTGCTACATGATTACATTACTCTGGTTCAAACTCTATGATCTGTTCAGCACAATGAACTAAACTTCCAAAGTCTGTCAGAACCTCCTTTTATGAGGGAGCAGGAAAAATATTTGTCCTTTGAATATGCACACAAATTATGACATAGTCTACTGCTCCCGCATACCTCTGGATATGGAATAAAACCCTCCTTTCTGTTGCTTTTCTTTGATTTCCTCTATGTATTGTAGGCAAAGACAAGGAGGGGGAGGGGGAGGGGGAAGGGAAGATTACTTGAGACTACTTACCCCAAATGCTATGGAAGGACCTGTGCACAAAAAAACATTACTCAAAAAATACAAACAAATCTGAAAAGCTCTGGCTGCAGCCAAAATTTTGTTCCAGTTACATGCAAACATTTCTATAGTATTTCTCATGATCATTAACCTTTGCTTTTACTTCCAGAAAGGTGGTGTGTTTCACAAGGAAATTATTGTGCAATTAATTATCAGTTACTAATCAAACTGTAAATGGGGACAAGAATCAGCAAACCTACCATGAGATATCAGTTAGACACGCCACAGTTTGCTAGCTTGTCTCGTAAGGAAATTAAAACATTTATCTCTGTCAGGATCTTATGGCAGGTCGGTAGTGTGATTCCATAGGTATAACAGGACAAAGGGAGGAAAAACTCTTCCTTTATCTGCTGAAGATTAATATCTTTAAAAATGTAACTAGACAGACTGGTATAAGATTATGAGAAATTTGATAAACAACATGGATCCACATCAAAAGATTAATATTCCATTTGTTCAACATGTAAATCATGCTGTCTGGAGTAGAGAAAAAATGCTAAGTTCAAAGGAAAAATAAGAACTGAAAAAAGAAAGCCTGTTCAGAGTCATTAATTATGAATTCTCCTGAAGTCTAGTGAAGTGACCCAAGCAATGAACTGAGTGATTAAAATCATGCTTTTTTTTTTTAACTAGAAGGGAAAGTATGAGTAAAATTTGCAGTTTCATCTGTTGAATCTGTTGTTTCACAAAAAGGTTAAAACCTTGAATTTCTAACTTTGGCTGCAGGGCAGAACTCATTGCCACTGGGACAGAACTTGCCTGAGACCATGGTGAGAATCTACGTGATGCAAAAGGCCTCCCCAACAAGGATGGATTTCAGCTGGAGCAGGAGATGAAAGGGCATCCACGAGCAGGTTATTGCTGTGACTTGCTTCCCACCCAGCTTCAAAGGGACGGGCTCTGCTTTGGCGTAAGGAGGGGCTGCTCACAGGCTGCATGGGAGCAGCTGCTGCACTCTGGTACCTCCAGGAGCTTGGATCTAGGGTGTTGGAACAAGAAAAAAGCCCAGTCACAATTGTCTCAGTAGATAAAAGACAGATGTGTTCCCCCTCTCCGAGTCTGTGTCTGGGTTCTCCCCCTGACATCCTCTGTCAGATGGTGGTGAACACCGTGGGTTTCAGGACTCCTGTCCCTGCAGCAGGACCCAGCCAACAACTGGGTATTGGTCCAACACCCAGTCTACTGCTCAGCCACAAATACTCTTCCTGTACACTGCCTTTTACATCACACTTTCTTCCTTATATTTTTTATCACCTCCCTCTCTCATAGTCAATCTTCCTACATGAAAAAAAACAGTTTACTTCCTTTCTCTAGGTGTCTGTCCCAGCTCTACTTTGGCTGAAATGGAGAGGTGGAGTTGTAGTGTGTGGAAAACAGCATTTCTGATGTTAGCATACCCACACCTAACTAAAAATTCACAATTTATTTCCTTGGCAGCAATGAACAGGCTTTGCAAACACTAAAAGGCCACACTGAAATGCTGAATGACAGGCATTGAAGACCAGCAAGGTCCAGGCTGGTGCAGCCTGCCCAGGGAATGGGCTTCCCTGCTGAAGGGAGGTCAAGTCGATTCCTGCGGGCTACAGACCCAGGGGAGCTTCTGGGACCAGTCCCAGCTGGTGGCTTTGTGCTGCCTGTGCTGCCAATGCTATCAAAACTGCCTTCCCTTGTCTGCTTTTACTTCTGGTGCTGACACAAAGTGAGGGAGGGAAATATGTTTTTCCAGTAGCAGTTTTTCAGCAGCTAGACATATTTATTTCATTTTAACATGGACTAGTAATAAAGAGCACCTGTTTTTAACTATGGACTGAGACTGTGGTGGTGGAGAATTATTGAAAAGTTAGACTACTAACCAGCTGAGGTTAAATTAATTTTTATGGAATTCAAAACTGGAAGCCAAAGATACCTACTGCCACAGCTAGCTTATTCATGAGGTAATAGCATTGATGGTAATGGGAAAAGTATTTTTCCCATCCCCAAATTATTTCATGAAAATCTTTAAGCAGTTGAAGGTAGAATAATATATAACTCTTTTTGGGATTCAGTGGTTTTTTTCCTACTCTCTTTTCCTTTTCTTTGCCTTCTTTTTTGTTTTCTTCATTATATAAAGCAGCAGTTATCAAAATCCAGATGTTTATCACCCCTATTGGAAAAATATTTTGTAAAGGAAACAAGCAATGCTGGATTCAAAGGTTATCATGCTGGCTCCCTGGTATTCTGCTTCTATGAAGACATACACACCTTAAGTCCACAGTGACAGCCACATGCTTTCAAGAGGACTGGGTAGGGAACTGTAAACATTAAGACAACCACAAGAGAAGGTTCTTAGAAAATACTCGTTGCCTCCAGAAGTTTTATATAATCACTGGCATAGAGGAAAAAAAAACACTGACTTTGTGTAGAAAGTATTTCTGATAATTTGGGATTTACAGACATGTGGAGCCTACCAACATGTGCAGATTTTGTGCAGGGATTCAAACTTCATATTTACAAATACCAGGTAATTTTCACTGCCTCCCTGGGATGATGAGCATTATTACTCCCATCTCACAGATAGAGATCAGAGGATGTTAACTGATAACTGAGATCTTTCTGGTGTTTAGCCTAAATGGTGTGACAGACACTGTAGTAAATAAATGTTTTCAAATGTAAATGTGTTGCTGTGGAGGCAGTTATGACATAAAGCAGAGACCACAAGCAGTCTCAGATGGCAACTTTTTATTATTGAACATAGCTGACCTTTTATACACTTTCCAATTGTTTATGCTTCTTCTACCCTAACTATTGGCTACAATAAGTCAACATAACACTATTGGTGAAAAGTTACAGTGACTTCAACTAACTTTCTAAAAATACTTCGTCTAGATGCAAAGTTCTCTTTCTTCTCTTGGTCTCCTTGGTGACAGCCTTGGAGAGAGCTCCTTATCATCTTCTTCTTGCTTCTCAGCTTCTTCTTGCTCCTTTAGCTAACAGGCCTGCTGTTAGCCCCTTCCACATAAATGTCCTCAACAATTTTTTGTCACAGTCTTTACTGGAAACCTTTCTTCCCATACTTCTTGACTGGATGGATGGCAGAATGGGGACTGGGGGGGCAAAGTCCCTCCCGCTGTAAGGTCAGATTAATGACCACCTGAAGAACCTGAATGTAAGTCAATGGGACCTGGTGAGATGCATCCCAGCGTCCTGAGGGAAAAGGCACCTGTAGGTGCCAAGCCACTCTCCACGATGTTTGAAAGGTCATGGCAGTCCAGTGAGGTCCCAGGAGACTGGAAAAGGGGAAACATTGTGCCCATCTTTTAAAAGGGTTGAAAGGATGACTCTAGGAACTACTGACCTGTACGCCTCAGCTCAGAATATCAGATCCTCCTAGAAACTGTGCTAAGGTACATGAAGAACAGGGAGGTGATTCAAGACACCAGCATATATTCACCACGGTCAAGCCCTGCCTGAAAAACCCAGTGGCCTTCTGTGGTAGACTGAGTGCATCAGTGCACAAGTGAAGGACTTTGGATGTCCTGGACTTCTGTAAAGCCGCACAACATCCTTCTGTCTCAATTGGGGAGAGACGGATTCAGAGGGTGAACTATTAGGTGGATAAGAAAGTGGTTGCACAGTCCCATCCAGAGGCTCCTGGTCAAGGGCTCAGTGTCCTGATGGCCATGAGTGACAAGTGGTGCCCTCAGGGGTCTGTACTGGGACCAGAGTTATTTAATATCTTCATCAGTGACATAAGACAAAGGGATAAACTGCACCCTCAGCAGATTTGCAGATGACCCTGAGTAGTGCTGTTGACACATCTGAAGGATGGGATGTCATCCAAAGGGACCTTCAGAAGTCAGCAGATGTGGAGCTCACAAGACCAAGTGCTGGTGCTGCACCAGAGCAGGACAACCCCAGATATCAGCACATGCTGGGGATGAACAGATCTAGAGCAGCCCTGGGGAGATAAAATTGGGGCTGCTGGTGGCTGAGAGGCTGCACATGGCCCAGCCATGGGCACTCCCTGCCCAGAGAGCCACACGTGTCCTGGGCTGCACCCAGAGCCCCGTGGGCAGCAGGACAGGGAGGGGATTCTGCCCCTCTGCTCTGCTGACACCCCACCTGCAGGGCTGCATCACCTCTGGGGTCACAGCACAGGAAGGACATGGAGCAAGTCCAGAGGAAAGACACCAGGATGATCAGAGGGACAGAACACCACTGTGTTGGAGAGAAAAGTTGGGATAATTCAGCCTGGAAAAGAGCAGCTTTTGTAGTGACTTAATTGTGGCCTTTCAGTACATGAAGTGAATCTACAAGGAAGATGGAAAGGGACTTTTTACTTTATTATGTAGTAATGAGAAAAGAGGGAATGGATTCAAACTAAAGTAGGTTCAGATTAAGAATTAGGAGTAAGCTCTTTCTTGTCAGGATGGTATGGCACTGGAACAAGTTGCCCAGAGAAGCTGTGGATGCCCCATCTCGGGCAGTGTCAAAGCCAGGCTGGATGGGCCTCTGGGCAACTTAGTCTAGTGGAAGATGTCTCTGACCATGGCAACAGTGGGAGTGAATCTAGATGATCTGTAAGGTCCCTTCCAACACAAACCATATTCTGATTTTATGATTCTGTGATTCTGTATAACATTTTCACTCTCCTAAATATGAATCATGATCCATAGCAGCATAAAAGGAGCCAAATAGATAAGGACTCAAACAAAGAAATGAAAGAAACTAATAAATGTGGTTGAATAAAGATAAATATAAACGAAAATGTAAGCTATTTGCATGGGTTTTGAATTGCATTATTAAGATGCAGGCATTACAATTCACAGGTCAGATAAAAGATTATGAGTTTAAAATACATAGTCAGAAATTCAAAAGCTGTAATTTTTTTCAACTGCTCTAATGCAGTCATGTTATACAGCGCAAAGGAACATGGCAGGTATATGTGATATTTACTTCATATGCAATTCCATTTCTCTCATAAATAGTTCTGGTTTAGGATTACCCCAGAGATTTCAGTCAAGGACCTCAATTTTAAGGCTCTTGAAAAATGAATTTTTATTACTTACTATGCCTTTAAGTGAACATCTTCTTTAATGCCACATTTTTATAATTGCTACAGCCCTATTCCTCCCTGCAGCAGTTTTCCCAATTTCCAATTAAACCAGGAAATCTGGAAAACAAGAAAACCTGCAGAATTTGGCCCTCTGGGGGTTTCATCTCATCTGCATGATTTTCTGTTTGCCTTTTTATTTTCATATATCTTTTGCCTTTCAACCTACATTTCTGGCTAAACACTTATCCTTTGAGGCCAGTGCACTGAAAGTCTCTGGATCAGGGACTTAGGGGATGCTGAGATGCTTGTTTCCTTCTGTCTCTAAACCCATATTAACTATACTCAGTGCTGTTCCTCATCTCTACTTTTAAGATTTCGGTATTTTTCCTCTAAACCTGTGACATCAGCACCTTAATTTTGGAAATTTCTCTACTTCCCAGGGAGAGCCAAAAGCAGATTCACATCACTTCAGGTTGTTGCTTTTCACATGGATCAGCAGAAAAGGAGATACAAGGGCCATCCAGAAAATAATTTTCCTCATATAAAAAATACTTTTTCTATTTTCATATTGTTCAAAGAATCTTCTGCTTTCTCTGCTAAAAGAAAGAGAAGGATACAAACAGTTGCTCTTGCAAGCCAAAATGGAAGGAAAGCTGGAAGCCCAAAAATGCAAAATACAGAGCTTGTTGATGCCCAGTGTCCTGGTTTAGGGCAAATTTGGGCAAAAACCTCCAAAAGGGGCCCCCCCAGAAAGCCAACCCACAAGGCCCCTCCCACCAACCAGTCTCGAAAAAATTTCCTCAGAGAGAAGTGGAAAAACCTGCTTATTTAACAGGCAAGGCACTCCCCAGCACACAAAATGAATACAGATGACAAAACTGTGGAGAGTCTGATTCAAGCATGGCTTAAAGAAAGAGGCTATGAAGTCATACAGTTGAGGGAAAAGTAAAAGGTACTTGTAAAGCAATTCCCAGGCTTGATTCTATAAACAATTAGGCTCTCTCAAGCATCACTTTATAAACAATAAGGTTCTCAGACAGTCTTCCCATAACAGGCAAAACACTCTGTCCTTGGGCTCTCTGGGAAAAGATAGCTACTCTGAGAACAGATATGGAAGTTTTGGGAACTTTTCATATCACAGTGACAACGCTGGTCCTGTTTTCAATAAACAAATTATAGGTATTGTAAAACAAAAGGAGTGGTTAGAGTTTCTCTGTTAACCTGTCATGAGCTTGGATTTTGCAATATGCATGAAGTTAATTAGCACTGTTATATAAAGTGGCTGATTTATCAATAAATCGGAGTTCGATGCTCATCAATCGGATGGTCGTCTCCCTTCACTTCAGTACAAAACTCATTTGCCGCTCTGAAGAGATGACAAATTCAGAAAGTCTCTCCTGTGGGTGGATGCTGTCTTATCAATCCGTCCGATGCCGGGAAAGGTCACTGCCCAGAGTAGGCCCCAGGAGCTCTCGGTGCTCCCTGAGTCCCAGTCCAGAGCAGGTTTGAGCAGTTACAAGAAAAGGGAAAGAAAAACAGTCCAGCAGAAAGCTTCTCTGCCTCAGATAGCTCAACTAACTAAAAAGCAAAGGAGGGCCCTGCTCTGCTCCATCCATGCTCAGACAACACAGTCCCAGGGCAGAATGTGGAGGAGTGCAGTCCCTAATAACAAACTCTGATTCTTCTTCTCCCTGCCTTCGCTTTCAGAACTAGTTTTGAAGGCACAGAATATAATATCCAGCATAAACAGAACACAAAACTGGGAATACAAGCATCATAATGTCACCATAGGACACCCAGATAGCAGCCTTCCTCCTTTAGGACTGGTGTCTCAGCTTTGCTCCAGACCAGTCACAAAGTGTGACCCATCTAAATTTTGCCTTCCCTCCACATTTTCCTGGATATGTTTTTTGATAATCTAGTTGAGAAGATTGAGTCTGCAATTAGAAGTTCACAAACAACACCAGTTTGAGGGGGAGTGCTCATCTGCTGGAGGGTAGGAAAGCTCTGCAGAGGGATCTGGACTGGCTGGATCATGGGATGAGGCCAATGGTGTGAGGTTCTACAAGGTCAAGTGCCAGGTCCTGCCCAGGCAGTGCCACAGGCTGGGGTAGGGTGGCTGGAAAGGAGCTGGGGGTGCTGGTGACAGCAGCTGGACATGAGCCAGGCTGTGCCCAGGGGGCCAAGAAGGCCAATGGCATCCTGGCCTGGATCAGCAATGCTGTGGCCAGCAGGGCCAGGGCAGGGATTGTCCCCCTGTGCTGGGCCCTGCTGAGGCCACAGCTCCAGTGCTGTGTCCAGGGCTGGGCCCTCACTGCAGGAAAGGCCCTGAGGGGCTGGAGAGAGCCCAGAGAAGGGCAATGGAGCTGGGGCAGGCTCTGGGGCACAAGTGCTGTGAGGAGCAGCTGAGGGAGCTGGCGGTGTTTACCCTGGAGAAAAGGAGGCTCAGGGGGGACCTTATCACTCTCTACAGCTGCCTGAAAGGAGGCTGTGGCCAGATGGGGTTGGCTTCTTCTCCAAGGCAAGCAGTGACAGGACATGAGGATATAGCCTCAATTTGCACTAGAGGAGGCTTAGATTGGACATTATGAAGAAATCCTTCACAGAAAGGGTGATCTTCTATAGGAAAGGGTGCCCAGGGAAGTGGTAGTCACCATCTCTGAAGTGTTTAACCAGTTGGATTCAATGACCTCAGAGGTCTTCTCCAATCTAATTGATTCTGCAATTCTATGTGATTCAGTGATCTTTGGAGTCTGTCTAAAGGGGCTGCACAGAGGCACACAACACAGAAAGAGTCTCCCTGTTACCATTTTGGGAGAGATGAGGGTATCAAACTCATTCTTCACATTAAAAAGACATACCTGCTTTCACTAAGTGCAGGCCAGTATGTTGCCATAATGTCTGCTCATTGCAATAGATGTCTAAAGGAAGCCAGTGCCAATTTCTAGAAAGACATTGGCACTAGTTGTAACAAAAAGAGCAGATTAATACAGAGAAACTCATTAGTAGAATGCTTGTTCCAAAGTTTTGTTCAACGGAGGGTGTGTATCTGTCTCTTCAGCATCCACACTTAGCAACAGGTTTCCTATTCATTTGCTGACTTTTCTCTCCCTATCCTTCTGCATCTTTTGTCTTGTCACTTTTCTCTACTCCACTTTCCCTAACTTCATTGAAAAGATGACTTTATTTTTTAGGAGTAGTGGCTGAAAACATTTTTCTCATACTGGATCCTTAGCAGAGCATCATGGTGATGAGAACTGCATGGGACATAGCACCAGACTTGAACCAGTCCTGCCTGTCCCCCAGACCCTGGAACTCAGAGAATGATACAAACCCAGTCCAACTTGTAGCTCTGGCCAAGGTTCAGTCCTGTGTTTTTCCAATCACATCTTCCTGACCAGCACTGTCTACCCACACATCCTGCACGTCACACAACCTCCACACTTGCCCTTCACAATGTCACACGAAGATAAGACAGGAAATCTGCCCGTGTGCCCCTTGCACTTTTGTATCACAGATTGCACACCCTGTCTGCTCCCTGCATCTCAATTTTGTTACCTCTTCTACCTAAGCTTGGGGATTTTTCATGTGACTATCTCCACTAAAAACAACTAACATTGCTTTGCAACAAAAATACCTCTTGGTCCTCCAGAATTTCATGCCATGAGGCAACAGAAGTTGCCTCATTCCCATCCTAAATTTCCACTCTCTCCATATACGTGCCTACCTTTTCTGTTGTTTGTATCATATCTCATAAATTGAACCTGGAATGTTGTAAGAACAGACTTCTGCCTAAGTTGCAGGCATTCCCAAGTTAATTTTACTTAGTACTAGAGAGGCACATGTTTTTTATTAGATTTTTTGAAGTTGTTTTAACTCTTAGAAAAATAACTCAATATTCATTAAAAAAACCCAGTAGCTTAAAATGATTACTACCATAGGAGCCAAAATACAGTATCAGCAAATATGACTGAAGTGCACAAGGTAATATGATTTATAAGCCTCTGTAATCAAAAAGATGGATCATTATTCTAGAAAAACTATTCAGCAAGTGTTTGTTTATCACAGTTTTTGGAGAGCATACTAGTGAAACCCTACAAAACTAATAATTTTCATTTCCAATAAAACAATTACCCTTAAACATACACATTTTCAGCAGTGTCCATTGCTTCAAAGTAATTATATCCCAAGTTACCTTTATACTCTACAATACACTACAATTATATACTATTATTCCCTGAATGTGCCTAGATCTTTCAAAACATGGCTCAAATGTAAAGTCCTTCAGCTCCAAAAAATTAATCCAAATGTTACTGTTAAGCTGCATGAGAACAAGGCCTTTGTTGCAACAACAACTCATTTGAAATTTTGTGGGGTTTTGAGAAAAAATAGATGTTGAGGCTTGTAAGCAAACTTCAATTTAGAAAACTACACTTGAGTAGGTAACTGCATACAGTGTCTGACAAGTTATGCTATAAAGAACATACACAGTTTTCACATGAAATCCTAAGAACTATCTATTTCTTAATCCCTCTATTAAACCCATTTTTTTTAAAGCAATATTTATGGGTAACTTCTAGGAAACATAGCCTACAAATTCACTGAGCATAAATTTTGTATTCACACAGCTGAGGAGTCATCACAAAAGGGAAGCCGTTCTAGAACAATACCATGAATTTCAGACTTTCAAGGACAGTACTCAGAACTTTATTTCTATTTAAATAAAAACTCTGTTTTCTTATAGATAATTTTTCATATAATACTAATGTGAAAATAATACCATAAAAATACAACAAATCTCATCAACAGCCCTTGCTGAACGTTTCCAATATTTTAAAAAAATTAATAGAGTTAGATTAGAGTTTTGGCTGAAAAAATGTATCAGACAAAGCTTTGGCACAAGAAAAGTCAACTCAAAGAAGCAATGTATTTTCAAACAAATTTGAAAAGGCTATATTATACATACATGGGTCATTTTTAGATTAAGGAGATGTAAAAAAGCTGGTTTTAACATCTGCTTTAAGTTCTCAAATGGAAATTCTTTGGGCTTCAATTGAAAGCAGAGGCAAGACATAAGACGTATATACAGACCAGGCTACTAGATTAAAAAAATTAGTTATCAGAAGAATCAGTAGACTGGAAGTTTCACCAAGATATCTCTTTTGTCTCCTCTGTTGAGTCTGTGCAACTCCTTAAGGGGAGAGCTGCACTTTGGCAAAAAATTCATTTGGTAATTTTCAGACAGGACACTGCGGACTTTAAAAGCTGAATTCCCCTCTCCTCACCCTACTCCCGTGCCTCCTGCTTAGGAATCTGACACAAGGGCTAGGATGAATGTGACTAACTCCAAGGAAAGTGACCTCAGCTTTGCACTACTGCCCATGAGGCAGAGCTGCAGAGGTGCTGACACCACTGTGCTGTCATGCAAACCAACCTGCTCAGGGTTAAAAGCAAACCAAACTGCAATGCAAGAAGAAACATCTGCCACAGCCGCTGGGTGCTTTAATCCCATTGCTGAGACCCTGAGATGGACCAACATCACCTGAATGCACCAGGAAGAGGCCAGTAGCTGCAGGGCCAGCGCCCAGGCATGATCCAGATCTCTGCAAAAGGTGCTGTGCTGCAGCCTAGCAGAGGTCAGTGGGAGTGCCTGATTTAATGATCCATTTGTTCATTCTAAAGAGAACAGGCAAGCATTTTGCCATCTTTACAGAGTTCATTCTGTAACCCCCATGCTATACCCCATGAGTGATATCACATTGCTACTTTCAGCCCATTAGATGTAGTTAAATGGGAGACATCACAGGGTTCAAAAGGAAAAACTGATAAATGAAAGATATTTCACTCATGCAACACTATTTCTGTACAGAAAGTGTAGGAAACAATGATAAATTTCAGTGGCAATAGACATCAAACAACCAGCTGCTTATAGCTCCAACTTCCCTCTGCTGGTGCTGAGCCTAAAAGCTTCCATCTTCTTCCATTTTGTTTTCAGGGGCACCTTGCAATTACTTCCCTGGGTTATATTTCCTTTTTTGTAGGAGGCTGGGCTATGTACCTGCTTATCTTTTTCTGCTTCATTTTGTGTGGTCATGGATTTTCAAGAATTGTTGCTATGCAGAGAGAAATGTTTCTGGGACTGCCAGAGCCATTCCGGGAAACAGAATTCTGTCAGTCTATCTGACCACATAACTACATTTCTCTGATATGTTTCAACAGGCTGCTAGCTGTGCTTCTAAGTAGTTTAAAAGCAAAATAGAGTGGAAACATCTCAGAGAAAATGGCCGAGAGAAAAGGTCAGTAATTTCCTTCTTAGAAGTCTCTGCAAAGACTGAGATGTTGCATTATATATTGATGACTGTTTTCTTCTACAAATTCCCCCACAGTCCTAGAGGTAACTAACACACCATGATATAACAGCTGATGCCACCATCCAATTCCATCTTTTATTAAGTCAGGCTCTTCAATTAGTGTAGCTTGAAGGTCTGTAGCATTTAAACAAGTCTTTTTTTTCTTTCCTTCATCTATATCACGTTCCCTTTTTAAAAGAGTTACCTGACATTTTAGGAGAAAATCACCCCAGAAGATAGACAGCTCAGCAAGTGTATCTAGCTGTGAAAAGAGACCACCAGAATATCAACCCACACTGAGACATTTTGTAGGAACACTCATATAAGAATGATATAAGGATGAGCTCATCTAAGGATAAGCTTATAATTTGATTTTGGTTTGGCTTGTCTTTCACCTTTTGAATCACACAAATTCATGCAAATCAAGTTCCCTGTACTTTATTTAGTCCTTTATAGAAATAAATTTATATTGTATGTGTCAGGAAAAAAAAATACCCTTTAGCTACTGTTATGTATTTGGTTATCACTGATGCATTACAAGTTAATGGATTTAATGGGATTTAATGGGAATGGCAAATTACTACTAAATACTATTCTTGAAATAGATATCAAAATTATCACCAGCCATAAAGCACTGCAGGAAAATGGGAAAATCCATGTCTCCAGTGCTAAAACATTAAGGGATTCTGAGGGAAAGTGGCAGTTCTCTGTCTATCCAAATCCCAGTCCCATAGATGCTGGTCTCACTGAGGCCAGAAGTAGTTCTAGGAGGTTTCTGTACAATTAAAAATTTACAGAAAAAGCATTTTAGCAGATTAGTGGGCAGTCGTTAGAAAGGAATTCCAGTAATCTATGAAGAGATGGGGCACCTTCATATATTCTTCTTATAGTCATGGCACTGTCCAGACAAAAAAAAGGCACAAAAAAAATGTTTTCTCTGCAATGCCTGAGTGTGAGAAAAAGTGTCAAATGTTTCAGTGAGTCTGAAGAAACAGGAAGAACTGCCAGTAATGTTCCACAATGCTCATTTTCCATCTCCAGATCCTGAACTTTCTGGATATGTGTCAATACTTCCATCACACCAGATCTGTTTGACACATTAAGGGAAGAATTATTGAAGCTTCAGACTATGACCTGTAGGCAAAGCTAACACTAGGAAACAATCTCCAGGAAATATAAGCTTGCAGCCATTCTCATGTTCAAAGGAGAACTTTAAAAAAGGGAGCCAGGAACTGGTTTTAAAGCTATTTTGTTCAGTTAATTTTGTCTTCAAGTCTCTTCTGAAGTAATCACCTGCTGATGTTGCCTTCCACTGGCATGCAGGTCTTTTGCAGTAGATTTCAAGTCGTAGCTGCAAAGGAGCAGTATCAGAACCAAGAGGAGTGTCTTCACAAATTCGGTCCCTATGTAGGAGTAAGATCATTAGCCACCAAGTAATGAGGAGCAACTATGCACAGATTTATGTAAACAAGTGTATACTTGCTCGAGAAGCTGCCTAATATTGTCACAGTTAATGCAGTCAGGAAGATTTCTAGGAACAAAATGGGATTAGGCAAAGGTGTGACAAAGCCTAAGTACGTGGAAAGCTCCCAAACAAGCTACCCCCCAAGGTGCTATGAAGAACAGCATACAGGATTGGAAGAGATGTTGAAAACTGGAAAGGTTAAAGATTGCAGCATAAATTGTGCAGAAAGAAGGCTGTTGTCTGAACTGTCTAAATGACAATGCTTTTGAAGAGAGACATCTCAGCAGGAACTGGGCTTTCCTACAAGCTTGGTTCTAGTTGCAGGTTTGAGATTTGTGGCACAGAGCATCACTCTACAATACACCTGCAAAACCTGCCAAACCAGAGAGGCCAAAATAGACACAGCACTATGACACCCTGAAGGCAGGATATGGAGGGCCACTGCTCCCCAACAACCCAACATGAGGCAACAGCCCCTCAGGTGTCCCTGCTCTCTGAACACGGCTGGCAAACACTGCTTCCTTTAAGTATTAGGGCTTTTACTCAGACATCTGTTTCAGAGACTTTTGGGATTCGTCCAAGTCTTGCCATCTTTGCTGCTCCTTCAAGCACATGCCAATCCATTGAAGACAAATGCCTTAAAATCTGAAAGAGTTTTGTCATGGTACTTACTGTTTGAATGTTAATTTTATTCCTCTTCATAACCGCTAAAAATTCATTCTAATATTTCTTCTTGAACTTAGTTTCCTCTAACCCATCACTCTCTTTCCTTCAACTCTCAAAGTATTGCTCTTCAGAATCTTCTTATTTGGGAATTTTTAAAACATATCCCCTGAAATTTTCTAGTACAAAGCTCGGACTACAATAACAATCAGAAATTTGTTATACTGTGTATCTGAGAGCAAGTCCCCCTTCTCAGCCCAGCTGCTGCTTTGTAGAATGACATTACTTAAACTTGAAAATAGTGGGAGCACAGCAAAGATTGCCAAACATGCTGAAAAATACTTTGAGATTTTTCTGTGTAGACATGGTGGTATAAATATTGGCACCTGGTTGAGCAGACTGATAATGTTGTATGGATAGTAATTCCTCTTCCCATTTTATTATCTCTGCTATCCAAAGCTGAGACACCCCTCTGAAAAGAACAAAGCATTTTATCCTGGAGTACAAACCCAACACCTATCATCCATGAAAAATTCCAGGATTTTGGATAAGTATCAACCCTGTCAGGTCTTTACCCCTAACCCACCTCTGGCCCCAAAAAAACTCTTGCAGGCTATTTTTCCTCCTTTTTAGGAGGTATATAAAACAGAGACTCAGGTGTACCACTCTGGAGACATAACAGGAGGACAAGATGAAAAATGCAAGGGACACCTGGCCCTACTTATGTAAAGTACCCAAAGACAAGGCTGCTTCCATAATCATTTCTCTGTACATTTTACCATGACACCATTACAGTTCAGATGGAATAAGATGTGATGACATGTCAGATGCGGGCCAGCAAGAGAGCAGACATTAAATAAGCTGCAATATTGCTGAAGCCACATTAGGACACACTGCTCAGCTCCCATCTTCAGACAGACACAGCCACAAAAGAGAACATATGCGGCTGCAAGACACAGCAGTGAGAGTTTGGAAAGCCCTTGCTGGGGCAAATCAGCCCAGGGCAGGGACTCCCTGCCCACAGGCAGGAGCTGCATCAGACCTCTCCCGAGCCCTGCCCTAAAGATCTTGACAGCCACATTCAACTCTGACAGCACAGAGGCAGATTAATATTTTACCATCTCATGTGGAGACAAAATCTAGTCTGGCTTATAAATACATTATTGAAAAAACATGTTCTTTATGCTAGAAGAAAAAGAGCCAATGTTTGCTGAATCAACTTGAAAGGCCTGTCCCAAAATGACCTGAGCTGTGAGACCCAAAACATTGCTCCAGCTGCCTACTGGCACTGCAAACATGGTTTCTGGCATGGCTTCAAATCAGCACAGAGACTCAGGAGAAAGCCAGCATTTTTTGGACCCAAAGATTCTAAGGGTCTTTTCTATGGTTCTATAAATGGTTCTATATTTCTGTGATTTGGGAAGAGCATAGAGCGAGTTGCTTTCACCATTGCTACTCATTCTTAGGAGGCGGGAACACTGCCATGTTTTGGCTTGTTTTATGTAGTGTGACCACCTCTACCATCCATTGAGAGCTAGCAAAACTTAAAAAAGCAACTGTCAACAGAAGCAAACAAAAACAGGCAGAGAAGAGACTGTAATGTAAGGGAAAAAACTCATCTCAAAAGTCTCAAATACCCTCAAAATAATAGTTAAATGTGTGATGGCCACTAACACCAGTAGCATAATATACAATCTTTTCTTAAAATAATATGGAAGCAAGATCCACTAAGCAAAAGCAATATTCCACTTTGGCAAATTCTTTTCTCTTAGAGAATGGATGGACAAGCTCTCTCACATAGCCTTTACCTAACAGTGTTCTTACAGGTCTTACCAGCATATGGTGAGAAATGGCAGGGATATATGCAATGGGAGAAGTTTGCAAACACAGTACAGACACAAGGCAGAGTACTATTTTAATTTGTAGTTCTATTTGTATTGCAAGACTTGCAACTGAAAACATGAAAGAAAAGTACAGCTCGCATGTTGGTAGCGCCCTTGAGGGAAACAGCAGAACAAATTACAAATACTGGTCAGCCAAGCTTATAGGTTGCCCAGAAAGAGCAAATGGTGGTGCAACCACGAAATGCCTGACCTAGCTGAACAGCCAGATATGGCTTTACTGTGTATCATAGACCGTGAAAAGTAAAATATACATAGTCATGGAATGATTCAAAATGGAAAATATCTTGTTATGTAATTTAGTCAAAGCAGAGACAATATTTGGCCTTGCAATACCAAATTACCATATTCACTATGAGAAATATCTGTGTGTCAGATCCAATAGAGCACTTACATGTTATAAATTAATCATACCTACTAATATGAACAGAAAAGTGACAAGATCATATTTAGATGAGTTACCTACTTTGTGAATGAAGACTAGAAAATTACCTGTCTTGTGAAATCCAAGTTCTGTTTCTCCAAATCAGTGTCCCCACCATCATTTCTATGTCCATCACAGGCAGAATCACTGTTTGCATGAACAGGAGGAAGCTTCCCATTGAGACATCACACTTCAGCTGAAGATCAAGGCATCTCTTTTCCAAAACTATCCTTGACTTCCACCTTGGTGCATTGGTGTCAGATACAAGAATGCATACAAGAATGCAAGTAGCATTTGTACCTGGGTCCTGGTCTTCTGTAGAAATATATCAGAAGGAATAAACAAAAGGAGAACACTTTTTTCTTCTATCATTTTTTATTCTATACTCCTTGCCTTGAAATCTCCTTCAAAAAAGGATCTTTACCAGTTTATTTATAGTCATTTGCAATCAAAGAATCTTATTTTCATGTTTATGAGAAATCATGAATAAGAAGCTTGAGAATTATCCAATACAGACATCCTGTAAACTGGACAGATTTCTCAGTAAACCTCATTTTGCTTTAATGTCAATATACTTGAGACTTGTATCATATTTGGCCAATTATGTTGCTTTTAAAAAAAATTAATGATAAGTAACCACACCAAGAAAATCCATAACATAACTGTGACTAAAGTCTCTAAAAACCTTATCTCATAAAAGCATGTTTTTAATAAATACATGTTTTCATAAGTCTTCATTAATCCTCACATTGACATTCCTAGAATAGAGGAGACCAATCAAAAAATGAAGCCTTACAAAGCACTTCTTACGGTTTGCATTAGCTGGGAAAGGTGTTCCAGTGGGACAGAGGCTATATCATTATGAGAACTGAATAATTCAACTGATTTCAGCTAGTACAGAAATTAACTTTGGCTGCATGGCACAATGTCCTTTGATGAACATTCAAACCAATGGAGAGTGGGATAACATTTAAGAAAAAAGCCCTTGCCAACAATATCAGTGGGCTCCAATGTCCCAGTCCACATAGATAAGATCAAAACAGCTATCAGTGCTCTCCAAAACAATCTACAAATAAAAACATATTAACTTTCCTTCAGCCTTTAATTCTCTTAATCTAGTCCCAATACTTGTGACAGATCTAAGGACAAGGAGCAATGAACACAGGTTCTATTTTGTTTTTTGTTTTGTTCTATTTTGTTGTATTGTTTTGTTTTGTTTTGCTGTCCCATCCTGTACGGGAAAGGAACTGGAACTCGGATCAGTTAATCTCGGGAGAATTCTGTCAAAAAACTAAGCCAACCACCACCCTTTCTATCTTTTCTATATAATTAGTATCATTTTCATTCAAAAATGTCTTAGCTGTAGTTGTACATTTCTCCAAATTGGATGTAGCCAGCACTTAGAACATGGTAAAATAAACAGTAGCTGCTCTAGAGAAATTATCTTCTGAAAGGTACACAGGCTAATGTACATGTTCTTAGTTTAATGTACCTGCATGGAAAGCAAGAAGAGAAGGTTTACATGGGAATTTGGTAAAAATTTCTACAGAAGCACTGCATCTGAAGCAATACGTACAAAGATGAAAAAAAAGCTGGTTAACTTAAACTGGGAACTTTTGGTGCAGGGAAAAATTGTTTGGCTTGAAATGGAGTTATTCCTGCTGTAAAGGAACAGCCTCAGGAAATACCATGGGAACTACCAAGGAGAAGAGCTACTTTAAAGTGCAGTTAAGGTCCATGGGAATGCATACATAGCCTTACCCAAGCATGAAGTTAAGTGCCTCCGTCTCTCCAAAATGAAGACAGGTATTGATGGGACAAGAGACCTCAGTGGAAATGGCACAGAAGTACCTATGGAGAGATCCATCGTTGCAGCTGCTGTTACTGCTGCATCTGCTGTGATTAAAATAGGGAATGAGGAACAGATTTATGTACATTTCTGTTGCAGAAATCTTAACACTCTCTTTTTGTTAACTTAAGCTCCAGAAATGTGCCTGTATGGTGCTCTCAGTTCACCCATAAATTGGAGGTGGGTGGAGGGTTATGAAAGCAATGTCCTACAAAGTTACATACTGGCAGCACTACAGTCCAGTGCAGACATTTGTCAAGCCAAGCCATATTGGCACAGAGCAGCTGGAGCCGCATCCATGCTGCCCAGGCTGGCTGGGCTTTGCTGGGAAGGTCTCACAATCCTCACAGGAAAGAATGGACAGCCCACTGTGTGACATGAGACAGGGCCTCTTCTGCAAGCACAAAAATTCAGCCCAGGTGGAAATTATCCTTATTTTTCCTTTTTTTCTTTTTTATTTTTTTTTCCTTTTTTTCTTTTTTCTTTTTTTTTTTTTTTTTTTTTTTTTGGTTTTTTTTGTTTTTTTTTTTTTTTTTGAGGGGAGAGAGAGAGACTATTTAAAGTGAGTGTGGTTTCTAACTGGTGATAATAGCTCCCTGCTGATAAAAGCTATCTCTAGCATACTGAGCAGATGGCAAAAAGCAACAACAAGCTGTTTCTCCTCATTTTATCCTTATGTGTCCACCATAGCTTAGAAAAGCTGGAGCTTCTTTTACAGGTGAAATTTAAATACATTTTTCTTCTTTGTCCTTTTCTCCCCCCTCCTCTTCCAAACACACTACACAATGAATTCCCTCCCTCTAGTTAACTATACATTATTTCCAACCACATAGAAATGGAATTACAAGCTGAAGAAAGAACACAAAAAAGAAGCCAAGCTTTCATAAAAGAAGGAAAGGGGCTGGGAGAGGAAATGGTATGTACATTGAGTGTGCCTGCTGTTTCTCAGCTGGAAAGTAGAGGAAGAACACAATGTACAATTTATTCCATAAATTGAATTATCTGCCTTCTTCTCACACCACAGTTGTTCATAGCCACAGCAGTGACTGCGGATACGCTGTGTAAATACATTGCAATCCTCCAGCTCACTGAGATTTATTCACCCCAGATTGTTGCAAGTCCAGTGCATGGTCAGCCATGCCAGAATCTGTCTAGCAATGATTCCTGAACTACATCTGGTTTGTTTGCAACAAATCTCTCACATATGCGCAACATACCCTGTCAAGAAAATAAAATCAATGAAACTCAGTATAAGAAATAATTAAAAGTGGAAACATCACCTTGTTTAGCTGTTGGAAAAACACTGACATGAGGACAAAACTATGTAAAAGAGTCCTTGGACTTCCTTAAGGCTAGGAATTCCTTCAAACTAAAAATCACAGAGAATAAAAAGCCAAGCCTGTACAAAAAAAAAAAAAAAATAGAAGTGATGTAAATACTGTGCTATTCATCCCTTTCTAGGGAATAGTCTCACTTCTATCAGGAGAAAGAAGCCTATTCACTTACAGAAGCTCTGAATCATTTGCAGAGAGAAGGAGGAAGCTTTTCAGGCCTGCTTTCTAATACCTTACAACTTCTACCTGTGGAAAAGGTACTGAAGAGTATTTCTAAATATTTCAAATATGTCATGAGAGTTATCTGGAAACAGTTATGTTTTCATGCAAGTCTAGTCTTTAAAAATCAATTGAGAGCACAGCCTCTCTTAAAGGCACAGCAACTTTCTCATCTGCCACAGATTTTACCAAAGAAATATCCTATATCCTAGGCTTTGCAAGTTAGTACACTGGAAAATAGGAAAATATTAAGAAAGAGCACAAGGAGGGAAATTGTTTGAAAGCTGTTTTGTGTCTCAAAAAACTTATCTAGGTGCTTGCTCTCAGCAGAATTTGGGTTTGACAACCCAAGCATGAGGCAAGAGATTGACTTTGGGAGTAGAGACAGGAAGGATGGGGCGAGAAGAAGGACATGGGAAAACTCTGGGGAGAAGGATTCAGAAAGCCTTCATTGTCCCATTGGCAGAGCCATGTGTGCTCACCTGCCCTTCTCTCTGGCTTGCACAAATCAGGATGCATGGCAATGGCTCAGTGATGCAGGCAGCACTGCTGCCTCTAACAGCCTGCTTCTCCCAGCCCTGGAGCCAGGTGCCATGTGGTTACACACAATATCCAGAGAAGAACTGGAAGAACCTGGAAGAACTTCAACAGTGTAACTACATTTTTGCTACAGGCTTAGGTATGAAAAGCTTTTCTCACAGTGGAGTAATACCAATACCCTAATTCCAAGCTGTAAAAGTGTTTCAGTGAACTGTAGCCTGCTGTTCAATACTGAACTGCCAGTATTGCAGTGTAACTGCACCAGCTAATAATGACATGCAAAATGAAACTCATCTACTGAAATTTAGACACCTAAAGCACTACTCATGCTTGACCATTTTCACTTGTTTTCTTCCACTGATTATATACAGAGCTCAAATTGACCTGCTGAGGTGTGGACCTGTGCACGTGTCCAGATCACCAGACAAGTGTTGCCCAGTTGATGCTGATGCTGCAGCAGTCAATATAAACATAATTTGCCTGATCTGATGTTATGTGCTAAACAATCCTTATGAAAAACCATACAAGTAGTGATTAAGCACAGCTAGTACTTTTCGCAGAGGTACTATCATTTTGAAATAAGGACAGTACTGATCTGACATCACTGAAGGCAGTGCAGTGAATTATGAAGGGATGGGTGTACTATCCTTTCAAAGACACAATTGTCAGAGAAGGTGATTATTACCTTAGAAATTATATATGCTAAAGCTTTTCCACAGCAGGTACTTTTTGCTCAAAACAGAGCAATGGAAGTTTTAATGGCTCACGTTGTATTAACCATCAAAAAAAAAAGGAAAAAAAATACACAGCTCCAGATAGAAAATAAAAGCCAATGATTGCTTTCAATTTCAGATAGTTTAGTCATTTCTGGATTCTTAATGCATTTAGCTGCTCTCTGGTTTTAAAATCTTTGTGGGGAGCATGAGGGATAAAGAGACCACTTTGTAGTAAAAAAAATATATCTATCTACATTATTAGAGGTTTACAGGGGAATGGAAAGGAAGTAGTCATATTTGGCAAATTTAAATACATTTTTAAAATTAAGTTATGTAGTTTCTATTCAAGACTTGATTTTTAAAGAATTGCAAAAGTCTTCTGTTATGTAGAGATTCTGCCTCAGTGGATCGGGTGAAATTGTACCTGCTGCTTGCTCCTTAAATTCAAAGTAAATTCCCTAAGAAAAATCCTGCTAATGTGAATTTTGAAAGGCAATTTCAGAGATATTGACATTGCTCATCTTACTGCTTGATGCACTCACAAGAGCCAGGTTTGCAGAGAAAGACATTAATCACTTTCTGCACTCTCACTCTGGGAGAGGAAGCAAAATATCAACAAGAATATTTGAAAAACGTGACTGTCCCAAGTAAGTCACAGTGGGTGGAAAAGTGTGGCTTGAGAAGGAAAAAGAGCCACAAACTCACATTATCTATATGGATAAGCATGGATTGACATGGTGTAAAGCATGTGCACATTGTGGAAAAAAACCCATTATCATGTCCCATCCTTTGCAGCTCATGAATCCAAAACCAAAAATAATGTATAGGTTAGTCAGAAAGAAAACAAAATCCTACACACAGAAAGGAAAGGGATCAAAAAAAGTTAAAAATATCTTTTCAGAACTTCATAGTTCAGTGCACTCTCCGTTTTTCAAGAACAAACCATGAACTGAAGACATACAAGTTTCAGTTGTGTTATTCATTAATCCAAATGTTCCTGAGCGTGTTCTTTTTTAAATTTCATAAATCTTCCATTAAGTGTTTTGTACCCCAGAATTAATGATCCTTTTAAATGATTTATCTTTGTCATTGCTGCAAACCTGACCTATTCAGCTTATCTACTTTGAAGCTTCCTTAGGACTAATCAGCTGTCTCACTTCAGTGTCCCAAAACCCCTTGTTTTGTCTTCCTTTCAGGATTTTCTAAATGACTAGAAAAAGCACAAAACCCAGGAAGACAGATAAGACTTTAGAAGGCTATAAAAACAGTGAAAGTCATTAAACCTGTTAATCAACACACTACATGCACATGGGGGAAATTATTTTTGATAACATTGTGGTAGTTTTCCCAGAAAATGAAAGAACTAAAAGTGAAAGATACATGTTCATATTAATAAATAGAGTCTTTGTAATTAGAATCTGCTGCTATAGCATTTACTCATGCCCTGTAAGACCGGCCCGCTGTCCACCACATGTAATACAACTACACCTATCACAGGGTTAACCCCATTATTTGGATGTAGATAAAAGCATAGACAGGGCCTATTTAGGTCATTGGACAACTCATTTATTCAAAAGTGAAGAACACATTTGAATCACAGACAAGTCTATGAGTCATGTCTAAAAGCCTGCTTTTATGGACCACGATCATCATCTTGTACATGGAGTGAAAATTCACAGTTTAACAGCCACATTGATAAGCATACTTCCTGCTGGATGAGACAAAACAGACTTTTCATCTAAATCATTATATGGTTTTCCAGAGGCCTTTCACAATCTCCATGGCTTAGAAAAATTAAGCACTGTATGATTTTTGTGAAGAAGTGCTCAGTGTACAAGCTAGCTAAAAAAAGGAATTAATGCTCCTAACTTACAGGATTTTCCTGAGATTATTGTTTTTTCCACAAAGCGGGATCAAAGTTCTTGTCACAGCAAAGTTTTTCAAAGGAAAGCTATTCCCATATAAAATCTCTGCTTTGCTGGCAAGGAGAACACTGGTTCCCAATATAGTTTTAAATTATTTCACTCTAGCTGAGACCCAAAACAGGGTCTCACCTACCAAGAGTATCACTGAACAGACTGTAAGAGCTGTTGTCTACCCCAAGGTCTCATACACCAAGTAGAAAACAAGAATATTGCATGCATTTTTCACTTTTATTTAAGTATATATAGATATATATTTCTTGAATCCTCTTTTTTTTCATATTTTGATGACTTGATTACCAAAATAACTATTAATCATCTATAGACTGCAATATTTTATTTTACAGCTAAAATCACTACTGCTCAGCTTATGGGAACATGAATGAAAATGGGCAAGAGTGTTTCATTCAGGTGCTCACTAATATTTTAAACAGAAATATAAGGGAGAATTGAAAACTTAAACATTATCATCATGATGAACATGGTAGATGGTGTGTAATTAAAAAGTGGGGCTTGCCAACTGACTCCAGGCAGCTCCTGAATACACAATGTTGCATATTTTATGAAGATGGTGAGTCTGCCCCAAAACTAGAGGCATAGTCTTCAGAATTGCCTCAAAGTTGTGAAAGCAAAGATCTCTCTAAACAGAATGAAAAATTAGGTAAATTGCAATTGAACATATTTCTACACCTACAGAAAAGGGAAACCACCTGAAAATTACTGGTATGTGATTGTCTTTCACATTCACTTTCCCTCTCAATTTATATTCCTTTCTTCAAAAATCCTTACATTAAAAAAAAAAAAAAAACATGAAATCTAGAGCTGACAGCTTAGCTCATTTGCCTATTTTTTTTCCTCAAAGCAGTCAATACTTTTCCTTTCCATCCCAACCTCAGAGTGATAGTGCCAGTGTGTGGGTGTTCAAGCAGAAATATTATCACTTGTTCAGCCCTTTAAAATATAATTTCTGGTGTATAAACAAAACATACAAAGAAACTAAAATAAAGGGTAATTGTTTTTCTTGCCTCTGTGTGCTGCAGCAGTTTCTTCTTTGACGGAGCCTGTACTGAGTGGCTGCTCCTCAAGCTTGGATGGAAAGGTTTCTGTTCATAATTTTATCCTTCTCTGAGTTGGATTATATTACTGAAAATTAACAGTCAGAAGGATTTTTGACCACTATAAGAGTAGAACAGACAAGATCAAAAATGTTTCTTTTTTTTCTCTTCCTTTTCATTACCTTTGTCATACTTTGTTAAGTATGCAAACATGTTCTGGAATAATAACTGTCTAGCATTAAATTGCAAATTTTGCTACAAGTGTTGACTACTCTACTAATAGGTTGTAACTCATGAAACTACTTCTTTTCCTGCTGCAAGGAACTACTACAGAAACAGTCAAAAAACCCCTAAACCCTGCTAAAAACAATTCAAATTTTAAATGTCTACCAAATTGCACAAAGGTATAGTCTCCAAACCATACAATGACTTACTTGCATTCCTGCAGCATGGCTGCAGCTTATTTCCTGCCAATAGTCTCAACAACTGCAGTGAAACTATTCATAATCTCAGAACAGAAAAGGTAGGAAAGTGCTCTGCTGGACTTAGATGAAAGTATTCCTCACATCAGAAAACAGGGCTGCAAGCTCAGGCCAACTACATTACATGCTTGAAGGTCTAAAGAGTCCTCAAAGCACTGAAAATAAATGTCAAGTGAATAGGGTCAGCTCAGGGCATGAAGACCAAACCAAGCATAATTTAATTTCTTTTGCTTTGGCTTTCTCTGGAGCAAATTCAACCAAAACCCACTCAGGATATTTGATGTAGTAGATAAAGGGCAACAGTAAAAATTAATCTAACATTTCATTCAAGGTAGTTGGAGAATACATTTATGTCTGTTCTGTGGTATAAATTAACTACCTTCAAGCTCTCTTCAGAGAAGAGAAGGTCAAAAAGACTTCATGAGAGATTAAAGGTCTCTTATCACCATTCCTCCATCCATTTAGGAAAGGCAAAATCCTTTGTGCAACAGGGCAGTTTAATCAAGATCACTTACAACTTAAAATCTGAGCAAAGATTTAAAAAAACCTACAACCCAAATTCAGAATTCAGGTGTTTTTTCTGGGGACCAGCTGCAAATAAAAGATTTTAGAGTGGCCTGAAACACAGTTGTATGCATCTGTGTGCTGCCAAGAGAAACAGAGGAAAGCAAAGAAGGCCTGAAAGAGTTGAAATAAATCCAAGAGCATGAACAGACAGTCCCCATGAGAAGAAGCCTGGCTGAACACAGAGAGCTTTGTTGCACAGAGAGAAACATCCCCGTGCATCTATCTGCATCACCTGAAGCCATGAGGACTTGCTCAGTGGCAGCACACAGTGCCAAGGAGAAACTCTTTCGGCACACCCATATCTCAGGCTGGCAAAGGTGAATGGGCTTTTGTCATAAGGGAGCTTTCTAGGGCAGCTTAATAGCATCTATTGTGCAAGTTCTGTTTAAACTCTTGTCTCTAAAAACGTGGTTTCTTCCCTGCAGGACACAGGTGGCCCAACATATTCCTGTTCTCAGATGTGACATTTCAGCCTTAAGAAACTGCCTCATCTGCAGCAGCAACCAGAGCGCTGGTGTCAGAAGAGAACTTCACTATTCACTGTAGCTGTAGTAACACCCTGACAGCAATTCATCGAGTCCAAAGGAGAACAGTCCCATATTCCTACAGGCAGATGACAAAATATCCCCTATTTCCATCCAGATCTGGTGATCTTACAAGTCCACTGCATGAAAATAAACCAAATTTTCCTATAACCATTGCTTCCGTTTTGGTAATTGGGATTAAAAGTGAGCACATTTGAAGCCCTTGGGAGAAGCAGGAGGTAATGTAACACTATTATCCAAGAGATGGCTTCAGTTTTTACAGGCTGTGACTCTTTAAAGAGGTTACATCATGTCAAGCTACTGCTGAGGAAAGCAACTAGAGAGAAGCAATGCCAAAAGCCACAGATGACATACAGCTACCTAACTGGCCAAACTGAGAGGAAGCCTCATGAAAATTGTTACTACATAATGTCACTTGGATTAATTTGTGACAGTTTCCTAAAGAAAAGAGAATAGAAAAAAAAGTAGAGCTGACAAGAGCTTAAATGTTCAGCATTTATAGGCAGTGGGCACCCTGTTGTTACTGTGAGCATGAGCTGGGCAGGTCTCAAGAGCAGTCACAAACAGACTAACATTACACAGACTCTCTGTCTGTCAAAAGTATCAGCTGAAAATGATTTTCAGGTTAACAGCTATTTATCAAAATAATACAGGTATATCAAGACAGCCATGAAAAATTGCTAGGTACTTAATGTCTTTCATGGTGATTATTTCAGTGAATTATTTCACAAATTGATCCTCTGTTCCACAGGTTTATCCAAATATCTGTCTTTGAATAGCTCAGAGGAGAAGTTTTCTACCGAGGGGATCTGTGAGTTGTTTCCTCAAAGCAACTGGCAAAAGGAACTGTTATGTCAAACACAACTGCCTGTGTTTGACATAACAATCCATGAATATCAGTCACAAAAGGCAAAATTTTTAACAACAGACATGGAGCATCAAGATGTCTTTTTTGCATACAGATAAACTTTGTTTATTTACTAGAAAATAAAAATATGTTTAACAGGATGTTCCTTCTTGTGTTTTCATAAGGACCAAAAGAACTAAGCCATGTACTGAGGTACGGCGGAGCTGGGATACTCCTGTTTACAGAGCATCAACCTCTTCCCAGGCCCCTCCTGACAACCTATTCACCAGCACAGCCTCTTCACCAGACCTTTCTACTCAAGTGCTCAAAACAGCCACAGTGTGATACATTTGCTAAAAGTTTCTTTTTCCCCTTTGCTTCTGGACATCTTTTGTCTGCAGAATTTCCACACTCACAGGCTCAAAGATCCTGTTCCCTGCTTAGCAACATAAAGGATGTACCTCCTGCTGCTTTCCCCCCACAGGAGAAAGCTCAAGGGGTCTCAAAATCTTTAAGGAAGCCTCTGAGAGGGCATATAGGTGCAGCATGGAAGTCCCAGATCCTGCCCAGGGTGACAGAGCACCTATTCCCATATTGCGAGAGGTGACTGAGTCATTTCTGCACTCCCCAACACCACAAAATAAAGGGTTCTTCCCACCCCTTGTCCACCCTTTCTGACATGACACAGTGACTGGCTGGGAGCGATTACAAGAGGTCATTTAATCTTTCTGCTTGCCCAGGGCAGGCTGCTGATGACACTCCTGGCAAGTGCTTGTTCAAGCAGTCCCTAAAAACTCCCGCCACATCCCCAGACATTGTGTCTCACAGCTTCTACAGCCCAGTGCTCTATGCTATGCAAGCCAGATTATCTATCTCCTTTTTCTCTCAGCGTTTGAATTAACTTCCTCACCCTTTCAGAAAAACCTGAAGACATTGCATCTTCCCAAAGATTTTTTCCTGTGCCTGCTGCTCTCACAGCCAAATGGCCAGGGATTCTGGTCCTGAAAAATTTCAGACTTCTACTGTCTACCTGATTTATATTTTTTATGTTGGTTCAAGGGATTCACAGACTCACCTTGCTGCTATTAAGAGCTGATATCAGGAGCATCAGAGCCTTCACTTATTTCCTCTGGCAGAGCATGACAGCATTTCTATCAGAAACCACATTTCAGGAATAAAACTTCTACCTCTCCAAAGGAGTCAGTGCTTCCCATGACACTCAAACTGCAGCAATCCCAAGAGGCTACCAATTCCCAGTCCTGTGGGCATTAGGAGGCAATGCAGACCCGCCCCTTCTCTTTTCTAGCATTCACATGCCCTCTGGATGAGGCTGAACCAATACAACAACAGGACCATATTCTAGTTCCCCAGGAAAGGAGGAGATATTTCCCCCTGAAAGATCAACATAATATACACTTTTGCATCCACAACATAAGAGCTCCTCAGGCACAACTGATATTAAAAAGGCTAATTGAGGATTGTCTGAGAAAATACTGCAAGGTCTTGGCCATGAAGCTCTGAAAAGAAAATAAAATGACACCAAAAAAATCATAAATAAAAAAAAAAGTGAAAAGGAGACTCTTGCCTTAGGGATTTAAAACATGTTAAAATGAAAGCCCCGGGGTCACACTGTGTTAATTCCTTAATTTTTCACAGGAAATAAATTTATGATAATATTTTTCTGAAGACAGTTCATTATTCCGGGCTCATTAAAAATCAATAGTCAGGAAGACTCCATTGCTATGCTGCTTTCTGTATTGTAATTAAATCCTTTAACTGCATTCAGACAGAATAATTACACACTCCAGGATGCATGAGTGGCTGGTTAGAGCTTTCTCCTGTGCCTTACAGTTTCCCAGGGTGCTATACAGTCTCATTTCTAGCCACATCTATCAGTCAAATGAACCTCCAGAGCACAATATTATTTCCCCTGCAACAATTATATTCTTATCTAGAGTATCTTGACCAAAACCAAACAGCTTTTAGAAAAGTACATTTTTATTAAACCAGATCTTTTTTTCACCTTAGGATAAAAACAAGAATATGCATCCTAATCAAACATGAAATAACCTTATATAAACTTTATCTTTCATGGAATTTAGAGCTTGAGTGTTTTGTTTTTGTGGAGGTAATGCATGTAGAAGAACAGCTTATTATACCTCAGACATCTGATTTTAACATAAAATGCTCTGTGTACTAAATAAATCTCTGTACTTTCACTTTCTCTGGTATGAGTAAACAATTTTCCCTCCTGGTCATCTGTCTGCCTCAATTCAGTCACACAAAAAGGATACCAAAAAGCACAGTGCGGTTTTTTATCTTCGTTTCTCATATATTTAACAAACATTGGCTGCTCTACTTGCAAGTATCCGCAGAGATGTGTCATGATTATATTACTGAAACAGAAAATTAATAGATTGAAGCAAATGTGTATTCCATCAGTAACCCCAAATTGCAGCAGCCATAGAATGACAACAAAATTAAGATTTTACAAAAGACCTAAAGCTTAATTTGCTCACCATGTCTGCTAGAAAATTGCTAATACTACTTGTAGTCTCCATTCTCATAATGGCTGCACAGAGATATCATTACATCCAGATTGTTTTTTTTCTTTTTCTTTATATATACACTGCCTACGGTGTAATGGAATAAATTACTAGTTATGGAATTTTCAAATGCCCACAAATTTCAATCACTCCTCCCCCTTTTCTTTTTCAGTAATTTCCTTTTTTAGAAAAACCTAAATTAGTATCTATATACAGCTATAAGAAAAAAATTTCACTACTTGCATTTTCCTAGTATTTTGTATTCATTTTAATGTGATCATGTTTGAAAAGTGAGGTGAAGGGCTGGAAAACATTTGTTCTAAGAATTCAGAAAAATCTACTCTTTATGATAATTTTGACCTACTAATCTCTTACCATGAAGGCAAATCCCTGAATACTAAACTTAGATGACTCTCAGAGTGAATTTCTTAATTTCAGGTCACTGCAACCATGTAAATATTCTGCTAACTGTGCTGGCTGATTTACTTCTCCCTTCTCTCTTCCAACACAACTTTTACTCCACCATCTCTGCTATCTTCATTTTCAACGCATGTCAATTTTAAGATTTAGCTCTCAGTTTAATGAAATACGTACTGGCAAAGCCAGCATGGGTTTTCCTCTTTCCAGGTAGGAGCATAAATAAACCTAGCCTTAGTGATGTGAAATATGGATGCTGTGGTATTCCAAGAAGACATGATTGCCTAAAGTAATGTTGAAAGTAAGGCTTTTTAAGTGTGTTGACTCAGGAGAAAAAAGGAAGAAAAAACACCACCAATGCCCCTTCTGCAAGGAAGACATTTTGATTGTCAGAATCAGGAAAAAAAACTCCAAGGATGCATATCATCCAGATCTCCCCTGCAGTGCATGGGTGAGTGTGGCTTTCTCAGAACGTGGGTTTCTCTTCTTCAGATGTAATGTCTGTCTCCTCGGGAGGAATGGCCCAAAATAAGCATGTCTTACAAGCAGTCAAGAGAAAATGGCAACACTACCAGAATTAAACCACACAAGCTGCATTTCTAGCCCATCTGTTTTATCTAGCAAATTCTCTCCACAAAACACCTCAGCCTCAGAAAAGCAATTTTTCTTCAACCTCTTTCCTTCACAATAGTATTCAAACTTTCTATGTCTGGCCCTCCAGGAGCAATTAGGACAATTGAGAGTTATTTAGAAGAAGAGCAGAAGCGTATAAGCCATCTGATTTCCCTCTGAAGAGACACATGTACAACAAGAAGAGAGGGAAGGGGGGAAATGGCAGACAGAAACAATGGAAAAGGTGAAGACAGGTTAAGACAGTCTTTTGATCAGCACATACCACTCACCTGTCAGCAGTTTAGAGACCACCCAGCCACAAAACCTTACCACACCAGCCTGTCACTCCTATATCAATCCTTACATCAACTCATCTTTTTTACATTTCCTCTCTTATTATTATTTTTTTTTTTTTTTCAGTCTAGATTGTGCTTTAAAAGGTGTTCAGACATTACTAAAACTTGCCAAGTAGCAGCAGTGGTGTCTAAGGGCACTTGCTGTGAAAGACATATACTAGTCCTCTTTTAACTCATCACTGTTCTGCTTATGTTCAGAGACATTGCAGACACACAACTTCCAGCCCTCCCCAGCACTCAAGGTCAAGTTAAGGTGACATACAACTCCACTGCAGGCCCACTGTCTCCTGTGCTTAACCTGAAAACATGAACCAAAGCCAGTGACAGGAAGTGTCCAGTTGTTTGATTTGCTCTGAAACCTGTCATTATTTTATCCTTTAGCCAATCTAGTCCCTCAATACATCTGCTCTGTTTAAACAGTCAAAGGGTCCTACTACAACCACAGAAATACACAGACTCTGATAGGAGCAATTAGGTGTAAGGATTTAAAAATAATAGCAGGAGGAAGTGCCAAAACAAATAAGATGCCAAAGGGGTTCTGCCTTGGAGCCTCCTCTTTGCATTGCAAAGGCTCAAAGACCAGACACCTGGGAAACTGGAGCCATGGGATTCATTTATACTTCCAAGTGGGAACTTGTCTTATATAGCTTCAAAAATACACACTGCAACAACAACTTGCAAGTGGTAATGTCTTAAGTTGTTCAAAGAGTGTGTTTTCCACCAAACTCTGTCCCACTCAACTTCTGCTCAAACAGGGTATTTTCAGTACCTCTAGTCAGCAATATGCTTTAACATGTGGTAGATAAAATGGCCTGCAAAATTACACACAGATATTAGTTATTGTTCCCTTGCTGTTCCAAACAGGATTAATGGCTGTTAGTACAAACCACTGCTTGTTTGCAGGCTGGAGCCTTCTACATATCTCAAACCTAAGCAGGTGAGAACAGAGAACAACATTCAACACATGACCCATCAAAGCATTCAGCTGCAGCAGGACTAATCACTAGTGGGAGCCTCTGGGACTGTCACAGGAACAGATTTTGATATTTTTGTCTTTAAGGTGCTGCACTGATACACACTGAAACTGCACAGTCCAGCCAGAAGAAATGAGCCCAAATTAGGGACTGCTGGATAAACATTGTACCTCCTTCACAGCAGTCAGAGAAGGTGATCATAATGGTAGTAGACTTCAAGTCTGTGAAGTTGTGTTGTTCTGCTTACACAGAGCACTTACACATGCAGCTGAATAAATTGCCTTGTAAACTTTTAGAATACAAAACTGTAAAAAAATTGTTGTGAAGGACTATTTTGTGTGGGAGAGGATCACTGTTATGTGCACAAAGCATTCTGTGCCATGTGTGTCACAACAAGAAACTTTGCCAGGAGTTCATACTCAGACCCTGGTAGTCTCTTCCCAGACCTGACCAGTCCTTGCATATGGGCTGCTTTACAAAAGATCCTGTCACAGAGACAACTTGCCATAGGAGGAAAAATGTGCTACAACTTAAAGTGATGTGTAGTTTTCTCCAGCTGGGCAAAAAGAAGACAAAGTAAAAATCCTTTTCAGGCAAGTGAACTGAGCTGGCAAAACTGGTTGCTCAGGTAGTATATCAAAGACAGGAAAAGAAACCACAAGACTAACATTTTAAAATAAGGGGGTGTAACTGAAGAATTGGCTTCCAGCAGCCATCTTATCTGTAAGAGAGTGAAAGCAATCTTATCCCAACAAAATTCTTCTGAAGTACTCACATAGTAGCTTTTGTGTTGATTTTTTCAATTACAATCTCACCTTAAATTTATTCTTCATTGCAGTTTTAAATATAATGGCTTATGATCTTTCCTTATTAAAATTCTCCCTGAACTGGTGCCTTTTCAGTGTTCTGGGCGCTCCTTACACACAAAGTAGATGATGAAGAAAACAATGCATTTCCTTCAATTGTGGGGTTATTCAATGTCAGCTACCAAACCATAGCAAGGTCCTGGGCTAATGCATTCTCCTTACAAAAGCACAATACTTTTCACCCAGGAGCTAGGTGAAAAAATCACCAGTGTTTCTGCAATGGCAGACACATGACCAGTGGTATAATATGCTCATACTTTGCTAGCCTCAGTTGCCTAAACAATGCCTTACATGTATTATACTCCAGGTCTGGGACAGATTATGGTGAAAAACATACAATGCTGTGTCAAACTATAATTTCAGAACATAAAAAACATAATGCCAGAGAATGTAACATCAAAGAACACAAAAATAGTTTACAACTTTGAAATCAAAAGAAACAGCACTCTATCTCCACCTTCACACCTCAGTTATGCATTTGAAATAAACTTGTCAGAGGCTGCTGTACTTCAGTGGCAAAGGAAATGTCATAGCCTTGGAAGTTTACTCAGCTTTGAGAAACTGAAAAAGCAACAGAAGTGGAACATTAGTTTCTGTTTGGATATGCACACAGAACAGCCAGGCTTAAGGATCCCATTTAGCAGCTAGATGCTGGAGCAAATTGTTGAAGCAACCTGGGAAGGTTGCTCTAAGGACACAGAGCAACTGCACTCATCATTGCCTTCCAGTCTTTATCCACCAAAGAGGATACATCCAACATATGACTCCCAACATCACAATTCGACCGTGTGCCATGTCACCCTACAAGATTAAATCCATTGATTCCTACTTTAATATATCCCTGAAGTTTAATATGGGCAATCTGTGAAAAGCTTTATGTAGGTTACTTAGCAGCTCCCACTGTTGCAGGTAGCCTGCATGGTAGATCGTGCCCAGTCAGCCTTCCTGGAGCTGCACTGCTGAGACTCTGAAGGAGAAATGTTATAAAGAGGAATTAAAAAGAGATCTGTGGATTCACTGAAACCAAACCCAGAAATGTGACGTTTATAAGCGCTGCTTCACAATCCCTCTACCACTTAGACTGAGGCAAGCATTACTCCAGTTTCACTTACTTATGGAGCCTTGTGTTAGTACAGTGTTAAGTATACTGAAATTCCATTTGAAGGCTTGCACAGGACATGAAGAGGGGATCAAGTGGAGGAACTGGCTCTACAGGTGGAGGGACTCTCAGCTAGCCTATTCCAAAACAGATTTTATCTTAAGCTAAAAGAAGAACAAAGCAAAGCTTCACATAAGAAAACAAGTCTTTTTAATCTGACTGAACAAGGCTTAGAGAGAAAAGATTCAGTCACAGCCATAGGGCACATCCATCTACTCCAACAAGTGCAGACACATCTGAATGCCTCTCTACTGCTTGGTAGAAAGACAAGCATAAGCCAGCACTGGTCACCAAACTGCAGGACAGCCAACCAGAAAATGGGGCCATGGATCATTTTTCTGGATTAGATGTTATGCTATGCCATCTGGGCAGACAATTCCAAGTGCTGGCATAATGCTCAGCTGTCTGTGCGGATGCAACCACACACACCTCGGGAAACAGCATCCTCTAGGTTGATCCCATTATCTGTGACATTTTAGCTACTGGCTCCAGTTTTCTGAGATCCAGCCAGCTGTGAGCCCACAGGCTGGAATAGGGATCTGAGCATTACCCTGGGCTCTTTTAGCTGCCAAGGCTCTACAAACGCTGTCATCTTTGCTGTTCTCAAGTGCCAGCATGTGTGACACAATACATATTGCATCTACACAGTGGAGAATGAAAGGCTACCTTCTCTCAATTTTTTCTTTCCTTTTTGTGATTAAATGTATTTACACACACTCTCTCCCACATTTACGCTACGTGTAGCGTAATCAGCTATCAGCTCATCTGCTCTATATTTTACTATTCATCTGCTCTATATTTTACTATTCAGCTCTCAGAAATTCTTAACTTGTGAACCAAAGCAGGGTGACAAATAGTTTAACACATCAGATCAAAGTCACTTCACCTGCAATGGATTTTTAAAGGACAACATTCAAGGCCGATAGTGATCATTCAGGCTGTCAACACATCATTAGTCATCAGTGAGCCCAAGAAGTGACAGGGCTGCAAACCTGCCATTTCAAACTGCCAATAGTTTTAAGTGCTTTGGAGAAGGTTGTGCTTGACTAAGTTTTTTTTCATTTCAGTGGACATTACTTAAACAAAGGCCTTCTTGAGCTGCGACCCAAAAGAAGACAGAACAAGGCTAAGCTCCAGCGAATGAGGCTCTCAGTAAAGAACTGCAGGTATTTTTATTAGACTAAGTTGTACAGCTCAAAGTGTAGGCAAATCCCTCTTGGCATCTAAAACAGAGGTAGAAGATTGCAAATGCAAGCACAAGCTGAAAACAATCAAGGTTTTAATAGATATATATCAATTTGGTCATCTTTGAAAGCAAAGTTAGATTTACCTCAGTTGAGCAGAGGGATAGAGGGAGGGAGGCAGGTGATAAAGCAGCTGTCTCAGTGTCACTAACTTACAAAAACACTCAAGTAAAAGACAGCATTTTCCAGAGGCTAAAATATTGCCTAACCTTCAGGCAGCAGACCTTTATTTCAGTATGTTTTCACCTCTGTGCTCTTCATCACCCTTATCTCATCTTTATTTGTGTTGCACACTGGTACAGCAAGACTGTTTTGGGCTCTAAGAAATGCAGAGCACAACCCCAAGCCTTCACCAGTGATGGGGCAAAAACCCGGTCCCACGTGTGCTTTACTTAATACAGTAAACAAGAGGATGAACTACTTCCTTGGGCAGTGTAAAAACTGTATTGTGTTAAGGTGTCAGCTTTCTCCACCAGAAAGGTCAGTATCCTAGATATTAGATTATTTCACTGCGATGACCCTCCCACAAACAGAAGCAGACCTGTTTCATGACTGTGTGACTTGAATGGAAGTTGGTGCAATGCAGTTGTTCCTTTCAATCCCCTCTCCTTGATTCTTGCCACAGAGGAGTGGTGTAGGATGCTGGTTCCTCAGGAAAACAGGGCCAGTTTATTAATGCTGTGTCCATTCAATATTGGGTCCTCAGGAATGACGAAATACAGCTACAAGAAGCTCTAAGTACTGCCAGGTGTCTTTCTGCCCAGTGTAACAGCAGTTGAGTTGGGATTTTACTACTGCTCCAGTAAGGACAGATTAACAAAGAAAGGGAGCAGTGCTATTCTACAGGCAGCATAAGCCTCTGTTGCCAGAGAGGCAGTCTCTAACTTCAATTCTTTCTACTTTGCTGGCCAAGTAAATAGGGGGCCAGAGACGAGTGCTCAGCTTTATCACAAGGCTGGTGTAGTTAAACTCACAGATCCAAAAGCTGTCCTGCCAGTACAGGGGTAAGCCCCTTCTGCTGTTCTTAGTCATGAGTCAGCCTAATATGACCAGAAGAGATTACTTTGAAATCTAGGCGCACCACAGGGTTTTTCCAATGTTTTTAAATTCTCACACATACACTCAGACTTCTCACTCTTCCTAGAGCTAGCACACTGTTGACACACTTCCACTTCAGTGGCCATCTTTCTCCCCAAAATGCTTCTGTTGAAAGCTAAAGAGACAATGCATGTCCCCAGATTTTTGTGAGGAAAAAGTAGCCCAGCACAGGTGTATGTCTGGACATACATGCAGCATTACAGGCTAGTACAGGCAGGTAAAGGTGGCCAACAGCGCTTAAAAACAAAGGGAAGCAGTGAAAACCATCAGGTTGGCTCTTGACCCTTTGAACCCACTTGCTACCTACAGCATGGGGCATTTCACTGCTTCACCCCAGGCCATGCTACAGAGCTGGTACTCACAAGAGCATCCCAGGGACAGCAGTACCCACTGCCCTTGTGCCACAGGGCTCCATGCCAAATACATCTAAGAGGTTACTCTTAGATGTTTGGATTTGTTCATACTCATCTTCCTCACACAGGTATAGTCCTGCAGGCACAAACGTATCTTGTCACTCTCTGACAAAATGACCTGGTGTTTGTTAGTGAAAAGGAAGTTCACATAGCAGAAAGCAGCACTGTACAAAAATATTCAGGCAAGTTTTGACAGAGATCAGCTGTTAAAATTACTGGTAATTAAATACCAATAATTGAAATTATTAGGCTAAATCAGCTCAAAAACACTGTACTAATATCTCTGACTGTATTCAGCCATGTAACTGGGCCTTTCAAATCTGAGGTCTCCTCTCTGCATATCACTATATCACACCAGGGTAATCTGACCTTCATGAAAGGAGCAAGGTGTCACCCACAAACAGAGCTGAGGAGGATGGCAAAAACACATGCAGTTGAGACTGCTGGGAGGTGAAGGTCCCAAGGAGGGGACACAGCCACTCACACATGTGCACACACATGGCAAAGATCAGCTGACAGCACATTTTCCCCATGGTGCTTCAGTCAGGCAAAGAGCTTCAGAGGCCCTGCAACAGCAGCCCTCAGACATGCAGGGGACTGGCTGCTCACACATGGTCATCACATGAATCTTCAACTTTTTTGGTTAAAAACCAGAAATTTGAATCCCAGATGAAAACTGTGCCCTCAGCCACTCCCACCCTGACTCAAGGAAGAGTGGGTCAGGAACCACAGCAGAAAGTGCCCAGCAATCCCACAGTCTCTGCCCATTCAGCAGGCAAGGGGCGTTGGTGGCTGACAGCCGGCCTGGAGGCCTCACAGTCAGAGATGACCCTAATTAGAACTTGACCAGCCTAGGCCATTAGGGAACCAGCCTAGGCCCTTGGGGAACCAGCCTAGGCCATTAGGGGCGCAGACAGCTACTGGCCAATTAGCCATCAACCAAATTCAGCCATCAGGACCAGCTGCATGGGCGTTCGAGGGCTGTATAAAGGGAACTGCACTCAATAAAATGTGCTGTTGCCCTATGAACCTCGATTGTTGTGTTGTGTGTCTGTCTCAACTGTCACAAGAAGCCACTTCTGCCCTCACTCCTATATATCAACGCAAAGAAGGAAGAATGTTTCAAAAAAGAAGAGATAAGTCTATGTGTGATGGAAGGAACTTCTGAACTATTTCAGCTCACAGTCTAATGCCTGTCAGGAGTGAAAGAAATACAGCTGACAGCTACTTGAGCAAGGGAGAGTGATAGTTGCCCAAGATCATTCAAGCACATTTGACTTTTTACACATTTGCTTCCAAATTAAAAAAAAAATTGCTTTATTGTCTTGAACGTTTTTTCTTCTTTTTTTTTTTTTGTCATTTTTCAAAGCTATAGGTCAAAGCTAAGATGGGTATTTAAGCATGAATGAACTCAGACAGCATGAGAAGCAAAAAAGAAAAACTCAAACATTTTGACCCACATGCAGTGATGATCAATAGTGAGCAGCATGTCTTCTATTTTTCTCTGTCCTTGCTGATCACAGCCATAATGGCTAGTGCAGTCAAGGAAGGTCTAGCTTTGTTAAATGACAGAACACATTGCAAAGCACTGGCAAGGCACATGGTTTAAAAAACCACCATCAACAAAAAAACCTATAAAACAGCAATGATGGAACACCCACGATGAAAAAAAAAGCCCATAGAAATAATAATAAAAAAACCCTACTAAAATAATAATAGGAACCATGATTTTTCTAACCATTTATCTAGAAGAAAATGCATCTAACTTCAGCTAATATACAGGAAATTTCTAGGATTCTACTCAGAGAACAGGTTTCATTTTATACATTGTCCAGATTTCTCATGAAATTGGATATTTTCCTTTATCGGTATTTCCCAGGTCATTCTACATTTTTACTGGGCATCAAAACTCCAGTCTACAAAGCATCCACAAAATCATTTTTGTAGTTCCACAGGTTCATTAATAGGATTCTGAAACTTGGAAATAAGGAGGGATCAGTATCAAGTTTTTCTTAAAGATAGGCGCAAACCGGTATAAAATATTATCTAGAATGATTTTTACTGCAATCATCAGTGCAAGTAAATAGGCAGACCTGTCACACATCCTCAGTTATTATAAATGCCTTTCATGCCTTTAACAAAACTGAGTCAAATGAGAATGGACTTCAAGCTAGTTACAAAGTCTGGTACAGAGCAGAACCTACCTGTCAGCCCAGAAATTTCAGATATCCTTGTCATTAGTCAGGGAGAGTGAAGATTCAGGCAGATGTCAACATCTGCCCAAGTGATTCAGAAGTCTCTGGATTGAAGTGATGCACAGCTGGATACAACCATTGTATCCATTGCCGTAAGGCAGTCAAGGATGCTTTGCAGGGGAACTGTGATACATTTTATGGATTCTTGTATTTATTTCAAGCTGTTATCCAAATTGTACTGCCTCTTAACAAGAGATAGATAAACCCAGTGCACCTCACTGTGAGAGAACCTGATTTTAAGGAGAACATAACTATGGTTTGTACAATAATCAAGCTCCTGTGAGAGAACAGATTGTTTCTGAGTTTGACAGAGGCTTTCTAACTTTGATTGATTTAGCTTCTAAAAGTAACAGAACATTCTTTTAAGGCATTATTCGGGGTTTATAAAAAAAAATGCTTCAGGGAAGTTGTACAATTCACATATTGCAGCAAGTACCAAAGCTTCAGCAGTTGCTCACTTGGGGGCTATCAACAAAACTAAAATATATTCTACAGGTAAAAATGCACTGCTGCTAGGAGATGGTCTTCAAAGTGTTATGCCAAGGTACTGAATCTGTTAATTAACTAGGACACTAGGTTCTAAGGAGTACAGCTAGTAATGATTCTGTCCATGTGGTGGAAGGACTTGATGAGAGCTAGCAAAGTGTGACCAAGATAGTCAGCAAATACCAATACAATGCTCTCTGAGTTGTTTGTTATGCTAACTCCACTAATTAATTCCACTGATACCTTTAAGCTGCTCATGAAAACAACAAAACTGCTTCTGAAACATATACGGCCCAGAACTATGATCAGGAAATTAAAAGTTATCTTGAGACAAAATTTTATTTGCATAGGCGGCACCAAATTGCCCTATTTATATAGTTAATAGCTTTGGCAGAGTTGACAGCAAAACATTGCAAGACAAGCTGTAACAAATGCTTGAAATGGGTACTTGCACTTGGGCCTAAAGGTCAATGTGTCTCAGAAATTAAGTCCTCTGCTTAGGAGTGGGGATCTGCATATATGAAGACAACATGGCTTATGGGCACCCCATGGGATGGGCAACTGTGTAAATTGACATATACAGGTAACCAGGACAACCATGAAGCTGAAATGCAGAGTAGATTCATGTCACATCCTTACTAACAATGCCAGGCATTTGCCAGAGACACTGAGGGGGACAGGCTCAATCAGGCTGAATTTTTCCCACAGAACAGTGGGGAGGCCCCCACAGCCTGCCTCAATATATGAAAGGGTTTTGTGCGTGTGGACCTTCTCACAAGGCTGTGCTTTTATGATGTCTCTCTCTCCAAAAAGGAGCCTCAAACATTTTTGTGAGAGTTTATTACCTCTACACAGGTATTCCACTTCTCAAAACAGTCAGAGGATGAACAACACTAGGCATGGAGTTTCCCCACACTGACATTCTTAGCATTCCCAGCTGCAAGGTCAGTTTGAGCAAAATTATTCCCTCCTTGCCAATTCTTCCAGTTGTAACCTTTTCCTCCAACAGCAATACAGAGACCAGCCAGCATCAGCTGTGTTTTCCTAATGGTGCATCTGATTAACTCACTCCACTAAAACAAGAAGTCAGGGTGAGTGCTTTATGCAGATCTGAGCACAGAGGAGAGGGTTCTGTGCCAGGCACTAATAGATTTACTGAATTTGTAACTAGTATAAAAGGTAATCAAAACTAAAACCAAGGAAGAGGCTTTCATCCAGCCACTGATGTTATACCCAGCCAGGATCTTAGAGACCACGGAAGACCAGCCACAAAACTTTTGGTCTCTCAGATGGGTTGGGACTTGTGCGTGCACTCCAAATTTTCTGCTTCCTCACATGTACCCCGTTCCTTGTGTATATATCAGTTTAATGCATTTGCTCTCCAGTATTTCCAGTCCAGATGGCCTTACAACATGGCTTTCCTCTCCAAGTAACGGACTGGTATTTCAGGGCAGTCAATATGGTGCAGTGTGGTGTAGTGCCCCATAGCCAGCCCTGACACATAGGGGCAGCAGGGCTGGACTGCTGGTCAGGTGCAGCACAAGACAGATTCCCATCACAGCCATGTCCCAAGGTATACCAGGAGTTGTCCCCTCATGACACAAAGCCACTGCTCCACTGTCCTCCAGGAGCTGTGCAGCCAATGCTGCCACCCCTCTCATCACTCAGCCACCTGTGTACAAGCTCTTGGACACACCAAACTGCTCCACTGAACCCAAAGAAACCTTCATATGGGAGGCTTATTTGAACAAATAAGCAGTGTACTACGATTCTTGTAAATAGCATAATCTTATTTACAGTATTGGGACTAACTCCAGTGCCAGGACAGATGGAGTAGCTGAGCAACTACTGATGCCGGTCAAATCCGCTAAAGACCAGTGCTGCAAGACTGTGGTTTCCAGCCACAGCTAAGACCAGGGCTACCCTGTGTGTCGTGGAGGTGTTTCCTTCTGCCTGTAGCAGTGACTTACCTGTCACCTACCACTTCATTCACAGGTGGATATAGATGGGGACAGTCATCCCTTGAATGGAAGGGATCCCAGCCACAGGTGGTGGCCAGCCTAGCCAGTCTGTTGAGCAAGCTGTACTTGGATGCCCCGGAGGAGGTTGTGGAAGTCCCGCATGAGAAGCAGAGCAAGAGCAGCCCTGGAAAGAAAGAAGAAGAAAGATAAATCATTAGTGAATGCAGGGATAATGCGTGATTTATACTGTCCTGTTCTTGTCATTGCATTAGTTTTTTCTATGTGTGATATTACAATACAAAGTCATAAAAAGCAAAATTCCCTAGACTTTGGTCCTCATTCTTTGCCTCTTCTAGAAAACTAATCTTACCCTGGCTGGTGGCAGTTTACACTTACCTGTCATCATATATTGCTGAGTGATTCATTTTAGCTACATTGTTCCTGTTTTATTTTCTTCCTTCTGAAAGGAGGTTCTTCTAAATTTTTCATACAGCAGTAACTTTATCTGATCTTATCACTTGTCAGATTCAAAAAAAAAGAAACCCTATTAACTAAAATCTGGAACTTGTACTTCTCAATTGGGCCAGATCTTGAATGGGCAGGAAGACGCTATCATTAACTGGGACATAAAGCTTCATGTTGCTGCCACTATACTCTCATGGTCCTGAGCATGAATAGTTAAGACTTCATTCATAATTAAAATAAATACTGCTTATTAATAAATAAATTGTCAACCAGCCAGTTCTGTGACTCAACAGCTTAATTCTGATCATTTATTTCTTGTTTCAAATGAAGAATCTAAACTTAATGTAACATGGGCAAGAATACAAAGAAAAAAAGGTGTCTGATGGGTTTTCCCTTTCTCTGAAATTGAAGAATACTGAAAACTGAAAGAGATAGTATATTTTCAGCCTGCTTCTCCACCAAGGCAAATGAATTATCTCTAGCAACACTCAACATGAGGCTCTGGGGGTGTTTTTTGTGATGGTACCAGATTGTTTTTGCTTCAGCAGAATTCAACAGAAATTCCTTCACAAAATTTCATGGGAAAAAGAAAGGAAGGTAGAAATGTCATGTATATCAAAAGACATTAAATATTAAGGAAGTAAAATCTTGCAAAGAAGCAGAGGTTTCCTTAGCAATGAACCATTCCCTAATTTCCTTATTCAGCTCTATGCATCTGTCCATGCTTTCTGGAGAATGCCCTTGTATTTGACACAGCGGTGGCTGTAAGTTGCATCAGAGGTTCCTCTGGCTTCTCATCCCAGACCACTTGCACAGAGCTATGAAGTAAAGGCAGATATTTCATCCTGCCTTGTGCAATCCTAACCAAATGCTACCCCTCTTTAAAATCCAATAACACTGCCAGTGCCTTTGTGATTGTGGCAAATTATAAACCAGGAGGTGGCAAACATAAAAGGCATGAGCTGATCCATGATTTTCATTCAAACAGCTCACATTGATGACATCAGACCATTCTCCAGAGGCAGCTCAAGTTTGGGAGAAAAGCCTTGGAAGTACATATGTGAATGGACACAAAAACCAATAAGGCTTTGGTCTAAGCTGAAAAGCCCAAGCAATTATTAAAACAAATTTTTTTTAAAAGCAACCCACTCACACTCAATTCTTCCCACAACAACACCCACAGTATGCGAGGGGTGAATGTGGCAACAGGCTTCTTCAGTCAATCTGACAATGAGAACATCTCAGTTGGCTTTTGATTTCACCGTTACTCCTTTAAAAAATTTCAAAAATCTAGGTATTTTGAGGGGGTTTTTTTCAGATATAACATGTTAGCATGTTAGAGAAACAATCACAGTCCATGAGGGACCCCACTGAAATCCAGGTGACCACAGCCCAAAAATTTTAAAAGGCATTTTTGCCTAACTTGCCTAGTTTTGCATCAATAATGTAGCAGCACCAGTCTCAGATTTCACTGGACTGTGGCATGGAAAAGATTTGCTGGACATCCAGATACCACAAATAAGGACACAGTAATGAAGAGACCGACGGCTCTCTGAACCAATCGAAAGTGAGGCTACCCAGACCTCGCAATAGTGATGCCTGGGCATGACCATGGTTTTCAGACGCAGTTGCTTAATTGTGCTAAACTTGAGTCTGCAAGCTGAATTTTCTTTCAGCCACTTCAGCCTCCTAGAAGCCTGCCCTCACTGCAGGAGAATGGGCATGAAGGAAACTACTGATGACAAACACAAGTACACTGTGAGAGCTGAGGGTCAAGGTTTGTGAGTTTTTATGTAAAACACCTGTTTCCTAAAACATCCAAGGAGAATTTGCACCAGCTGAGAAAGGTGAAGGATAAGAGTCATCATCACCTCCAAGGAAGGAAACGGAAAGGCCTTCGGTAAAATTTGCTGTTCATTAAGGATACTCAGTCGCAGGCTGACAATTTCAGTGAGATTGTAATATTTGTAATGAAGACCAAGAGTATGAGGAGAAGTATGCATAAAATGGCAGTAATTACTCAAGGAATATGAAGAGGAGGAGATGACCTAGAAAAAGGGGAAAAAAAACCCAAAAATCCACCAAAGAAATCAAACCCAGGCAAAAATAAGAGAAGGCCTGAAACTGAATTTTAAAATTTACCCTAATCTAAGTCTTATGCAAGCTGATAAATATTGACAATAAACTTAAGGGTAGTTGTTCACTCATGGTCTCCAAAATGTAATGTTGATGCACCAGTAAATGTGGTAGTCATTGGTTTTCTTCCAAAGAACTTGAAATTGACCTATTTTCCTCATGAAAAAAATCATGTTCATTTATTAATTTAGGATATGCATACTTTTTACATAATGAAACAGTATCCAAAGTTGGACTGCTAGGATACAAACAAAATATTTCACTCTGTCAAGCAACTAAGGAAAATAATTGAGTAAAAAAAAGGAATGTTTAAACATCTATGAAGACTTTTAAAGTAGGCTTGACAAGATTTGCAGGTGTCCAAAGGCAGAAAATCAAAGCTGACTAAGGACATACTGTTACCTTACTTCCACTTTTGGTCAATATTCCACAAATGTGGAAGGGGGAAAAACCAAATAAGTTGAAGACAAGCAAAGAGAGAAAATTCAATTCATTTTCAACAAACATTGCAGACAATGCATTGGACCCAATGACATTTACTCTCAAAGCAAGTTAAGCACCAAGTCCTGACAACAATGTTTTTCATGACAATATGGGACTGCATGAAAAGGGAGTCAGGCCATATGGAAGAGGGAGTTCTGGTGCTTCCATGACTTGCAGTTGTCAAAAGAAAAATCTCATGTCCTTTTGGTTTTACCCCATCAATGGCAGATATATTTTAAATGTTCAGTTTATCCCAGTCCATGGGCCTTTCCTCACTTATTTAGAAACAGCTACAGTTGCAGCATAAAAGGAGATCTTAAGCAGTAGCCTTTACTGAGATTGCAAATTTTAGTGAAGCATCCTCCCCCACAGTCCTCTTCACTATAATAAAAGGACTAAATTTTACTGAGGAAATAAAATACTAACAGGACACAATTTTACCAACAGCAAAAGGAAGAACTTTGCTCCATTATTCTCCATACGTATGACTGCTTGAAATGATTAAAGAAACAATTTCACACACAAACATAGAAAACAGATGGCATCAGAAGAAGATGGCACATGACAGCACATTACAAAAACAACTGACTCAATAAATGTTAAAGAAAAAGACATTTTTATATCTACATATATATATATGTATGTACTTAGTTATCCTATTAGTTTTATCTTAGGTTCTCTTTTAGGTTAACTTCCTTGAGCTCTAATCTTGAACTCTTGGCCCTAAATTTTACCAGTAGATTTACTCCGTATCAATAAGAAATAGTCCTTCTGCTGCAGTGTTTTATATACCCTGAAAACAGCCGGCTTCATTTCTTGTGTCCCATTTCTGTGCTCTTATGCCCTAAACAGAAATCTGGATTACATTCTCAGTAATATCCTCATGGATGTGACCATTGCTCTGCCTCAGCCCCTTTCCTCCTGCTCAGTCCCATGGGAAGCAGAGTACAGTGCACAGCGCAGACAAAAAATCATCACTCAAACTCATGCCTTTCCATTTACCTTAGACATCTACAAAATCAATCAGGCACTGTTGGTGGATCTTTTTTAGAAAGGAAGGCCTGCTCCTAGCACAGAAAGCATGGATATAATCACATTTCTGCTGACTCTTTGCCTGATCTCTAAAGCAATGTGTCCTATTTACCAAAAAGGACCTTATGCCAAGCACCTTACTACATGACTAAATTCTGCCAGTTTGCTGAAATGCCTTTAGCATTTTGCTTTTATTCTGAAATTATTATTGTTTTTAATAATTCACTTCACTTGAAAAAGAAGGACACATGTTCATAGACGTCCATAAATGCTTCCATGGGCATGGTCTTTGACACCTGTAACTTCAAATTTTTTATTTATATTTCTTCCTTTCTGCATACTAGAAATTTGGAGCAACAGTACCTTAACAGTACCTACTTATTACTATAAGTAATAATTCTAAATCTGGAGGGGGGGAAATACCAGCTGTGTCAAAAATAAAAAGAGATGGTTTAGGATATCTGGACCATTGCTTTTCACTATTTACCCAGGATATTTAATTTACAAAGGCAAAAAGAGAGGAATGGGATGAACAAATTTCATTTCAAACTTTTCAAACACAGAAAAGGATTCAGACTATTTTTAAACTGAGGGATCAGTCTTTTACTAAAAGAACACATCCAACGAAGGTTGATGCAGTTGATAATTTAGAGTGCTTTTGTACTTCTTGGAATACCATGTTCCCTCTTATTACCTTTTGCAAGTAATGACTGCTTACCTGCAAAAGGTAGCACCCTTTTCCACCCTGGCCAATTACAGACACTGTTTGCATGTACCTCCAGGTCCCCCTGAAAAGCTGCAATATCACATGCCCAGCTTATGAAAGAAAATAGTAATGACAAAAATTTTTCTGTACCATTATCCCCTTGGTATCACTGGCTGTCATTAGCATGTCAAGGCTGTCTTCCACTCCTTTCCATAAGTCTATCAGACTCAAAACCTTACCTATCAAGAGGCAGAAGGCCTAGGTAATATCTAAAGGCCGATAGCTGACAGGGCTTTTTCTCAAGGACAAACAGCTTTTCCAGCAAAAATGTTAAACACAGGACAAGGACAAATCTTCCCAGGAGTTAGTCCTAGGCAATGGCGTGAGCTTTCCAGGTGTTTAACCATCACAACATTGTGATCTCTGCTCCAGTAGAGGCACATCCCTGATGTTCCCTCTTCCAGTCTCAGTCCAGGACAGTGCATGTGTGAGGAGCTCTCCACAGCATGCTTTACCCTTGGGGAGGTGATTACTGTAGACACAACCAGAAGATGCTCAAGATCCTATGCTCCCTACTGCTGTATAAATTCCTATACAGAACAAATATATACCACGCTTCAGAAGTTAGGATAACCTAAGCATAACTACTACAGCTCAAAACCTCTGCTCAGACTAAGGCAATGTGTTTTCACACACTGGAGATACATCTGCAGCACCTGTGGCTGTACTCAAGGTACCATGAGTGGAGTTGGCAACAAACACATACACCTACTTACTGTGTAATCTGCCAGGTTCCTTGGAGGATATCTATAGCCTAGAGTACAATTTCGTAGCTATTAATATCCAAGTTAGCTAAATTAAAGCTAGCTCATGTACGTGCTGCAATCACGCTTTCAATCACATAACAGAAAATGTCACAAATGGCTTAAAAGCAGAATTAGCAACAGACATGAAGGTTTTTATGGGCACGCCTGCCTGCACAGACAAGCACAACTGGCTTGTCTGTATGTACCTGGAGGACAGCCAAGGCCTGGTCATGCACTGTGTGAGGACATGAGCACTGCACTCTAGCACAGCACAGCACAGCAGCACAAACCCACTGGCACAGGCACAGAACAGTGTTCCCTGTTCTGAACAGCACAGTTTTCCCTCGTTGCTGGAGCCACCCACCACTCCCCAGGATGCTGCAGATAAACACTGTTCACATTTTCCATCTGTGGCTGAAGAGGGTCCTGGCACAAGAATGTGGTTCTTCTCCATGGGACAGGGGTATGAGGTACAGCTTGATTCAGAAAAAATTCTTACAGCATTATTTTATTCAGCCAAATTATTAAATCTCTCTTATATCTCAGTTTTCCCACCTGTAAAATTGAAAGAAGCACACATCTACACAGCACTTCAGAGGTTAAAATCTGTACATAGGTGCTTGTTAAATATGAAGAACAGGTAAAAGTGCACATGGAATGGTTGTCATGTTATCATATCTATGCATTACTTTTGTTTGCCTTACATAGATTTTAATGCTTATTTATTCTTTTAATGCAGATATAGAGAATTTCAGTCTGGGTTCAGCTGCTGCAGGTAGACAGTTAAAAGGGTAAAAGTGTAGGTATCTATTTTAATTAATCAACAATAATGGATCTTTCAATGTCACTGTCTTTGGCAGCTAAACCTGTTTAGGACATACCACTTTCTTCTGCCCACTTCTTTCTGAACCAAAGTCAGATTTATGCAACCAATCTGAGATTATGATATAAGTACATCCAGTGAAACTACCTAGGTTAAATTTTGAGAAAAAAGGAAACAAAAAACATCACGTACACACCCATTCCTTTCCCAAAAGAGAAAGAGGTAAAAAGAGTTAGTCCATACCAATTTAACAACCCGGTTGAGTAAGTCTTTGCAAACATGGTGGGAGACCTGGGGCACACAGAGTCTACGTGGAAATGCTGAGCTACACTCTAACATAAGTTGGGGAAGATAGCTGGGGAAACACAATGACAAAAATCTCCTGGGCTGGCTACAAACCCCTCTGCTAATCTCATAACTTTTTTCAATTTTGTTTTGATGAGGCCCTCTGATACACTTGTTCTGCATGGCTAGATTTAAATGTGGACACCCCTCTCTGCTACCCAGCACAACACTTGCAGAGTTGCCACATTATAAAGGCCAAGAGGAAGAGGCTTCATGAGCTGAGAAATCAAACATTCCTGGATGCGAGGAAGACACCAAATGCACACCACAGCAGCTGTGTACATCGTGCTGCAGGATAGCTTTAAACCTGCATGCAGGCATGCTACAAAATATCCATTGGTTTCAGGGATTTTCACATGCTGCTGCCAAGCAGGTAGAGACAAACTGGTGCTATGGGCAGCCACTTGCTGCCTGGGACTGCCAGTCTCCAGGTGTCTGGATCCAAGCAGCAGAAAACAGTTGAAAAAGAGACTGGCCTTTGTAATTCCCATTTCGGACACAGAAAGGGTATCCAGCACAGGTTTGTACATGAATCCCCAGGAGCATCCTGTGTTCTCCCAGATGGGGTCTGCAACCAAGCACAGGGGAGTGCATGGCCCAAACTGCCCTGTGAGAACACTGCCAAGACAAGGCAACCCGGGCCACTCCTGCATTGTACGCATAGAAATGTAAGTATCTTAGAGAGGAACAAATGCTACAATCAGGTGAAGCAGAGGGTGTTCAAGTTCACACTCAGCCAAGTCCTGCCAAACTAACCTGAGACTATTTTCACTCTTTTTATCTCAAAAATTGCTTTAAAATAAAAAGTACTTACATGCAGGTCTTGTCATGGTATATAGCTTAGAAGCTGGTGGAACAGCGTGCCCTGTGAGAACCATTGGTCTGACAAGAAGATCCCATTCTCAGGAAGAGAGGAGGCCCTTCCCATTTGAGATGTTACACCAGTTTACTGCCATAATATATCTCCCAGAAAAAAACTCCCATTACTCAAAGCTGCCTCTGGCCTGGGTGAAATTTTACTACATGAAAGGAAATTGTGAAGGTACACCACTGAGCTATCACAAAAGCAGGTTAAATCTTGCAGACTCTACAAGGGGAAACAGTGAACACACAGAGCCTGCATTGCCCCAGCTTATTTTCATACACATATTTTGAAAGATATGTCAAAACAAACAGAAGACGAGGAAAATATATCAGATGTAGTTTCTGCAAGTGTTATACTTTAAGCTAAAATACAGCTTAATTGCTCAAGAGAGGTTACATAAAAATAACCTGGCTTACTATCAGATTTCAAACCTTTTCTCTCCAGCCTCTCTCATTTAAAAACTTATGTTGATTCACCAACCCTGTCAAAATCAACAATTTGAAAAGCAAAGCTTATATGTCGTGTTAATTAGGATGTTTCTTTTTACTACAAAGCCACCAGGACTCTGCATTTATCTTTTGTCTTAACAATATATGAACTTTATATCCATTTTATTTGACATGAATAATAATTCCCAGTATAAAACCCTGTTATTTTGAATGAGAACTGAATGTGTGCTACAATTTCCTGTTTAATATGCAATTGTTAATAAAATGAGAACAAAGTTCCTGTTAAAATATCCATAAGACAAATAATTGAACAGGAGAGGCACCAGCAGTAGAATTTTCAGATGCTAGATCCTGAAACTCCTCAGATGCTGAAAACTGAGTAGATAGAACAACAAGGTGCCATCTGTTTGTATTTATTGGCAAGGGAGAAGTGGTTTATGTAAATTAACTTCTCCAGATGACATCAGACTCCCTTATTCCATTTTGTCTTATTAGCAGAAGATGAAAATCCCTTCCAATGCAACTTTTGCCAGCATCCTACACCAGCAAAAACAAAATAAAAAAAAAAACTTCCAGACAGCTGAAAGTAATATTTGAACAACTATCTGCCCTAAGATTTATGTTTTAGAGGTGTACAGCAAATATTGCCTCATGAATACTGCATCTGCTTAGGGAAGCTATTCTGAGTTTCAAAACTACTCATCAAATAGGACAAGGCATTGCAGTAAATTTCAGTAAGAAGTAGCACAGTGTCCCACGCAAATTACTGAGATGCAGTTACAGTATTGTGAATTTCATTCCAGTTTGCCACTTAATTATTGCATGGCCTTCAGCAAGTTACTTTACATCTCTCGTTTTCTTTAGGCTCACATATTTCTTTATACTCACTTCAGAGGTGGAATGGAACACTGGATAAAGGACATGAAATACAATGGTAATTTTCCACCAGGAATAAAGCTTTACTTCTGGATAGCTTTTTTTCTTTAAAAAGAGCTTTCAAAGTGTAGTCTTCGTACAATGCAAGCTGCTGTCAAGTGCTCCAACACTGACATACCAAGATTATGCCTTGAAGTTCTGGATTTGATACTGCTTGATACTATTTGACATTAGATTTTATTCACGGTGCCCCTCTTACCCTCAGGTTTAGGTCCTCATTAAGAACAAGGTTTAGGTCCTCATTAAGAACAAGGTTTAGGGGTTTTGCTATAGCCCATTTTGGACACAGGATTTTAGTAAAAAGAGAATATAATAAGCTTGACCTGGATAAGAAAAATTGTCCTGAAAACAGTAGGAACACAAATCCTACATTTAAAAAAAAAAGCCAAACCTTTTTCCTATGGCATGAAAAAACCTTTTCTGAATCATGGGAACACTTTAAAGTGTTTCAAGATTTTTTAAATAGCCATAGTGTCAAGGACAGCTTTTTTCCTCTGATTCATAATTTGAAATAATTTTAATTTCATTTCAAAACCTTTCCCATGTTAATCCTTGGCAAAAAAAAAAAAAAGACAGATTGAGACAGACATACAATGGTTAGCATTTCAGCTCAAAGAGTTAAACTCATGCTGTCATGAGACAGCAAAGTAGCATATCAGTACCTGGAAAAGTAGATGTGCTGCCATCCATGTGATAGCACAGTAAGCTTTGGTGTTTACAGAGAAAAAATATATTTTCTGCAACAAAAAAAACCCAGATTTTAAGGCAACTTTTAGTTTTTTACGGCCTAGTTTAAAATTTATCTGTAACACGTTTTACTTAATGAGAAAACAAAAAATAAATCACTCCCCTTCTGTATTTCAGTCACACTTGTGACCCAAGACAGCAGCAGAAAAGACAAGTGTAAGACTGTTAATTAGTTGGACATAAGCTTTTCACTTGATCTGAATTTAGAAAAGAATGCATAATTTTCTCCTTTTATGTTAGAGTACATATTGCCCATATCACTGCAATGCCAACACAGGCACATTCTTAAGCATCACTTTAGAGGGAAATTAGATGAAACTTTAATTTCCATGCACCTTTCAAAAGCACAACTACAGCAAAAAAACAACAAGTGGGAACACAAAGAAACAAGAAAGAGCTCCTAGTCCCCCGCTATTTGTAAATATAAGAGTGCCTGAGTACTTTGTAAGAAAATAAAACTACATCCAAATGCAGATGACAGCTCAATATCAAAAAATGGCCAGTTGTGGGAGATATCAACATAACTTTCATAGGATAGAAGTAAATAAATGAGTTAATTTGCTGTTTATCCTCTCACAATCTTTTATTTTTAAGAGAACAGAACATGAATAGTCCCCCTATCTCAGCTTCACACTTTCCCAAGGAATCAAGCTTCCAAGAGTGTGAATAAAAGGGTCTTCCAAATTCATTTTTAGGGTCACAATTTCAGCAGGTACAGGATTATGTGCCTCTTCTCCTTAGCTAACCACTGTGCACATCTGGGAGCAATAAAATGTGCTAAGAGAGAAGAAGGGCTGTTTGGTTGCCCCTGATGATTTCCATCAAAGGTGTTTCAATGGCTGGTGCATTTAGTGTGCAGATTTACATTGCTCCTGTAATGTTTTCAGGATGAGGATGTTTGGATACACTTACTCTCTGTAGTGCTGCAGAGGTGCTTACTTCTTTATCTTTATTCACTTACTGCAGACAAGTAGTTTTATCCCTTTTCTGTGCCCTTCCAAAGCTCTTCCATGCAACTCTGGAAGGATCTAGTTGCAGTTCAGAAGATACCAATGGCTCTGCCACAACTGTGGCTGACAGTGGCAAGGCAGCATGTGCAGGAAGGCCACTTACAGGGAGAAAACCCAGAGGGATGGTTTCTCAAAAGAGTTGGTGGTGGGACCACATAGATTAGAAATGTATGTTGTTCTTCAGTGGCTGGAGCTCACCAAGATTGTGTTGTTAATTCATCCAACAGCAGAGTGAAATCCAACCGAAATCAGAGTCGAATCTCTAGAATTCTGGGGATACATCACTTAAGAGTTCCAACTCCTAATATCAGAGGCTAAGGAAAAAGCAAAAAACTCCAGTTGCATACAGCAGCTTGGGCTAGTGCAAGACCCACGTCCAGCTGCTGTTCTTCCCCTCTGTTCTGATAGATACACAATAGATACAGTGAAGATGCAGCTGGGGTAGGCCAAAAATCCAAAAGCAGGAGAGGTATCCTGAGCCCGAAGTATTATTTTGGATGTAGTAATCACAGCAATCACTTTGATGCTTTCTGGTGACACTCAACTTCACAGTCCTTTGGGCTTCCCCATTATCTATCCCCGTTATTCTCTCATTATCTTACAAAAATCATGGTTAAAACTTACTAATTATGCTGTGCCAAAATATATCTGGTAGAGACCAGTATCCAACATATACTGGTTGTTTATCTGTATTGTGCTGGATTCTGAGCAAGAAAATGCCATGGCTGCCACTTGCTCCATGCATGAAAAGCACAAGCTTCCTTGCAGAACAGAGCGGGGTCTGCTGGCCCAGGCTTGCTCTCACCAAGGAGCCCTGTAGCACCTGTGAGAATAAAATTTCACCATTAAGTACAGCACAAGAACTTGGTCTAGTTCTGACAACTCTATCCTATCACTTCTACGACTTTTCAGAGGACTGGTTTAGCAGATTACAGTATGTACGATAAATCTGGCTCTATGCTGCCCATAAAAAAACAGTTCCAAAAGGACCTTCATGCTGACTATTGTATGATTGAAGTGCATAGCATATCAAACTACATTTACCTTCTCAAGAATAATATCGTTCTGGTAGAAAAACAGTGACTACTCACCTACGGCTTGTTTCTTTGCTTTCCTCTTCATGCAATGTCCTGATCAGTGATAATCCAAATCTCTTCCTCAAAAAGTAGGGTAGGGTCTACAACCTATACACATGGTTTAAAGACACATCTTTGAGAAATACTTTCAGATCTCTGCAAATTCAATGAGGTTTTGTTTTCCCACAGTTATATTTGTTTTGTAATCAAATTTGAGATTTTACTTGATTAACTGAAACAAAACTGCTTGTTAAAGGAGGATAAAAGTATACTTAACTTCTCTCTACTCTGAATATCCAGGGAAGTCAGGGTAGAAATGCTGTTGTAGGTTTGATCCCTATGAAATTTTGTTCATTAACATACAAATAGGCCAGATTTGACTAATATTAGTACGGTAGTCAAAAATATAAAAAAGATGCTTTTTAATTACTTATGTATTTTGAAGACTGCAGCTGTTAATGCTGTAAAGGCCTTTTGATCTTGGTAAATTGTAATTTACTGAAAATAGCAATTTGCAGTATGTTTCTGTTCATGCTTCCTGTAAAGTGAAAAAAAAAAATCAGTTAACTAAATAATTTTGTTCTAATGCTAATATCTTTAATCATATAGTACTCATTAAACAGCCACCACATAAATGTGTAACTGTGAGCTTAATAAAAGATATTAAGATATTTCTCAAATTTATTTAAGAATAGAACGAACCCCTCCAATCATAATGTTTTGATCTATTTAAAGAATAGCATGTTTTTTCTTACAGGAGTAGCATTCTTTTAAATCAGGACTCCTTTTAAAACAATCGATCTCAAAGTTAGTCAAGTAGGGGAAAACCATCCATTAGACTACTGCTTTATGGGAACGTAAAATAGCCTGGGATAGCTGTCCACCATATGAAATCCTGTTTCGCCAGAAATGAAACTCTACAATAAGCAGAAAACATTCCACTTCTATTAAACACAACTCCCTGTTCCATCCACATGAGAGAGGACCAGAACTTTCTGTATTTCACATACAGCAATAGCACTTTTTACACACAGACCTGGTGCAGCACATCTGAAACAAATCTGTTTCTGCAGTCTACAGAAAAGCACTTCAATAAGCACTTAAAAATCTGAAAGGCAGGTGACTGTGATTAGCTATTTGTATAATTAGCTTTACTGATCATAATCCACTTATGCAAAAAATAGAGAACTTAGACACTACTCCTGCTTCAGGGAGGGCATTGAAGGATCAAGTGTGCACTCCTGTTTCCATGAAAACACTAAACTCTGGGCTGTTTGTTAGGGTGAGGTTCCCTGAGACCCTAACCATGAAAACATCTTCAAGTCTGTGCTCCCAGGTCCTGCCCACAGCACCCAAGGCCACCAGCATAGCTAATGCAGATGCTGCCCATCAGAGCAATTTGTAGCAGATGCCTGCGTAGTTGCTGCCCCAGTAACTTTGGGTATTTGCAGGCACTGCACTGGTTACAGAGGCCAGTTTGACTCAGAACAGCTGAAAAATCCATGCTTACATGGTAGTGGGGAAAATATTTAAAGCATCTTAAGAAGTGCAAACCTCAAAACTGTTTTCCGGTCTTATGTATTCCAAATGCTGAACATTACAAGATCATGCAATAGGAACACAAATCATAAAATGGTTTGAGTTGGAAGGAACTTTTATAAGTCATCTAGGCCAAACCCCCAGCAATTAGGGACATCTTAAACTATGTTAGGTTGCTCAAAGTCCCATCCAGCCTAACCTTAAAAGTTTCTGCAGATAAGACATCCACAGCTTCTCTGGGAAACTTGTTCCAATGTTTCACCACCCACATTGCAAAAAGTATTTTCCTTTTATGTAGACCGAATCTAACCTCTTTCTATTCAAAGCCATTCCCCCCTAGTGATAGTGTCCTATCACTACACACCCTTGTAAAATCCCTTTTGGTACTGGAAAGTGCTATAAGGTCTCCCTGGAACCTTCTCTTCTCCAGGCTAAGCAACCCCAATTCTCTCAGCCTTTCATCATGGGAAGGTGTTCTATCCATCTAATCATTTTTGTGGCAGTCCTATAGACCTACTCCAACAAAGCCATGTCTTTCTGGTTCTGGGTGCAGTGCTCCAGGTGGGTCTCAGCAGAGCAGAGCAGAGGGGCAGAATCCCCTCCCTGCCCTGCTGCCCACGGGGCTCTGGGTGCAGCCCAGGACACGTTCGGTTCTCTGGAATGTGAGTGCCATGGCTGGGCCATGTCCAGCCTCTCAGCCACCAGCACCCCCAAGCCCTTCTGGGCAGGGCTGCTCTGGGTCTGTCTAAACCCTGCATGTGTTGATACCAGGGGCTGGCCTGATCCAGATGCAGCACCTTGCACTGGTCTTGTTGAATCTCATGGCATTCCCATGGGCCCGTTTCTCCAGGTCCCTTTGGATGACATCCCATCCTTCAGACGTGTCAACAGCACCACTCAGCTTGGGGTCATCTCCAAATCTGAGAGTGCACTCGATCCCTTTGTCTTATGTCACTGATGAAGATATTAAATTACTCTGGTCCCAGTACAGAACCCTGAGGGCACCACTTGTCACTGATGTCCATTGGGACTCTGCATCCTTGACGACAACCATCTGGATGGTCCAATCACTGAATCCATCTCTTTCCAATTTGAAGAGAAGGATGTCATGAGGGATAGAGTCAAGGACTTTATAGAAGTCCAGATAAATGACATCTGGACTTTCTCTGTGCAGTGATAGAGTCACTTCATTATAGCAGGCCACTGGATCAGTCAGACAGGAATTACTCCTGGCAAAATGGTGCTAGCTGTCTTGAATTGCCTCCCTCTTTTCCATGTTCCTTAGTACAGCTTCTAGGAAGATTTATTCCATAGCCAGGTCAATAGTTCTCAGGTCCTCCTGCCTACCCTTTTTAAAAAGAGATGCAATATTTCCCTTTTTCCAGTTAGTGGAGACATCCCCTGACTGCATGACTTTTCAAATATCATGGAGAGTAGCCTGGCAACAGCATCAGAAAATTTCCTCAGGAATCTGGGATCTCATCAGATCCCATAGATTTATGTATGTCCAGGGTCTTCAAGTGGGCACAGACCTGATCATTAGTCCCCCAGTCCCTGTCTTGAAGTCCACTGACTTGAGAGATTCGCAAAGAGAGATTGACATTGAAGATTTGAGGCAAAAACTGTTCCGTATTTCAGCCTTCTCCTCATCTGTTGTTACCAGTTTGCCAGCCTTGTTCAATGGGGGATGGTACTCCTTCTTTGATCTTTCTTTTCTTGCTGTAGAAATCCTTCCTGTTTTTCTTTGTATCTCTTGTCAAATTCAGCTCCAAGAGCACCTTGGCCTTGATTGCCCCATCCCTACACAACCAGGCAGCATTCCTATATTCTTTCCAGGATACTTGTCCCTCATTCCATTGTCTGCACATTCTTGCCCATTAGTTTGATCAGCAGGTCTTGACTCATCCGTGTCCATCCCTTCCTTATCTGGTTTCTTACAGATAAGAATTTTGTGCTCTAAGGAAAGTGTCCATAAAGATCTGCCAGCTTATTTCTGCTCCCTTGTCCCTGAGGCAGTTTCCCATGTCATCCTACTGACTAATTCCTTGAGCAGCTGGAGTTTGCTTTCCTAAAAAAGACTGTGCTCTTGGCCTGTCCCATATTCCTCAGGACTGCAGATGCAGCAGTGATGCTCACTGCAGCCCTGGCTGCCTCCATCCTTGACATCAGCCATGAGCTCACTGCACTGGCGACCATCAGGTCCAGTGACAGATCCCCTCTGTCAGGGCTCTCCATTACCTGGCTTTGGGTTATCCATGTGCATCCCAGCAGTCCCCTGGATTGCCTACAGCTCACTGTGCTTCTTTTCCAGCAGATGCTGAGGGTTGAAGTGCTCCAGCAGGATGAGGTCTGGTGAGTTCTGTGCCTCCTGTGCTGGAGCAAGAAGGTGTTGTTGTGAACAGGCTCTCCCTGATCAGGCAGCCTCTAACAGACACCATCCACAAGATTCCCTTTGTTACCTCAGTCTCTGATTCTCACTCATGAAGTTTTGATCTGTTTGTGGCTGTTCTTCAGAGGCAGCCCTTCAATCTCTATTCATTTCTTATGTAGGGGCAACACACAGAGATCCCTGCCTGTCTCTTCTGAACAGCCTGTAGCCATCAGTGGCCACACTTGTCATGGGATTCATCCCACCAGGCAACTAGGCAACTAAAGGCCACTAGCTTGTACCCCTCTAGCAGCATGGCAGCTTCCAGCTCCTGTTTGTTTGAAGATTATATTGGAGAATTGATTCATCTGTCTGTGGATGGTCAAGGAACGGTCCACAGAGATTTAGTGAGGTGAAAGCACCCAAATAAGCTACTGGCATCCTCCACAATAAGCTGGGGAGGGTGTTCCATTGCTTCTTACATCCTTATTTATTCTCTGAAATCTCTAGGTTCTTTGGTAAGGATCAAGATCTACATTCATCTTTCCAAGCTTATTGTTCACTTTCAGGTCAGAGGTAGTGAGAAAGGAAATTGTGTCTGTGGCTTACAACAAGACCTCTCTCCTTTCCCCTCTCTCCAGGGAGAGCAGAAAGGACAGTCTGTTTCTAGCTACCCTGCTGCTTCACTCAAAGGCAGTGTGAAAAATCCTCTTAGGCATCAGCTGGAGTAGTTTTGCTCAGGGCTGTATTGACAGCAGATGTGGGTTGAGGAGAATTTCTCTGGGTCACCTTGGAAAGGATCATGACAAGGCTCAGCAACATGGTGTGGCTTAAATAATACAGTGTGTTTTGTTTGCCCTAGAGGGAGCAAACACATGGTATCTGTGGTAGATTAGTCTCTTCTGATTCTGCACAAGGCTCTCCTACAGTGTCCTGAGGACTGAAATCCTTTATTTCTACTACATCATCTGTTTTGAAATAGGACATATGGACAAAATTTGACACAGTTCTTCAGGCATAGAGGTGCTCTTAAAATCTCCTTGTAGCTCTAACATTGATGACATCCTTCTCAGACTCCCAAGATGCTATAGGTAAGCCTTAAAGACAAAAACAAAAACAAAAAACCAAATCAATCCAAAAAAAAAAAACAAAAAAAAAAAAACAACAACAAAAAAAAAAAACCACAAAAAAAAAAATTAAAAAAAAAAAAAACACAAAAAGAAAAGGAGGGAAGGAGGGCAGAGCTTCTGGGGTTTGTTTGGATTAGTGTTCTCAAAGCAAACAGTAGGAAAGAAGTACCTCAATTCAATTATTTACAGTCCTGGAAAGACCTGGAAAACAGAAACCACTTAACTATTTTACAGTGCTGCTCTTCCACTTTTTGCAGAAGTTTAGCCCTGATGACTATTGTGCCAATGCTGATTCATGAGCAAGCCTATCAGCTTAAAGGGAAGAGAACAAAGATACATTATCTTCAAAGCAATCATGGAAAGCAAGTCTCTTTTATTTGCTTGAAAGGAGCAAACACATCTTTTTGTTTAACATAGGACTAGTCTTACAGTCCAATTCAGAATGTCTTTCTGTAGAACACCACATGCTATTCAGGACGACAGAGACCCTTAAAAGTTTAACAAGAAGCTTTTTCATGGATTTTTTTTTGTCTTGACTGAAAACTCCCTGCTGGGGGGCATAAAGGTTTGGGGAGTGAATTATGTGCTCAGTGCAAAAGAACCTGCTAAACAAATGAAAGCAAGGGGTAGACAAGTTTCCAATTTGTCTCACAAAGATCTCAACATGGCCCATTTAACCTTCAAAATATTTGGGGGGGTTTGCCTTTTCACAGTCCCCATGCTTTTCTACAGCTATTTTCTTTTTGGCACTGTTTTAACTTGTGAATTTAAATCCTCCCTACATGCACAAGCACAATACCAAGATAAATAAAAAGTATATTTCTTCAAGGTGGAAGCAAGATATGGTAGGATATACTGACCTAACTACTTACAATACAAGCTGCTGTACTTTTCTCCAGTGTGGGATCTTGTTGCATCTCTCAACAATCCAGATTAACTAAATACACTGTCAAAACCATAAAATACTACAAAAACTGTCAGAGATTTTCTGCTCCATTTGTTGATTTGATGTTTGGGAGAATGTTGAGAAATATCTAAGTCTGTACAACTTTCAGCGAGGCTTGGGAAAGATGTTTCAGCCTTTCTAGGATGAAGCAGTCTCTTAGGCTCTCTCTCTGGTAGAACCGCACTGTCCCCGTGTGGACACAGATGTAAGTAGCCTTTGTGTCATACACTGCAGTTACTTATGTCTTTATCCTTAGGAATGCCACCGCCAGCTAGGCACCTTCACATCACAATGGCTGAATCCATGCAAGATATCGAGACAGGAAACATATATAACACATTAACTGTGTTCTTACAATTATGAAAACACAACCTGTGTGTGAACAAGCCTTTACTTGCTGGGATTTGCAAGTTGAAAAGAGAAAGTGATTACACAATAATTTCTAAATGTGCCACTGAAAATGACCACCAAAGCTCCTTTGAAGATTGTTTTGAGGCCATCTGAGAGGCTTTGTACACTTACTCTCTTGTACATTTCACTGTGCCAAAGATAACCTCATTAATGAAGGAATGGTAGTGAAACCTCCAAAGAAAATTCATACTCATCCTGCTGATGGCATGAGGAGGAATGATTCATCCTACATCCCATATCTTTGGCTTCCCCCTGGTGTGGATGCTACCTTGCCCTCTTTTTGACTTTTAGTTATTCTTCTCCTTTGTTCAGAAACTGGCATAATTTTTTAGATGTTTGGTAATATGTGTGTACTGAACTGAATCTTTACATGTAGTTTTTATCTCAGGAGCCTAAAGGTGCATGTTTTTAATCTCGTTTCCGCTTTGTTTAGTTGCTTCTGGGAGATATCCCTCTATGGTCTGGACAAAACTCATGGAGTGGTCTCATTCAGTAGAGGCAATGGAAAGCCAGACAGCTCTCTTCTGATTCAACATAACCTGTGAGGAGGTGTTATTTTCATTTCTGTATCGAATATTAAAGAGGAAGAGACAGAAATGTGTGTTTCTTGAGGCTTTGCTACATCAAATGCTCTGTTATATGTTGTCTCAACATTTGCTTGTTTCTGGCATGCTGACATTTCACAACCTACAGTTGTGAAACCCACAGTGAACAGGAAATCACCAAGAATTACTCTGTTTACTTATAGATGTGGAACATATATTGCTCATAATTAAATGGCAGCACCATAAAGACATGTGTTAGCCGCAAACTTCGACTGAACTGTAAGAAAATTACCATTGGCCGTCTTAAACCCAACTATATGTAACTAGTCTGGCTTTGTGATCTCAGCAAAGCATTTAGTTGGGACGTTTACAGAATGACTGGGGGCATAATGAGGAGAGTGGAATTTTCCTCAGATTTTTCAAGCCAGTATTGGTACCCCTGCCTCTAGAGATAAAACACAGCTCAGATGTGATGCATTTTGAGGTGCAGAGGGAAAGTCAATTAATAAAGGACAGAGCATCTCAAATACTGAAAAAATAACATAGGACATTTACTTGATTTGGAGACACACTCTTGCATTGCAAAGCCTCTGTGTTAACCCTAGGTAGCTGGTAGTCATTACTGAGGAAACTGGTGTTGGTTGGTATTATAAGGGTCTATTTCCTCTGCTCTTCTAAATGAAGCACAGCTGAAGATGGAATGACATGCAACTCTGTCTTTGTACTCCAGAAAGGATGTGGCTGTTTTGTATCTCTACTCTTTGAGCAGAATAAATCCACATCTAAGAAGACATTCTGGAAGTTCATAATTGCATCCAGATGATCACATGTTGGGGTCTGATCTCTCCTGTCTTCCTGATACAGAGTACTTCCCTAGGATTAAACTTATGGTGTTTACAGCTAAGAGCCCAGACATCTACAAACGAAATTAAAATTGGACTTAGGAGTAGATCTGCAGAATATGACTTTCATATATGCCAGCAAGTACCAAAGTGCCAAATTTAAGTTCTAAACTGACTTTTATGACTTCTTGCAATTTTCAACCATAAACCTGGACTTGGATACCCAATCTAGTTCACCTTGTTTCCCACCCAAGATGATAGGTCTACTAGATGATGAACCTTAGTGGATAAAACATTTGGATTAAGCTCCTATCAGTCAAGTAGAACAAGGCATGCCCTGACACAGGCCTCCTCCACAGGCTGCAGGTGGATCTCTGCACCCCCTTAAACCTCCATGGGCTCAGGGGCACAGCTGCTTCCATGGTCTGCACTATGGGCTACAGGAGAATCCCAGCTGCAGTGCCTGGAGCACCTCATCCCCCTCTTTCTCACTTCACTTCATGCTGCGCTTGTACTATGAGGACAAGATGATGGAGCTGGGGGTGGAAAGGAGAAGAAAAGGGGGCTTAGAGAGACCTTTCCACTCTTCACAAGTGCCAGGAAGGAGGGGGTCAGCCTCTTCTCCCATGCAACCACCAATAGGAAAAGAAACACAGTCTTAAGCTGCACCTGAGGAGGTTTGAGATGGAGTTTCTTCCCAGAAACAATGATCAGACAGTGGAATGGGATGCCCAGAGAGGTAATGGAACCACTGTGATGGGAGGTGCATAAGGAAAGACTGGATATAGCACAAAGTGTTGATAGAGTGTGTCTGGTTAATACAGTGTTCCATCATAGGTTGGACTCAATGAATGACCTCAGAGGTCTTTTCCACCCTAATTGATTCTTTGGTTTTGTGGTTCTTTGATTCGCTGACTCTGGTGCTTGCATAATTCCTCTCTTTTCTGTCCACAATTACATCTTTGCAATAACTCTTATTTTCTTTTTTTTTTCTTGAATATGTTATCACAGAAGTGTTACCACTATCACTGATCTTCTTGGCCTTGGCCAGCAGCAGGTTTACCTTGGAGCCAGCTGTCATTGGCTCCCTCAGACACAGAGGAAGCTTCTCACAGCTTCTCACAGAAGCCACCCCTGTAGCACTCCCACTACCAAAATCTGGCCACACAAACCCAAAACAACAGATGTTGAATAAAGGCACTATACTTCTACTGAAAGAGGGTTAAGAAATTCTCACTAACATCTGGCAACCGTTGTCTTGCAACAGGATGTCCTTACCTTGGTGCTGCACTGGCCCTGCTAAGTCATGACAACACTGCCATGAGGAACCACACTTCTTCTACAAAGGCTGCACTCCTTTAAAAACTACCTATGAGGCACATATAATACAGTATGGTTTGTTTCAGAGTCCCATTGTATTACTGCCAACTGAATGACAGCAAAATTCAGACCAAGGGGAAGTCTCAATGCTGCTGATTCAGGTGATAACTTAGGATCTGTGACACAGTGATATAATTCTCCAACTCTTGTTAGTGACTTTTGGTCTGATCCCAGGAGACTTCCTTAAATCTTTTTTTCCTACATCTCCTTCTTTATAAATTTGGCTGTTGCCATGTATCTGTAAACACTGATTATTCGCTCTCCACCCTCCCCTGATCAGATGTTCAGGCAGGTGAGCTCTCAAATACTGCCATAGTGGAGCTATTGGGCAGCTTAGATAAAGCTGATGCAAGCAAGAAGATATCCCTCCTGTGCTTCCAATAATGCATGCTAGTTCAGGACTACTGAAGGCCCCAGAAGAAATGGAGGCTTTCAATTTTGCTTTCAGTTTTGTAATTCCTTGAAATATATACAACCTAAGAATTTTTTTTTTTTTTTTTTTTTTTTTTTTTTTTTTTTTTGTTAGACTTTTATACAGGACTTCTGGTTCATTACATTCCCCAGGAACATGGATATCAGCTGAAGGGTTTCAAGGGAAGAGGGGTAGTAATTAAAGAAAAATACTTGTTTGAGTAGTCCAAAATCAATTACCCAGATGTGCAGAGGGTAGCCAACAAGAGAAAATAAAAAGGCCTTAGTGAAGTTACAAGCCCACATGTTAAGCAACACAATCTCTGTGGCAGCAGCAATAGGCAGTTCAAGGCTGTAGCTATTGTTGCATGCAGGGACAGCCTCAGTGCTAGGGAATGCCAGGGACCTTCTGCTGCTGGGTGAGCAGGAGTCATGTAGAGCCACAGCAGGGCTCACTGATGGAAAGAATCCTCAGATCCAGGAGGAACTCATGTGAGCCTCCTTCCCTACTGGCACAACATTGAAAAACAGATTTTGGAGCACACAACTTGCTCTCTGTTTTTAAATCGATGCTTCAGCCCCTCTCACTGCTGCTCCATCTCTTCCTTTTTTTATTCCTGTCCAATATGTTAGATGCAGTTACTATTAAGAGGGAACATATAACACCATAGTAGGATTTGTGTCTGTCCCCCTATACTCCTTCCAGCAGGACACACTGCTAACTTTTGTCCCGAAGAAAAATTGAAGCTGTGGCCTTTTATTCCTCCTCTTCACAACTGACTATGACTTGAAGGTTTCGGTTCAAGAAGAACTCTGCAGATGAACATAGGAAATTAAAATAAAAACAAAACATACAAAGACCATTTTGATTATACAAGCATAAAAGCTGAAGCACAGACAGGGAAGTAGATGAACCAGAAATGGGAAGGTTAAAATAAAATAATGAAACTATGTGAGAAAGATTAATTTAAGAATTCTGGAGCCTGCTTGCAAAAAAGAAGGCTAGGACACTATGACTGATTAATTCCTTTCTAAGAAATGTGCCATCTCTTCTTTGCCTTTAAATTCAGCCTTCACCTTGTTTCTGCATCATCCAATATTAATTAAATGAAAAAAAAATGTCACAGAAGATCACTGGATCACTGGAAAAAGAAGGAAAATTTAGAATTCAAAATTTTAAATCCTTCTCAGAAGTGGGATTATTGTTCTTCACTTGCATCAATATCAATCTTCCTGGACAAATCACTGTATTTGTTCTATCTCCGAGTCCTAACTGCTAAAAAGAGTTTTAAAATGTTTTCCTTTTAAAGAGTGCATTTTCATTGTGAAAATGAGTAACTAGCACCAGCTAGTCTCTCAAGCAGGTAGTCACACAAATTTTATAGGATTTTTCGGTAACGTCTAGGAGCCCAAATAACAAACGAGCATGAAATTGTGTTATCTCTAGAAAACAGTCTGAAAACAGTCTTCTTTCCTTACAGCTTGAGTATTCATTGTATCACAGATTCATAGGTTCATACAATAGCCAGGGTTGGAAGGGACCTTAAACATCATCTAGTTCCAGTTCTCTGTGATGGGCTGGGATATCCTCCTCTAGATCAGTTGATCAGATCTCCATCCAGCCCGCACTCAAACACTTCTAGGCATAGGGTGCCTGCATCTTCTCAAGGCAGCCTGTTCCAGTACCTCACCACCCTCACAATTTTTTTTCCCCTAATACTCAATATAAACCTACTTTCTTTCATTTTTAAGCCATTTCCTCTTGTCCTGTTACTACATGCTCGTATGAAGGGTCTCTTTCCATCTGCCTTGTTGATTCCCTTCGGGTACTGGAAGGCCACAATTATGTCGCCTGAAACCTCTTTTTCAGGCTGTACAAACTCAACTCTCTCAGCATTTCCTCACAGGGGATGTGTCCCATTCCTCTATCTTAATGGTCTTCCTCTGGGCTCACTTCACCAGGTTGATCCCCCTCCTTGTCATGGGGACCCCAGCTCTGGATGCAGTGCTCTAGATGGGATCCCACCAGAGCAGAGCAGAGCAGAGCAGAGCAGAGGGGCAGAATCCCCTCCCTGCCCTGCTGCCCACCCTGCTCTGGATGCAGCCCAGGACACGTTTGGCTCTCTGGGCTGGCAGTGCCATGGCTGGGCCATGTGCAGCCTCTCACCCACAGCACCCCCAAGCCCTTCTGGGCAGGGCTGCTCTGGATCTGTTCATCCCCAGCCTGTGTTGTTACCATCTATTGACTCAGCCCAGGTGCACCACCTTGCACTTGGTCTTATTAAATTGCACGAGATTCTCATGGGCCCACTTCTCAAGATGGCCCAGGAAGTTGTAGGCATTGTTTTGTATGTATCTTTGTATTTTTCCTAGCATCAGGGAGAAAAAGTTGAGCTGGAAATGCTGGAGCCTTTGCCATTTGTCAATGCCTTCCCTCAGAACAGAGAATCCAATGCACCTGACCAATGACTCCCGACCAAACAATACAATCTGCTTTTCAGGCTCTTCTGTATGACTTTTAAACAGGTTAAGACAATTTTTCTGGACTGCAGTGCAGCAGTTTTTATGCCCTCAAGGATGACATTCCTTATTAAGCTGGAGTTTGCTACCTGCATGGTGGGACAGTAAGATGACTATAAAGTTGTCTGCTAGACAGGGATATCTCCAAAAAAAAATCTTTTCCATTCTAATGCTTTTTGTTTTCTGTGCTCCTTTCTGTTTCTACAGAACAGCTATAGTACAGTGTATTTTCCTCATGCCACTGAATTCATCTGAGCAACCACTTTTTCTGTCTCTGCTTTTCTGTTTTGATTGCTGCTAGAAGTAGAAAGACCAAAATTCCATGAGTAAAATTAATCTCACGGCATTTCATGCATTGTTAGAACAAAAATGTATTTACAGTTTGGAGAATACTTGCCCTTTTAAGACATCTAGTCCAATTTTGGGGACCTAAGTTAAGTATATTATTTAGTAATGTTTCTGCACATTCTCTCATCTTAATATAACTCCATTTTGCTCATGCTACATTTACCTAGTAAATAAAAGTACAAAGTAGACCAAAATTGAATGAGAATGACTGAGTTTTCTGGTGGTTTCAAATTGGTCTTAAAGCAACAAAGCCCCTGAAAGGCAATGAGAAGCCAGATACACTATGAAACTTCCCTCCACACTCCTAAAAGCCTCTCTGCTATGTTTAATCTTGAAAGTCCAAATACAATATAAAAGTTAGACAGCTATGCCTACAAAACTTTTACAAATAAACTTCAAACTTACAGATACAAGATAAAAGTTCGGTAAAGTAAGTGAAGGAAACTGACCCAGGGAGAGAACATAGGAATTCTGGTCACAGCTTTGCACTGACCCTTTGTAAATCTGATAATTTTCTATAAAAATCGCTAAAAGCTCTATCTAAAAGCAATATGTAATTAATTATCTAACTTGTGAGCTATCGCCACGTCTGCGACAGAAGGCTTTCAGCAAAGGAGCAATTTAATTTTCTAAAGCTGTTGACTTTTGCTATGCCTCCTAAAATAAAGCATGTTGTTTTAGGCATGCTGGTGAGAAGCATGGATCTGCTTATTGTACCGAAATTAGACATTTCAAGTCTCTACAAATACAACTACTTCAAGATTTGGCAATGACATTCAGTGAATAGGAAAGGCCTTCCTATCCAGAAACAATGTGCTTTAATCTTCTGTAAAGAAGTAGCCTGTATGTTGTACAGCAAGCCACTGCTGGCAGAATGATGGATACTTACTTAGGCCGGCAGAATTATGGATACTTACTTAGTTCCCTCATTTGTGCCAACTTGATTTAAACATAACGTGACCATGTCTAAGATCCCAAAATGTAACAACAGAAATCTCTCTCAAAGATCACATTTACTCAGCTTTAAATCTTGTAAGTATCTCTGGCAGAAAATTCTTTGAGAGCACGTAGATGGAGTAGAGATGCAGATAGATTAGTTACACCCTCATGTGCAGCCCACCACCTGTGCCATTGATGTGACATATGTGGGCTTCCCAGGGACACAGACATCCTCAGCATCCATGAGCTTCAACAGATGCCTGGTCTGGGCAGGTGGAGTGGCTGGAGCTGCACATGGAAACTTCCTGGGAGAACACAGGGACCAGATGAGCAGTGCAGAAAAAACCAGAAAGCCCTCTGAATGATAATCGTGGAGATGGTGGCTGCACAGAGAAGTTACATTCCTTGGGTGCACCTCAGCAGCAGGTAGAGGCCAAGGGGAGGAAAAGAGGACCTGGAGGAGGCTCTTCTTCTTCCTTGGTGGCAGCTTTCCAGGACTGTGCTCTGAAGGCAGAAAAGGAGCAAGCCTGGACGCTGGTTGCAGGAGCTAGGAAACTTCTAATGTATCTCTGAGGAAAGTATTAGGGAGTAGGAAGATATTTATTATCTAGATTTAGGTAAAAATTACCATTTGCATTTTTATTTTACTTGTTTTCAGTATTGTAAATAACACCTGACTTGATATCTCATACAAAAAAAAACAATTTTTGCTTTCATTTCCTCTCAAGCAGCCTCTTGAAGCTGCAGGGAATTTTATCCTAAATTCCTAACAGTGGGCTGTCTCCACAGCAAGAAGGTGGAGGACATAATAAGAGGAAATACAGGCCACCTGGAGGATGCTGCATGCAGGAAACACATTGTGGAAAGCTAAAGGTCAGGGGAAGGTTACCTGACAGCCTGACATGGACCACCGTGATATAAATCCACATACCCGAGAGGCCAAATTAATTAATCCTGGCAAGAAGTAATTGCCCAAGGTAGAGCCCTCAGAGAGCCCCAGCACCACAGACACCAAAGAGTAGCATAAACCCAGCAGGCTTAGCTGTGAGCATACATTAGAGAAAACTGATCCCATGTATTTCTGACACACACACGCTCCTCCAGATGCGCTGCCTACAGTATCAGGTTTTGAACAAAGGAAAGCTTGTAGCTGGCAGTCAGGAAGAGAAATCCATCTTACAAGGGCCCCTGGGTGCATTTTCTTTATACCAACCCTCCAGAACACCCTAGAAGAAATGGAACACTATTCTCTCAATGCTAAACAAAATATTCTCCTGTTCTTTTTCTTGTCTCCATCTTTCCACAAATCCCACCACGTTCAGCAACAATTCCTAGCCATGTTCCTCTGACTGGATTTTCCTGCTGTGGAAAGTGATTTTCACCATTCTGCTACTTATTCAGTAACTATTAACACAATTTGTCCATATTCATCAGTAGTATAACATCAATGATCTCAGCTGGAATCACACCAAGAATTAATGTGGTCTATTAATTTTGCAGAATGCTGTTGATGTGCAAGTAGTTATGATTTGCAGTTGCCAAGAGTGTTGATGACTCCTCCAGTTCCTAGGGCAAATACCAGTTGTTGTGGGGAGCTCTGCACTATCTTGTCTAAGAAGATTTAATTGTATCTGGATAAAAGTTTTTTGAAGCAATTTTTTGTCCAACAGGCTTGTTTGCTTTACATGCTGATTGTATTAAACATTTATTTTAATTTTTCAGAGAAAACTGTGTCATTCCATGGTACATCATACTTCTAATAATACATGATATCACTGTTGAGCCAATGTTTGGGAAAAGGATGCATCAGCCTTGTGTATGTAATTAGCCTATACTCCCTTTCACAGTAGATCACTAAACTCTTGTTAAGAAAGGACTTGTGTAAAAATTATCGTTTGACCTAATACTTGGAGCAACCATATTTCCATGCACGCCTTTTTGTCCCATGTATTGATGACCTTCTCATGTAAATCAAAATTTTGACATTTCTCTCTAAAAGATATAGTGTGCATGACAGAATCAAGTTCAGTGCACCTAAGGTCTTTCAATTTGATACAAAAATTGGTGTCATGTTATGTCTATTGATCTTTGCTATTTAAAGGATATAGAAGGTTTGTTAAGGGTAAGTATTAAGGATGCTTGCTGTAAAAATTGAGAAAAAAGGGGAAGGCTAGCAGACAAGAAGGAAATATTTCAAATTTCATCCATCTAGGAAGATCCACTGGAAATTACAGACTATTCATAGTATGTGGGTACTTTAATGAACAAAAATATTTGTTTTAATCAATTACAATATATCTATGTTAGTATTAAGCTTTAATGAAAATACATGGTTTGAATGAACGATAAAAATTCCTGTAGGCGTGTTTTATAAATGTACTGCATATTGAATACGCACATTGCCTTCACAACCCAAAAGACCCAGATTGTTTGACAATCCTAACAGCTCTATGACTCAGAGGAGATCATGAAGCAGAAGTCTAATGATATTGATGGAGAATATGTGCAACTACTAGATTTATCAAAAACCCCCTGAGCTCTGTATGCATTTATCACACCAACTGAACCAGGCACAGGGAACTGAGAAATTTGTAGCTGAAAATACAATTTTTCCTTTTGGAACACGAATTTTGTTCAAAAAGGATTCTGAATGGCCAGTTTGCATATCCAGAGGATAAGGTCTTGTTTTCAGCCCAGCATGCCCTAGCTTTGTATCAAAAGGGCAAGGGGACAGTGCTGCTAAGAGCTCTATAAATAACCCAGGAGCAAACGCTCTCTGCAGTTTGTCTGATCTGACTATGGAGACTGTGCTCTGCTATATTTAGCTAAAGAACAAGTATTTTTAAAAGATCAGAGGAAGAACAAAAATAAGCTAAGCATACATTTGAAATACAGTCTTGAACTTCCACAGCTAACTGAATCCACGGACAATGGGAGGTACCATCTCCTGCCCAGTGGAGAAAATCCCTGCTGATTTTCAGCCTCCAGAGAGCTTGCTACAGGCAGCAGGGGCTGAGGCTTCTGTTGAGGACATCAGACTGCGCAATCAGCAAAAAGACAAGAGTGAGTCTTGCTCTCTACATCACCTAGAGCAGACAAGAGGAGGACAGCATAGTTCCAACCCTGCCTCAGGACCAGTGGAAGGGAAGAGACAATTTGCATCTCTGGACCCAGACCTACAAACAAAAGAGCAATCCAAGTCCATCAAAGAGAGTGGGATTTTTAGCAGCAGTTTTATTTCATGACTTGAATAAGTCCTGGTGTAGCCCCAGATAAAGGCTTACCTTCAAAAGTGTCTCAGAGGTAGGTCATAAATACAGTTTTGAGGTCCTGCCCTATCAGCCCATTTAAGCCTTCTCCTAAAGAGCCACTGAAGCTAAAGCCCATCACTAATCCCAGTAGTGCCATGGAACACTGTGAGGATAGGGCACCTTTAGAGGATGGGACATGCTGGCAGGGCCAGCACCACTCGCTGCTAAGACAACCCATGTAGATTGGAGAAGAAAAGGGAGAGGAAAAAAGGACAAGTTTCAACAGATCCATTCATGTAATTACAAATTTGAAAGACAGCATTTAAAAGAATATTTGTAAAAATTTTTAAAAATCATGGGAAGAGGAGAAAAAATTTCCAGCAAATCTTTCCAGAATCAGATGTATAGATGTTTGCTTTCCTTAAAACCAGATTTCTAGGCAGCATCCAGAGGCTTCTGAGGCATGTGTCTGTAATAAAAATCAGATGTAAACACAGAGCACACAGATGAAACCTGGCCAAGCCTTCAGGGAAATTATCAAGTTCACATGTGTGCTTTTAAGTGAATAATCCTCATGCTTGCTTTATATACACCAATTAACATTGCACGAAGAGTAACACTGAGGAAGCACCGTTATTGTAGTATAAAACCAGCATAAGACCAAACTGGAGGGAGCAAATTATTCTTTACTATAGTATCTCACTTCCTATACTGCTTATAAGAGTGAGAAGACCAGACTCTTGATCAGGATAGTCCCACATGCTGGAGCCTTACTGGATTATACAGGGGGCATAAAGGCAGTACAAAGAGCTTTCTTTCAGTGACATTTAATGCCTAAGCCTTTGGGACAAGGAAGCATTAGGCATAATTTCATGTCACCTTCATGGGTTAATGATTGAGGTCTGTTCACAGCACCAGCTAGGATTTTGGCAGTGGGAAATGGGTGGGAAATGATTTTGGAGAGATGTGAATGAGAGGAAAAATGCTGCAACATGTGCCAGCACCTGTGCTAGACATTAACTTCTATTGCTACTACATATGTTTCTCCTTTCCTCTAAGAATCATAAAATTATTTGTCTTGGCCCCATGCAAACAGGTGTTGAACAGTTCCAGGGACAGACACAGGCAACTTCCCAGGGCAATGTGATCCTGTGCCTCATGACCCTCAGAGCAAATATCTTCCTAATATCTAACATAAACCTACCCTCTTTTAGTTTGAAACCATTCCCTTTTGACCTATCACTACATGCCCTTGTGAAAAGCCCTTCTCCAGCTTTATTATAGGCTCTCTTTGCGTACTGGAAGGTGCTATAAGGCCTCTACAGAGCTTTCTCTTCCCCAGGCTGTACAGGCTCTATCATCCTGCCTTCATAGGAAAGGTTCTCCAGCCCTCAGATAATCAGGATTTGCTCAAACAGGTCTGTGTCATTCTTGCATCCCAGTGCAGGATGCAGCAGTCAGGTAGGTTCTCAGCCAAGCAGAAGGGCAGAATCCCCTCCCCCAGTCTGCTGGCCAATGCTGCTTTGGATGAAGCCCAGGGCACAGCTGGTTTGCTGACCTGCAATCACACTTTTCTGGATCATGTTGACCTTCTCCCCACCAGCGCCTGCAAGTCCTTCTCCCCGGGACAGCTCACAATCCATTCTTCGCCCAGCTTGTATTTGTGCTTGGGATTATCCCAACTCTCTGGTGCAAGACCTTGAGCTTGTTAAACTTCACCAAGTTCACACAGGTCTACTTCCTAAGCCTGTCCAGGTCCCTCTGGATTGCCATCCAGCCCAGCCTTTGCAGACTGAATGGGCAAGTGTGGCATGATGTGTACAGCAGAGCTAAGCAGCAGGACCTCACTGCCTGGCCATAGTGGCAGAGACAGGACCAGGAAGCAGTACCTCCCATCCTGGAATCACCAAAAGGGCAAGATCTCTCACATTCATGCTGGTCTCTCTTCTGTCAAAAGCGGTGCAAGGACTGCAGGGTACTGTGGTCCTCAGAGCAGAACCAGCATCCTCTTTCCCACAACCCAGGACCAAAAGACAGACCACCCGATGCTCAGAGCAGGCCCATCTGAGGGAGGGACATTCACAGGTTTTGGTTTAGACATTTTGAGTATCACCTGCTTCCAGTTTCAGCATGCCTTACTTTTCACTTTTCACCCTTTTTTCCTCTGTGAACTAATTGACACATATCAAAAAGCTGGCACAAGTTTTGAAGTATGCACAACATTGGTCTCTGCACTCAAAACCCCAAACTGTGCTCTCAGTTTCTCACAGTGAGGGGAAGAGTCATACCATTACCTCTGAACTCCACAGGTCCAGCAAAAGTCAACAGACTGTATCAAGAAACATTATGCTTTTTTCTAGTAGTGGGAGAATTCACCAGCAGCCCACTGGGATGACTCAGCATGAGAAATGCCCATGAGTCAGTCAGGTGGAGGGTCTCACAACAGCAAAGTTCTGCATGGCTGTGAGAAATGGGTAAAACCCCTCTCTCACCCAAACTGGAGACAGACAATTGTTATGAAAGGAACAGAAATTTTAGTGAAGGGACCATTGTAGTCACAGAGAGCTCACAGAGCAGCATATGGTATATGTTTCATTTTTGAGTCATTTGATCAGCTCGAAAGCCTTTCTGTTTCTGGGGAGGTTCTTGAATTCATTTTCAAAGAGCAGACCCCAGTGTCAGGAGAAATGATGGGAACCCACTGCCTTCAGAGCCCTGGGTCCCAGGATGGGGCTGGCAGAGGGCGCTGGGGTGGGATTGCAGAGCTGTCACATGCAGAATGGCCCCTGGACATGGGAGTTGCAGAGCAGCTGAAGGAAAAGCACATGCAATCAGGGCCATCAGCAGAGGCTAATTTTATAAATTGAAACAACAATAATAATGGTAGAGGCATGACAAGCCTGGTTGCAGCTGGTTGGGATTCAGCTGGCTTTCTGTTGTTTTGATTAGCCTGACATTCGGCTGGTGGGATGCTTGTATGGGCACATGCGTGGGCGGGAAGATAAACACAGCTGAGCAAATCTGGTCCCTCATCTTGCTTCTGCACAAGCAAGTGGGCTAACCCTCAGCTCAGATAGGAGCCATGGCCATCCTCCCTCACACGTCCAAAAAGGTGCAGCTGTATGTAATGGCAATTTATCATAGCAGCATTTGTGGCAATTTTGCTGACGTTATTGTTATAGACAAAGCACAAATGTCAAGCTCATGAAACTCAGTTGAGTTTCATGAGCTTGACATTTGTGCTTTGTCTGTAACAGTTGAGAAGACAGTTGAAAGTTAGAGACAGTTGAGAAGTCAAAAAAAAAAAAAAAGGTACCAAACCACTTGGAAAGTGAAAAAGGGAAAAAGCGCATCATCTTGACAGAGAAAACAGGATTGTTCCTACTTAGGTCAGGATTCTCCTTCAGGAAGCCTACTTTCAACCAGGTCTTTATTGCAGAAGCTGGACAGACTTCACACAAAGCCTATGGTTTTTTTCTTGTGACACATTAATGACAACTGGTTGTAAACAGAAGCTGCACCAACAAAAGAAGATCCACCTCTCTCCAATTTAGAGAGTAGAATGCTGTGAGGGACCATGCCAAACGATTTACAGAACATACAAAAGGATTTACAGGGCATCCACAGCCCTTTCCTTGTCCACTGATGCAGCCAGTCCACTGCAAAAGGCCACTGGGCTGGTCAGGCAAGGCTTGCCCTTGGTGAAGCTGTGCTGGTCTCTCAAATCACTCCCTGTTCTCCATGTGCCTTAGCACAGCTTCTGGGAGGCTCTGTTCCATCATCTTCCCTGGCAAAAAGTGGAGGTTGACAGGTCAGCTACTCGCTTTTAAAACCAGTTCTGTTTAACTATCAGAACAACTGCAGAATCAACAAAATCTAAGTTTTGGCACTGTTCTTTCCATATAAGAGCTACTCCAGCCAGAACCACAGGAGTGGTTAGCCTTCTCTGCCAAATCCACAGAAACTGTCTATCCATCTGTTGGTTGGATTCAACTGAGAATAAGTGTGTTCTTGCTAAAATTCATCTAATTGGACCACAGCTGCAGGAATTTTCCAGCAGCAACTCTCTCATCTGTCCAGGTGTAATAAAGGGAAAGGCCTTCAGTTACTCACAATATTCTGATGAGCAGCTGTGAATGTAATCATTCTTTAGTGGATATAGTACCCAAGCAGCATCAATCGTGTAGTCCTGCTGGGTATAAGCTAACTGACCACTCTACCCAAAATATATTTGGTCAGAGAGTATGCAAGATAAAGTCATTTGTTCCCATGTGTAGTATATTGACATAATCTATTATTTAGATCAAATATAGATAATAGATTATGGTAATATACTACACATGGGAACAAATGCAAAAGTAATTATCCACATTGTCAGGATTATCTAGGACATGAGATACCAAATAAGGGGCAACAGAATAAACATAGAAACTTGCTGACATGAGAAGCAAACCAAAAGATTACCAGAAGAAATTTAGCATTCCAGTAGTAATAATTAAATGTAATCCACTTTACTACTTGTTGATTTATTCTAGTTTACCAATGTATTGCTCATGCAAGACTCCACCTCAGGAATTCAGTATCTGTTGGCTCTGGTGAACATTTATTAAGTGTAAAGATACTATAAAGAAGACTGAATTGCATTTCCTCATCAATCCATTCCTGATTATAGGGTGGATCCCTTGCTTTTTTTTCCCCCTGTATTTTAAAATATTTATCTGGGGACATGCAAGCCGAATCCAATGGTTGATCATTTAAGGTTAGGAAATGGAGCAACCAAGTGGTTATAAAAAGATCCAAGCCAGTGAATATCTACTGTAACAGAGAAATCATGCCAAAAGTGATTTTATAGCTGGATTGAAAGTGCATACACAAAACAAACAACTCCTACAGGCAGCAACTTGCTGGAAGTGCAGGAAAGAGTGCTGGCCACCCAAGGAAGGAGCTAGAGAGCAAGCTGAGGGAGCATGGGCCCTGGTGAGGATCAGGGCTCCCTGTGCTCCTCGGCCAGCACCTAGCAGCAGCCACAGACCCATGTCTACAGAACTTCTGGCCAGATGAAAATAAGTAGTCTGCACACATGGGGACAGCAAAATTTAATTTTCCCTGAGCTGCAGAGCTCCCTGGCCCTGGTGTACGTTAAATAATGGGACTATCTGTGGTAGAGCAGAAAGGAATTTGGAACTCACAACTTTCTCTGGAGCAGTGGGGGAGCACAAACACCACAAAATGGCCCAGCAATGGTTAATGAAGGTTAGCCAGAGCTTCATTCCTTCTCTCCTTAACAAAGATGGATCAGATGTTTCCAGCTAGATCATCTCTGATATAGAAACTTCATTCCTCCAACCACAATAATTATTTGTATCCTGCCATTATAAATAAAGTTTCAAAGGATCACTGATTTTAATTTTCTCCATAACATTTCATTTTCAGATGTACTGCCAAAACCACTAACACAAAACCAAAACTACATAAACAATCAAACTATGCATTCCATGTCCGAATTTAGAGTATGTTATTTTTGTAATTTGTATTTAGAAACAAATTATATTCTACATTATATTTATTTGAACATAAAAATACAAATATTGTTATTACTAATAAAATATAATAATAATTTATTTTTGTGTTTGACATGAAAATACCTGCTTCTGCACTGAACAGAAAAACCTTAATTCCATCAAGCTGCTGTTACAATCTCTGCCATAAGTGAATGTCTTGACTGAATTACAGTTTTTCAGTTCCTTTCCATCATTTATTTCATCAAACACACTTCTTTAAAAAAAAATATTGCCTTCATCCAAAAATAAATCCAGCTGAAAACAACTCCTGAGACCTCCACAAAAAGTTATTGAATAATGATGTCTGGAAGCAGCTGCCAAGCATAAGAAAGCTCAAACAGAACAAAAATTTTGACAATTATGGTTCCTACTACCACTTCTACAAGGGTCTGGCAATATTAGTTTTGGGTTCTGAGATCAGGACAAAGTGCAACCACACAGTAGAGACAACACCTTGCAAAAGCCGAGATGCAAAATTTCCTTCACCTAAAAAAACTCACAGAGGACATCCATGGAGAATTCCCCAGTCACCCTGGAAAAATTTTGCAATTTATATTTTCACAGATATTTGATGGGCAGTCTTGGCAGCCTTAATAATCTAATTCCAGACAGCAAATCTGACTTTCATTTGCACAAGAGAATAATCTGGATTTTTCTGGTAATTCCAGCCCTCGGTCTTTAAGGTTATATACATGATGCAGCACAGGCTGTTTCCCCTGTAGCCCAAACAAGTGCTCTTTGGAGCTGTAGCAAGGGACCACTGACAGCATTAACCTGTCAGTGGCCAAAGATCACAGAATCTTAGAATCATTAATGTTGAAAATACCTCTAAAATCAAGTCCAAGTTTGGCCAAATACCACCACTCCATTAAACCATGGCGTGAAAGCACCACATAAAAATGTGTTTTGAATTCTTCTGGGGATAGAGACTCGTCCACTTCCCTAGGCAGTACATTCCAATGTTCAACCACTCTTTAAGTGAATAAATTTTTCTGAATATCCAATATAAACTTCCCTTGGTACAACTGGAGGCCAATTCCACTTGTCCTATCACTTGCTGGCTTGGAGAAGAGGCCAACCTCCACCTGGCCACAGCCTCCTTTCAGGCAGCTGTAGAGGGTGACAGATCTCTCCTGAGCCTCCTTTTCTCCAGGACAAACACCCCCAGCTCCCTCAGCTGCTCCTCACAGCACTTGTGCCCCAGACCCTGCCCCAGCTCCATTGCCCTTCTCTGGACTCTCTCCAGCCCCTCAGGGCCTTTCCTGCAGTGAGGGCCCAGCCCTGGACACAGCACTGGAGCTGTGGCCTCAGCAGGGCCCAGCACAGGGGGACAATCCCTGCCCTGGCCCTGCTGGCCACAGCATTGCTGATCCAGGCCAGGATGCCATTGGCCTTCTTGGCCCCCTGGGCACAGCCTGGCTCATGTCCAGCTGCTGTCACCAGCACCCCCAGCCCCTTTCCAGCCACTCTGCCCCAGCCTGTGGAGCTGCCTGGGGCTGTTGTGACTCCCAGTTAGGATGCAGCTCTTGGCCTTGTTGAACCTCACACCACTCGCCTTCAACCCATGATCCAGCCTGTCCAGGTGCCTCTGCAGAGCCTTCCTGCCCTCCAGCAGATCCACACTCCCACCCAAATTGGTGTCATCTGCAAACAGACTGAGGATGCCCTTGATCTCCGTATCCAGGTCATCAATAAAGATATCATGTGATTCATTACTAAACTGTCAATATAGGTGCAGGCACCTGTCCTCAAGTAAGACAGCTACGCATCACTGATTCTTTTATTTCCATTTCACAAGCAGTATCAAAACCTGACCCTGTCTTTATTTTCCTTCAAAGCACAGATAATGAGTGTATATGTTTTATGTAACAAGCAACCCCTCTGAAACCTGGTAGGTAAGTAGAAGCACACTGTCTTTTTACAGAAGACAATATAAATCAATTTGTAAGAAAAAGATACAAAATTCAGATGTATCAAAATAATGTCACTATCAGTAGGAGGACATTGTTATGAAGCTTATGCACTCTTTACTGCTGAGTTACCACCCTGTGCTGTGGGAGTTGGCCACCTTCTACTGAGTGACAGCACTTCTCCCATCTTCTCCCCAGGAAGGAGACATGACCTCCAACAACCTAAGCTGTCTCCTAGGGCAAGAACCCTTTGTGGATGTGCACCATTTTCAGGTGCAGTCGGCACTTATCCAATTTTATTATTTTAATAAATTATTACTCATTTTCATATGCCTTTGATTTGGGAGTTTCATGACAGTGCTCAAAGAAAACCACTACATGGAGTCATACAAGTCTAACCAGACACTAGTGGAAACATTAAGGCTGATTTATTCTTTCAAGATTATCTGGGCTACTTTTACAGCCCTAAGAAGTTCAAAGGTAATTTGGACTAATCTGAAATGCTGCATGCTTATGCAAACCAATCAGTAAAACAAACTAGTGCTTTTGATAGGCACTACTTACCACTACATAGGAAAAGACCATGCCATTTAAATATTACATTGCACATTCCATACCAGAACTCTCTTTCACATTATGAAAAGGCCACAAAGATATTTGGACTTGGGAGCAGTTGGATCTCAAATGTGAAAATAAGAGTGCAAATTCACCCTCAGGCAGTATACAAAGTCTGGCCAGAGTGATCAAAGCAAAACTCCCCCCACCTCCTTTTGTTTTTTTCTTGTTTTAATGTTCTTCCAAGTTGGCAACTTTTATGACAAGTTTTAGTATGATACTATTTCAAACAGAGGAGATAACATGCAGTACCATACAAACCAAATTGCTTAGAAACTAAGGGCAAAAAGGTATCTAGATAAATACATCTTAATGAGTGAACAACTGGCTGACAGGGCAGGCACAAAGGGTTACAGTAAGTGGGGTTACATCATGCTGCCAACAGGTCATTACAGTTGATCTGAAATAAGCTGAAACAAGTGAACTAGCAGAAATCTGCGATGGCTATGACGTTATATCATCTGTGAAATCCTTTTACCTGAACTTGTGTCATAAAGTTAAAGTCAGCAGATCCAGGACACCTTTTCATTGTAGAATGAAAGTAAAATTTCACTTTGTGAAGTTTTAAAAAGTGTTAAGAAAGGAGAAAGTGAAAATGTTATAAAAATAATATGAAAACTTTCTCCCTGATTGATCACTGAGATACCTGGAATACAAGACAATTCCTGGGTCTTAGAGATTATAGGGTGACAGGATGAAATCCACTATTCTTGTCTGCCCCTAAGCATTTTCTCAAGGTATTATTTTCTTACATATTATAGATTACAACTTCTGTCCCTGAACATTTCAGCTAAAGTCTTCTGCTTTATAAAATCTAATATCATCAAGCTGCTAACATTGTTTTACAAGTCAGCTGAACAGAGTCATCTAACAGAAAACAGTCCAATATTCTCTGTATTTTACAAAATTTCTGCAGAGGCAGGAAACCTGCAGCTGCTTCACTGGCTGTGTGGTTTTCAATGTCCCACTGAAATGGAGCAGTGTAGGTAGAGGTTGGTAGGGACCTCTGGAGATTGTGATCTCCATTACCTGCTCAAAGCAGAACCAACTTCAGAATCAGATTAGATTTCTCAGGGCCATCTTCACTCAAGTTTGGAAAGTCCTGTAACATTTCAAATGAAGGTTACTGTATGTGGAGATGTAGTGAAAAAGCTTAAGACAGGAATGGAGAACACCAGTCTTACTGAGGCTATTGACCCGTTGCTGTTGGTTTCTAATGGTAGCACAGCTGCCAGGATAAGGGCAGCAGGAAACCATCTACAGCCATCTGCAAAAAAACCATCTACAGTCATCTACCAAAAAAAACTTTCTTGTTGCTCCCTGGTGGGAGTTCTCTGCCCTTTTTAAGCCACCATGGCTGCCATCTCCCCTTACCTGCATCTAAACAGACCCACTGCACCAGCAGGGGCTGTGGACAGCCAGGACCACTCAGGTATGTGGAATCCTGCAAGCATCCTGCAAGAACATCTTTACATCTTCCCCTTTCTTCTAGAAGAAAGGTAGAGCTATGTGGCACCTCTAGACTTTCCCTTGCATTGCTGCACACCCAAATACCTTTGAGTTCTGATTATTCCTCTAAATAACCTTGTAACATAGCTATGGAGATTTTTCAGTTCTTTACACTTATAGAGTACCACTGTACTCTCTAAAAGAAACTGAATAAAGTGCATGCTTGAGATAAACCAGAAGGATTTTCATCCTGTCTAATGTTAAAAGATAAAAAACAACCAAAATATCATATACTCAGCTTGCATAGGTCAATACAATTTCACAGACTTCTGCCACCTGAGGATCTGCTCCACCATGCTATTAAAAGCTGTGAGCAACCGAGTTGCAAAAGAACTGCTAGAAATGTGTAAAAATAACCAGTAAAGCACAAAGCTTTAAAATGTCCAAGGCTGTCTAGAGTAAAAAAAGTTCATGGCACGTAAGTACCATTTAAATTAATTATGGACCCTGCTTTTAGAGGATACAGATTGCAAAGTCTTTGCAACAGCCAGATAGCAGCAGCATTGAAGCAGCATCTTATCTGTCCTCACTTTGCTCCGCTCTGATAATCACTGAGCACAGACATCAGCACAGTACAACCACAGAGGTGAACATCACACTGGTCCTAATCAGACTAAGTAGATTATTTTTACCTGAAGTAATAGCAGTGAAGTTGACCTGAGCAATCTAACACATCACTCATGATAGGAGAAACTCCTCTTGTAAATTTGTACAGGCCTTGAAGCTCCACCACATTTATAATTTCCAGGGACAAAGTCTCAGCTAGAACAAACTGATCCCACAGAACTCTGTTGACTAATATCCACTGGGAATCTATTGTAAAGAGATTATGCCCTTCAGCTTTGCAACTGAGAGGCTCAAATAAAACAGAGGTTAAAATAAAAACTGAGAACGGAAATTAGCCAGTGGAGGTGCATTTTCTGGTAAAAGTTTCTTTGCTATTTTAATGAAACAAATCTGTAAAAGGACTACACAGCTGAGAGGATAACAAAAGTAGCAACTTACATCTGTGCAAACTCTTGCCTATTCCTCTTGAACGCAGGAGACTGGAGAGCTTCAGTACTCAGTACATAACCAGCTCCTTATTAATCTGAGCACCCACCAAGGGTGAACATGTGAGACAGGATTCTAGGCTAAAGGAACCTTCACTCTTGTACACACTTCATGCAGTCAGGGAAAGGAATGCAAGACAGCTTTCTGGAGATGAGACAGTGCCATTTTTAGCAGTGATAACACTCACACTACAGAAGAGCAGTACTTAGGTTTGCAGCTGCAGACCCATTTCTGCTGACAGGACATCAAGGCACAGTACAATACATCTACACCAGGTTAAGCTTGGTTGCTTTCAGCCCCATTTCTGCTCTCAGCAGGTTGATGTGATCCAGTAGCTGCAGGGATGGAGCTGGGGTGTTGAGGTCAGGTCAGCAGGAAAAGCCACCCACCCAAAGTACACCATCTCTTACACAAATGCCCTGTGGCCTTGCCCTCAGGGAAACATCATCTGTGCCCGGCCATACAGGTACACTTCCATCCACATGTCAGCAGCGTGGTGAGTAGGAAAGTGATGGGACTGGGAACTGCAGGGGTATACCATCATGTAATCCACCTCATCAGCCTACCCTGCCTGGACAGGGTGCAGAAAAGACCATCGCGTTGTACCTTAAAGGCAATAACATGAAGCAAGATAGTAACAGGGTTGGATCCTGCTGCACTAGACTTCACACTCTAAAAAATCACACAGAAGCAAAGGGAAAATTTTAAGTGTTTCATCCTTTTGCAGACTTTTTTCAGACTCACAGAACTTGCAAGGTTAACTTGAGCTAAACCCAGCGGCCCATGTTCCCCTAACGAAATCCAGAAGCTGTAATAAAGTTCTGTATTTGTTCCCAATACCACAGTATAACTAGCTCATGGCCAGGATCTGTAGCACCTAGTTGAGGGGGAAAAACTAACACGAGTGCAAAATTAGCTTTCCTAAATAAACTGTGTCTAGCAGACCCCATCATCACGTGTCTTCCACTGCAGCACAGAGAAGAGGCAGATGCATTACACCCTTGTAGCGCTTAGCTGGTAACAGCATGAACAGAAAGAGCAAAATCAACTGCTGAAAATCTCCCTCTTTAGATTCACAGCCACACTCAGTAACATCATATGTTGCATGTGTTCTGCTCCAAGTAGAAACAAACTTAATTTTATCCCCATGTCCTCCAGTTTAGCCTTTGCATCATTCTGAGCTGGGAAATAGAGCAACATCCACAAAATAAAATCAGCAAATCAGCAAAGGAAATTTTTTCTCATTGCTGAACCATAGCTAGTGCATCCTAATTTTGGTGGTAATAATGAATAATAATTAGTTACTGGTGCATGGGGGAGTTACAACACATGAGGATCCCAAATGATAAAGCCTCATACTGCTCACTGCTGAATCAATTTAAAACCTGATTTATGGTCCATATAATAATCAAATTAACTTTTTGTGTATTGCCATTATGTCCTACCCTCAGGAAATGCCTTAAATAAACACTTAGAGCTAAAGGAAGATTCATGGCTAACCATATTAGCTCATGAGTGAGGACAAGATCACAAATCAAAGTTGGTTCAAAAGCAGCAACAGTCTTGAGTTTTGGTCTATAGGGAGGGCTAGTAAAAATGCATTTCCATGAAGAGCAGGAAAACAAGCAACTGATTCAGGAAATGTAATCACTCTTGCTCTCTTGCAGCAACTAGCAAGCTCCTAAGGAAAAGTATCTGTGATGTGAATTATGATGTTAATATCTGTGAATGATTGAAGCTCCCACCAGGAGTTTATGAAGAAAGGTGGCAAACTACAGTGGAACCTGGGGCACTGCAAAGGTACCAACATTAGGCACAGCTGAATTAGAGCAAATGAACTGATAATTCCCCTCAGGAAATGATGAAAACAAATAGTGTTGATTTAAGATATGTGAATATGTTTCCAGAAAATTGAAAGGAGGCATAAATCGGCCTTAAATAATAAATAAGTATGAGTTTGCTCTGGAAAACAATTACTTGTCAACAAAGCCTTCTTGCTCAGTTGTCTGCATGTACAATGGACTGTGATCCCACGGGCTCAATTGGAGCTAAGGTATTAAAGAGGTAGATATTTTGCCTTGCAGTTTTGCCTTTCCAAATGTGGTCCTGTTAGTTTGACCTGGTTAGTAGGATCCCTCTATAAGGCCCTGTATACTGCCTAAACCCCTTGGGTCTTTAGGCATGTCAGCTGTTGTAAAATATTAATAGCCAAGCTCGAAATTTCCTGCTCTCTGAAGTTTGACACGTACCTTAATTGTCCTTAAGACACCAAATTTTGAGTTTTCACTTCTCTTGGCTCTCCAAAGGGTAAAGTTAGAAAATGAGGAGTAAATACAGCAAAGCAGAAAAGCCTCTACCCACAAACAGAACATAAGAGATGCTAAAGGCTGTCAGGCTGTTTCACTGAGCAGCCTACAGCTGAACTGGTATCTGGCTTCTCCAGATTGGTATCTGGTTCTGTCTCCAGAAGGAATTAGAGATGTCTATGCAGTAGAAGGCAAACCTCTACTCCCAGCCAAGACAGAGGATGGGTGGGGTAGGAGAGGGAGGCCAGTGGTGGGACAGGGCCACAAGGAGACACTTGAGGGCTGGAGCCAGGCTTGCTGCTGTGGCAGGGCAGCTGCATCTCACGTGTCCTTGCTCCCACAGATGGAGGACCCCAGGTACAATGGCCAGGAATTTTCTCAGGGGGTAAACAACAGTGAGAAAGAGCTGTCACAGAGCTGGGAATGTCTTTCTGCTCACTCATGGGGGTCAAGTTCTTGGACTCAGGGCTCTCACAAGACCCCCACACTGGCCCCCAAGAGGAACCCAGCTGTCCCAGCAGCACAGCCACAGAGACAGCAGGAGAGGCAGGAGACCTGCAGAGCACATCTCCTGCCCCCAGGTCCTGTGGACACCAAACTGGCAGCTGCCACTCTGGCTGAAGCTCCCGAGGAAGAGGAGAACCATGCACCTCTCTCTTCTGCAAAGGCAGCAGTTTCCCCAGCCTTTGGTGAGCAGGCAACAGCAGCAGGGACCCAAACTAGGCCCCTGCCCTGCACAGCTCTTCTTACCCACCCAGGCCCTCACCCAGCCAGCTGGAAGCCCATGCTTCCTGCAGGCAGCAGGGAGAGGCAGTGGGGGAAGCACGCAGGAAACAAAATTGCCTTCCAAAACAGCTTCTGTCTTCTCAGTCTGCATTTCAGTTTACACCTAGATGTGTAGGAAAAAAATTCAGGCAGCCTTTGTTTGTGACTCTAGTTGTCCTCCAATATCTGTTGCTAGTTACCAAGTCACTTGGGTACCACAGCTGGTGCTGTAGAAGGTGCTACAAAATGAAAAATGTGTAGTGTAAACCCTACCCTTTCTCACTGAAGCACTTTCCTCTAACATACCTCCAAAAGTGACACATCAGTTTAGTCTCCAGGTTTATCCAAACTCTGCATTCCTGCTAATCCAGGCAAGTATTGATGTGGCCCACAAGAAAGAGCTGGGCCATGAAAACCACTGAACAGCAACAAGAGTAGAAATTTTAGCCATTATGAAGATACATCAAATCTACCTTTTAATTGCAAAATACATGGTCCCCATACTTAGAACAAAATCCCTCTCAGGAAAGCTCTCTGGCAGCTGGAGTTGGAGTGTGAGAAACTTCACTTCACCACAGTTTGTTTCATGTCTCTGGACAAGAAACATTGTCTTTGTTCTTCCTTGAAGGCACTAAGTGGAAACTCAGTGAAACAAGAACAAAACTTCTATTTTGTGACAAAAGTGTTGCAAATACTTGTGAGGTATTCAAACACTGTACCAAAAGGGCTGTGATAGAAAGTTGGCTAGAAATTAAATTAAGTGTAGAAATTAAGTGTTTCAACAACTTTTGGCATTAACACATTTGAAATTAGTTTTTATAAGTAATTTCTTTTTGACTGGCTTTCAAACTTTTTAAAACATTGGTTTTACAAATGAGATCTTTAATCCAGACAAATTATTTTGCCTGATCCCACATCAGATTTTATAATACAATTTCACAACATGTTCTTAAATTTAGAGGAGAGGAAGGGTGGTCTATTTACAACTTTCTTACCAAGTAAAGAATTGTTCCTGAATACTTAAAGGCATATTCTTCAGAAAAAAGGATGAATGCATGGCATTCTGAGTGAGAGAAGGAACACAAACCAATAAAAACTGTATGCATGCCTATATATAAAACATTGTTCACACCAGGTACATGTGGTAAAAAACAACCTCTAATATTCAGAAAGTACGTCTCCCTTGTCTTGCTTCAGTTCAGTTTTTTATTCAAATTTTTCTGTTCTTTCATTTTCTCCTTTTCCACTCTTTGCTTTATTATTATTATTGTTGTTATTGATGACATTGTTGCTGCTGCAGCTTTATTTTTTTCATTGCTTTAAAGCTATTTTAAAAAAATATATTAGGCAAAATACTTTTCCCCACATTTTCTTTTACTTAATCTTGGAAATTCTGCATTGAGCTCAAATATTGTTCAACCATCAAGTTCGTGAATCATGCTGAAGACTAATACACTGAAGCTGAGGAAAAAACCTTCAAACCTTGAGGAATTTTCTACACAAGTGGTTGAAGAATAATTGATAAAGTAATCATCTGACCATATTTGCCTTGCATACAATAGATGTTTTAAAAAACATAATGATAATGATAATGATAATGATAATGATAATGATAATGATAATGATGACGATGACGATGATAACAATAATAATAATAATAATAATAATAATAGTACCACCCTTTTTTTCAGGTAATACCACACAGAAGACTACTTCTAATCAACGTTTGGAAATCAGTAGCTCTATCCCCACCAGCATGCCTGAATAATGGAAGATGATTTCTATCAGGCACAGGAGCAAGCACCAAAAATATGTGTCTAGATATTATTTCTTACTGCATGTAAACGCCACTCAGACAGCTACTGACACTGTTAACACAACCACTTGGTTCTTCTGTCCTTTGACGTCATCTAAGTTATTCTCTAGCAAATAGCTTTTTTTAAAAATCTCTTAATGAATTGTTAAAAGTATATTAACTCGAATCTGGACAAAGGTATTTTCTTAAAAGAAGATGTTTTGAGAAGGACCAGGCTCCAACACTCAAAATGTGTAGAAGACATTGTTTCACATTCTGTGGGATTGTGAGGACACTTCAGCTCACCTCATCCCAGGAAAAATAAAGTGACTGTGGTTTTCCTTGATGTCCCATGGGTCATCTGCACCCAGGCACACATCCAAACAGTCTGTGTGTGAGGTGGCAGTGCAGTACCACTGGCTGCCAAGTCCTGGCACAGCTCTTAGGTTTGCTTCTAGTGACAACAAACTCTGTTCTGTATCTGCCTTTTGAACCCCAGTGTTCTGACAGGATATTTATTAAATGCTAAATTCCTGCTTCCTGTTGTTCTGTTGTTTTCTTTATCAGGATGTTTTGTGGCACCCCTCCAGTTTCTCCTCATCTCTTTACCACAGATTCAGGCTTTAATTTATTCTTTGCCTCCTTGTTATGAATTTCTTTGAATGAATTTTCTTCTACAATGACCTGTAGTGATTAACCTATTCATTTCATTAACTCTTGTTTTTCTGTTCCTGCCAGTGATTTCACATGCCCATTCGGTTCACTTTACCAGCCTCAGGGCTTCTGTGAAAAGATTCTGACCTGTTCCAAAGAGCATCACTCTCACCAATGTCCAGGCATGATTTGGGGATAGGTACTGCTCCCCACAGCCCCACAAGCAGCACCACCTTGCTTCCAGGAAGTGGAAAAGAGCTGTACAGATGTGAGCTGTACGCACTGCTACATGCCCTCAGGGCCGTACAATAGCTCAGGGCCTCCATCCTTTATTGCTGACAAATAGCCATGTCTGTACTTATGGTGAGAGATGAGAGGGGGCCAGGAGCTGTCCCGTGCGTTTGGGTGCATTGCTGCAAGGTCTGCTTAGCAGCCTGGACAGTCCCTGGCTCTTTTCCAAGTAGATCTCTCCATTACCAAACAGCTACAAATGTAGCCAGCTCCAGATAGGAGGAAAGAGATGGGGTTAATCACAACAAGAACCACATTAGCAAATTCTACACTTAAATGCCAGAAATTTTTTCACCAGTAAAATAGTAGGCTGCTCTACATGTTTCCTACAAAAAACTTAGCCCTTGCCTCACATCAGTGGTGGGGAAATGCACTTGCTCATGTCTGAATGTGCTCTGAAATGTTTCTAAAAAACCAAACCCAAAGCTTTGGTGTTATGTTACAGAAACCTACCACAAAACAGGTTTAAACCCCCACTGCTATGAAGGACTTCATCCATATCATGATACTGAACCTGCAGAGGCACAAGGTATCCAGAGTGTTGATATAATGCCAAGCTAAAATGTGCATTTCAAATTTAGCAGAGCACAGCAACCTTTAAAATCACCAGTTTCGAAAAGTCCCAAACTCTGATTACAGTCTCGCCTTTTCAAATCCACTGTTGTGACATTAATTATGATACCATTTAACCACAGAATCAAAAAGAGTTACTGAGAAATGGCAATTTCCCGTACTCTTCCTATCACTGCCAGCCTACAAATGTAAAAAAAAAATCTGTGATTGTAGCAAATTTTGATAGCAACGGCAGAAGGAAAGCAGAAAACCCAGATCTGCTATGAGTATGTACAGCATGACACTCATCTCTACTAATACATCTTTTCATGCAAATTGTCTTTGTATTCCTCTCCAAACACGCTGAAAGAATTCCTCTCCAAACATAAGGAAGAATTATGTCATCTTGGAGACCTAGGTTTTCAAGAAAATAAGGTAGAAAACAAAAGTTAAATCATAGCAGTCCTTCCAAAGGAAAGAGCCTCGATCTCATTTATCTACGTGAACATAAAGCTACATAGGTCATTGCAAGATTAAAATAATTTAAATCAGTTTATGATCCCAGGAAACAAACAGAGAAAGATTTCCCAACATAAATTGAGACATAATGTCTAAATCATTTAGGGAATAAATAGAATAAATCAAATCATTAAGAATTTCAAACTAAAGAACTGTGGGAGCACCAGAAAAGAAGGTAAGTCCAGCTGAACCCACCTGTTCCTGTACTTTGCTGAACTGATGACTAATGCAGCTCAAGTGCTGCAACCCCCTCAGCAGTTCCTTCTCATTATAAACACAAGGCTCCTACTGTCTCCAGTGTGACAGTATCTTTCTACCTGCCCCTGTAGAGATGTTCTTTTCTTTTCAGAATCAGGTGCCAATGTACAGCACAAGAGCTGCAACTCACTGCATGTGTGGCAAAACAAGTGTTGTTCTCACGATCTTAAAATTGCATTTCATAAAGAGGTTTTGTTAAAATGAGGCAAAGTCACACATTTGTTACTTTTTTGCTTCACTTGCCTGAAAAGAACCACTGATGGGGAGCATGGGATGCTCATGGAGAGCAGAGACGTGTGGAGAAGCCAGACAAGGCTGTTTCATAGGTACAGTGCTCAGAGCGCACTGACTTGCAGAGGTGCAAGCACTTGAGGAGAAACAGGTCACAGGCCCTGGCTGAGATGCTCTACCACCCCTCACACCCAAATCTGAGGCAAGAAGAGTCAGTGGAAGCCCCCCATTCCCCCTTGGAGCCAGATCAGGGTGCATCTGCTGTGACAGCAGTGTTTTTCCCTTCTCTGTCACCCCCAAAGGCAGTAATGGGTGTCACACTGTATTAATGAAAACAGAGGGAGATGCTGGCCTAGCAGAGGTACCTGACACAGCTGCAGCTTCGCCTCTGTGACACCATTAGCCCAGAAGAGCAGCTCATGAGAACCAGCAGTGGTGTATGGCCTGTGCTGGCACACCAAAGACAGCTGCAATTTTTTGGTAGCATGTAGCTATACACTTCATTTTGGCGGAGATAATGCCACACTGTTCCTTGAGGGCAGACGTGAAGCATGAGACCTCTCCTTAAAGTGGTGCAGTGTAACAACAGTTCCTCACACATTTGTCTAACAAACGTACATCTAATAAACAATAAAGACCTCATTCTTTAATGTTCATATATTGGAATTATTTTAACAGAGAGCAGTGCATAATTCTTGGGGCATTTTCAACCTCACTAAGCTGTAGAAGAACATTCAGGGTTCTGATTAATTTTCAGCCCTACATCTGAAAAATTCTCAAAACTGTCACCAGAGTCAAATCCCATCACTACAAGAATTTATTCCCCAAAACAATGTTCCTTTAAAGCCAGAGCTGGGAGCTTGTAAATCCCAGCACAATAATTGCCCTGCTGCAAAAGGCTTCAGACTGACAGTGTCCTGCTAATTCACACACCCAGGGGTGCAAACACCTGCCCCAGAGGCTTCTTTGGGTGCCTGGCACTGTGTTGTGAACAGTCAGTAAACACTGATAGGCCTAGACAGGCTCCCGAGCCTTTCTCCTCTTTTAATATCATTGTATCTGAAAAATCATCACATATAGGCATACAAGAAAGGCGTTTATATTCAAGAAAAATAAACTGCTGAGTTTATTCTACATTTTCAAAGCAGTGCACATATCATTTTCTACAGATGAATGCTTAATAACGCCTTAATTTAAGACAGCTGACTGCTGGAAATTCGATTGCTGATAGAGAATTAACACCATATGATAATTTGTTTTTTCGAGAGTTCATCACTTTGAACATGGAGATGAAGTGAATATTTTCTGGTCGTACAGAAAATGAAAAGCTTTAAGGGATTTTAAAAACCAGGATGATTTAAAGCAAGACAAATGGTACCTGTTTTAAGCTTGCCCTCCCACATTAAAAAAGGCTTCCTTACCCTTGATCTGAAACAGAACTGTGGCTGATGACAGCAAATACATATATGAAAAATATTAATGTGCTACTGACTCCAGGGAACGAAGTCTCTGGTTCTTTATCGAATTTCCTGTGGTGGCTCTTTGATCAGAAAAAAAAATAGTAAGTTATTTTTAAAAATCTGTCATCAAGTGAATAGTACTGCTGTGATATATTGTAATAAAATTCAATTTTAAAAGGTCTTTATAATCGGAAGAACTGAAAACAGAAATACAGGAAACGAATATGCAGAATTCTGTGATGTGGGTGGTAAGAACAAAATGAGTCTAAGCTGTGGTATCTGAACCTAACTACCATCTTTCCCAAAGACTGGGGGGGCTGTGTCTTTGGGTGTAGGCTATATTTACCACTTTGTGTTATAACTCATTCTCGTATTACATTTCCTTTCTCTTTTGTTTGACAGATTAATATACTGACTCTTAACTAACAGAGGACAACACTGTGTAGGTATTTTCTGGAGAGATGTGGATAGAAAATTGGTTTTTTCCCTTCTTACCATGGAGAAACTTCCATCCCTCAGAGCCACCTTTTCTATTATTCAATGCATACAAATTAGGTACTCTAAAAAATATTAAAAAATGTAAATACCCAAGAGTTTCAGTTTTTTAATTGTAAGTAATAGTAAGTCAGGTTTTTCCCATATGTTTCCTTTTGTGTTACACATGCTGCCTTCATGAGGGGCCAGCTAAGGCCTCTGTCACACAGAATCTGAAGGCAGAGCTGGCCCAGATCCACCTCAGCAGAGGTCTGCAGCATTCTCCATGCCATAGCTGGCAATCAGAGGGAAACATCCCATCTCTTACTGATAGGGTTGTACTGCTGTGCAGACAGTGCAAAAATACCAAGCAGCAGAGGACACATGAATCCCACTCTCAGTAGCTTGTATTACATGACCAAAAAAGGGTCCTTTTACAAGATGATGTCCATTGCAGCCAGCAAAGTGTGTGTGTCAATAAGATACATTTAACTATATGTGTGGCCATAAGACAAGAAATAATACGATAATAATAGACAAAAATGGCAAATACATGCTTTTCTTACAAGCAGTATATGGGAATTTACACAGCTTTGACCTATATACATGTTCAGTATTTGTAGAATGTTTTCAGATCTCAGAAATTAATTATATGAAAGCCAGTCTTATTTGATCATAAAAAAGAAACTCTTCCTATTCCCACTGTGACACAGTGACAGAATTCCAAATAACTTCAAAGGGAAACAGAAACAGATCAAGAAACGAAGTGACCTTTTTACCCCACTTCCAGATTTTGCTCTTTAGATCTAATATTCATGTATGAAGATCAGCATCATGAAATAATAACACCCTTAGCATCTGCCTAACCATGAGTTTGGATGAGTAAACAGAAAATAAAACATGTGAAATATGCATTGTCTGCTCAGAGGGGTGCTAAGTGGAGCAGCAGTGCACCCCTGTGTGGTGCAGCCAGCTGGCAGCCAGGATCCTGCACTGGTGGCCAGCTGAAACGATGCAGACCTGGAGGATGCAGCTGCAGGCACACATTGTCTTCCAGACTGTCCCACACTTGGGGCTCTGAGATCTGGGCTGAATAAAATTACTGCTCTTGTAAGCCCAATCATTAAGTCTTAACCTGGTCGCCAATATACCTTTGCAGTCTTTTTTTTTTTTTTTTTTTTCTCCTTAGGGGTTCTTTTTCCTCTTTTCTTTTTTTTTTTTTTTTTTTTTTTTTTTTTTTTTTTTTTGGATGGTATTAAACAAACAAGCAAACAAATAAAAAACTAAAACAAAAAAACCAAGACCAAAATCACTCTTAAGAATTTCTGTACAAGGTGACCAGAGCAAATACATTTTTATTAGGGTTGTTCATGGTTGTCTTCATTTACATAGGCCAAGCAACCTGTGGATGGGAAGATTCAGTAAAATTAAACCAGAGCCAAAGTAGTCAACACTTTGCACTTTCATTTTAGCACTATGGGTTGAGACAACAGAAGTTCTCATCTCACAGGAAGTTTAGGATGCTTCAGATACAGTATGGGTGCAACCCAAGCCTGTGTGGGGTGCACACATGAGGAGCTGCCTCGCAGAGGGAGGCTCGTGCAGTCTCTCCAGAGCCACAGGGCGAGCTGTGGGACAGCATCCGGAGGAGCCAAGAGCCGCCTAATCCGCTTGGGACCAGCCTGTGAAGCAGCCCCTAAAACAAGGAGCCTGTGGAGAGTTTAGTTCAAGCATGGCTTAAAGAAAAAGGCTATGATGGCATACAGTGGAGAGAAAAGTAAAAGGTAGTTGCAAAGCAGTTCTAAAAGCAGTTCTCAGGCTGATTTTTATAAACAATTAAGCTCTCTCATGCATCACTTTATAAAAAATAAAGTTCTCAGACAGTCTTTTCATAACAAGCAAAACACTCTCTCTGAGAAAAGATAGCACTCTGGGAACAGATATGGAAGTTTTGAGAACTTTTCATATCACAGTGAGAACACTGGTTTTGTTTTTAATAAACAATTATAAGTATTATAAAACAAAAAGAGTGGTTAGAGTTTTTTCTATTAGCTTATCGTGAGCTTAGATTTTGTAATATGCATGAAGTTAATTAACACTTTTATATAAAGTGGCTGATCCATCGATAAATAGGAGTTCAATGCATTAAAGGATGGTCGTCTCTTTTTCACTTCAATAGGAGCCTTCTGTGCTGTCTCCTACCAGTGTGAGGGCAGATATGGGGGGTAAAGGGGCAAGCTGCACCCATTGCCTCCAGCTGTCTGTGTGAGAGACACCACCACCATCCTTACAGCACAAAGGTGAGTAAGATACTGAGGATGTGCTGTAACAGGAACCAATTGCTAAGGAGTGTCAGCCTGCACGGAGAGACAAAGGCAAAGTGTGAATTCCAGTGTCATTGTCTCCTGCTCTGATATCTCTAAGGATCAACATCATCTCCTGTATGGACTATGCACACCTATACATGTATTTGCCTTGTCTGCTTCCACTCTAGTTCACAAATGTGTTGATCCAGAAACCAGTCCAAATTCCTGGTAGTTAAATTTGCATTTAAGCAGTAAATAGAACCTCCTCTTCTTTTTTTTTCCCCCACCTCTTTTTTTTTCCTTTCTTTCTTTTTTTTTTTTTTTTTGGTCACTGAAACTTGAAAGACATCTCAAATATCATTTTCTGTCATCTTTATGCCAGAGACTGCCTAAGTAAAGCCTTGCTGACATCAAATTGCACCAGAAACAATCACAGCCCACTAAAATATTACAACCTTTATTCTTCCTTTTGAAGAAGGAAAAACATGCCCTCAGGCAAAAAAGTTTATATAGCAGAATTCAATCCCAGACTTCAAACAGCTGAATGGAGCTGCTGTAACAAGGGATTATAATGAAACAGCTTCAGAGGCCTGGGTGTGGTGGGTGGTGGAACAAGGGCTGCTCAAGGGAACTCAGAGCCTAATGTTTCATGTGACATTGTTCCCAGCTTCAAAGCCATAAGCTAAATTGCTGTGCTGAAACCAGTATGAAACAGCACCGTTTTTAATATATGGCATGCTGCATAACCGCACTTAAGAACACAAAATGTTAACAAATGTTTTCCTTAACCATTGTGTGGTCTGCTGGGACAGAATTTCCCAGAGAGCCAAAGAGATGGCACAGACCAAACTTCATTCTTGGATTGGGTGATTCGTGGCTGCTGGCACAAAATAACACCTCACAGGCCAATCCCTAACCTACTGCTTACCCCTCTGGTCCTTCAGGACATGCAATATGGCATATTTCCTCACATGCCATTTCAAACACCACCCACCCATTTGATGTCTGCAGCCCACCTCCTCAGTTTACTCCTCTTCGGGCAGGGACACAGAGAGAGCTGCTATCAGGTAAATCCGAACTACCCCTGCCCTTGCTGAGACTGCATGTCCTACTGCACAGCCCCTGCAAGAGCAGAACCACAGAGTCACAGAATAAGATCAGTTGGAAGATGGAGCAGGGCAGACAGCTGAGGACAATAAGCCACTTAAGCCACTTCAACAGCAGGCACTGCCAAACAGGGTATTTTCTGAGCTCTCCTCCCTTAGAGGTTTGCTTTTGCTGGGCCAAGAGTGGAAACAGGATGTATAACTTCCAATGTCCATGCAAAAAGGCTTCTCCAATCCCATTTAATGCCTGGCTTTGCACAGAAGTTCTATCCCCTTGTACATCCATATGTTCACCATAATTAGCTCTCCCACACTGGCTGGGAGCAGAATTTCACAGCACAAAAATTGATGGGAGTTTATCTCCTCCTGCAGTTGCCTTGTGTGTACAGGCACATAAAATGAGCTAGCAATGTGCTTCTGCTTCTAATACCTATGAGTCTAACCAGAAAGGATAGAGAGACAGAATTTTCCAATAAATTAAGTAGTTCTGACATTTAAACATCACCATTAAGCTACAAATGGCTGACTAAAACAGCACAAATATATTGGCCAGTAGTATATTTAATTAAGAAACAACATTTTGGGATTTAAGTTTCCTGACCAGAGAGAAGATATGACATTCTCTACATGGACAAAATGCTTGGGCATGTGCAAAGGACCATTTAAAAATTAACTGTAACTAATGGTTACTGATTGAAATTCTTACTTTAATGGCAGGGAGAATGTTTATGTATTTGTTGCCCCAAATACGAAGTGTCTGATATATTTATTAGAAAACTAGAAAACTAGCTCTCTGTTCACTCCAGGATGAATGCCCAGCAATGGAAAGAGAAGGTAGAAATTCTCTCCTGGCTCCCAAAGACCTGGGATGTATGATGGATCCTGTCCCAGCCACAACAAAACCTTGCACAACCACAGATGTACTGCAGCCAAGCTCCTGCTATGAAGAGAAGTTATTTCAAACAAGGATTACAAATTGATACTTTCAGACAAAAGCTAGATCAAGCAGCACAACCTCAAAATCAACAGCCCTTCTCATTATGGTTTTGATCAATCAAAATCAAACTGCCCTGCTCTGTTCTGGTTTTAGGGGTAAAATCCAGCATTATGAAAACCAATACATAAAGAGGGAGTTCAGCCCTCTGCTGCTCTCTTTGAAAAAGCCTCCTGCTGACTTCAGTGCAGCTGGATCAGTAAAGTTTTTAAATACATAAAAGAGATCACTCACCCTGTCTGAAAATCCTAGGGATGGTGGCTTATGGTCTTATTATTGCTATCAGCAATTTGTCTTACAGCTGCCTCCATAGTACTACTTTGAATATTTTATGTAGACAAGCAACAAAAAAATATGGTAAGTAGAAGCAGAATTCAAGATTTTAATGAACCTGATATAATGTCTGAGGCAATTCAGTGGAAACGATAGAAACTGAATCACTGAACATATGGTGCGTCACATTTCAAAACAATTCATTCAGAGCATCCCTGAATGAATCATTTATTTTGTAAATAATAATACAACCCCTTTATTACAAGATCAGAGCTGTGAGCAGCTCAGCACCTCTGCAATTTCTCTGTTATCTCCTCAGTTCACACTACAGCAGAGTGGAGATGATGCAATCAGCTTTTAAGATGCTCTATTAGGAAAAATCACATGAGAAGAATAACAAGTTAACAGGCTGTTTGCCAGCTCAAAATCCAACGCATGCAGTCTACTGGTTCGTCTCTGTTCTAATGGAAATCCATTTATAAATATTTATTTTCACATTCCAAGCTGGAGTACAAAAACCCTGTCCTGGACATTAGATCCAAAATCTTGACTGTTTCACGATGACAGCCAAACTGTAGGCTTTATCATTTCCATAGACTGCTGCTTTCACTGTGCCTGAACCTCAGAGCTACCAGATGAACAGGCTGGCAGAACTCTCTGCAGATGACCTTGGTGGCAAGCAGGGAAGGTTATATCTCTCTCTGGGGGGCTTCTCACATTTCTAACTCTTACTGCCAAAAGCCCCTATGCCATGAGGGTGCAGTGTCCCCATAGAAGGTCCCAACCGTCCACTCTCTCTCCAGGAAGGTCTTTCCATTTCTGATTCACCTCACCAACTTGCTCCTTTTATCATCTTGCTGAGTTTCTCCGTTCAGCTTCCTGGGTACCCTCCAGTACCAGTCCTTCCCTCCTCTCCTCCTCATACACCCAGGCATCCTGCAGCCCTGCTCTTCTGCCTACTGAATCCTTAATGCCACTGCCATGGTCCTTTTTCAGTCAAGCTTTCTTCCCACTGGAAGGAAGGACCTTACCTAGGTTTCAGGACTGCCTCCAAAGTGGAATGCTTGCTCCCAAGTGCTGCCCTAACAGTCCAGACCAGATTACCCTCCATTTAATTTTCTGGAGAGAAACACTCTGACAAAAGACTTTTACAAGCTGCCATCATTCATGTCTCTTCATTAAAGGGATGAGAGAAACAAAATAAGACATTCAGACTTCACTCACTCCTAAATTTTGGCAGGCCTGGAGAAAATAAGGCCTAGATATGTCCTAATTTTTTTTTTAGTGACAAAACTCATATTTCTGTTTCAATTTTTAGAATTGTGTTCCTATCTTTACCTTTGCTCTATTCCTTTTGAAAATATGTACTATAAACCAGATGAGATTTTAATACATTTGTGGCTGCTGATAAAAAATGCAGGGTTTCCTCCTATTACTACTATGATTTTTGTCAGAAATAAATAGCCCCTTTGCGAAAAAAAAAATGCGCCAAATGCTGGCATGAGGACTAGGTCAAAGTAACAATTCACACTTTTTACTACCATATTTTGAGCAATATTAGTGACAGATGCTTAAAATACAGAGCAACTACAGAGTGATCTCTCCCGTTTTGGTCTAACCTGGAGCCTCTAAATACAGGACAAACCCTTTCAGAGCTCCTAATTGCCAGAAATGCTTCTGCAAATCTGAATTTGTTAAATAAATAATTTAACAGATTCTGAGAATCTTGGGCACTCTGGGCAGCCTTTTCAATATGCATTTTCTGGGTACTGATGGTACCAAACTAGGAAATTCAGGCACAGTGGTATAGTAGGAGCTGACATAGCTGGAGACCACTCTTACGAGGTGATGGGAGCCACTGAAAACACACCACTTAAAGGTGAGCTCATTAATTAAAAAAAAAAAAAAAAAAAAAGACAAGATATTTTTTTTCAAGCTTTGGCAACTTATTATAGCTGGAAAACATTTGCCTTTTTTTTTTCTGTACCAAAATAATGTTCAGCTGTGGGGGGTAATGATTATACGTATCTTCATTTTCCAAAATAAGAATTTTTTTCCTCACCACTATAAATTATAAGTACAAGACAGAGAAAATTACATGTAATTAACTCTCACTGCAAAAACAAAGGCCTTTTCCACATAAAGTAAAAGTTCATGTGGAACAATTGAATTCAATAAAGAAATAACAGCATTAGAAAGTTATCCTTTTTCTTAAAACAAATCTCATAGAAAACCTGGTATTTAAAATACAGCATTGGAAGAAAAATAAGACAATCAAAGGCTGAAGAGACAGGAAAAGAGCTATCAGGTTTCTGCAATAACCAAGGCATTTTTTAACAACCACTTTCCATTTTTGATTTGCTTTTAAAAAGTTTTAGAAACATAGAAGGGTTTTATAGATCACTTCTGAATGGAGTATTGACCAATCTATAACCATAAGACTTCTAAGTTTGTTTATAAAATCAGCATGTCTGGGTACACTGGTTTCCAGGCTAAGGTCTTCCATACTGATTAGATCACCATGACATGATGCAGTTTTCTTCATACCTGCATTCAGTAGCCAAAAATCTGTCCTTATTTGTAGCTCAGTTGGTTAAAGCCTGGTGCTAATAAAGCCAAAGCTGTGTGTTCAATCCCTGTATAGGCTATATCCCTTAAAAGTTGAACTTGGATGGTCCTTGTGGGTCTCTTTCAATGCAGAATATTCTGTGACTCTTATTTAGGTTAATCTTTGATGTTTTAGGATTGCAGCTATGTAATTTCCTGTATCAATTTGCTAAACTGTATATGCTACAGGCCTTCTAAGTCCTGTAGCATTTCATTCATACTTTTCATTCACTAAAACCACAGTCTCTCTGATCAGAAGAGTATGGGTTCTTAAATTCCAAAACTACAGTTTTCAGGAGATGTTGTGAGGAAAGCATAAACAATTTTTCCCCTAATATTTATTCATAGAATTTGAAAGCCACTCCTTTACTCACAATATATCATTGTGATTTAACAGTATTTTGCAATTAAAACACCCAGCAAGAAATTATGTCATCTTCTGAGTTTGAAAATGTTCTCCTTTAGTGGAGAGTTTGTTTGCATTTTAAAGAAAAAAAATGCTATGGTTTTAGTTCTCTCCTCTGAACTGGCTACTGTTTTGCAGGACGTGATCTGCTAGGCCCTAATTTGTTGTCCCATTTTCTTCAGAGAAATAAACCTGTTACTTGAGAGAACTGCCCAGGTTTGCTTCAGTGATTACCAGCTATCTGTAACCATGTTCATTGGTAGTTTCACTGTAATGCATGAGTAACAATAAATTTAAAATACAAAGTTGTAATGCACAGCTGGTATTGAGGCACTAGAGATTCCCCAGACACCAAAGAAGGGCAGCTTTGCGTCTTCAGCTCTTGGAGTAATCTGTGAGCTGGTGGACATGCCACCAAGCACCATTTTTATTGAGGTTACCAGAGTCTTAGATTTGCTCCTAGCTGGTTTGAGAAAGCAAATCCATTCCCTGGATGAGATTTTGGGAATGCACATTATGGGATAAAATCAGTGATGTCACCCTCATGCAGCCAGGGGAGTAGACACTGCCGAGCTGAGCAAGGGTAAGAGATGTGGAGCTTCTCTGTGATGGGGGACATTCATTCTGCCTGCAGCCACCTAAAACAAAATTGTCTAATCTTGACAGGCTTTGCAAACTCTCCTCTGCATTTAGTGAAAAGGGATGTGAGTCTCCAAAGGCCTGTTCAGTCTATGGATCTTAAGAGGAACTAATTAACTTACCGAACTGGCTTTGTGTATTGGCAGCAAAGGGAGTGCTCAGATGATCTGCATGGCTAAAAGCTTTACCTTCACCTGGTCCTGTTGCAGTGCCTTCATCTCTGTGAGACCCTTGCTGCTTGCTTCCACCAGGATTAGAGGGAATGCACACCCTGGAATTTTTAAACCCTGCCAGGCACCAGTTTACGTGGTGGCAGTACACTCAGGCGTGCTGTGCACATGACATGCATGCTGTATAAACATCTCCCAGCTCTGGAATCTGCACAGAAGGGATTTCAGAAGCTTTGGATCCTGTGCCACACATGCAGCAATGGAGAGACACCCACTGGTTTCATCCACTGGAGAACAAGCCCAGATAAGGAGGAAATCCTGAGGGTTATCCTGCACCCTAACAAAGGGGAACATCTGGCCTATAAAAGTATGCTTTGCATTTTAATAACTGCTCCATCATTTTTTTAATTATTAGGATTATAAGGATACTTTAAAAAACTTTTGCATCTGCCCATCATAATCCTTCTAAGTGTATTACTGCATGTTTCAGGGATTACAGGAATTCATATGATTTAGGGAAGCTTGAATGTTTTAATAACTTCAAAGTGACAGAATCCTTTTGTTTTGCAGAGAAAAACTATTGATTCTCTAAGGGAGGAAAACATAAAATGTTAATACAAATAATCATGGTTTAAAAAATAAGTTCTCCTTTTAAAAGTTCAAAATGCAAATGTGATTATTCAATGTCACTTTTAAATGAGATCTTCATGTATCCCAAAACAGATGGTTCACTGTTAATGTTTCCTGTACCTAAAATGATTTATTCAGTACCACAAAAAACAACAGTTTTCAACAGCTGCTGAAAATAAATACTAATCATAGCAAGAAGACATAACCACTCACTATGCCCCAAAATCATTAATAAGTCAACATGCACATTCAGAGACAACAGCAACAATAAATGGTATCCTGTTTTGTGTGTGTGTTTTTAACTAAACAGACTTTGCCATCTGTGGTTAATTATTCTGGGATCATTGCCATTATTTTATTCAAGATTTTCTATCCAGTTTTAATAAATTAATGAGGTGTTAGAAAAATCCTTATGTGAGTGAAAAGAATGCATCATGACTGTTTATGTAGCAGTCCTAAAATCCCAATATTAGCTGCTGTTCCTCTCCTTAGAAGACATCATAAGTGACTACTAGCACTCCATGTACTTAATTCCCTTACTAACCCTCCTCTAGGAAACAATGCCTGCTTATGCTCCCCATTTCAGCTTTCCCAGACAGACTGTTCCAACTTAAGTCCTCAATACTGGATAACTGTTACAGTCGTTCTGGAATTTTTCAGTAAAACCCGCCATTTCTGTTTGAGAAGAGAGGTCAGGGTAAAAGAAATCACTAGAACTTGGTGAATCATTCTTAGAAGACACCTAGGACCGCAGCCAATTATGAGACAGAGATAAAGAAGAAAGGATGAACCTTGGTTACTTAGAATGCTTTTGCAGTTCATGTGGACATCTGTCCAGACTGAAGCAGCTTGCAGACCAGAGGCTTGCTGTGTGCTGTGGCTGCTCACATCCCCAGCTGCTGCCCCAGGAACAGCTGCCCTCTCTGCTGCCTTCAGCGAGGCTGGGTCAGGGCGCTCCCTGGTCGGGATGGGGAATTGGACTCTTGGGCATCAGGCAGAGGTGGCAGTCAGCAGTGGAACACCTTGCTGATCCTCACATCAACTGGAAGAAGCAAGGTTTGGACCGGCCAGCTGGAGAGGCCCCATCAGATGAAGGGCAGGGGACCTGACCAGGACATGTCTGGCCTGTTAGACATCCCCTAAAGCCATGTAAATAAGGTTGATGCTAGAAAAAGAAGCCTCATCTGGTCATCTTCAGTGAGTATTCAGAGCATCTGGGCTCTCCATACTAGAGAAGGCTGAGTGCCTGAGCCAAAAGCAGGATATGTCTTCTTGTAATTAAAGATTATGATTTTGTACTGTGTGTGCTAAATAAGGCTGCTGAAAATACTGCTCAGTTTGGTGTACCTTGCATTGTAAATATTTAATCTTGCAACCTAGGTATTTCTTAATATCTCTTTTTTACTTTGTTTTTGTGTCAGTGCACTGTTACATGTAGAAAATACATTGATGTACTACTATCTAAGTACTAATAACTGAGGTCAGTGGCATCACCTGAAAATGGGGGAATGGAATACAGACAACATGGTTGGTGACCCAAGGAGGAGATGGGAATTACTAGCAAAGCATGAGTTACCTTAGAAATACTGTGGAATGAGGTTACCATTTCTTTAGCAGGGATGGCTGTGAATTTTAACATTGGGGGTCTGGTTGTGATCTGTACAGCGTGGACAGAGGAGAATGAGCCCTGCTCATAAGCTTGGTGCTATGAGAGCACAGAAGTCTCCCAGTATTAGGCAAAAGCAGCAGAAGGAATTAGACTTTCTTGTTCAAAAATTATAAGCATGTCATTCAGTCAGATCACCCTTGAGCAGAACTGAGCATCCCCAGTGAAGCAGCAGTTTTCTCAGGCTGGCTCAATTTTGTGTAATCCCCTGAATCTATTCAATTAATACCAACTGTCAGACATCTTTCAACATGTTCTGCTCTCTACGTGCTCTTTTTATGCTTGCGCCTAAACAGTGTGCCATCTAGGGTACTGCTTACATCAAATATTTTTGCTTTGTACCTTAAATTAATCTGAGGCAAATTATGTCAAACCAATACATTATTCTACATCATGGGGTTGAGTTGTACAATCTGATGGGGAAGCCAATAGTCCTTTTTTTCAAGTTAGCAGTGGAGAGCAATTAACCCAAACTCTTGGACTGTCACAATGACTTGTTCTAACAGGAATAAATGCAATATACATTGATGATGCCTTCTATGCCACAGCACCAAAAACAGAGTGCTGTGCCCAGTTCTGGTCCCCACAGCTCAAGAAAGACAAGGAGATATAGGAGAGGGCCCAGAGAAGGGTACAAAGATGATGAGGTGTCTGGAGCATCTCTCTTATGAGAAGACACTGAGGGAGATGGGTCTGTTTGCTCTCGAGACGACTGAGAGGGGATCTTATTAATGCACATAAATATATCAAAGGCAGGTGCAAAGGGATGACGCCAGATTTTTTCCCTTTTTGATGGTGTCCAGAAACAGGACAAGAATCAATGTCCATAAACTAACACACATGGAAGAATTTTACATTGAGGGTGGCACTGGAGGAGGCTGCCCAGAGGGGTTGTGGAGTCTCCCTCTCTCTGGAGACACTCCACACCCACCTGGATATGTTCCTGTGTCACCTGCTCTGGGTGACCCACACTGGCACAGGGGTTGAACAGGATGATCTCCTGACATCCCTTCCAACTCTAACTGTTCTTCAGTTCTGTAATTCTTTAAATCAAGACCACAGAGACTTTACTGCAAGTATGACCATACTCAAATGGAAAAAAAAAATAGAATAAATTTTAGTTCACCTCACACGTGACTTAGATGAAGCTTAATTCCTTTTAGAATGAAGTGAAAACATGTGTTTTCCATGTAATTTCACCATCCTCCAGAGCAACTCAGAGTTAGAGTGAAGGGAAATATTTACATACTCCAAAGCCTGAGTAAGTGTATTACTCAAGACTGAACTTCTATAAATTAGCATAAAACATGAACAAATACTAAACTCTGAGAAATTATTACTGGACCAAGCTAATGCATAGTAAAGCAGTTTACTGGCAGGAATCAACACACACCCAAACATGCACTCACATGTACAAAGAAATGAGTTGGGTATCAATAATTTCATAGTTAGTCAGAGAAGCTGGCAAGAAAGAGAAAAGACTGAAGAGGAAACAATGTTTTAGAAGTAAATATGCATGGTAACGATGTGAGAAGTTTTGAGTTTGTGTGTGACATTTGAACTGCAATTAATCTGGCTACTTTCAGCTACATAAGTCAGAAAAGGTCTAATACTACAGGGATGAATAGATAGGACCTAAAACACATTGAAATCAGAAATAAAATATTGATTAAGGAAGATGCCAATATAGGCAGCAAAGAAGATAGGACTAAGGGTATGAACATTCAAATTATCTCAAATAAAGTGGAAGCACAACTAAAAGATTTTGTGCATGCTTGATTGAAGGAAATTATTGACTGGAGCAAAATGAATCCCAAAACTCTTGAAGGCTTTCCTCTATGGAATCTTGGCTTTGATAGCAAATATTTTCTACAACTTCTTGAGTCAGTGAAGCACAATATGAGTGGATAATATGAAAAAATTGTCCATGTTGAAAGAAGAGGGAGGCCTAGTGAACTAGGAACAACAATCTGCATTAGCCAAAGCTCAATGGTATTTAAGGTTTATAGAGCAAATTAGAAAAAGCCATCTAAGGAAGACAGAGTGAAAGAGAAACTGCAAAACGCAAATGTATCAAAGACAAACCCAGGCTGAAGTTTTCTTTTTCCTTAGGAAGAAAACTAAAAGCTTCTTAAAAAGCAAGCAAAGGAAACAGACTTTAATAAACACCAGCTAAAAACATGTGCAAGACTACATGCTCAGTTGGAGGAGGGATTATTGCAAGAACCCTTAAGTGTGCAGGCAGCTTCAGGAGAGCTGACTGTAAGCTGAGCTGTAAAGAGAACTGTCCCTCTGGAGGGACTGTCCCCTCACTTGTGTCTTAGGGCATCCATGTTGTTATTTCACAGTCTCCTTAATGACCTCGGGATAAAATTATGCAGGTAGGACTCCACTGGTCAAACCAACACAAACCTGAAGAATAGGAGAAAAGCAACAGGATGCGCTTCAAGCAGGAGGAGTCACAGCTTAAGTAACCAAAACTGACCCTTCCAGCTCAGCATTTCCTTGAGCTCACGGTGTTGAGGATGCCTTCCTGTTTTGTGAAGCCAAGATTCCATAGAGGAGAGCCTTCAAGAGTTTTGGGATTCAGTTTGCTTCAGTCAATAATTTCCTTCAATCAAGCATACACAAAATCTTTTTGTTGTGCTTCCACTTTATTTGAGATAATTTGAGAAAATTGAGAAAATATCTGGAATCAAGGACAATGGGTGTATACTAACCCAACATGGAAAGAGAGGAGATGATTTGGAAAACATCAGCCCTGTTTCACAAAGGTACACCCTCCTCTACAAACGTCTCTGAGTTGTCTGGACAGACACACAATTGTGTGGAGGTCTATGTATGATTGTTAGATCGTACATAATTACTATATAATAATACATCTCTGCATTTCTAACACTATCAGCAAGGTCATCCACCAAGGATTCCTAGACATTCTCCAAGGTTCTGCTCTGGGATTTGTGGCATAGAACAAATTTAGAATGATGTGGAAACACCAATGTGGTGATATTACTAATGTTTATTTTTCAGGGTAGTTGAAAAGGGCAATCTTCAACGATTTCAAGAGAACCTCATGAAACTGAATGACTGTAGATAATAACAGCAGAAATTCAGGACACATAATAATAAAGTCAGTCTAAAGGGTAAAAGATGATATATCCTAGTTTCCAAAGTAAGATGATGTTTTCCAAGCTAACCATTACCACTAAAGCAAAATTTTGAGATTATGAGAAATAGTTACATAAATACAATTCAGTGCTCAGTAGAAGTCAAAAGAGCAAACTGAATAATAAGAATTCTTGGAAACGGAATAGAGACCAAAAGCAAGACCATTATGTCCCTATATAAATCCAGAGTTTATCCATAAATTGAATACTGTGTGCAATTCCATTACCCTCATCTTCAGCAACCCATAATAAAATTGGGAAGGGTTCAGAGAAGAGGCACAATGTTCAAAGGTGTGGATTATTTCCAGCTAAGTAGGAAAAGTTTGGGGTTTTATGGTTTCAGAATTCTGAGTCTGAAAAAGAAACTACTGGGGAGGACAAAGATAGAGGCCCACACAGGGATGACAACCCCCAGGGACACAAGCACTGCATCTGGCAGGCAGCTCAGAGAAGGCATTTGGGTCTGGCTGTCCTGGAGCGGCATTGTAGCATTAATCATAAAAGAAGCAATTTGGCTAACCAAAGTCTGCAGGGAGAGATAATGCCTCATTAAATCAAACACTATACTTGGGGAAGAGATGACAAATTTCTGGGTATGCCCATCCTTCAGGTTATTTGGCATCTACCACACTACACATCTGGCAAGAAAATATCTCTTTCAAGTCCAGTATTGAAATATCTTAGACCTTTCCCCTTTTCTAATGACTTGATTGCTATTTTGTTCACAGAGCACAGCACATATCAGTTGTTTTACTGTCCTCACAGTGTCCATGTAATGGCTGAAGCCCACATGATTTAGCTGAGGTGGGAATGGGAGCTCACAGAACGGATCCCCCCTACCCTTCTCCTGCTCATTGCTTGGGGAGCTGGGGCCTGTGGCTGAACATTATATACTACTGTAGCACCTACATTAACATGAACACTAGCCAATTCAGGAAAACCTTAGTCACCTCTGAGTTTTGGTTCCTTAATTAGAGACCTTTTTTTAATGAAAAATAAAACAATCCAAACAGGAAGAGCGCTTCCCACTGTAACAGGAGTGTTTAACAGGTTGAAGATAGCAGGGCAGCTGTACATTCTCTTTTTTTCTTGCTGGCAAGACAAACATGTAAGTGATATTATTCAGCAGTGTCAGTGCATCTGCTCGTGCCTCTGTGTTACAGGCTGATAAGGAAGAAATGCCAGGATCTAGGAAACTGCTGTGGCTGAGCTCTCATCTGGGCTGCATGCTGTGATGGTATCTTCTCTGATGTACAGTCCAGAGTATTCAATTTTTATTATACACAATCAGGAAGCAGGCTGCATTTTCTCTCCTCTGTAGTAATCCAGTGGAACAAGGGCTTTTTATCTTACAATGTCTTCTCTGGCACTCATGGAAGAGAAATCTTTAACGTAACAGAATGATAGAATATCTGTTAAATGCTAGGCTACTGAGTACAAGTCATTTGTCCTCGTGGTTATTATTCCATTATTGGAAGTTAAACACGTTTGCCATGCCCTGTTACCTCAATGACCTAAAGAACACGTCAGCAGAGCCCTGCTCACGCTGCTGTCACCTGTGACCTCCCTGGAAGTCTCTTTCAAAAGCAGCAGCAGCAAGACAAGGAAACAAGAACAGCCCAATAGAATCAGTGGAACTCCCACAATGCACACTGGGGGCAGAGTCATTAAAATGCTGGAGAATTAGTTTCAGTCTGGAAATTGTCCGTGACCTAAATGCCTTTTATAGATTACCAATCCTAATGATGTTTTGCCCATTGGCACATTAAAAGCAGTTTTTCATCATTTGTAATTAATTGTTGAAAGCAAACAAATACCCATATGTTGGAAAGCATAGCCTCAATTCTGTAAACCAAGGTAAGAGTTTAATTTTATTCACACAAGTAGCTCCTTTAACTTCGTACATACAAAATTCCAGGAAAACAACTACATTCATCTGCACTAGCAAAATCAGAGCCAAGGATCATTGCCAACCTTCTCTCCTCAAAAAGCAAAACACATACTTTCTTTTTGTTCCAGAGCACTTGTGGTAGAGACTGGTTAATCTCTTTGTTGTGAGGTCACAGTGTGGGAGTGGGAGTTGGGAGGGAATGTGTGGAAAGAAGAAGAAAAACAATAAGGTAAACATTTCACAACAATCTCCAATAAAAACCACCACAAGACATGCCAGCACTGCCAGATGGATTAGGTAAATATGAATTTAAACAGATTTTCCTCAGAGATGCTCTTCTAGCTTGAAAAGCTACCCTGTGAGTTGATTGTTTATGGTTTGGATTTATTGCATCTCAACAGCTTCAGCCTAGATATGTTCCATTTAACTGAAAGAACACAAAGCTGAAAAAAATCCCTTTCTTAAGAAAAAATTATGTCCCAGAGGAACAGAATGACTGGACTATCTGACACAAATTTTTCATATTCTGCCTTACAAATATTCATGAAGTTTTATTACTTTTCTTCCTTTCACATGGCCATTCAAAATTTAGTATTGCTCTACAAGTTTAATCAGCTGCTGTTTACAAGGGTGAATACAAATCAGCAGGGTGCAGTGGTTTCTGTGCATACCATGCACAAGCAGCTATACAGCACTGGCCCACGAGATATGAAACTGCAGGCAAGTAAAGAATGCATCACAGTTAAGCATCACATCTATATCTGGGGTTCAGCAGCTGCATGCCTCGTCTGGGCTCTCTGGAACCACAGCCCAGGAGATGAAAGCACACACACACTGAAGTATTGCCTGAACCAAAACCAACCACAGTAAGTTTCTGAGAGCAGACATTTCAGAGCTGCTTGTGAAGAGCTGAAGTATCCTTCAGACCTGTAAGCTTTTATTCTGGGTTCTTACCACTAATTAACTATGTCAAAACTAGGTCCTTTCAGTAGAACAAATATAAACATAGGCTTATAAAAGAAGCCACAGGCCTATTGCTTTATATGTTATTAGTGAAGGGGCATAGTTTGGCAGCCTGGGAAAACATTTCATTAAAATACCCAATGCAAGCTGAATGCTGGGCTCAGTCGAAACTGCTTTGCTACCAATTATTATGGCAAAGCAGCTTTGGCAACAACAAAGTCTTCAGACATCTCTGAAAGTAGTCTCCTGCCTGTTCAGCTGCAGCTGCAGGTGCACCATGGCATTCTCATGGGTCCTTCTGCCCTTTTCAGAAGGAGCTCATTAGCCAAGCATCACGGCCAAGTCTTTATCACCTGCCATCTGCCCTGGACCAGAGGCTCCCACACAGTGTTTTCCACCTCCACTCTGTATTTCCATTCTGTTCCTGTCTTTCACAGACAAAAGAGACAAGCAGACCTTTGCTGTGAAAAGCTGAAGGCAGCTGAGCCCCACAATTTCAGCATAACCAGAATTACAGCCCCCGGACTTCCATCTGCACAGTGTCCTTCCAGATCACACTGAAATGCAGCAGAAGACTGTTATTAAGAGTGAAAAGCCATCATGGGAAAGGTAAAGAACACCAGAATTTGAGTTGCATTCAAAATGTTGTTGGGACACAAATGTTTTTACCTAGCCAAGACAAGACTGTTGCTTTGGAATTGGTTCTCAGCTTGATTTCAGGGTAAAAGTGTTGGTGTTCTGAAAATTACTATTGCTTTATTATTTGTTTTGTTTTAATATTTTCAGAACATTTTGTTCTAACTTTGCCCTTTTCATTCATTAATTCTTTCATAAGAAGTAAATGCTTAGGGCAACATTGATTTGCACTTTAAAAAAAAGAAAATAAATGAAAAAATCCAAATGTAAGTTTTATCTCTAAATGAAAAGAAAAAAGTGGAAATTGTGGGCAATTTTTTAAATTTTTACCCAGAACTATACAATTTGAAGATGCTGTAAACTAGTCCTTTCCCTACAAAAATTTTTGCTCAATCCGTATTTCTGGTTGTCCCTGTGGATGATATTATTTACTGACAACTATTCAAACCATACTCAGACAACATAATTATGTTGTTACCCTGACGCTGAACTTCACTGTTCTTCACCCCCACTGCCCCTTCCCAGGCTCCACAGGAGTGTCCTGGACCTTTCTGCATGACCTTGTCCAGCTGTGACCTCCCCTTTTCCTACCACAGACAAAATATTCTTGTCCCAGTTATATATTTTCCTTTAACACCATTTCACAGCCACTGCTTCACTTTTTCCTGCTCACCACAAAGGATTTTCATTTCCCAAGCCAAGCTAACCATCACTCACCGGAAGTCTGCAGAAACAGAGGCCGGGATGGAAAAACAGAAACCTGGAAAGGTGGAGCTGTCCCCAGACACTCGTACCTCTCTCCATCCAGCACTGCCTGCCTGTAACATTCAGGTAGCCGTGGGCAAAGCCTTCTACACACTCCATCAAACCCCTTCAAAAGCACACACACAGTTCACCTGAGGCACACTCACAACACCCACTATTTCAGCCCATGCAGTCAAAGTCTACTGAAGTAACAAGAAACTTAGTTAAAAAGAAATAAAAAGTCTTCTAAGGGAAACCATTAAACAACTTAATAAATAAAGCAAATTTTTTCTGCTGAAGGAGGAGACAGCATTTCTACAACACGAGCCTGACTCCCCTTCTTAGGGGATATGTTCCCACATTTTGCCTCTCACTCTACCTGTGTTTATTGTGCTTCGTCCCACTCCTTTAATCTCTCATGTTCCCTCCCATGTTATCAGCAAAATCTCACTGAAACAGACCAAGGCCCAACTCACTCTCTTCTTTTGTGGATGAGAATTCATTGTGCCATCTCAAGAGCAAGCTTGGGTATCCATGAAGTCATGGCAACTGATGTCAGCTCTTTTATTTATCGTTAGTTCATGGCTTTTAGGAATATAAACTAACATATTTTACCTGAGCAAGATAAAAATTTCCTTCTCCTTTAAAGTGAGGATTAGAAGGAAGCTCTGCCATTTCGGGAACACAGCAGCGCACACAGCACAGCAAGACTGGTGACCTGCTGCTAGCTAGGAGGCAAGGCTGCTCCAGCATCTTCAAATCTTGCTTTGGTGTTCATTAAAAAGTGTCCTTAGGGGTGTTAGATTAGAAAAATACCTACTCTGGGCAATTAGCTGTTATCTGATTTAATTAAAGGGCTGTGTGCTGATAACTGCACAGACAATGGTAAACATCCACAGAAGTTACTCATTCATCCATCTTTTTTCCCACCTTAGAAAGTATTAGAAGCACACATGAACCAAACAGTTCATCATCTCCGAAACAAAAAAAAAAAAAACATACTTTGCTCCATGACCTCAATTAACAATTGCAAAATAAAAGTGATCAAAAAAATTCTGAGACCCTGATATATCTACCAAGAATCTGAAACTCAGAAATCTGTCTTGAAAATAATTTCCCATGTATGGGTGTGAACTAAAGGACATCTAATAGTGAGAGAAGTTATTGTGAATTTAAGGACTCAGATACAGTACATTAAGAAGAAAAAGCTAAATAAATCAGCATAAATAGTGGATTACAAGAAAAAAACCTTTAAGTGTAGAGACCCAGGGGGTGCAGGCTTTAAAGCAAGATTAACACTCCACCTTGAGCCCAGTATGTATCAGAACGAACTCAAAACAAGAGAAGAGTGCAAGTAGCATTTGCAAAACAAGGTAACCTTTTTGCACACAACATTTGCAATAATTTGTTTTCACTAAGAAGCCTGAGGGCAGTGCTCTGCTCTGTGGAGAGCCAGCCTCCAGGAGAGCAGGACTTCAATCCTGTGTCCAGAAAAGAGGATGTCACTAGCACTGAGCCCTGCACGTCCTCCACCATCTGCTCCCTGTCCTGCCAAGTTCAGCACAAGGATCTGAGAGGCTTGAGCAGGGTCACATCATCACCTGGAGCCCCATAACAACAGACTGCACCAGGCAACTGACAGGGAAGTTATGGAAAATCAAAGGAAGATTATCAAGTAGTCCTGATCCATTCCACTGTCTGAGAGCAAACTCTCATTGACCTCTATACAAACCAATTATTACATTTAAGAAATTACTATCTGCTGTCCTTTTGTCTTCTGCCTTCCTACCACACGCTTTTCCTAATAACCCCGATTGCACAAATTGCAAAGAGCTTTGGAAAAGTGAAGCACATAAAAAATTGTTGAACTGTGTTTGCTTTGTTTGATTTTAACTACTTCATTACATAATATTAAAAAGCCTTTGTGTCCATTAGCTTAAAACAGCAGAAAACAAACAGTGATGAGCTTTGTCAGGATGAGATGCACAAGAAAGACCATTTTATTTCCATCAACCATTTCCAAAGAACACACTATTTGTGTGCACTTAATATGCTTCCTTCTGGCTCAGCTGGTTTCAGATACATTGGTGATTTATGAGATGCTGCACTGTTCATGCTAATGTGAAAGCATTTGGAACAGCTGCAGAGCTGCAGCAACAACCTCTTTTCTGAAGAAAAATAAAGTTCAGCAGGAACCGCATGCAAACAGATTGTATGAAAGCCAGGGAGACATTTTAAAAGATGGGTCAAGCAAACACGTCACACTCACCAGAAGACAGCATTTCACTTTTCTCAGAAAGGATCAAATAGACTTAGGGTTTTTTTTTCCCAATTCAAAGTGCTGAATCAGTTTACCAAGGGATCAAGGTCATCTGAGCCAAGTCATGGAGCACTGGGGTGTGGAGAACCATGTAGCCAGCAGGCAAACGCTGGTCGATGTGCTTTGCCAGTGCCAAAATCACACCCCCATTTGTACCATAAACTCAGAGTAGCAGAGATCATTTTGGCCAGTGAATGGATGAAAGATAAGGGGCTGTCTTCTAGACGGCAATGTCTGGCTGATCCAGGAGGATGGTTAATCACGCAGCAGCAGATGTTCCCAGGCAGAAGGATAAGCACAAAGCTCGCACTTTCCTGGGCAGTATTTTATGTAGGAAACTTCAGAACCACCACTGCCACAAAGCAGAGGCATACAGCAATAGGTAAAGTATTTGCTGCCTCTCAGCAAAGTGTCATTTTTGTGAAAAAATTATGAAAAGGCAAAATTAATTAGAAAATACAGTTTTTGAAGGTGTCTGTGATGTGCATGATTAGCAGCACTAGATTGCAAAACCTTATGGTCTTTTGTAACTCACTACCTTAATCAGTGCTTTCTTCCTGTTTTCTGGTATAGAAGACCTGGACCACAGACAAAAGGAATCACAGAGCACACATAAGCATTGATATGCACAAGAGGACCTATCTGGAAAAAATTACACTATGAGTTCTCAAATTAACATAACAGAAATAAGGTCCTTTCCAAACCTCAGTGGAATTGTCTTTGCAGTTGCCTAAGGTGTCATTTTCCTTTCCTAGGTCCACTTTTGCAGAAATTAGGGCTCACTGATCAGTCCTTGAGAAGCATCCAGTAACAAATCATTAAACTTTTCAAATCCAAAATTATCCTTTGATAGGCATATGAGACTTGACTTTGGCTCTTCATAGTCCAAGTCTTATTGAAACGGAACATTTTAAGTCACAAAAAGAGTCTTTCCAGAAAGAAAGATTTCTCACAAACTGCAAGAGCCTCTTTTTCTAGCTGGAGTCTATGGCATACACCTGTTCCCTTGAACACACAAACTTTGGGAAAAAAGGTAGAAAAAAAAGACCTAATTTGAGTGCAAGCTCTTCAGATTCATTCCTCTAATCCTGAAGACAACCTTAACATAGCTCATATTTTACAAATAATTTAATGTGGTTTCTAGAATTCACTTACATAAATAAGAAAACTCAAATATACAGAACTCCCCTGCTCCCACCATCCCAGGAAGGATGACAGAGTTAAAAAAAAAAAAAAACTGAAGTTTCCTGTGGAGATCTGATCATTTTTATAAATGCAGTGGAGAAAAGCTCCATTTCTGTGTCTCTATTCCCAGGTTTTCCATTGACTGAGCATGTGACAACTCTACAAGCAGGATTTTCAGCTGCTTACATCCACCCTGTGATATATTTAGAGACCAGAGCTCTCAGTGTGCCTGCTGTGACGACCAAACTGAAGTCCATAACTAAACAAATAGGCACACAACCAGGCAGGACTAGGGGAGGACTCATCAGGATGTCTCCTTATCTCACACGAGCTGGCCTAATGCTGTGCTTCACACTTACTTACTTACTTCAGACTAATCCTGTGTCCAGTTCCTGCTATCCCTTTCAATTCTGTGCTTAATTTGGAAATTAGAGGAGCTATCTTTTGTAGCTAAATTTACTTCAAGGAGAAAGTATCAGGGCAGGAAAAAAACTCAAATGCAAGCATCCTAAAAGCATTATTGCCAGGATTATCTGATTTCAGTTTTAAAAAGCCAAACCAAACATGAGCTATTTTTGGTTCAGAAAGATCATCAATAATCTTTGAACTCTTTGGTTGTCCTGTGGGTTGGGACCCACAACCATATTTCAAACTCCTTTCAACCATCTTGACTTATGAAAACAGAGGTCATATAATACAAGACTGTCCAAAAGGGAGTAAACAGCAGTAGTGTAAAAGGAGAAAAAGGCACAGAGACTGCCAGAAGCTACTACAGCTGAATTTGTGAACTCAGCTGTACAGACACTGACACATCCTTGCACCCTTTTACTCTATACTCCCTAACGCATCTCCAAATAATTTTCTTCCATAGACTTCTCTGGTCTCTCTCCTCTTTACTTGCCTTCATACTGTGCTACCATTTTGCTAGGCACTCATGCTGGCTTTAATACCAAACAAACTATTTTAAGAACCTCAGACCTTGATATAGTTGCAGGATGCCCGAAGCACAAAAATCAGTGCCCCCTTCTAAATCCCAGTAATGCTAGACAAAACATGACAGATTTCAAAAATGCCATAAAGTCAACTAAGTACACAAAACTCTAGTCTTTTTTATTAATTTAAAACTCACCAAATCTACCCATATGAAAAACTTCATGTTTGGACTAGGTCCAGCTGGGCACTCTGGCTCCCCAGCAGCCAGGAACAGAAACATGAGTGCAAGAAGAATGGCACCATTGTAGTAATTTCAGTGGACATTGTACCTACAGGCTCCCCTGAATCAGAGTTTGTGTATTCAATCTACATCCATTAATTTTACCAAGGACTTCTTGAACCATTTAAGCTCAGCAGTTACTTGTTTTGTTCCAATCTAGTTGCTTTCCTGGTGCTGTTACAGAAAACAGAGAGCAAATCTACATCACTGTGGCGTCACCTATAAAGCAGAAAAAAAAGAAGCACAGGGACCAAAATAGGAATACACAGCCAACCTCAACGTGAACCAAACCAGCAGGGTGATTTTGGATACTCTGTTTCATGTTTTAACTTTGGCATCTTGCTGCTTCACTTTCATGTGGGGAAGAAACCTGGCAGGAGAAAAGAGAGGCAATGACTCTCACTTCACTCTGAGATTTGGTTGAGTTTTGTTGCTCCAGGTGAAACCTGAATGAAGGGAGGGGAGTCCCAGATCAAGTTCTCCATGCACTTCAGACATCACTTTTACCCTAACCAGTCTCACAACAGGACTGTTCAGGCCTGGTATTAGGGAATGGGATCTCCACTGCTTCAGTCCATGCTTGCAGTTAAGGGATGGGGAAGGGGGGTTAATACCCACTCCCACAGCTCTGACCCTTGGTTCTGTGTTGCTTCAAGCTGCTGTTATCACCTAATTTGATACCATTGCACTTTGATGAGCACATGTTGGTAAACAAAGCGGCAATGGAAGGACAGCATCCTGTTTATATTTCACTGCAGGATGATTCATTTACAGTTCTTTAGAAGGGCAGATTCTGTAATCATGCAAAAGGTCAGCAGTTTCTGCTAGGGCTTTTGCATTTAGTTAGATACTGTTTAGGTTAAAAAAAAAATCTGGTGTTGATACAATCCTGCTGAACAATCTTCATCTTTCCTGGAAATCAAGAGTTTGACGTAGATGGAGCTTCTTTAATTTAAGGTATGGAAAACTACTCCCAGTGTTTCAAAAGGAAGTTGATTGTCTCTGAGTACATTTAATGTAATCTGCCTGCAAACTGGCAGGCACTGGCAATGTGCCACCTCCCACAGATCTCCAAAACCAGCACTGCCAGACTTGCAATGTGAAAGAGTAAGAAATCACCCTAAGCATTAATGTCTTCTATTAAATGGAGCTGGGGGGAACTCTGCCATTGGCTGGATAAATAATTACAATAGCCAAATAATCTAAAACACTTGCACTTCTGTTATAAAGCACACGGCCTTCAGGATCAGCCACTGAACTTCAGCATCAAGATATTGAACACAACATCCAGCACAGTAGGAGCACATCCATTTCTGATGAGCTATGACTTCTTCACACTTAGCATTTGCCTGAAATCTTATCTTCCACCCCAGTCACTGAGCTGTAGCTTTCACATTCATTATGTAACATCTTTTCATGGTGAGACCTTACTGTGAGAGCAACATATGTAGTCAGTGCTCGTCCCCATCTCTGCAGGAGCACGCTTCATGAAATCCATGCACGAGCTCCCAGATAAGTTATTGATTTAGAACTTGACACCAACTCCTAAATATAGCATACCGTCCAAAGGTGCATCCTCTTCAAACACTAATCTTAGCTCCCCTTTACCAGAATACACACAAGGAATAACCTTCCCCAGAGTCTGACCTTAAAATGCTGCATTATTTATGTTACAATCAAATAAACATGGCCTCTGAGAAGATAGGAGCTGCTTGTTTCTTTCCAAAAAGCAACCCTCACATAAGCACTTTGAAGCCAAAGATGTCCTTAAATCAGTAACTACTTCAACAAGCCCTCGAGGAACTAGGATGTAATTATTACAGCGCTAGCTCCTGATTAAGGACTTGTTTGAAAAAGAGTTCATTATCTTTCATGCACATCTGATTGACTGTGTTGGAAGGGAGTAGACAGAGAGCAAGGCACTGCTTCCCCTGCACGTGCTTGGAGCATCAAATACATGTCTCTTAGAAGAATTCTAAGTCACCTGTTCATTTTCCACCTCTGTTATACCGTAACCCCTAAAACCTCAGATCTCTCCTTTTCTTGCTGACCAAATTACTATTAATAGTTCAGTGCAGGTCTGTCCAGATTGTAAATATATTCACAAAAAACAGTGTTTCAGGAAAGTCTGACCTGCTTCCAAAGAGTGCACAACAGGAGGGAGGGACACCAGCATGGCTGTAGAAATTACCCGCTGCCTGTTTTCCCCTTCATTCCACTGCTATGTAAAATACAGCCATCTTATAGTGATATGGGAAGTGACTCTGCGCAACTGCTAATACTGTATTAAGGATTGCTTGAGAAAATGTGAATATAGCTCCATTTTATGAGTACATTTTAATAAACAGAAAGATTTAACTGCAATCTTACCTCCACTGTGAGAAAGGTATTAACTCTTAAAAAGAGCGTATGAGCTTTATAAGCCAGATCTCTGCAATTGAATTATTACAGACCAGTTGGCCAGACTTACCCTGGAAACCAGAAGGAAGGCAGCTAAAATTACCTCACTGCTTAAGCAGACAAAGGCCACTGAGGCAGGAACTACAGGAACAATGAGTACACGGGAGTACACTGGCCAATTTAGCTGGCAATGCTCCCCAGCATCAGCTGACAATGCCGCAAACCCAGGGGAAGGAGGGAGCCCCACATGCAGGGAGCCCAGGTGCCAGAAAACAGTCTCCCTCTCAGGTTCCACCCCTGCACACATGAGTAGTTACTTTGCCTCCAGTTTCCCAATACCTGACTACAACCTCACTTGGAGTACCCTGGAGCTGGCTCTATTTTGATGGTGCATTCTGTGAAAAAATGGGAAGAAATGCTATAGGAATGTCAGGAAGGCTCATTTTCTTCATGCCCTGGAACAGCAGAAATGCAGAGCTAACATGTTTGTCCTTCCAGTTACTTATATACTTCTTCAATTTTTATGGTATTCAGTATTTTAGGTCAGACACTAATGCTGCTTTCAAGCAAGTGGCACAACTTACAGACAAAATTCTTCATGTTTTTAATTCTACGGAACTATGCCTTGAATAAATAGTTGCAAGCTGTCTGGGTGCAATACCTGTCCCCCGCCCTCGTTGAACAGCATTTGACATTGTCAGGCATTTAGCTTGTTTTAACACACAAGTTTTTCACCTGCTGCTGATTCCAGCCATTCATAAGGGGTTTTTTTCCCAAAATCCAGAATTTGTTTTGGTTTTTTTTGTTTTCCGAAATATCCATTTGCTTGTTTGCCTTGGCAAAACCATACCTGTGTTCACAGTTGAACTTTCAAGAATCTGGAGGAATCTAAGAGACAACCACCTTTTTCTCCATGCCCTGAAAGTGATCACATTGGCAGCTCTTATCACGCTGCTGGGCATGGGATACATCTTCCCAAGGCCTGCTTCTCTCTAAGGATCAATTCTCACACTCCTGACAACACAGAACTATTGGATATCTTGACTCTGGAGAACAGCTTCATCTCTAAGAGGAGGTGCTCAAATGCCAGGTATTCAGGCCTGCTAAAACTTGCTAAAACTTTTCCTCCAATTACTGTACAAAGACTGTTCCTCTGCCTTCCTATCCACTGTGCTTCAAGTCTGCCTGCCCTGCTTTGTGTGCCTTTGCTGCCAGTGATGAAGGCAGAGGATGGACTGATAGCAGTGAACACAGGCAGCCTCCACTGTCAGTAGTCATCCAGCACTTAGCAATCACGAAAGGCTTGGCAGGGTGGCCAGAGACACACAACCCTGTCCTGGCAATGAGCCCTTCCCCGGCGCTGCCAGGCTCCGCAGGGCGGCAGCCACAACTGACACACTGTGGGCAATCCCACCTGAGGAACTCCAGAGAGCAAAGAGGCTGGGAAAGATGACCCCAGCAGTCCCTGAAAGCCTCCACCATTCCACGATTCTGAAATCTGAAGTTCTGTCAGTTCCTACTGAAGAAAGCTGTGTAAATCCTGCTTAGCTATGCATAATATTAATAAAAATTATGTGACCAACTCCACCCAGTACTTTTTTTGAGCATTGTAGAAGCAGGATAAAAAAAGACTTTAAGACTCATAAAACACAAATCAGCATACTTATATGAACATTGCCAGCTGGCCTTAGATCCAAGAAAATCTTGATTTTCAGTAGAAAAGATATATGGTTTAGTCAAGTTGTCCCTGTATGGCTGCAAATTAAATATTATTTTGGTGCATGGGACCTTTGCAGTTTATAAAACCTGTGTATAGAAGTACTACAGAGATCCAGAAAGAAAAGTGAAATTTGTTTAAATCAATATGAAAATGCTCAAAATCAATAAGACATGAAGTCAATTACTTGCATTTCTGAATAAACAGAAGAAAATGAAGATTTCAGACCTACAGGTAACAAGTCATATAAGTATTGTTTTTTAAAAATTGTTTTGCCCCTATCCTTTTATTTTATTCATGTGATGGTTTAGAAAGAGTATAATAAATAATTTCAACACAAAGCTAATTACTACAAAAGTGTACTTGCATTCCATTTAGGAAAAATCTGATACACGAAAGCCAAGAGCTGCTGATTGATGCTTTTGTTTCCCAAATGTAAATCCAAGCACACTGTAAGCTCTACAAAACCAACAAACAAACATGATGAGTTCATTGGACCAAGTGTTCACTTTAACCCCAGAAGATATTCATCTGCATGCACAAACACTGTGTGAGAAGAGTTCTCTGTTTCTCAATTACACACCATGTTTTTTAGACATATGCTAAATAACCTTTGGAAAGGTTGCCTCTGATTTCCCTGCTTAGAAAGTCAATTCACTGCTCAAACGTAAATATTAATCACATACTCCTGCAAGAAGAAAACTGGTTTTCTTGTAAAGTCCTGAAGAGGGGAACCATTTCTCCTGTGCTTGTTGGGTGCCCTGGCATCAGTGGTCCCCAGAAGGGCCCCCAGCAGCAGCCTCGTGCCCTGCAGTGCTCCTCACACTTTGGAATGGCCTGGCAGAGGGACAGACCACCCTCCCTGCCCTGAGGGGAACTGCCTGCCACATTTAAAAACCAACGTGTGGTTAAGTAGTACTGAAAAATGAGTGGTAAGCACAAGAACCAGCCATTGAAGAGGTGCTTTCAGAGACCTGCAGACATTATGCCTGCACAGGTGCCATCTGCAGGTGATGGAGTAGCTAGATCAGGAAGGAGACAGCATAGTAATACCCAATCTTCTCTTCCAGATCCTCGTTTAGATTTATTTGTTCCATACCTACTACACTTGAAAATAACCTGTGAGTGTTCAGGCCTTAGAAGAGACTTTATAGTTTGGTTCATCGAGGCAGGATTTTTATCAATAACAAACATAAACAGTAACTTATTATTACTCTCAAGAGGTAGTCCCAGCCTGGAGGGAGGATAAGGACGTATTCTGCTTACACAAAGCAGCACAAGCTGCAGTCAGGCACTCCTCTGAACTTTCTCAGGTTGTGGAGTGAGGCACCTTCAGCAAAAGCTGCAGGTTTTCCCACTACAACCACTTATGTACCTTTGGGTACCTGGGGCTTAGAGCCTACAGCACAGCATTAAACTTCTAAACAGCATGTCCTGTAGCAGAGAAGGCAGAAAAAAATGAAACATTCCACAAAAAATGAGATTGTTCAAAAAGGAACTAAGGACTGAAATACAATCTGTTCTCAGAGTCATTATACAACTAAAGAATTCTACATATGTGCCTATACACACACACTCAGATGCATTGGTTTTAAGAGTTTTCTATGGGATAAGAAAATAAAATTAGAAAACTCAAAATGTATTTTTTAATAGATTTCATATTTTTACTACAACATCTCTAACAGAAGGTCATGGAAACTTTAACTAGAAGAAAACTTCAATACTTCTGCTGAAGAAAATTCTATTTCCTACTTAAAACTCTCACCTCCAGACCCAGCTGCACACTTACATCACATCATAGAGTGACGTTTGTGAGAGGGTTAGTTACCTCTCCTGTATTTCACCTTGCCCTACTGTCCATCCACTTTAAGCCCAAATGTCTTCCTTCAAGCACCTCCTGTCTCAGCAGCCTGATCCCTCATATTTTAGTGTGCTTCGTGTATTCTGCCTTTATCAGTACAGCAAGATAGACTCCAAAATGTTCTTTCCTATAAAAAAGAATGATTTGGGCCTGTCTTAGAGGCAATGAAAATGATTTTATGGGTCTGGAGCTGTTAGAATTCCCTCTGCTGCACAGCTCTGCCTCCAGCACTGCGGCACAGCGATGCCATCTGCTTACAGCAGCGAGATGCACCCACCGTGCAGAGCCCAGCCTCTGCACCACTGCTGCCACCACCAACCTGCGAAAGATGTAATCTGCTCTGCCTCTGGCATGGTGGGCAGGAATCCTCAGACTTGAAACACTCGGGGTATTGCTGCTGAGCGAAGGGAGAACTGAAACACCCAAGCTCTTCTTAGGGGGCAAAAAAAGCAGTTGAAGAATTAGAAGAAGATGAGGCAGAGGATTTCTTTCAAATTACCCTTTGAAAGTGTGGCTTGGGTTGGTCTTTTCTCAAAGATGTGAAAATCTGGGCCCTGATTTGAATGGTGAACAAAGAAGAGGTTTGCATGAGAGAGAGAGCAAAAACTCTTGTGTGGGCAGGTGGGGGATTAATTCTTCCAGTATAGAAGTAACATGAAAAAGGTCTATGGATTTACTTTCCCATTCTTGGATGGATACCTGCTGTTTTCCAAGATAGAGTGGGCACCTTTATTTCACTTGGGCCTATATGAATTCCCAAAGCCCTATCATAAAAGAGATTTGTGCTGTGTAAATGCTTGACCTCCATTACATATGTAGCCTGTGGTTTTTATTTATAAAAATGCTTAAGCAGCTGTCTGGCCCCACAGAGCAGGACATGTCCACAACTACTGACAGATGTGATTGAGGGACTGAAGGTCATTTAACCGAGGACACAAACACCTGCAGCATCTCGTTGTCCAATATTTTGATTAAAGAAGAAACTAGGGAGGAGTGTTGCCCATCTCCCTGAGGAAGAGAGGCAGTATCACCTCATACCTGTAAGGACAGGCTGGCACATTAACACATCGTAACACACGTATTGCTTAGCTCCCTTAAGTATGGATAGCTAAAGGAAAGTTTCTTCTAATTAAGAGCCTAAAATCAAGTAACGAAGTCTTGTTTTCAGTCATTGTATCTGTTACTCCCGTTGCTGAAGAGCAAAGGATTTGCTCTCCATCTCTGAATGAGACAATTACGTCTCCAATTAAAGGTGTCTCAAAATTCCTAGCCCCTCAAAATTGAAGATTTTTGTCCAAAAGCTACAAAAACATCTTATAAGTGCTCATGGCTCATTTCCAACAAGCATCTGCAGGGCAAGACAGAGATTAAGACTTATAAAAATCCACTGGAAAAGAAAACTCCTACAAGTGAGCTTCATGTTGCAGGCTACAGAAAGCCATATCATCCCTCTCCCCATGCTCTGAGGAGAAGGCATTTAGCTGCAAATAAAAATATGAGAGCATGTTTCAACCACATCTATTCTGTCCTCTAGTGTCAGCTTTTACTGATTAACAGAATCAGAATAAGCCTTACTCTGTGGTCCATTTTAACTGGCTTTTTTAAAGCAAAATAGTACCTGTCCTATTGTGAATTGGCAAGCATACATCTCAAAAGAGGCCAAGTTTTTACTGGAAAACATCAGCTTCACCCAAACCTACCTGCAAACTTTTAAATAGCATCAATTCAGTACATAAGACAGCCTGAAAACCATAAACAGGGGATTTACTTCAGGGGAGAATCACAGCAGAACAGAGAACACAACTGATTTTATTTCTAACAATTTTACTTTAAACTAATGCTATTGTATGCAGAGAGTCTGTGTAGCTAAAAATATGTCAGAATGGTCTTTCCCTCCTTGATTTACAACAGACCTATCCATGCAGGCTGTTCTGCTTAAGAACATGATTAGCCAAATTCCCCCTTACAGCAGACTGCCATTTCATGCATTTTATGAATACAGCATGTATTGTATCAAAGTAGTTCCATGAACAGGGTAATTTTCTCTGCATTTAGGTGCTGCCACAGTAAAGTATTTTTTAAAAAATCCTAGAATACTTAGGTACACTAGTTGAGGAAAACAAAACCGTATTAATAGTAGTTCCACGAAAGCTGTAAGCAGAGCAGGAGCCGAACAAGCAGAAGATCTCCAGCACCCTCTTCTGGCGTGTAGAGCCTGCAGGCGCCACTGCAAAAACCTTCCTTCTGCTCGAATTACATCGACAGCCCTAGGTAACGAACACACAAATAGAGGGGAGTGACGGGGTGCTAGTGCCCTCCGCAGCACTGACTTATTTATGTCATCCTATTGTTGTGAAAATTTCGGGAAGAAATTCCAACAGTAATGGTATCCCACAGTAGTGGGATCTTTCCTCACACTCAGCATGCATTGACGCACGATGGCAACAGCTGCCAGAACATTGCTTCTGCTGGGACCCCAACCTTAGAGCCGCTATGAAATACCTTTCCCGGGTCCACAGTGCTCCCCGTAGCACTGAGCCCACTCAGCACCCAGCTCCCCCACCGCCAGGTCCATCAGCTCACCTCCCAGGGAAGCCAACAACACCGTGCCCCCTGCCCCTCCGCAGCTCTGCCAAGATTGCCACCGTTTCAGAGATCACCAAAAAGGTTTCAGCTTTGCTGAGGCTTGATACATTAGTTAGTTAATGAAATCTGTCCATCCTGGTTTGGTAAATCCTAATAGATACCTTGTCCAGCAAAGTGGGGTTCTATCATCTTTTTTTAAAAAATTAACAGTGAAATTGTGGCAGTACTGGGTCCTTTGCTCAGCTTTCCTGCCTCCCCCATCCACATACCACTGAGCAAAATTCGCTGCTCAGCCGGTGAATTTCACGTTTCCATGATTACTCTTTGACAGGGCTTAAACACCCTGTAAAGTACTCATGCATCCACTTGTCCCTTGGCAGGCATTTGATGCCTGCACCAGATACAGTCTGCTCCATACAACAGTCACTCACCTTCCATCAGTCACAGAACCACAGAAGAAGGCTGAGTTTAGAAGGACCCACAAGGACAAGTGAGTCCAACTCCTGGCCCTGCACAGCACCATCTCCAAGAGTCACATCATGTGCCTGACTGAATTGTCCCAATACTTCCTGAAATCTGTCAGGTTTGCTGCTGTGACCACTTCCCTAGGGAGCTGTTTCAGTGCTCAAACACCCTCTGGGTGAAGAACCTTTTCCTAATATCCATCCTAAACCTTCCCTGAGGAGGCCATTGCCTTGGGTCCTGTCACTGGTCATTCAGAGAAGAGATCAATATCTGTCTTTCCTCTTTCCCTCAGGAGAAAGTTGTAACTGCAGTGAGGTCTCCCGTCCATCTCCTCCAGGCTGAACAGACCAAGTGACCTCAGCTGCTCCTCATCAGGCTTCCCCTCCAGAACCTTCAACATCTTTGTTGCTCTTCTTTGGACTCTAATATTTTAGTACCTTTCTTATACTGTGGCACCCAGAAGTGCCCCCACCAGGGCAGAGCAGAGCAGGACAATCCCCTCCCTTGCCTGGCTGCTGATGCTGTCCCTGATGCCCCCAGGACACGCTTGGCTCTCCTGGCTGCCAGGGCACTGCTGGCTCATGTTCAGCTTGCCATGGACCAGAGCCCCAGGGCCCTTTCCATGGCACTGCTGCCCAGCCTCTCGTTCCCCAGCCTGTCTGTACATCCAGGGCTGCCCCATCCCAGGTGCAGAATCTGGCATCTTCCTTTGTTGAATTTCATATGGTTGGTCCTTCTCCTTGCGGCTTCTCCTCCCCTAGGCACATTTCTGAGCTAGGGTGTCACTGTCCTCACAGCTCTACGCCTTCATGCCCCCACAGCCCCACCAGGCAGAGCAGACCCAGCTCCTGATCCACAGCTGCAGCCAAGATGCTGGATCCACTGCTGAAACTCCTCTACTCAGCACAGCCAAGCTGACCATCCTTCATTTTGCCCAGCTGATGCCTCTGCAGAGTCCTCTTCACCCCTGGCTATCACTATTTCTTCAGAAACTGCTTTCCACTGCTCATTAGAGAAGATTCTGCTCCAGCCGTATCTCTCCACCCTCACTCTGTGAAGAGAGCTCTGCCTGTAGCTGCCGCCTGCCTTTGGGCATAAGGGAAAAAAGCCAATTAGTTCTAGTGCATGAAGGTACCTTGTCTGTGTCCTGCTCCCTCAGTCAAGCACAGCAGGTTCTTTTGCTACCAGTTGGCAGTCTCTGCATCACAAAATCTACTAAAAATTCAAAGGTGAGGCCATCTGCCTTTCAGAAATTTTAACAGCAGCCAAAAATTCAAATACAACCCCAAAAAATGGCATCCCAGGAAAAATCAAAACAGAAACAAACAAACAAAAACCCAGTAACAGAAAGCAAAAACAAAAAATATATAAACAAAACCACAAACACAAACAAACCACAAAAAATACAACCCAAACTAAAAGGTGAAGAAAAAAGAAGGTTTAACCTATATTGTGGCTGCCCAGTGTTGACCTAGGCCAGACTGTGCATAATTTTATTTTTTTTTACTCCATTTCAGTCGAGTACCAGTTCCCCCTCCTCAGAGAGCTCCCCACTCCCACCCTACCCTTGCAGTGATGCATCTCTTAGATAGGTGCCCTCCTACACCCTGGATCACTTAGAGGATGCCCTCTGAATCTCAAACCCCACAGAATTGTGTCTGCTCCTAAAAATACCTTAGCAATTTTACAGAAGCTCCAGCTTTTTTCTCATCTTTTCTTCAGTCTTAATTTTCCCATTCATATGACAGGAAACCAACATCAGGACCACCTTTGAGAGTTCTTTAAACTATGTTTGAAGGGGATGCAGCTGGGCTCCCTGGAAGCAGGCGCAAAGGTGGTAAGCCTGAGTTAGGGGTGAAATCAGCAGCCCAGTTGAGGTTCATGTATACCAATGTGCACAGCATGGGCAACAAACAAGAACTGGAAGCCCTGGTGCAAGAGCAGAGCTATGATGAAATTGCCATCGCAGAAACGTGGTGCGATGACTCACACAGCTTTGCACCGGACAGGTACAACCTCTTCAGAAGGGACAGGAAAGGGAGAAGAGGTGAAGGGATGATCCTTTATACCAGGGAGGCTTTTGATGCCGTGGGTATTGAAACTAATGATGATGAGGCTGAGTGCCATTGGGTAAGAATTAGGGGGAAGGTCAACAAGGCTGGCATCCTACTGGGAGTCTTTTATCATCCATCCAGCCAGGATGAAGAGGTGGACAACTTATTCTGTATGCAGCTGGAAAATGTTTCAGACTTCAACCTACCAGACATCTGCTGGAAACTTGATACAGAGAAAAGAGGCAGTCCAGGAAGTTCTGAGAGTGTGTGGAGGACAACTTTTTCTTGTGGCTGGTGGGTGAGCCCCACCAGGAGAGGGACTATGTTAGACCTGTTGTTTGCAAATAGAGATGGGCTGGTTGGGAGGTATGGTGGTTGGAAGCCACTTGGGGCAGAGTGATCGTGAAATTATAGAGTTCTTGATATTTGGTGAAATCAGAAGGAACATCAGTAGGACTCTTACACTGGACTTCCAGAGGGCAGACTTTGGCCTATTTAGGTGACTTATTCAGAGAGTTCCTTGGGAAGCAGCCCTTAAAAACAAATTAGTCCAGGAAAAGTGAGTGTGCTTCAAAACAGAGATCCTGAGGGCACAGGAACAGACTGTCCCCATGTGCTGAAAGATGAGACAATGAGGCAAATGTCCATCCTGGATGGGCAAGGAGGTTTTGAAGGAGCTTAGGAATAAAAAGAGGATGTATTACCTTTGGAAGGAGGGTCAGGTCTCTGAGGAAGAATTCAAGAGGGGTTGCTAGGGCATGTAGGAAAAAAATTAAGGAGGCCAAAGCCTTTTTACAAATATATTAACAGCAAAAGGAGGGGTAAGACCAACCTTTGTTCTCTACAGGATGTGGAAGGGAACTCAGTAATTGCAGTTAAGGAAAAGGTAGAGGTGCTTAATGCCTTCTTTTCCTCAGTCTTTAGTGGAAAGACGGCTTGTCCTCACAACAGCTGTCCTCCTGGGCTGGTAGATGGTATCAGACAGAATGGTCCCCCTGTTATCAGAGAACAGCTGAGCCACCTGGATGTTCCTAAATCCATGGGATCCATCCCAGGTGATGAGGGGGCTGGCAGATGAGCTTGCAAAGCTGCTCTCCATCATTTACCAGCAGTTCTGGCTCACTGGTGAGGTTCCAGAGGACTGGAAGCTGGCCAGTGTGACTGCCATTCATAAAAAGGGTGGGAAGGAGGATCCTGGTAATTATGGGCCAGCTAGCCTGACCTCTGTACCAGGTAAGGTTATGGAGCAGTTCACACCGAGTGCCAGCACACAGCACTCACAGGATGGCCAGGGTGTCAGACCCAGCCAGCACAGGTTTAGGGGGGACAGGTCGTGTTTGACCAACCTGAACTCCTTTTATGACCAAGTGACCTGCCTGGTGGATGTGGGAAAGGCTGTGGATGTTGTGTACCTGGACTTCAGCAAGGCCTTGGCACTGTCTCCCACAGCACACTCCTGGAAAAGCTGGGAGCCCACGGCTTGGACAGGAGCACTCTGTGCTGGGTTAGGAACTGGCTGGATGGCCGGGCCCAGAGGGGGCTGGTGAATGGTGCTGCATCCAGCTGGTGGCTGCTCACCAGGGGTGTCCCTCAGGGGTCTGTGCTGGGGCCAGTGCTGTTCAATGTCTTTACTGATGACATGGATGAGGGGATTGAGGCTTTCAGTGGTGAATTTGCAGATGACACTGAGCTGGGATTGTGTGTCGATCTGTTGGAAGGTGGGAGGGCTCTGCAGAGAGACCTGGAATGACTGAATGGATGGGCACAGTCCAACAGGATGAAGTTTAACAAGTCCAGTTGTCAAGTCCTGCATTTTGGCCACAGTAACCCCCAGTAATGTTACAGGCTGTGGATGGTGTGGCTGGACAGTGCCCAGGCAGAAAGGGACCTGGGGGTGCTGGTGACAGCGGCTGAACACGAGCCAGCAGTGTGCCCTGGTGCCCTTACAGGCCAGTGGCATCCTGGCCTGTGTCAGGCACAGTGTGGCCAGCAGGAGCAGGGAGGTCACCCTTCCCTGTACTCGGCACTGGTGAGGCAGCACCTTGAGTGCTGTGTCCAGCTCTGGGCCCTCAGTTTGGGAAGGACCTTGAGACACCCGAGCAGGTCCAGGGGAGGCAACGAGGCTGGTGAGGGGCTTGGAACAGAAACCCTGTGAGGAACGACTGAGGGAGCTGGGGGTGTTTAGCCTGGAGAAAAGGAGACTCAGGGGTGACCTTAACACTCTCCACAAGTTCCTGAAAGGTGGTTGCAGTCAGGTGCGAGTTGATCTCTTTCTCCAGGCAACAACTGACAGAACAAGACAGACTTAAGCTGCAGCAAGGGAAATATAGGTTGGATGTTAGGAAGAAGTTTTATGGAAAGGGTGATAAAGTACTGGAATTGTCTGCCCAGGGAGATGGTGGAGTCACCATCCTTGGATGTGTTTATAAAAAGACTGGATGTGGCACTCAGTGCTGTGCTTTAGCTGAGGTGTTAGGGCACGGGTTGTATTTGACAGTCTTAAAGGTCTTTTCCAACCTCATGATTCTGTGATTTGTAAAGTGGCACAAGAAAGGTACTCAAAGAAAATTAAAGTCAAGATTATAAACAGAGAACCTTCCTGAAAGCCAAGAAGCACAAGCACATGCAATCTTCAAGCCCTCCTAGGCATGTGTTACTGTTACATTTTTAATTGCACAAGCACATACCACTCACCTGGCAGGACACCAGGACACCTGCCTAACTCAGTATTTGGTTTTGACTTACTTAACACCTCATCCCTGCCATGCACAAAACACAGAACTATTCCCCTCCTCTGGTACTTTGGTGCTGAGTCCTTCAATGTTAACTTACTTTTGTATCCTTGTGGTTAGCAAGCAGTATGGTCCACTTTCTTCAAGTCAATAAATTACCAAGGTTAAGGTAAGACTTTGCACGAACATCCACTAAAATCAGGATCTTGCTTGCTCATTGCTAAACCTGGCATATCACTATCAGCTTGTTCTCTCAACACTAATCAAAAAAAAAAAGGAACAAGAGAACCACATCAAACCTCTACATAAACTAGTCAAGACATTAACCTTCTTACAATGAAACAGCATAATCTGGGATCATCACATACAGCAAAAGTTGGCTGCAATCTAACGCAGAACCAGCCACTAACAGGCAGGGAGAATGCTTCTCTGTCATCGGAAGACTCACTTTCCAACTACACGATCAGAACAAAATTATTGCAGACCTTTATTTTTCAAAATTATGAGACTGTTTGCTCCCATTTGCCCTTATCACTGAAAACTTTTCCCCTCTTTTGTCCCTGAGTTCTCCACAACTGTATCTGCCTTTGGCACATCTGCTAGGCTCTGCCAGCATGCAGCTGCATGCTGAGGGGCTTGGTCAGCCTGGGAAAACTGGTCCCACAGTATATTCAGCAGTAAATGACCAGGAACAGGTTCTTCCAGTGGAAACATAAGGTAACCATAATCACAGCCAGTGGAAACATAAGATAGCCAGTACTACCAGTTTCATCTAAAACAATGTGCTTGTTTTTTCAGCAGTTTATAAACGGAAAGACTAAAAATCAAATAATACTCAGTTATAATTTATCTGGAACATTAAGATACTTACAAATCGCACTTTCAGAATAACTAATTCCTTTATCTCAATTATGAAAATGCATTTATTCTGTACAAAGATTATTTGTGCATACCCACTTTGGAGGGGGACAATAAAAAAAAAACTGAAGCAAAGAAAAATAAATGTTCACACGAGGATTTAGGAAAATAAAATTTACATTCATACTTGAGCTTCTTTCTGAAACAGCCTTCCAATGAATAAAGTAGTGTTTCTCAGCTTCTGGTAATGAAGCTTGGCATAAACAGCGGCTTGACTCAGCAGGCTGTTTATAGTGTATGTCAATTCCTTACAGATCAGCTCATTTCAGACAGCTTTCTTTTTCATTATCCTTACAAACAACATGAATTGTTACCTAAAGCAATGTCATAGAAAAATAAAAAATTAACCCAGTTGTTGAGGAAGAGGCCCTTCAGCCTGCCTATAATTTAAGGCAGGAAAAAAAATGTGATGCTCATGACAAGAACACCAGTAAAACCAACCAAGCACAAATGGCAGGCACAGAAAATAATTACTGCTAACAATTCTACAATGTCCCCTTGTATTACATTCAAATTCTAATAGAACACATCCATGCAACACAGTGCGTGCACATGTATTCTAAACAACTCAAAGCTCTCTTTTTTACTTATCCATGATGCAGTCACTTAAGCTCAGACAGGAGGCACCTTGACTTGCTAAAGATGGTTCTGCTTCAGCAGTCCTCAGGAGAAAGCAAGGGGAGATGGAATACACAAGAACAGCACAGAGCCCCCAGACTTTAAGCTATCACACAAAAGGAACAAGGAAGCCACAATACTAAAGCCACCATGGTGGATTAAGCTGGATCAGAGCTGCACACCATCTCCTGTACTGGCTACACCGAGTAGCTGACTGGAGGAAAAGCCACACCACCTTCCCTGACACAACTCTGGTAACACTAAGGCAACACCAGGCACCCTCTGGGTTCAGGGACAGCCAGGAGCCTAATGCACAGCTCTGTTTCAGGACCTATAGGCTTAGAAGATCACAACTCAGGATAGTGCACCACCAGCCTGTTAAACCAGTAAAACGAAATAGCTCAGGTCACCAGGCTGGTCCAAGTTCTCAAGCATGTGCAATTTCCTGAAACAGTTCTCAAGTCTGACACTTCCTGGCAGAATGCGTTTGTTTCCCTTTGCTTCCCAAGCTGAAACTTAGTATTCACAGAAAGAGTTCTCTCCCCTCATCTCCTAAGGGGAACTCAGGTTCTCCATACTGACCCAAGCTCCATCAGTCTGTTAAGCAGATGCCTGCCTGGACATCAGCAATCATCACTTACCAAAAATACTCTTTCACTTCAAAGCTGTATGTTTCATCTCCATAGAAGACAAAACTAAATGAGCAATTGCTCTGCAAGTATGGAATGGCATTTCTCTATGAAAATCATGCCAGTGCCAGGGAAATAAATAGCTGCATATTAAGAATATCCAAGAAGAATGAAGTCTACATAACAAGCCTACTGTTGGGTATCTTTTCAGGAATTTAAGGAATGCATGCTGCTACAGGCCCTGTGAGACCTTCCACATCCATCAGAGGATCTGATCTGCACAAGGGACTATGGCGGAAGCAGACTGTGGTGCACACTGAACTCAGCAGTAAACTCCACTGACGCACTGGTTGAAGGAGTGAGTTTTTCTTCAGTCTGAAGATCTCTTCCAGATGGCAATCCAGTAAGAGAGACCAGCCTCAGAATTTGCTTACAAATCTCCTGAGGAAGTGCAAACCTCCTGTGAGAGAAGAGTCTTTGGCACTATCCTGTGCCCCATCCAGAGCCAGACTGCTTTGCAGATCACTGCCAGTGCTGGTTTAGCAAATGCATTTCCAGGTACCTCTAAGGACAGCTGCAGAGTGATCCAGGCTACAAAACAAACCTCATTCAGTTTGCAATAAAACTCACCGATGAGCAAGAACAACAGCACGAGGAAAGATGACCAGCTAGTCAGCACATTTATTATCCTAATGAGCCAGTAATCCTTGGTGTTCAAGTGCAATAATCCTTAATCAGATCAAAAGTTCCCTGCAGCTCAGTAAATTACCTCAGCTGCTGCCTAGCAGCAAACTGAAAATGGATAAACAAAGGCATCCTTGACTAAACTATACTAAACTATACTTCCAGTTTCTAGCAGCCAGTAGTTTAAATGCATTTACTGAAAAATAGATATTCTTTTAAAAAGAAACACTGAAGTTGAAGTCCCCAACCTCAAATCAAGCAGATGTTTATCCCTCACAGGCAACTGTATAGGAGAATAAAAATTCATTTCCTTCACACTTGGTAACATTTCTCAAAGACTGGGATGACCATTAAAATCTTCTTCAGACTCTTGACAAGGTCCAACATGAATCTGTGGACAACTTTACTGTAGTTTTAACAATTTCCACAAAGACAAGTAGCTTCTTTTACACCTTAAGAGAGATAAAGGCCCTGTACAAGCCAGCGAGGGAGGCCTCTGGTCTTTCTGAATGAGGTGAAGGATCCCCAGCTCCCCACCATAAACTCAGGCACCCTCCATGCCAGCAGCAGGCTGAGAGTACATTCTCCATCAACAGCAGATCAGAAGAACCAGTGCGTGAGTGATCACTACTGTTTGCTTTTGAAGAGGGTTGGAACAGGGAACCAGGAATACATGGTTCTCCACCAATAAAGCCAGGAAGATGAAGAGAAATGCGACTTCAAATCATGTCTGCATACAGCCACCTGTGATTAACACCACTGAAGTCAAGCTCTGTTAACCCAGCACTGACAAAGTATCTCCAAAGCTTACTAGTGCCCACTAAGGATATGCGCAAGTTTAGTCACCAACTTCTCAATCCTTTAACACAGACACCTGGTGAAGCAGAAAAACAAGAGAGGACTTATTCTGGGAATGGATCATGGTTTATGTATGAGAGAACAAAAAGGCCAATGCACTACTTAAATTGCCCTGGAAAAGGAACAAAGTCAAAGATGCATAAAGTTGCACTGTTAAATACTAGAGAATCCAATTTCGATCTTCTCTACATCATCAAGCACTGAAAAAAAGGAAGACGAACTGTACAATAAAATGCTTTCATACATTTTATGGAAGTATACTACAAAAACCAAACATTGTTTTGAGTGATATTTCGCAGGAAAAAAAAACTAAAAGAGTTCCCACAGTAAGTGACTAAAAGTTTCTTAAGGTGACACAGAAGATGATGGATACTCTACTCAGCTTTGTCACAAGCAAATATAACATAAGGGAATCCAGTTCCTCAGTGGAAATATCAAATCTCACCCATTCCCACACTGCCATGAAGGGCCAACAGAAGTAACAGAGCAGGCAGATAACCACTTAAGCCAGGGGCCACACACACTTACGAGGAGTCTCTGAACTGGTAGAAACTACCAGAAATTAATCCACAAGTATCAGCAGACACAAGAGGAGAAACCAGTCCAGAGAAAAGTTATGAAGGCTATAAAAGTGTTTCACTCTACAAAGCAAAACCACTGCCCAATTCCTGTTACCTGCTTTGCCCATAGTTCATTATAATCAGTGCTTCCATTACCAGTTTCAGGATATAAACTAGCAAAGAAGAAGTACCAAGTATGACTAGTACTCCCACTTCCTCTAAAGATAATTTTCTCAATTCCAACTTGTAAATTTCCAAAGTCTATACAATTTTAACACAGCTCTTCTATAACTTCTCAGAGAGTTAATTCCTGAGGTGACTGAAATAAAGTAAAACTGAATAAAGAAGGGGGAAAAGTCTACACCCCACTTTGAGAAATGTCAAGGAAAAACATTTTCACTTCCTATTAAAACAGTGCATCCACATATCACTATATAATTAAGCTAGGCAGAAGATCCTGTTTATAATATGTGAAAACCAAAAAGTGAACAAACTACAACCATGTGTCAAAGTCAATAAAAAAAATACAGGAGAGGGAAAGGAAAAAGGTGTATAAGGCATGCAGGTAGGAAAAACATCATTACAGATATGGCAGTTTTCTTTTTAAAAAAGAAACATTTTTATCCTCTTAAATTTAGATTAGAAACTGAGTATTTAAATACACCAGGCCAAAATTAACTACATCAACATTTGCAAGCAGCTTCTAATACAAAAACTGACCTCTTGAAAAGAAATATCTATTTAAATTAACAATAAATAAAAAAGAGAAACATACCAAATTTGGCCCAAAATTGATGCCACCTTATAAAAAAAGTATTTTCCTAAAGAAATATGGACAGAATCTCAACTTTATAAATATTTTTGCTTTCAAGTTCTAAACTGCAAATAATTTACTATAAGAAGTAGTAGAATTCAAAAACATCTTGACAGGGAAGTGTCTATATATATATATACATATATATATATGTGCTATATTATAAACTTATGCAACATCCCCAAGAGCAGTTGTGCTTATGAATTAATGCTACACAGGTTGCACAACCGTGGACAACATTTAAAGAACTAAAATAAACCAACTAAAACTATAAATAATACAATATTGTTTTTTAAATGTGAGATCACAAAGAAAAAGTCTTACACTGAGTAAGCAAAAGAGGTGGCTATTGCACACATATACTTCTGCTGCTATAAAAGCAAGATCTAGTGATGAAAGTATTTTTACCTTGCACTGAAATGCACAACTGCACTGCTGCCAGAGTACATGTAATATAAATGCAAACAAACTTAGCTGTTTTAAAAACAATACCCGTGATGCTGTGCAGTGAGGCAATACTCTGTAAATCATTTATTTCCCATGTAGTGGACAAATCCAGTCACTGTAATGATTTTTCCACATGTTGAATAGTAAAATCAAACTGCTTATTTTCCCACAAGTCACTGTGAGAATAAGGGTCTTGCTATACTCCTTAAAGCCTTCAATTTAAAAGTTAATTCTAGAAATTTGGAACTGTAACATCAGGGTCTTTTGCCATTAATAACAACGATAACACAACCAATGGCTAAAGAGCAGTTATTTGTAGAACAGTTCAACAACTCACTTAAGAAAGAGTTTTAGTGCACTTCGCTCATTTTAGCCAACATGCTACATTGCCCTTTTTGCATACAAAGCGGACTCATTGATTTCCACTTTAAGAAAAAAATGACTTGGCAAGCAAAACACTGTGACAAGCTGCCCTTTTCTTCCTTAGACATTTTAAGACAGAAGCTTTGCAAGATATTACACAATTCTTTGCTTTTATTATTAAGTGAGAAAGTCTGATTTGTAACATTGTCACATTGCTAGTCAGAAATGCTTCAGTGATGGAAGTCAACACTGGGTCAACACAAGGCCTCATTCTATGACATTCGTTTACAGAGAACTTATAATGATTTTCAACACACCCAACAGAAAATTCCTTCAGAAGAAAGTCCCATTATTCTTTCTGTAGTGGGCATGTTACTACATAAATGACAATTTTTGTTTCTGGACAAAACATCCCCAATCTTCACGAGAACAAATGGACTTCTACAGGTGTTACAGAAGTCTTCACACATCATCATCATCTGATGTATCACTGCTGCTTGTCTCAGAATCCTCATTCTCCAGAGCAGGTTTGAAAGTGCTGTTTTTCCAGGGGCTAAATTTAAAATTACAGATGAGGCCATTTTTCAAAATGCCATTTTTCCGAAGGCCATTTTTTTGTAACTGAAATGTGAAAACATGACACATTTAGAGAAAGAAAATGCCAACACAACAATCTGTTGCAATTCAATACTCTTTGCATCTTCACCTCTGGGCTACACTGGATCCACAGCTTTTCATATGTACACAGAAAGGATAACTCCCCTGTGAGCCTTCACCTCTGGCCAGCCACCTGCATCCCAGTGTCTCCAGCTGCGCTGAACTCCTGCAGTCAATGAGAGCTCACCCTGCTCTCATCCATGTCCCCACATATCTTGCCCCAGAGATCCTTTCTCCCAAATGGTCTCCCCTGCAATCCAGTCCCCTTTCCCACAGTGCTGCAAACATCTGTGCTAAGAAGGGCAAAGGACAACAGGGAAGGGGCCCAGAAGAGATGCTGCAGACAGGAATGGGTATCACAGCAATTGGAAATTCAAAGATACTGAAGAAAGGAAACAGCTGATTCTGCAAAAAAGAAAGGAATTACTGCATTTTCAATGTCATGCAGAATGCGTGCACTAAAACAAGCACTTGAAATTTTAATATTCCAATATTAAATTATTAATATTTCAAATAATATTGGAATTACCAAATGTTTACACTATTCTCATTTCTGACTCTTTCTCACTGACCCCACCAGGTATTCTCAACACTCCTAATAAAAAAAAATAAAAATTAAAAAAAAAAAAGAAGGAAAAGTCAAGTCTAGATTACTTTTTCATACTTTGTTACTAGTAAATTAAATGTCTCACAAATAAAAAAAAAATTGCAGCTCTCAGAGTACCACGAAAACTGCAGAAAAAACAAAAACCTTGAAAGAATGAAAGAAGAATCTCTTTCCTTAGGCTAAGCTAAGGAGCTTGAAAGCCTGTGCACTTCTACCTCCAACAATACTTAAAGTACCCAGAAGTACACCCTAACCTTCCCTTGATGCTTTGTGAATAGGCCTGAGCTACAGTCAGCATTGGTACCCAATTTTACTGAAGCAGCTATACTTCCAAAAGCACAGTACTGAAATGGTACTGCAACAGCAACATTCCTAATGATCAAAATTACTGCAGATCCTCCTCAAAGGAAGGCATCAAGGGTAACTAACTGCAGGTTTATAATGGAAAATAACTTAGTTTTACCTGTTCACTAATGACTTGAAACTCCCTCATCTCATCCTCAGTTAGTGGAGCACATGTTTCATCATTTTCACTGTCTTCCTGCCAGCCCATCTCCTTTAACAACCTTTAAATTAAGAAGGACAACATTAGGAATTTGCTACACACACTCAAACACTTCAAGCTCTGCCTACATACATGTCTGAAGACCTGTAACAAATGCATTGATTAATCAGCCAGTATTTTTTTTAAATAAACTCTCACAATAAGTGTGAGTTCAAAGTCTTATAAAAGCTATGTAAACCCTATCCAACCATCGTATGTGGTAAAAACTGTACCTTCATTCTAAGGCAAGAGATCTGTGTCAGAACAGTAAGAATGTGTTTTCTTAACATAACTTAAAGCTGTCAGTGAAGCAGCAATGTATTCACTCCCCTGAGAATAATATGAGTAGACAAAGACACACTGAGGGACTCTGCAGGTTTTCCTGAATAACAAAGCAGAGCAAAGCATAAGGAATATTGGTGGTGTCCCTCAATGGAATGCAACGGCCTCATGTGATTTATTTTTATACCACACGCTAATATCAAGAGCTGTGTCAGGTTTCTTTACAATTGAGTCTCAGCCAACAGCACATGGTGGTTTTTCAGCTCAAACAGCTAGGAGTGGATTTTGGGATAAGGGGAAGAAATGAGGAGAAAGACTCCTCTTGTAACTAAGCTTAAGATATATAAAGATGCAATAATCAGCATGTTTTGGCTAGTTCCTAAAGAAGGATGGCAGTATCTGAGCAGGAAGAAAGTGGTTTTACATTTGAAGATGGTATAAAAACAGTGATTATCTGAAGGTGAAGATACTGTGACATTTAACAATGAAGGCATTAAGTTTGCTTGCTGCAAAGTTTTTTCCAAAAGGATTAGCGCCTTCTTCAGGTAAACCAGGTATCTTTTGACCTTAAACATTAAAACAGACTAAAGTTATTTTACAAAAAACAAAAAGGTTTCTAAAATGTATGCCAGAACTGACACTTAAGAGCTAAAAAACAGTGAATATATTAAAATAGCAAGACAAACTCACAGCTGACACCACATACCAGGCACTTCATTTAGGCAGACAGCAGCAAAAAATGTCATCACAATCCTCCCCACAAAGAACTCTATATCCCAATACAGTGAGTGGATGTGCACTGGGAAAATTTGCATTTTTAGAACTGTAACAAAAGCCTGGAATTGTAGAAGGAGAAAGCTACTCTGCTTAAAAAAAAGTCAGTAGGACAGTAACAGAAATAGAAATTGTATCCTCTGTTGCATTTGGACCAAATTAGAAAGCACAACAGGCAGGAACAATCAAGTCATCCAAAACTCTAAGAGAATATATTGTACAGAAAAACACAATGCTCAATGCAGTTCAATGACAGCTGATCTTCAGTTTTACTGCAAGCAAGCTCAGACATAACCATGGCATTCAGTGAAGTAAACAGCTACAGAGCCTCTGTTAATGTAAGTAAAATTTAGGCTAATAGCTAACTAACTTTAAAGCAACAGTCTGTAATGTTAGCACCACTGTCCCTTTAAACTGACACCATTCTAGAATGGTTAGAAGGATGAACTACATAAAAAAAATTACAACCTGATACCAACAGGATTGCTGCACGTTGGAAACTTCCCCAGCAGGAAGGAAGCCCTTTTTGTACCAAATGTGCCAATACTTTTCCTAGGCATGCAAAAGTAACCTGGGAGCTAAGGTGGTGACCCATTGTGTAATTTACCACAAAAAGGTTTACCACAACATCTGTCCACATGTGTGCTGAGCTCACAGCCAAAGCACTGTGGCAGTATGGACACACAGCCTCTCTGGAATACCACAGAAGAAAGACATTTGCCCAGAAATCCTAACAAGACTATTTAAAGTAATTTGAATTGAAAAACTAAGAGTTAGATTTGACTCCCACCCGCCAGCCAAAAAATCATGAGCCTCTAGTGGCCATAGATTTCACAGACTCCCAGAATATCCTGAGTTGGAAGGGATCCACAAAGAATGTGGCATCCAACTCCTAGTCCTGAACAGAACAACCCCAAGAATCATACCCTGTGGCTGAAAATACTGCCCAAACACTTGAACTCTGTCATGCTTGGTGTTTTTTGGAATCCTGTTCCAGTGCCCAACTATCCTCTGGATGAAGAACATTCTGTCTTTCTCAAAGTCACAGATTTTCTCCCTACAATGGCAAGCACCATTTTCCATTTTTCTATTCCAAATTAATATCTGGCAAGTTGAAGTCCCCCATTAGGACAGCAGCAGTTGATTCAGAGGTGTTCCTTAACTCCTTAAAGGACAGTCAGTGTCATTATCCTGGGTGAACGGCCTACAGTGGACTCCAACAGTGACATCTGCTTTTGTTTGCTCCTTAATCCTTATCCAGAGGCCCATAACCATGCCATCACCAGCCACACGCTCCAAATATTCCACCCCATCCATTAGATACAACACCACTCCCCCACCTCTCCTGCTGTCTGTGCCTCCTGAGGAGCCTGCCCCATCCACAATGCTCCAGTGACAGAACTCATCCCACACGGTGTCACTTATGGCAGTGATGTTGCCAATGGTGGGAAAAAAGGAACAGAGCAGGGTGCCTTGTACTCTTCATCCTCAGGAGGAGTAGGAGGAAATGAAAGTTTCTTCTACACACACTACAAAATGAAGAGTTGTCTAGTCCAATGTATAGACTATCACTGAAAAAAAATCTCTCTAAACTATAAGAATCTGACAGAAGACTGGGCCATGATTATCCAGTAGCATAATTCTTGTATCTACCAAATGCTACTGCAGTTGGATTACTGGGATAATAGAATTGTTTCAATCATTTTCATGAAAATACTTTCTCACCTTCCAGTGGACTGTCTTGTGATATCACTAATAGTGTCAACAAGTCAGCTACAAAAATAATTAACTACTTTAATAATGATTAAAAGCTCACTGAAGTTTTATATAAGATGCAGCACTTAAAAGATTTTAATTCAAACAGCAATTACATGTATTGCTCCTCCCAGACACCTAGACCAAATCAGAGGGATGAAATCACTATGTAGTTTGCTATATTCTTTATTAAGAAATAAACTTTTTTTACTTAAAAATTGGATGTAAATCAGTACACAGGTCTAAGAAACAAAGTATATCTCGTTAAATCAGTACATGTCTAAAAGATAAATTTTACATTAGTCAAGAAACATTTTATGCTTTCTCAGTTTTCAGATTCTGACTTCTGCACTAGCAAGAATTTATGAACATGCTCAGCTATCATGAAGAAAAACTCTATGTTTTATATAGTACATACCTATGCTCTGCCTCAAGTGAGCTCGAAAGAACATTTGCCTGAGGGAAAGCTGAAGACTGAATGATCTGCTGAGGTGTAATTGAAGCATTGCCATTCTCCTGCAGAATCTCATTTTCAAAGTTTCGGTTTATATCTCTCTCACGATGAGAACTGTTGTTGTTATGGAAGCTGAAGGACTCATCATCCTAAATACAAAAATAATTTTATATTAAAAATGTAAAAGTGAATTCCATCCACAAGTACATATCCAGAAGTGCTGCAATTCAGTAGTTCTGTTTAGTTTAAATTAAATTTAAATGGAGAGACTCTGTACTTCACAGGTACTTCACTTCTGTTCTGGCATTTGCAACATCTGCATGCTACAGAATTCCTAAGATACACTACTGATTAAATAATGCAGAAAGCACCTCACAAGCTTTTCCCCAATTTTTTTTCCTTCAAAGTTTCATACGTATATTAAAATTCAAACGTACTTCAGCTGTTCTTCATACTTACAGAAATAATGGACTGTTGAATTTTTATTGTTCCTAAGTAAATATCAGAGCTGTATGTCGCAGAAGTAGTCTGAAAATATATGAGTTCTCAAGTTTACTTGGTCTAAGGGACAGGTCACAACACCCATACCGCAAATTCTCTGCCATGAATTCAGAAAGACTGCAGACTGCTCTTTAAATTCAGACAAGCTCACTTACACACATGCACTCAACCCTAGCTTCTCAGGCTGTTGTGAACACCAACTGGAAATTACTAGACATTAAATACAAATCAGGAAGAAAATTTATTTACAAAGACAACTGTTCAGGTTCACTCAAAGATTAAAAGGTCTTTAGTCTATAAACATGAGGTATTTCTTTCTACTCTACTCATTCAGCAACCCATAATTCGTATTTATGAATGAGCTGAATAGCCTCAGAAGTCTTACCAACTGTAAAAACAAAGAAGAGTAGAATCATTATTAGTTAAAACCTTCTCAATAACAAAATCCCTAAACTGAGCATATAACAGCATTACCCATAGCAGGAGGAAATAATGCAATCTTCTGCACCTGTAAGAAATCATACTTTAGAGCACAGGATCAACACCACCATCGTTTCCCTCCCACTCATATGCTGTCTGCTTTCAGAAATATTAGAACAGTCAGCAAGATATTGTTAAGAACACATATCCCAGTAAACACACATTCAGCTGTTACATTATATGCCTGAAGAATATGTCACATAATACCAAGAAAAATTTATAAATTTACTAAGCAGTTCTGTAGGACAAACCAGCTTCTTCCAAGTGTGATTCAGCCGCTGAGTACAATTTGCCTCATTATTTCATAATTCTGAATCTCTAGATGGTTCCTAAGATCTTTATAATCTTAAATCAAAATCTTTGTGTATTTCCTGAACACATGAACAAAGCTATCCCCAATATCCATTTCAGGGTACTCAGTCACAGAATACCTAATGAAAAGATGTAGGATTTTCTTAGCTGACACATACAGCTAAGTTATACAGTCCCATTACAGCAAATTGCATTTTGCTTGAAAAAGGATCAGGGTCAGTAAAGTCAATTTCACTTTTAACAGCAAAGTACACTGGCACTGTTTCCTTTTTAATATCTCAAAAGCCTAATATCACTTCCTCAAAACCATTTGTTTATCTGGCTGATTTCTAATTTATGGGATTTTTTGTTTTAATAAGACATTTTAAACCACTCATTTACAGCAAACAGGCTTGTAAGCACCTCATTCTGAATAATAAAGTACTTATCTTCACCTGGACTATGATAACTGGTATGATAACTTGGTGGCTGGTAGCATTTGACACAAATATTCTCAAGTATCAATCGAACACTGCATAAATCAATTCAGACTGAGAGAAACCTGATGCATATTATACCCAGCCTTATAGGCCCTTCAAGCTCTCAATTAGTTAGAACCAGTGGTTTATGCATATAGTGAGCTATTGCTCCTTTGATTAGATAAGAATAGAGAACTTCTGGCTACCTAAACACTAATTAGAAAGGAAATGGTTTGAGAAGCTTTGAGAAGCAGAACAAACTATTTTGTTTTGTAGGATAACTAGCAGCCAGGGTATGAAATCCTGCCCTTCACAAGTCTGTTGGGACTAGGTGGGATTCACACAAGAGTACAGAGGGAGTCAGCAGTTCACTGAGCTACTTTCCATCATTTACCAGCAGCCCCGGATTACCAGAGAGGTCTCAGGCAACTGGAGGTTGGAAAACGCGATGCTCATTTGCAGAAAGTATTGGAAGGAGATTCCAGGGAACTACAGGCATGTCAGACTTGCCGTGGTACCAAGGAAGGTAGACCTTCTATGACCAGGGGACTGCTTAGGGGATGAAGAAAAGGTTGTGAATGTTTTCTGCTTAAACTTCAATAAAACCTTTTCTTTGACACAGTATCCCAGAGAATTCTGCAGAAGCTGTCAGCCCATGGCTTGGAGAGGGGCACTCTTCACTGGGTAAAAACTGCCTAGATGGGAGTCCAAAGAGTGGTGGGTGGTGAGTGGAGCCATATTCAGCTGGCAGCCGCTCATGGGTGGGGCTCCCCAGGGCTCTCTACTGACCACTTTACCAATGATTTGACAAGTGTGCCTCAGTCAGTTTACAGGTGACACCAAAATGGGTGAGAATTCTGATCTGCTGGAGGGCAGGAAGGCTCTGCAGAGGGGTCTGGTCAGGATGGATCAACAGGCCAAGGCCAGTGGTGTGAGGTTCAACAAGGCCCAGTGCCAGGTCCTGCTCTTGGGTCACAACAGCCCCAGGCAGCTCCACAGGCTGGGGCAGAGTGGCTGGAAAGGAGCTGGGGGTGCTGGTGACAGCAGCTGGACATGAGCCAGGCTGTGCCCAGGTGGCCAAGAAGGCCAATGGCATCCTGGCCTGGATCAGCAATGCTGTGGCCAGCAGGGCCAGGGCAGGGATTTTCCCCCTGTGCTGGGCCCTGCTGAGGCCACAGCTCCAGTGCTGTGTCCAGGGCTGGGCCCTCACTGCAGGAAAGGCCCTGAGGGGCTGGAGAGAGCCCAGAGAAGGGCAATGGAGCTGGGGCAGGCTCTGGGGCACAAGTGCTGTGAGGAGCAGCTGAGGGAGCTGGGGGTGTTTGTCCTGGAGAAAAGGAGGCTCAAGGGAACCTCTCACCCTCTATAGCTGCCTGAAAGGAGGCTATGGACAGGTGGGGCCAACACCCTGACAGGACACAAGAAATGGCCTCAAGTTCTGTGAGGGGAGATTCAGGTTAGACACCAGGAAGACTTTCTTCATAGGAAGACTTTCTACCACAGGAAGGGTAGTCTAGCACTGTAATGGGCTGTACAGGGAAGTGGCTGAGTCACCATCCCTGGAGGTATTTAAATGCCATTTAGATGTGACACTTGAATACACAGTTTACTTGCAGGCTTGTCAGTACTGTTAATGGTTGGACTTGATCTCAAAGGTCTTTTCCAATATATATTAATGCATGATTAGTTTACTAAGCCTAATGTATCTTTTTTTATTGTTGCTAAAGACACACGAGTACTTAAGTCATCAACATGCACTAAAAGATACTGCAGAAAGATAAAAAGAAACTACAAAGCAGCACTGGAGGAAGAGTAGTACTTGGAACAATGTTTTTAAATTAATCAAAAGGTAATTCCTTTCCTTCATTTAAGGATCTATAGACCAACAGCTATTTACAGCAAAATTAGAAGTAGTTTATCATTTGTCTGAAACCTACTGGATCTACAGCAAGTATGAACAAAATTACCTTCTCTTGTCCATCATGATTCTCATCTTCATGTTCCTCTTTCACTCTATCTCTCTTCAATGCTTTCAAAAATTCACTCTTCTTATCAGTCCGCATTCTTGTCAATTTTGTTAAACGAAGCTGACCAGCTTTGTCAACAGGGGATGAAGAATTTGACCGATTACACTAGTAAAGGAAGTCAGAAAAAGAAAGAATGTTAGAAACATGTTCATTCAGAAAAATTTTAATTAAAGACACAGGTACCTGTTCTTTCAGATTTCACATATATTCACAGTCAAAAGTAGAGGGAAGATCGGTATTTTGGTATAAACAGTTTGCAGATGTAAACCCAGAGATGCAGCTTTATGGAGCACTGCTAGTGAACAGTGGGCCTTCTGAAACATGTAACACCTTTAGCAATTTTAAAGTCTAAAACCATCAGGCTGTATTTTCTGATGTGGGTTTTTATTCTAAATCAAACCTACAAAGGAAACTGCAGTATTTTGAGGCCAGTGATGTGCATTCCACCTTTTCTGAACGTTAAGTTCCAAAAAAACCCATATTTAATACAATTCTGTATAAAATTTACTGGCCATCCTCACTTAAGCAAATTAAATGTTTTATAAATTTTATTACAGCTACTACTTTACCTCTTTCACTGAATTTTGTGTTACAGCAAATGCCTTGACAGTTGATTTGAAAGGACCATATGCAGATTCATGAGGAAACACATTCCCAAGTTTATTTTCTTTTGCTTGGCTTTTCCACTGTGTGGGCTAAACAGAGAAGTAAAGAGTCATTAACTACAAAAGGATTCTTTTCAAGAATCTTCAGAAAAATGATCAAGCAAAAGCAAATCATAACTGCAACCTGAATGTAGTGCAAACATCTGTTTTCTTGTGGAAAAGAGGCTGTTTATGAGCAATTCATCTGCTCATAAATACTGTTCACGCTGTTTATATAAAAAACTAAAATTTCTAAACAATTAAGATCTTTATATTTGAGGTATCGAAAATGAAATATGGGACTTCAACAGCTGAAAGTATTATTTTAGATTCAAAAATGTTACAGAGTTAAGAACTAATCCACCATATGCTCCCAAGAGCTCAGAAAAATTCCTGAAACAAAAAAATAGAGATTAAACCAGTGAGAATAGTTCAGTTGGTTAGAGACTGGTGATAATAATGCCAGGGTTGTGGGTTTGAAGTCCGTATGGACCATTCATTTAAGAACTGGACTTGGTGCCTTCCAACTCAGAATATTCTGATTATGCATATGGAAAGTTGCATTTGGAAACAGACCAGAATGATACTACTAAGTTGTAATGTCATCTCTGTCTATAACTGGGATAAATTCTGAAGGTAATATTATGCTGACTATATTTCTCTACAATGTACCTAATTTTGTTCTGTTGAAATCATACATACAAAAGGGACTGCTACTCCATAAGTTTAAACCAGCATTTTTACTCTCACTTGTACAGTTGCTGCACTTCTCAAAAGTGGTAGATGGGAAGCAAAGAGAACGATATTATAATTTAAAAAGAAAACTGCAAAAAAAAAAAGTTGTTTCTATTCATTTTTGGGGTGTGTTGCATTTTGTAAGTGTTGAATACATGATAATCTAGGAACGGTACTGTCAGGGATGAAATAAACACACTCGGAATCATAGCATGATTTTTCTAGGCATGTTTTTTGTAACACTGGTATCCAATACTCACCTTTGCAGGTGGAGTTACAGGTTTGGGGACTAATCCTTTATAAACACTTGTGCCAGTTCCATTCCTTACCGGCTGCGAGTGAAGAGTTCCCACTACTGGGAATCCAGATATCCGCAGTTCTTTTGTACTGCCTTTTTTAATGACCAGCATTCTCTGAGATCTAGATTTGGGATTTAAAGGGTACTCTGGAAGAAAAAAAGAAGTGTGTATATATATAGATATATCTCTGTGTGTGTTTGTGTGTGCCTGTGTACACAACTCACTAGTTTGTATTTCATAAGGTACTGGAACAGCCATATGATTCAGAGCAAACAGGTATAAATCAGGAACTTAAATGAGTATTAGCTCCACAAATAACATACTGTGAAAACCTGGAAAAACACAGGTTCCCGTTGCATTTTCTACAGTCATCATTTTAAAAATATTTCACTTGGCAATGCAGGAACTGCACTTTTCAAACGAAAATATATTCTTCAAAGAAACCTGCTACACATTTCTAGAGACTCCTGTGTAGTAATTCTACAATCAAAATACTGTTAGTTGTTGATAGTTACTCAAACTTCACAAGAGTTTATGGCTTTCATATTCCCCTTAAGACTTCCTGAAGAATAATTAGTTATATATTTATTAACAGCTCAATTTAGAGCTCTGCACTGAGGTTCTATAAACATGAGACAAGATGTGCACTACACATTAGACCATAGCAATGACCAGTTTCTCTAGCTCCATGCTTCAGATGGACATAACAGGAAAAAAATTCCATGTTCATTGGAGAACAAATTAGGAGACATACAAATTAGTCAGCTATCAAACTAGAGAAACTGCCATTTAGCAGTATTAAGGAACATCCATTAAAAACAGTTCTAAAATTTTCAAAAAGAAAAAAAAATCTTTTTTTGTACATGCATTCCAACATTAAGAGCCTTTTCAAGGATTATCTCCTCTCCCTGCAAGCAATTCTACTTCACTATACCCTCGGTTTAAAAAAAAAACCAACAAACCCTATCTTAAAAGAACACATGACTTTTGTTTTGTTTAGCAGATAGATGCTACAAAATAGTTATCATAACTGTAAGTTTAATTCTCATTAAATCTCATGACAAGATTTTTCATAATATTTACAGGCTCCCATCACATATACACAACGTAAAATGGAATCTAAGAGATGTCTATGTTTTTAACAGATATTAGAAGGGATTGTAACACTCCTCTATCCTGAAAAATTTTTTCCTCCTAAAGGGAATAACAACAGCCTTCAGTTTTTCAATTACAAAACACGACTCTTTTATTGAAAGATAGGTTATCACATGAAAGCTGCTAACAACACAAAACCAGAAAGCTGTCCAATTATTTATGATGCTGTAAAGGTCTGCAGCAACTGGATATTTATATTGAGGGGGTTGGCCTATATCTAATATTACTTTAGCATGCAAAAAATACTGGTTAAGTATGAGTAAAGAATCAGCAAATTAAAATACCTTTAAAATCTCAGTATTAGCAGTAGTCTAAGTAGACAAGTAAATTAATGTTTAATTAATTTTTTTAAAATAAAGAGAAATATTCGTATTTTGGGTACATTTACTTTAAAACCCCTGCCATCTGAAGCTACCACCTTCTTGGGATAAACAACTGAAAACATAAAGCCCATCAGAATTGTAAAGTGTGCCACACACTCAGGTGTGTGAAAACAATCCGGACTACCGGTCTCCTCAATGCCCCTGCCCAGGATTGTATTTGTCATACAAACAATACACAAACACAACCAACAGCATAAGACATTTGCTTCCAGAAAGAGACCTTAAATCTCTGCAAGCTAAACTACTCTTCCAGCTCTCCCAGGTTTCTCTCCAAATTCTCCCAACTCATTTTACAAAGCCTTCAGCTAGCAATCAATACCACTTATTTAGGTGACCAACCTTCATTGCACTTCCTCTTGAAAATAAAGGTGAAGATTTCTTGACATCTTTACAAAAAAAAGACGTATACTTGTTCTGGGAAAGAGTATTAGTTGTGGTAGCATCTACAGACTAGCTAACTGATACGCATATGGAAGTGCTACCCTTTAACAAAAAGATACATACATTGTAATAATATTGAAGTCTTCTCAATCTATACTTTTAGAATTCTAAAAAGAGGCTTGTGTTTCAAATAAAACAGCTTCAGATATCTGCTATGTTTTTGCATTTAAAAACATCAAAAATACTCACCCCACACACCTGCAGCTAGAGATTTATTCTGGTTTGGTTCCCTCTCATAGTCAGGATTTAAAGATGGCTGAAAGAAAGTTTTGTCATTTTTAAAAAAAGTAACCCTTGAACTGTGGGATGAATGAACTAAAGAATCACAATAACACCAGCAGCATGACCTCTGCTGACAGACTAAACACCTCCCCCAGGAACCAAACAGAAAAATGTTTACTTGTTTCTCTTCTCTAACAAAATATCTCAGGCAGCAGCCAATGCCATTATATGACAGCAGCAGAGAAAGCAAAAAACCAGCCATGTATGTTTCTTCAAAGAGTAAGATCACCCTTCCCCTTACATCCCAACTGCAGGTTAAAGCATCAGAGCTCAAAGGCCACAGGCATGAAAATTACTTTTGTTACTATTTCAGATTCCAATAAGATAACTGTGTAGAATTTAATATATACACGTACCACAACAGATAGGAATCCAACTGTAGTTTCACTTGAATACACAAATAAGAATAATAAATATATAGTGAAAAATCTGGTTATAAAATGAGAAACAAGTTATTAGACAAACTACCAACACTCCCTTACCTACAGAAAATTCCTTACATGATGATCTGAAACTGGTGAAATCTCATGAAGCGACTTGTAATGGACAAAATGGTATTTGCAGACAAATGAAACCTTTTTAATTGTAATTACAATTTACTTACGAAGTCCTCAGCCTCAAACTGGTTGGGTACTTCTTTTACTTCCTTTTTCTGGGTTTCATTACCAAGTACACTGTTTTCACGCAGTCCCTGGCCTTTTCCACAATGGAAGGTGCTGCTACGAGTACGGGAACCTCCACCATGGTACCCTCCACATTGGTTTATATTTTCTGGAGCATTTCTGCCTTGTGAACGCCAGCCATTCCTCTCTTTTCGCCCAAAATGCCCTTGGATTTTAAAATTTTAAATAAATGTAATTACAAACCATTTAAAAATAATATTTTACTCTGCAGAATTGTTTAAAAAGTTGAATCACAAGCTCTATACACTGGGATACAATAGCATAGGAAACAAGTTTTCATTCACATAAGCAGCAGGGAAGGATCTCACAAAACAGTGCCAGAGAGAAAATAGCCACCCAATGCTACAACAAGTCAACCTCTTTTTCTGGCTACTCATTTTATATGTTTTTGGCTAGAGTATTAACTCAACACTTGTGTTCTACTCAAGAGAGAAATACACCTGGAATTGCATCAGTTTAGCCAACCCTTATGCTCACATCCTCTCCCAGATTAGTCTTTCCATTACCTCTCTTTCACTGCAGAAAAAGCATTTAGCACACATGAGCTGTCATCATCAGACTTCCTTTCTAGCTAGTGCTACAAAGAAATGACACAAACACATTCACAGTGTTCCATAAATTATACCTCCATTTGGCCTTCCAGTGTTAGGATCAAACCCTTCCGAAGAATTGTGTCTTCTGCGATTTGCTTCATAACGATTCTCTGCCCATGAAAAATTTTCAGAATGTTTCTCAAAATTCAGTGATGACTGCAAAGGAGCATAAATGGTAGACCTGAGATCTGATTGCTAACAACTTAATCATCAGAACTGTAACATGCACATTGTTGACAGTACATAATTCATTCTTACAAGAACTTTGAACAACAGACAATGCAGCAGTCCTCTCATGCAGAGCTGTGTCACCATCTCTCAGGCTAACAAAGTGGAAGCTGCATCTTCTGATCCAGGACACTGAAACAGTCCTTAAGTCACATGCCTGTGACACAAGGTAAGAAGTGTCTACTTTGTTTTGGCAGCAAAACAGAGCAAAAGTGACATGTGTTGCAGCAGAAAATTTTTTTTTTTAAAAGATAAGAAAGGACAGAAGATCACAACTTGGAAGGCTGAGAAGAAGTCTGGGATCTTAATCTGGATTTTCAGAAAGAAAGGAATCCCTTCCACCCCAGGCAGCTGTACTCAAACAAAACTTAATTCACTAATCTTGTCATTATTACAATTTAAAAAGGAAAATACAAGTAGTTATGAAATACTAATAAAATCTAGAATCAGAAGTGCCCAGATTCACAAAGATACTTCAAATTTTCAGCTTATAAGCACACATTAAAAAATTTTTAAAGAAATTAATCTTTAATATATCAGTAGGAAGTAGTTAACTACAATCTTATCTTGAAAACAGCACCAAGAAATCAAACTACATCCTGACTAGAATTCATACCTAAAGGGATTAAACCAAAAAACATTTTTACACAACCCATATCTTCCTTATAACTTCTCTCTGAGTGTACCTTTAAACTTACTTCCTTCTTCCCACCTAACCCACACAGGAAATCACACACACAAAAAAAGATCCCCAAAGCTCTATGGAAAACGCCCCTGTAGAGCTCAAGGTGCTGTTCAATATTCACTGCTTAAAATTCAAACTCAAATAAGCATGTCGACAAAAATCAAAGCAGGTATTTTTAGACTGTTAATTTTGAGAAGTCAAATGTACAGGGACTACCCTCTCAATCTGAGACATGGGACATGAATTACTTGACAAACTCTCCTTGGAGAGAGCAAGACCAGAAGACTGCAAAAAATTGTTAAAATAAAAGTACTTCAAAAATTACCAAATTAATCTAAATATTTACGTGAAAGAAAATCCTTAAACAGATTTTGACTGAGCTGTCAAAAATTTCAGAAAGCACTAGATCTGCCAATCTTAGGTGAAATTTTAGAAGATACTTCATGTGTTCATTTACATACAACAACCTCTAAAGATTGTTTTTGGAATTCAACTTTCTTTTTTTGTATGACCTTCAAAACAATCAACGTTTTCACAAAGTATAACTGACAGCAATTTATATGTTGCGTTTGAGTCGTACATGCTACCAGGAATCCGACGCTTCTGAAATGTGTGCAAAGATCACGCAGTTTGCATTTTCCCCACATGATGGAGATACCTGCCTATGAAGCCTCTCGAGGCAGAGATGACAGTAAGCTTTGTAATCAAAAGGAAATGTATTGATTACTTCTGTAAGTTGAGAAACTATTTGACTCAGTTCAGCCAATCAAGAAAAAGGGATAGAAACAACATAGATTTTAAGAAATACAGGAAGTCTAACTGCTTAACAAGAAGTAAAAGAGAGCTGTAAAACTGCCTTTATCTATCTGCAATGTTCCCATACCCTTTTCACAGCAATATTTTCTTAAAAGTTCTGTCCATGTCCCAAAATGGTTTCACTATTCACAACACCTTCCCATTCCAGCTGCCCATCTGTAATACTGCACCGACAAAACACCTTAGCTCCAGACCTGGACAAAACCCACTGAGTGACAGATACACACCTATTTAGGTGGATTTTGCTGTGTAGTTGACAGAGAGATGAGAAAAGCTTGCTGTTAAATGGAAATCAGAAGCAATAGATGAGATGGATTTTCAATCAAGCTACAATCTGTATATCATATTGAAAAGCTCATTCACAATCACAGTTTCCTGGTAGCAGGTTTCTGTAATGCCAGTCTTGACCTATGTAAGGAAAAACATCTCAGCTACCAAGGGCTCAAGGGGAAAACAAGGTTCCTATAGGTGTAATCTCTGAAAGTGATCACATCTCAGGCATATAAAAATTGACTAAGCAGAGCTCAGATTCTACTTCTCAAACATTTAAATGTTGCTGATACCATAGCCTCACGCCAGCTCCATTCTGCATGAAACATGAGATACCTTGCCTTCCTCACCCCTTCCTCTTCATCTCCTGCTTTTCTCTTCTGCTTTTTTGATATACAGCAGAAAATAAGTCTATTTAGGAAATAGAAGGGACAGGGAGCCACAACACTTGTGACCTGCCTTGTGGAGAAATCACAAGTCTTATTCTGCAAACTAAGAACTACAAACAGACTTTTCAAGCACTTAAAATCCAAATGGGCTGTGTATCACAGAACGCTCATCATTGAGGGAGCAGGTAATACAGGGAAATAAGGTGCATTCCAACAAATATTACAACAGAGTAATACATACAACATGGAGTTTCTGAAAGAGGAGAAAATCTAACTAAACTCCATGAGACAAATAATCATCGAAGAGGAAAGGAAAAATGCAAAAAGATTTCACACAATTCAGAAATGAGATGACAAATATAACCCATACTTCAGATATATTCTAGTGGTGCTAGAGTACTTCTGAAACTTTGTTTTATCCTGCTATATTGGCACATAAAGCATGCAGGTAAAGCTCTTGCAGCAGACTCCCTAAATATGTAGTGAAGATTGTTTTGCAATTGTGACACCACATCAATTAAGCTCCAGATACTTTTCCAATTTAAAACATATTACATTGAAAAAATCAGATCAAAAGAGTTGAATGAATCAGAAATCATAGAGAATGAAAACAAAGAGACTGCTTCTTAATTTGGATTTTCAGACACTAAGTATCTGGGAACAGATAGGCTTTATGTTCCCAGAAACAGACTATACTAAACAAAGAATCTAGCTAGGTCAGGGTAGAAGAGACTTAAACAAAGTGATATAAATAAGGACATTCAATGACCTGACTAAAAAAAATGTGTTTATGTTTGTGCAGACACACAGAATCAAAGCATTAGGAACACAATTAACACTGCCATCTCCCCACGCATTTAACAATACCATAAAGCCTATTGCCCTAAGTTTCTCAAGGCCAAGCATTTTCCATGGAGGTGACAGACTGCACAAAGTTTCTATATTAAAAAAAACAAAGCAATTCTCATAGCAGCAGTTATAAATATTGAATTCAAACTATTATAATGAAGATAGGTCTACAAATAGGAAAACAAATAACAGGAGTTTTAATCTCCATGGCTGACTCTGCTTCTGCATTTGCACAAATTAAGAAAGAGTAGAAAAAACATTTCTGAGCTAGACTTCCAGGAATATTTACTAATTCTAACAATTAAGAGATTATTATTTCCCATTTCCAAGCTGTCCCATAGTAGTAGTCTAAACAGAGTGGAGATGCCTAACAGTATGAAAGTACCACACTCCACCAGCAGCAACAAGCATTTCACCATCAACTGCAGAGCCACTTCAGAGACTCCAAAAAAGCATAGTTTTAATCACTTGGATGACAGAATAATACTCCCTTAAAATTTAAAGGACACAATTAAAAATCAGAAACAATAACATCAAGAACATGCTTTGTCTTGGTACTTCTAGCATGGAACACAAAGTATTTAAGTTTAAACACCTGAAGAAGGTAGTCTTAAACCAACCATAGCCAAGGCCAGATATGTGGTTCTCTCCATGAACTAAGCTGCTGAAGCAAAAAACTCTACTGCAGTCATCTGTCACCACAGTATTCATGAAGAGATTGGCGTTTTTACTGTGATTGAGGTTATGACATTTAGATTTCCCTAATAATGAGAGTGTCTTTTCAAAACAACAATACAAAACATACCTTTGTTGATGATGGTGGAGTAGGAAAATTAAGCCAGGCTGGAGCAAAATCATGCTGCGCCATTTAGGTCCGGTCTCTCCGAATCAATGAAAAAAAGCTTAGCACCTCATGGCAAGTCCCTGTAATCAGAAGAAAATACAAGGGGATTACACTTCTTGTCTTTTGTTCAGTATTTCACTTCTGTTTTCATGTATTGTTTTCCTCATAGATCTGATTTAGAATCTATCATCATATCATTTACAGCATCAAATCTGTGTTTTTATTACTAAAATGTCACATAAATCAAATATATCACAGGAATTATGAAAATATAAATGTAACATTTCTTTCTTTATTTCCTTCTATAAATGGGATGAAGCATCTTGTGTAAGGTCTGATCAAGAACACTTTGGCAAAACTAGCTTGCTGAAATACATTCTGGTACTATCTAGAAGGGACCTGGCAAGCTATTTTATTAGCTTCCTAGAAGCTGGTATTTTTAATTAATCCCTAACAGTAAGTCTCAGTGGCCATATGAAAGTTCCTTATGAAAAACCTAAATACTTGGGCTCATTACAAACCTCACAATGACTCTATGTCTCCTCTCCAATGGAAACAGAGTCTATATGTCCAGAGTAGCAAAATCCAGTAAAATTCTCTAGCTAGAAAATGGGCCAAAGAACATAATGGTTTACTATTAAAACCCACAAATACTTTTTCTACCCTACACTCTTCTTACAGGTAAGAAAATATTTCTCAATAGGCAAGAGAATACAAGGTAATGTGAACTATATTACCTGAAGCTGAACTGCAGCAGAGACAGGAAAGAAATGGATTAAACACTTCCTAAATTACACTAGGGCAACCAAACCATGCTCTGCAGCTAGTCACAGCAAAATGGTCAATGACTCAAAAAATTTCTAAGTATGATATACATGCAATTAGAAATCCAGCTAGTGAAAACATAATAAACACCCACACACATTCTATAGGGAGGCCCAAATAAACGTTAATTCCACATCTCTGCACAGCAGAGTGCAAATCTGTTATTGAGCACAGATATAATTCACTTTAATCTCCAGCTGCTGTAATGTATTGGTAAGAGATGTGGAATGTGAACTTGGTAACTCATAATTATGGTTGTTCTCCGGCCTGAACTTGAATATTGCAGGCTACTGCACATTTCCATCGACAGACAAGACTGTTCCAGCTTCTAAAAGGAAGTCTAATAGATTTGTTAGATTTGACTTCGTGTAAGTCTGTACTTAGTTGAGCTGCTGTTTGTTTTAATGACGTGAGCTCATATCTAAGTTTTTTGGAACATCCAATACCATGGACAAACTGTAGGGTAGGATGTACAATCAGTACAGTTAAACACGGACAAGGTTAAAGATATGTCTCACCCAAATAACTAACTTAAAATTACTCTGCTGAAGTCATTCAACTCACTCCTACACCAACTTCAGCAATAAATCCAGAGAAAATTTCTAAGTATTTCCAATTATATCAAACTAGTAAAATATAAATGAATAAAATTCTGGAGTCAAAGAACCATCATAGAAATGGCTTCTCTTCCTAAAAGGAACCACATTCACTTTTACTATTGTATCCCACGCAGCAACAGTATACAAAAGGGCATATGTTTACAAATGAACCAAAAGATGTTAAATTAAGAAACAACAAATCTGAGCAGATTCCAGCAAGAAAAAAGTTTATTCCCCTTCACTTGGACACAGTTCTCTTCAAGCAGAAGAATCATGATATCTTCAGAAATTATCAAGACAGATTTTCAGTACTGAAAGATTGACACAACAACAACAAAGTCTTCAGACTGAGGCACTTACAGTCTGAAAAGCAGTAAGATTAGGTTTATGCTAAGTGAGAACTTAAAGATTCCACAAAGTACCACCAAGTTATGTGTTCATCAGCTATTAATTACAGCAGAGAAAATCCACTAACAATGTGACTTCATAGATTTATATTAATGTTTTTAGAAAACTAGTCAAGCTTCCTAACATTATTTATGCAACTGCCACAAGAAGAGTTTGTTATTAACTCACTATCATACTTACCTTTTATCCTTTGCACAAAAGACTGCATGATCACCAAGTAACCAAGGTCTGGAAAAGGTATTTTGCAAAATAATAAGCTTTTCCCACAGCTTACCAACACTGGCTACCTATTTCTTCATGCAAAAATTTTTCTAGAAGCAGATTCAAGTCTTCCTCATGTTCTCAGCTAAAAAAGTTCTGAAAAAAAATTGATATTGTGCTCTGTCGTATGAGTCAGCCCTTTTCTTAGAAAGAAATAAACTTAAGTGGTTAAGGCAGAGACCTGCACCAAAACTACACAATACTCAGAGCCAAGTCAGCAACAGAATATATATGTAAGTCTCAATAAACCCATAAAAGACAAACTTTTAGGGCTAATTGTCCAAATAGTTTTAACAAAAAAAACAGCAAGAAAAAAAGCACAGACGAATTTCTAGAAACTATCTGACCAAACTCAGAGGTTTGCAGTTAGGCACTAACATGAAAAACAACTCCTGTGATACTCCACACCTAAGTTAAGAAAATATTTTCTTTCACCTAATTGTACATATGCCTGGTCCAGCAATTAGACATGGGAACAGAGACTTCTTTCATTATTAAACCTTTCTAACTTTGAATAGGCACAAACATCCCAGACATAATTGAACTGGGAAACAAAGGGCAGGTCAGGAAAAGATATTTTAAAACTGTATTAGAGGACATAGTCTACCCAGCTTAAAGTTACTGTTTTCATATTTTACCAGGTTTCATAAACATTCTTACAGCTGCCAGCTTTCTGATGTTGCCAACAAGTTTGACCTATATATAAGAAAAAATATTATAAGTATGATCTCTGTTCAAATGATCTGACACATATTTGATAGCTCTAGGGTACTCTTCATTCTCAGGAAGGTATTTTTGAAAGGTGAAAATGTGAAATCTGAAAACAGATCACAAAACATAAGAATGGGATGTCAGCAAGGCAGGCAGGATTTACTAAGCTTAAACCCTTTGTGATCAGCTTGGCTGCCAACACTAGTGCATTTCTTGCTTGTTTTCCAACTTCAGCTGTACCAACAACTATCAAATTATACTGCAACACATTCTAACATTAAAAAGGTTCTTTCTCCCTTCTTTCCCTGCTATTCAGGTCCATACCTAAGCTATGCCAAAGAGTCAGAGATGCATCTACATTCTGTGTCCACGAAAGCATTTGCAACCTCTCTTCAGGTTGCATACATACTATCTACTACTTTTAAATTAAACAAAAACAACATTTAAAGTATTTTAATAGAACAAACGTCAATAGCATAAAATTGCTTTTATTACTGACATGAAACTATACATCTACCAGGAAGTTTTCTCTTGCATACACACAACACAAACACTGTTCAGTAACTAATAAAGCAGCTGATGCACTCCCAGCACTAACAGAAGTAAGCCTAGTGAGGTAAACACCACAGAGTCAAACACAATTCCAGTGCTTTCAGAAACTCTCCGGGTAACAAAAGAGCAGGCCCAAAATTCATAATGAATGTTTAAGTCACCATTCCCTATCTGAACTGCCATTCTCTAACTGAACTAAGGTAAAAGCTAACTTGGCTCAGACTCTCAGCTACTGAAGCAGAGCTGCACAATTCTAGAAAGAAAAAGATACTGAAATATGGCTACCCTCATACTATTAACACTCAAATTCATTTAAAAGTCTTTAGTCAGACTGGTCAAACTATTGTCTCATCTCAGCAATAGCCTCTTGTGACCAATTCAAGTAAAGTATAGTGACCTTAGTGACCTCAATAACAAAAGTGTTCCATAGCCCATAAATTTAGATAAAAGTGATGTGTTGCTGTGTTGTGGATAATAGAATAGTTTAGTGCAAAGAAAGAAATCCTGTTCTTAAGTTTTACATCTTAAGGGGAGGATCTGAAAGAAGTCTATAAAGAATTTTGCTTTAAGTAACATGCAGTAATTAATCCAATATTCAATTAAATAAAAATTAATTCTGAAGTTTTATGAAGTATGATCTTCAATAATAAGGTACTGACAGTGAAGGAATAATGAACAGCTGATTCCAGATGATATACAGTGAAGAGATTTATCATAAATATTACTCAGTCATCTGCTTTGAGCCACATTTGCAGCTGAAATAAGACTTCACCAAATACACCCAACCAACGCACAGAAAAGGTTAGGCTGGACTTTTTTTATGATTGAGTCGACAAGGTCCTTTTGTGACAGAAACTATTTCTTACCAGTTGTAAACCAGTAGGAAACCCTATATTCTAAATGAATTTGTGTAACCTGCATAGTATCTGGGGAAAGTTGATGTATAGTCTCTGTCTTACAAAAATAAGTAACATGCTACAAAAAGGGAATCAGAAAGCTACTGCATGAAACAAAGTCAAGACTTCTGGGAAAAGGCTAAGAAACAACTCTTAGGGTCAACACCCAAACCTGCAAAAACAACAGAAATTAAGTCAAAACAAGTACCATTAGTTTATCTTGTACTTACCAAATTTAATTAAGAAATCAAACAGTAAAGACTATAGTCAATTTTCCTCACACTACTACATTTTTCTTTTTAAATTCACATAAAACAAGTGAAATCACACTTAAGAACAACAATAGAGGGATTCAACACTTTACTTGATGCAATAACAAACTATTCCAGGGATCAGGGACATGAAATGTCTAAGGAATCTGGCTTACTTTGCATCACAAAATGAAGACATAAGACTTATTTAAAAAGTGGTTATGAACATCTAAAGGAGAAAATTTCAGCAAGAAAGGAGATGTGTTAATCCAATACACCACCAGAATCACAGGGTATCAATCACAGTAGATTGAAGGTGGACAGACACATGGTCCTGAAAATCATAAGAACAATATTCTGAAATAGCTTTAAGACTTAGACAAATATTTGAACCTGTCGATTTCTATTATACTTCTAAATCAGATCCCAATAATTGTAACTAAAGAGTTTAGCATGCAGGATGGTGCATTACGCAAAAGTAACACTGTAAGAGCTAATACACTTTTTCCCTATTTTCAGTGCTAACCACGCAAGTGTGATGTCTCTCCAGCAACTTTTTTCTCTCTCCTCTGCTATTTAAAATAAATATACAGTTAAAAAAATGAATTTTTTAAGCACAAAGAACACCCATTACAACTAAAATGTAAGTAAAGTTCTGGTTTTTCCTGCAATAACATAAATATAATTCAACACAATAGAAAAACAGAGAATACCCTTCTATTCATGAATTTTTATATTAGCCAGCTTTCAGATTACTTTAGCAAAGTGCTTCCTCAAACTTCATCTTAATACTATAATTTTCACCTTATCTGCAACTATTCACTATTTCCATCCTGGTACAAGCAAACTTACTAGCATTTAAGTTTCATTTGCAAAGCTTGTTCATAATACACAGATCAAGGAGATGCAGATAAACAAACTAGCTGAAATAGTGTTATGGAGTACATCTTGGCTCTAACAAACACAATTTGTCGCATTTTAATAAAGTTCTGTAACTTCCTGCAGTAAAGATTAATTTATTATTTAACAGTTGGGGTTTCTTTCTCTATTTATTTACCAGGGGGAGGGGGGTGGAGGACACAGGCAGAACAAAATGCTTGCTCATTCTCACACCATTTGTGCTAAATTTGGGACGGCTGCCACCACAGCCATGCTAGTCATGGATTTCATGCTGTTCACTCCGGGGCAATTCCACCAAACAGGCGGACTGGAGTACATGGCACTACTTTCCAACCCCTAGTGAAGCCCAAGAGCACCACAGGCTATGTACAGTGCAGAACTCCTGCAGGCATCTGTTACTCCAGATTGTATCTCTGTGTAGCACAAAAAAATGGGAATACACTGCAGTGACATTCCAGAGTCAGTACAGGGTAGCTGCAGAGCCACTACAGACAGAATTTGTGTGAATGTACCACCTCACTAATGCTGCAGTACACCAGGAAGCACTTGTGCTGCCAAATGTTATGAAGAAAAAGGGTAAGACATGAACACAGACCTAGACTATTTTTCCCCTATGCCAAGCATCTGTAAAACACTGAAAACAGTTAGCACAGACAAAGCTTTAAAATAAATAAAATGAAAAATAAAATGAAAAATAAAATAAACTAAACTAAAAATAAATTACAAATAAAGTAAAAATAAGATCTTAAATAAAAAGAAATGAAGTTTTTTAAAAATAAAATAAGAAAGTCTCCAGCTCATACTATAGAAAATTTAATGTGTAAGCAGACTACTATCACATAGTAGAAACTCATATAATGTCTTCTGCACTGCTTATAATGACACAGTAGAATAGCAAATTCCTTGACAAAAGTATTTAATCTGGCCTTAAATGTATAATGAAAACAAAGGCTACTTACACAAAAACATAATTCACCTGATCACTTGTGGTCCCTTTTAAAGACAACTGTTTACCCAGAATTTCTTCTAGATTTAATTGTATTAATCAAACCTTTACAGCGTTAAAAAATAAATCTCCCTTTAAGATTTACACAACACTGAAACCCGCCACAGAGCATCTTTGGAATACAGGAATCAGAAAAGTGACTGTTGTGAGAATTGAGCTGGAGGCAATCTCTGCACTGTCTGTGTAAGCGGACATGAGAGCCCATAGATGGCAGGGCAAAAGAAATCACCTTCTGAAATACTGCAAGATGGCAGGGCAGAGAAACCAGATGTAATCAAAGCATTTGGGATTTCAGTTCTCTTGTACCGAGAGTCTCTAGTCCCATTAATAGTATTAACAAAACTAAAGTCTCCGTCATCATTTGCATCTTCATGCAGTTCTACATGAGAAGTGAGTTTAATGGCTTACTAATTTTAAATTTGGAAAGGACTTGAAAAATTAAAACATAACATCAAAGATAACTCTGAAAGACTAATGGCCACCTTGTACTTCCCTAAACTTCAATCTAAGACTAATGGCCAACTTTTACCTCCCTAGAACTTCAAACCAAGTATCAGCCTCTGCCGATTGGAAAGATACTGCAGTCTGTTTATTATCTTTGTAGTCCTTTACTGAACTCTCTCCGCCAAGCCTCACCTTTTCTTGTTTCAGGGAGCCCGTAACAGTGTTACACATCCTGGAAGGGTCACACCTCCACACGTGGCCTCACCAAGTCTGCATACAGGACAAAACTGAACGCCCCTTGACGGACCCGCAACACTCCTCCTAATGTTGCACAGAGATTTTCACTTTACCCCTTACAAGGACACATTGCTGGCTCGACGTTGGCTTGCTGTTCAACAGTACCCCCAGGTCCTTCTCTGTAGCTGGCATATGCAGCTGCTGTTCCAGAAAATTCACACTTTCCCCTTGCTTCATGAGGATCCTCTACCCACATTCTTCCATGCAGCAGACCAAACATCAAGTGCTTGTATCAGCCAGTTCCCCTTTCTTATATCATCTGCAAACTTGTTGAGGGTAAACTCTACTCCACTGTCCAGGACTTCAATGAAGATGTTCAATAGCAGGGGCTTCAGCAGTGAACCCTGGGGTACACTGGAACAGCTTCTTTTTAATGGCCTTTGTGCCACTGATTGCATCCCTGCGGACCTGACCATTCAGATAGTTCTGGATACATCTCACTGCTCACTTCTCTACACATACTTGTCACCTTTTACCATAGAACACAATGTCAAAAGCCTTACTGAGGTCAAGATAAATACTATCCATTGCTCTCTGTTCATCTACCAAGCTAGCTGCCTCATTGTAAAGGGTTATTAGCTTGCTGAAGTGTGACATCCCCTTCATAAAGCCCTTCTGACTGCTCTCACTCACCTTCCTGTCCATTACATGTTTGGAAACACGTTTCCAGGATCAGCTGGTGCACAACCTTCCCATGGACTGAAGAGAGGCTGACTGGCCTGTAGTTCCCTGGATCCTCCTTCTCATCCTTCCTGATGACAAAATTAATATTTGCTCTCTTCTCTTACGCAAGAACCCCTCCCAATGACCATTAGACCTCTCAAAGATGGCTTTGCAATAACATCAGCACACATGGCAGAATGGAACACCCATCATGCAACCATCCTGTCAAGCCCCATGGGCTTACAATAGTATTTAAGTGTTCCCTAACCTGATTCTTTCTTCACTGAGGGTGGAGGAAAAAGGCACAGCAGAACTTGAAGATGACATGAGACCAGAGACAGTCTCCACCCAATTTTAAGGGCATTGCTTAACTCGTCTAACCAGTATTCAGCTGGAAGAGAGAGTCCCACAGGTAGCGAACAGATCTCCAACCTCAGAGAAGCCTCTTCCAGTGAACAAAAAAAGTATTTCTCTAGCTCAGAAACTCATCTTCAGTACTTAAAATAGGTTTCACTACTACAGATAAGATACATTTGGTAACACTATCAGTCTGAACTGTGAGAATAAATAAAAACAGCTTTGCTTTTTCGTAATGTTCTAACATGAAGAAACAGATAAAAGAGTAACGTTACTATAATAAGAAGAAAACCTAGCCAATAATATAGTAAAATAGCCAAAACTTCTGCATTTTAAAATTTTAACCTGGAAGTTTTAACTAAAAGTTAAATTTAACTAACAGTTTAACTAAAAATTTAAAAATTTAACTAAAAGGTATGTGCTTTTGGAATGGACCTACCATACTACAGGTACACCCTATTTAAATGGAGCTGACCATAATTTTGTAGGAAAAACAAATTTTAAAATAAAGCCAAAATCGGGGGAAAAAAAATCCTAAACAACCGTGTCAGCTGAACACATCACCAGAAGACAAGGAAACCACAGGAAATCAGTTCTGTATCTTCAGGTCCTATACTTAAGCTTTCTCTCTGTGTAATCTGTATCATTTCTTAGGAAATAGTGTATGTGACACTTAGAAATTTGAGAAATTGTCAAAAGACCACTAAAACAAAAGGTAATATAAACTCTAACAGCAAGGAATACTTGAAGCTTGTGAATGGAATTTCAAATTTAGCAACAACAGGGGGAGGGGAGGAAAGGTTCAAGCCACGAATCACAAAAATTAGAAAAGAGATACAAATTTCTTGATGCTCCCTGAAGACCAGTTTACAAGTTCAGACAATTGATTTGCACAGAGAAAACCTCAAACAGAATAAATGTCAAAAGCACTGACATGATATACAAATGTATATTTTCCAAGGGAATCTAAAAATAGTAGGAATGCATATCTAAGCAGCACATTCCTATGAGCTTTAATCCAATGCCTCATAGATTATTATCACAGTAAGTACAGCACACCACAAATTACATAGGGGGCCCTTAACTTCACTTCTCAACTACACGCATCTGCCAAACTACTCTCACTCTGTCAATGTAATTTTTAGCATAATATTTATAAATGAGACAGAAGAAGGTTGTAAGCTGTGAGAATTAAAGTACAGTACACTGTTGTTATAAGAGCATGGAAAGAAAAGGTTATATGCAGTGTCTCCATTTGCTGCTACTGCTTTGTTTCCTTGATAAGGAACTCCAGCACACATATCAAATTCTTATTTCATCAGAAGACAAAAAAGAGCATATGTATGAACTTCAGAGTATCCAACAAAATATTTAGAACACTGGCCCTTCAGTCCTCCCACAATGGGCCAGCTTCAAATTTTGGCTTCAACTCTGCACCATTAGCCAAAGGAAAACTACCAATATTGGTCTGAATTAGACAAAGAAACCACATGCACAAGACTCAGCCATCAGCCTACACACTCCTTCTTCAAATACAGGATCATTCAGGACATTTTTCATACTAAGCAGATCTTAAAAATAACCCACACTACCAAAAGTTTTTTCTTCTGCCATAAAAAACATCTTCTTTTTCTTTTTTCAAAAGAAAAATTTTCAGTGATAGCGGATTCTTCTCTGTTATCCCTCCCTGCTATCTCTAGTTAAGAGTAACACTAATTTGAAATCAAGTTGCTAAATGTAAGGTCTAAACAATACTTTTATTTAAAATCTATAAATCTCAATTTTCATTCCCCTTTTGAAGACACAGTTTACTCAATATCTTCCTTACTATTCTGTGATCCATGTAGTTCCAACAAATCAAAATAAGCTAATTTTAATTTATTTTGCTATTCAAAATTTGTATGTCACTAAAACAGAAAATAATATTCAAACCCTTACACAAGCTTTATGAGTTTTTGAAACTGGAAGCATTTCTACTGATCACAAATTGCTGCAATAGCGTGACAAACACTTCAACTGAAGATTCTTTCTTTCCTTCTTTCTTTCCTCTCTGTGTAAATGAACAGCCATAACAACAGAATAAGTTTGCACCTTTACAGTCAAATTTCTAACACTCTGAAGGAAAAAGTATCATGCCACCCCTTGTGGCATTTCAATGAAAAACTATTTTTAAAAAAGATTGGGCTTGGGTATGGTACTTCCCTCAAATTTCATGGTTTGCTAAAATTTATTGCCTAAGATTCATACCTTCAACAGAAAGGAAAGGGAGCTGAACTTTTGAAGGTCTCCTCCACTAATTAAACAAAAAACTCTGAAACAGTTCAACTGTAGCCTCTTATTTCTCAATGATGCTACTGGTGAGCAAGCAAAACCTCTAGTTTATTTTTGTTATCCCCATCATCCAATACAGAACTGTCCTCATATATATTCTACCACTGGACAACACAGAAGAACAGAAGAAGATATACAATTTGTAATTTGCCTTCTTGCCTCATATTTTAAAAAGAAGTATAAAAACTAAGGTTTCCTGCAGAGCATTAAGGAAGGAGCAAGGTGCTCTGCTAGATCTGAGCACTGACACTTATATATGAGGAGTATGCAGAGTCAAAACATAATGTCAGTTTTTTAACCAATTAAAGCCAACACATTCTTTAGTACAGCCACAGACTTAATACTTACCTTTACAGAGACTTAGCACAAGTATAGAAAACCCGACAAAAAAAATCCACCTTCATTTCTACTTTGTGCTTAAATTCCTTATGGGAGAATGAACCAACTAAAGCACACTGTGTTTTGCATAAGGATCTAGAATATGAGCACTGCTTTTTATCATACGGTCCCCTTTACTATATGCAGTTATGGTTCACAAGCAACTGGTTTTAACATTACCTCTGCGAATCAAATATAAATGTCACGACAATCAAAATGTCTTTTAAGAAATGTTTTAGATATAGATGAAGCTGCTAAATCCTTTGGATAACATAATGATGACTTTTTAACAAAAAAAAAAGTTTCTGTTTTTGCATTTTACTGAAACACAGATTTTAAAAAAAAATGCAAGCTATTTCATAACATGAAATAACTTCACATTTACAGCCAGGTTCAACTGAGTAACTTCAATTCACTACAGCCATGTTCCTTCTCCTTGAGAAGAAACATTTGGTGTGTAATGATTCCACTAAATGGTACTGACCATTTAGCAAAAGCCTGATAGATGCTCATTTCTTGCCCTTTAACAAGGTTCAAATTCAAAAGCTAAAGAGTGAGTTGAATTACATCACAGCCCTAGTCAGCATATGTTATGTAGGAAATCAGAAGAAATGCTTTAGCACTTGGGAATTGTCACAAGAAAGAAGTAGCAGCTGATAAAGGCAGAAATTTTGCCCTATGCTGAGCATATAAAGCAGGTAACAACTTATTTCAGCTGTTTCCCTGACTATGTCTACCCAAGACATGAAAGGAGGAGATTGTGGAAGAGTTGACAGCACCACACAGGGTATTATCATCAGGTATCACGTTCAGTTACTCAAACACAGAGTAAGAAAAAACAAAACAAAAAGTGTGACAAGTTTTGTTCACATCTGTTTATAATAAGGTCTGCAAATAGTTGTCTTTGCAGGACAGAATTTATTCCTACTACTAAAAAAAGGAAATAAAAGCAACTTCCTCAGACATTATTGATGAACTGTCACTACAACAGTTCTAGCCACACAAGTTAAACAGATTAACCTCGTTAGAATAAAAATGAAAGGAGCACAAAGTACATTAACTTGTAGAACACTAAATATCTGCACAATTTGCCTCTATCATTTTACTGATGTAATTATGTTTCAGCTTGCTGCAGAAAAGCAAAGCTGAAACAAATAATTATTCTCAAAAGTTTCCACCAACACTTTTTTCACATAGTAGAGCAACCTGCATCATTCTGAAGAATTAGCCAGTACAAATGTACCCATTTTAAGAACCTACCAGAATAAACACATCAGTAAAAGACACAACCTGCTGACAGTTATCCCTCTACAAAAGGTATGTTTACATCAAGGTTTAAAGTATAAGCTCTCAAGAGCAAGGACATTATCTTCATAGTTGTCTGTAAAACATTTCACAGACTGTAAGCACTTGAAAAAAAAAATGTAGGGAAGAAATTAAAGTGGACCAGCATGCTTGGCATTCTCTTCTCAGTAGGTATGAATTATGTTTAGGTTACAAGGGCACAGCTGTAAAACACTCCTGAATTCTTGTCAAACACAAATGTTCACAAATAGGAAAAAAAATACACTCCTATAGAATCCCTGAAGATAAGGAGCTAACATGTATATCTCAAACACCAATAGCTGGATAACTGCAGAGCCAACCAATGGTTTGTGGAAAATGGGATATGGCTGAGAAGGGGCCATGCAGGGGTAGGACAACACTCTTCTGGGACAAGCATCCTCATTCTAGTCCACAGAGACACAAAAAACAAAAGACAGAACCAGCACAGAAGCGAGCATGAACTGTTGACCAAAGCCCAATGCCGCAGGGGGATAATGAGATCATCATATCCCAAAACCCTCCAAGCCATTTCCAGAAAGGCCTCAAAGAATGGACCATACAAGATAACTGATCTACATAGAAAATGAAAACCTTCGTTTCAGGACAAGGAAACTACCTCCAAAAAGCTACCCCACCAAGCCCTGCCTGCACATCCCAGGACATCCCATAGCCAGACCAACAGTAGGAATCAGGGCTGGTGATCTCTTTTTCTCTCTTCCTTCCTTTTTCTCTCTCTCCCTCTCCTTAATTCATCTCTTCCCTTCTACCCTATCCCTACCATGTAAGCTGTGTGCTTATACAGTAGGCCAGGGACTAACATACCCATTTCAATGCCAAGCATGCAATTTATGTAAAAACCCAGTGATATTTTGTGGACCCTCCAACTTCTGTTGTCCCTTTCAACCACAAGCATTTATGAATCCTGGGGGCTCCTTTCCCCTACTTCCCAAGTGTAAGTACTGTGAAAGGATAAAAGAATTATCCAAATAGAGAGGTGTAAAAACAGAATTAATTTAATGAAGCTAAAAAGCAAACTCCTCAAAACTTCCAGAAGAAGAAGAGTCTAGAAAAAGATGCCACCCAAAATAGTAAGTGGGGGATGTAGCTCCTTGATTTCAGTGAGAGCATCTTGAAAAGAAATAGAAGTATCTCAGCACTGAAAATTAATAGCTTGGAAAAACAAGCAAGACATCACTTTTTCTATGAGTTAAGAAGTGAATATTTCTATTATTCTCATGCACATACAATAAACAATCAAATTAAATGGCAACTCACACCAGAATTCTCCATCTATCAAATGCTTTCAAAAAAATCATAGTCATACAAGTAGAGGAATATACAAGATCATTCTTTTCTATTGGTTTGGTTCTTTAATAAGTGGCTCAGCTCCCCAGCCAACCCCAGCCACACCTATGCTCAATACACAACAGCCACAAGCCATAGCCAGAGATTACAGCAACAGAGTCCTACTCCCTACTCCTGTTCCATAGTTTCCATATTTTCAAAACAGCAAAACTGAAACAGCAGTTAAAATAACAAAGCAGCAAGACCATCCAAAGCACAAAACTGAAGCTAGTTCAACTTTTAGATATTGACAACATAGAGATAAGAACTTTAGTGAGACTGGGAATTTACAAAATTTATGCAGATGCAAGTCCTTCATTTGTGGTCAAAACAACAAGCTACAGGAGTTAAAATACACTGCAGTAATTTTTAAGTACAGTTTCGCATGCTTAACTACACTTTTTCTACAAGGTTATAACATATGTAATCTTCCCAAATATCTTTGCACTGCCCTTAAGGAAAACCTTTTTTTTTCATTAGTTCACTACTGCTAATAATTCAGTATTGGAGAAGCTTTCAAAAATATTTTAGAATGTGACAACTGAGGTATAAGTGTAACCACTACCAGATGCTCAGTTTAAAGTCTACCTAATAATGCTTTAATTATTTAAAGCCTTATGAATCATCAGGGTGGGGTAGGGGATAGAGAACTTCAGTAAAATTACCACTGACTTTTGAATTAAGTTGCTCTGTCCATCTTAATTTTCTTTCAGGCAGCAGCAGCTCCGTTGAAGGCAAACCTACAAAAAATAATTATAAACACATTAATGCCAAAATTAAAAAATATTGAATCACTGTGGGATGAAGAAAACTACAATACATCTAAAAATAACAAGGAAGATAAGCCAATTCACCACTAGATTTAATTTTGTATCATTCCAAGGAGAAGGTGCTCTTTCTGAAGTGCTACACTTGCAGACCAGTCAGTCCAATTTATTGCCATTACAGAACAGGAAAAAACACTGAAGCCAATCTTACAATGTCAACACAGATAAAAGCTAGACTGCATAGCCAGTAAAATAATTTTTGGTTAAAAAAACCCCTCTGGCTTTCATATGTGAGAAAGAATAGTGGAAAGGAAAAAAAAGAGTGAAAATCCCTCTATATTATTACTAGCCTGATGCTGCAAACACATCTAACACAAATGGAAGGAATGGCACATGCAAGCTGTCCAGAAGACTTGGTCAAAAAGATACATTTACTCTTGAGACTACAACATTAACATAAAGGCAAAATTCCTTATGGATTTAGTCTAGCTATAGCTACTTTTTAATCTCACATAAAAATCACACTCTTATGTACACGTTTCTCCTTGTAGCTGTATTCTTCAAAGTCTTAAGGAATTATTCCATTATAAAAGCCAGCAAGTAAAAATTAACAAGCCTCGACATTCAACATTCTCAAAAAACAAAACAAAAAACAACCACCAAAGAACCTCTAACCAGTAAAAATTACAAGTTTAACTGTTCTACCGATAAAATGTTTTTTCAAGTGAAAATTGAATTATGAACACTACAACACTTACCTAATCCAAGAGGACCACACAAGGTGCTAGTACTGCGTGATTTATATTTTTCCAGTTTGTTTTCCTTGAGATAATATCCCCAGCTCCTGTTGATACTACATTCGTGGCAGTTTGACATAGATTTGACCTCACAGAAATCAGCTACCCATCCTTCTCGCTTACAGATTCTGCAAGGCTATTTACAAAGTCTGCCAATGTCTGTCTTAAAAGCCTTTTCTTTTCTCTGACAGCTTCTTCTCTTGTCTATTGCATGTAGATACCATTATATGCAGCATCAGCTCCAAGTGAAATAAATACAGTTTTTACTCCACAGACTGTGATGTCAAAAACTCAAATTTCACATATGAACTGAAGGACATTTCCTACCTTCCGGTAGCAGAGGCATTTTTAAACAGTCATCTGGATACCTCCATACTGCTTATGAGCAACAACATTTTTCAAGAAAAATATTAAATAAAATACAAAAGAAAATAGTATAAACAAACACCTATTAAATTCTTCATTTATAAAATCGGTCTCACTGCAAAATGAAAGAAGACTATGTCAGAAAATCTAAAAAATGAAATAAGGGGGGAAAAAAATCTGCCATGAAACTTTTCAGCAATGTCCCCACAGTGACTCAGGCCACATTTAACCTGCAGCCAGTTAACAAAACTGGTTAAGCCTCTGACTCAGAATGTTGCCGAGAAGAAAAAGAGTACGTAGAAAGAGGAAAGCACTTTATTTTTGCAGCTGAAGTATTCAGAACTTCATAAATTTAGCTATGTATCCATGCCACGCGGACAAAAGAATCCGAGGGTGATGTGCTCGACAGTGCTAGAAGAAAAAACCTCACGATTTCCTCAGTTCTCTTCCCAGATGTCTACTGCTTGTTTGAGAGGCCTTTTCTGGACAAAGCACGCACAAGTTATCCCAGAACAGTGTCCGATATTTCTTCCTTTCACAGGAAGAACTGCTGCAGGTCAGTATCCACCTTTTCTCTTCTCTGCCAGCTGAAGCAAAAGGCTACAAACATCAAGGACTGACTCTATCGTTCAAGCAACCTAAGGTAAAAAGAACCAGAAAAATCAGTTCTCCCCTACGAAATCCGGACTGCCGTTAGACAAACACGAAACAAACAAAACCCAAACGCCTGAATCTTAAAACCAGAAGCAAATAGGAACCTGGATCGCAAAGCGCACACACGGACGCAGCCGCGGAGCCGAGCCCGCGAGCGGAAGCCTGGGTTACACCTCCACTCGCAGGCACAGAGGGCGACGGCAGTGTTTGACGGGGGGCGCAGCCTATCAGCGGAAACCTCCTCCTGCCGCTCGGCCGCGGCAGGAAAACAGGCTGGGGCCTGGAGCCATGGGCAGTGGGGGCTGGGAGGAGAGAGTGGGGGGAAAACAGGCAAAGAAAGAAAGGGTCATGTCTCGTTTTATTGGCGAAGCTGAACAGATGTACAGAAGGCACCCGGGCGGGAAGCGCTGACCTGGGCCAGGGACATTTCCCGGAGGGGCAGCGGGAGCCGCCGGGGGAGCCCCAGCGCGGCCCGGGCCATGCTTCCTTTCCCGGGCTGTGGGGACAGACAGACGCGGCTGCCGGGGTATGCGGACACAGGCCGCCCGCTGCGGAGTGTGCGAGCACACAGAGCCCCAGCTCTCGGGGCGGGCGGGCACACGGAATCCCGTCTCTCGGGGCGGGCGGGCACACTGAGGCCCGGCTCTCGGGGTCCGCGACCTCCCGCTGCACCCCCGAGCACGCGTCCTCGGCCCTCCTGGCGACAGCCCCGCCTCCGCCGCCGGGGGCGGCTCCCCGTGCCGCCGCCGGGGTGGTCCGGGCAGCACGGCGGGGCAAGGAGCGTGGCGGCCCGGCCGCCCTGAGTCCGCTCCGCGCCCGTTCTCGGGGCTGTCCCGGGCTGTTCCGAGTGCCCCCCTCTCCCCACCACGCGCGCGCGCGCACCGCGCGCTCGCCTCGCTCCTTCAAAATGGCACCGCTCCGCGCCGCAGTGCTTCCTACGCGCACGCGCAACCTCCGCGAGAGCCCCCGCGCGGCAGCCTGGGGAGGAGCAGGCGGTGCTCCCGGTACCGCCCCCGCCGTGACGTCACGGGAACCATCCCGAAGGTTCCGCGCAGAACGGGGAATCCCCAGAGCGCGCCCCGCCCTCGCGGCGGGAGTCCCCGGCGCCGCCGTCACTAACCGTGCCGCGGCGCGGCCTCACCTGCGCATGTGCAACGAGCTGCTGAGGCCGAGAGTTGAGAGCTGGGGCGGCCGGGGCGGGCGCCGCGGGACCCCGGCTGGAGGCCCGTAGGCCGCGTGTGAGTGCTAGAGCGTCCGCCCAGAGCGGCCCTGGATCAGCCCGGTGTGTGCCGGAGAGGTCCCCGCCGCGAGGAAGCGTGGCGCCACGGGCCCCGGGAAGCGCAGGTCCCTTCCCGTGCCCGCTGCCGCGGACAGAGCGGGCTCGGCAGCGCCGGGTGCCGCCCGCACCCGCAGCGCGGCTTAATCGCGGTGCCAGAGGGGCCTGAGGGCAGTAAAAACCAATAACCACGGATTAATAAAACAAAATATCAGAATCTTCGCTAAATCGACACTTCGGTGTTCCAGTGCACGAGTGGAAGTACCCTGGAGGTCCGCATGGTTAATCCGAGTGTGCAGTTTTGAGAGAAAAGTGATGGGAGGATTCTTACTGCCTGGGATGTAAAGGCCTAAATCACCGTTTTGCAATTTTGAAATCCTTTTACCAACGCAATCAAAATTGTTTTTTTCAATTAATTAGGTAAAAAAGTAAATTTACAAAAGTAATATTTTGATATAATTAGAAAGAACGCTGGCAAGTGTTTGTAGCACCTGCAATTGATTGTGGGTTTTCTTTGAAAGTTTCCTCCACAAGTTTTAAGTTATTGTAGAAACTGAAATTATGCACTGACTTTTGACAAAAATTATCTCAAACCGTAGGATTCTCTTTTAAATGCATTTTACGGGCATGTATGTGGCCAATGTAAGTTAGTTTTCGTAACTTGATAAAAGTCACTAGAAAGCAACAATTACCAGAAACTTGACTAAACAATTACCAGACTAACAGCGAACAAACTAAGCAACAATTACTAGAAACTAAAAATGAACAACTGAGAACATAAAGTAGAAAAAGCACAAGATAATTTCATCTTTAAACTGACATAAGCTCTGAAACAATTCAGAAGCTCTGAAACATTAATCTTCAGCTCAACTCTGAATATTTAAACCCCAGTTCCAATTTCTAACACCAGCAGTGTTTTTCTAGGTTCAAGAATTCAAGATTCATCACAGTCTTGAGTGCAGTGAAACCTGCTTTCTCTTCATCCTTGAAGTTGCTTGTCCTATTTGCCTGTGCTGCAAAGTTATTAGCACAGCCTGATGCCAAACCTGAAGCCGTGAGCAGGAAAGGCAGGGCAGTGCTCTGCCCCCTGGCCCAGCTATGAACCAACAACCCAGGTTTTGGTGAACCTCACACCCCTGGCCTCAGTCCATCAATGCAGCCTGTCCAGATCCCTCCCTTCCTGCCCTACAGCAGACCAACACTCACACCCAACTTGGTGTTGTCTGCAACACTGAGGATATGCAATCCCCTCATCCAGATCGTTGATAAAGATATTAAACTGAAATGCCCCCAGTGCTGAGCCCTGGGGAGCCCCACTAATGAGCGGCAACCAGCTGGATGTAACTCCACTCACCACCACTCTCTGGGCCAGCCATCCAGGCAGGTTTTACCCAGTGAACAGAGCACTCGTCTGAGCCATGGGCTGCCCGCTTTTCCAGGAGAATGGCATTGGAGACAGTATCAAAGGCTTACTAAAGTCTAAGTAGACAACATCCACAGCCTTTTCTTCATCTGCCAAGCAAGTCACCTGTTCATAGAAGGAGATCAGGTTGGCTGAGCAGGATCTACTTTTTCCCACCACACTGGGTGGGCCTGATCCCTTGGCTACCCTGCACATGCCATGTGATTGCACGGTAGCACTCAAGATGATCTGTCCCATAACCTTCCCCGGCACTAACATCAGGCCTGTAGCTCCCCAGAATCTCCCTCCAAGCCTTCTTGTAGATAGGTGTCACATTGGCCAATCTCCACTCAAGTCACCTGAGGCCTCCCAGGTTAGCCAGGTCCATTGGTAAATGAGGGAGAGTGAGCTTTTCCACTGGCTCCTCAGTATCCTTGGGTGGATTCCATCTGGCCCTCTACACTTTTGATGTCTAAGCAGCTCAGTAGGTCACTAACTGAATTCTCCTGGAGAGAGGCTCACTTCTGCTCCTTGTCCTTGTCTACCAGCTCAGAGGGCCTTGATAACAGCTGTCTTCTTGTTAAAGGTTGATCCAAAGCAGGCATTAATTACCTCAGCCTTTTTCTCATCTTTAGGTACAATATTTCCTTCTGTGTCCAATAAGGTATGGAAATTTTCCTTGGTCCTCCTTCTGCTGTTATTTTTTTACAAGAACCCTTTAATTATCTTGCGCAGGAGTGGCCAGATTGAGTTCTAGCTCAGCTTTTGCCTTTCTAACTTTCAGCCTACATGACCTAATACACTTGTACACTTCTTCCTTGTACACTCCTGAGTTGCCTTCTTCCAAAGGTCATAAAATCTCCTTTTTAGCTTGAGTTCCAGGAAAAGCCCCCTATACAGCCAGGCCAGTCTTCTTTCTCCCTGCCCCCTCCAGCTCATCTTTTGGCAAATACGGATGAGCTGCCCTTGTGGCTTTAAGATTTCCTTCTTAAAGTATGTTCAGCCTTATTGGATCCCTTTGTTATTGAGGATTGTTTCCCAAGGGACTCTCTGAACCATTGTCCTGAAATGGCCGAAGTCTGCCCTCTGGTAGACCAAGGCAGAAGTTTAGCTGATGCCCTCTCTTCCTTCACCAAGGATTGAAAGCTGTCATTTTGTGGTCACTATCCCCAAGACAGCCTCTGACCACCACATCATCCCCAGTCCTTCTCTATTCACAAACAGCGGGTCAAGTGAGGTCTTCCCTCACACCATCTCTGTGAGGAAATTGGGTTCTACATGGTCCAGGAACCTCCTAGAATGCCTCTTCTCTGCTGTGCTGAGTTTCCAGCAGAGATCCAGCAAGTTAAAGCAAAGTCTTCCACAATAACAAGGGCCAGTGATCATGAGATATCCTTCAGTTGCCTGTACAATGCTTTGTCTACCTCTTCATCCTGGTTAGGTGGTCTTGAACAGGCTACCATCAGGATATCTGCCTTGTTGGCCATCCCCTTGATTCCTACTTATGGGGACTCAAACTTATGACATCACTATCCTTGAGCTCTAACAGTTGAAACACTCTCTACTGTACAAAGACACCCCATTTCCTCACCGAATGAGATGAAGTACGAGACCAAAAATGTATTTTGGCAGGCATGTGAAATGTGCTTTCATTTATGGTAGTGGAATATAAGATACTTACATGAGTAGAGTACACACTCAGATTGTTAATTGAGGAAATACTATAGAAAAGTATAGAAACATAATTCATTTCCTAATATTACACATCCTTGTGTCACTCCAGAAGACATATAAAGCACTTCACCTTTTCTTAAAAATCCAGTGTGCCCAATATACAACCAATCCAAACCAAAAGATCGGACAGAAAGCCAAAATAAAAATTTCTATGTAAGAGGCTTAAATCTGATTTATACAGATTTGATCCAGAAAGCTTCTGATGCAGGGAGCCAAATATTTAAAACTTAGAAAGCAAATGGTCACCTAATGTTAATAATAAAACCCCCAATTCTAATGTATGTTTCTCTCAGCAAATGATTATTTGTATCATTAGTTCCTAAACACAGTGAGAGTTCCTCAATAGAAACACTTCTAATGAAACATCCTTACTGCAAAGTTTTAAATATCTTTCAGCTGCATGTTCACTTATCTTTTAGGAAGAAAAATTAAAAGAATGGAAGTAGTATAAAAAATTGCACAACAACATCTAGTCATTTTCCTTTGCAATAACATGATGAACACTAGGGCTTGTCTATTTTTATGTATTACACCTTCCAGGTAGGAAATGTAAGGTGACTTTACCAATTTATTCCAGATTTCAGTGGCTCTGTCTACATAAATAAGACAATAGGATTTGACTGTATTAAATAATTGGCTGTTATTATTTGCATTATATTATGTATACCCTCTAGTTATTTGATTTTACAAGAGTTCTGAACATCTCTGCATCCAATGCATTTAATATAATAAGCAAGTACAAGACAGGTCTGGAAATTAAAACATAAGTGCTTATCGAGTCCCTAATTTCTGAAGAATTTTTATATTAAAATTACCACTGACTTTGAGAGGAACAGAATTTTGGGCAAAGACTTCAATAAAGCTGTAGTTAACAGTCCGTATTTTGAAGTAATACCTTAGTATTAATTTTGAATTATATAAATGAGACCTATATTATTGAAATAAATTTATCATTTTACCTCTCTCAACATGTCTGTTCCTATCTCAAATAATCAGTATCTTGGTGACACTAGTGAAAAGCCAGGATGAAAACAGGGAGCCCATGCTTTTCTTTATGCTAATTAGAGAAACTCTTTTAGAACCAGGCTTTTAAAAGAGCAGCTTCGCTCTTTCAAGTTTTTCATACATATTGTAATTGAAAATAGTCTGACTAGTAGTTTTTTTCCCCTTCAACAGTAAAAGCACCCATCTCCAATAACACATTCCATAAACACTGGGCAGTATGAAGCTAAGAGCTGTTTGAAGCCAATTGAATGGTTTATCTCCATTAAGTAGTATTCCTTCCTCATTATGAGAGATAATAAATAGAGGTTAAGAGGGTGCAACTGTTCTTTAAACATGTGCCAGGTGAACATTGCCTACATTACATTTCTTCTGTTGAAGGACAAAGTCATGGTATACATCTTCTCCACAATATTACACATCTGAATTCTAAATGTACCCAACTTCTGCCACCTATGAAGTAATATCAAGTGAATATTCACTGTTCTGAATTTTAAAAGAACCCTGAAAATAGTAACTGTTAATGACAAGAAAGTGTTTAGATATAGAAGAAATTCTGTTGAAGGAATTATGAACTAAACATTCAATACCAAGTGACTAATTGAATGCTTCTCTCTACCCTACTCTTTTCTCTATAAAGTGAAATTTTTGTGTTTTTCCTAAAATTAGCCTTGCTAACTTGTGAACATAGAGCATATTAAATTTGAAATAAAGAGACTAGATAACTGGCATGATATCAGGATCTTGCACATTCCTAAATGTAAGCAGATCTCAGTTTAATGCCATTTCATTTCATAGCAAATTTTATTTGCTTTACCCCTTTATTCTTTACAAAATCTGTATTGGCAACAACTTGTGCCAATTTTTTAATTACTAGATTAATTTAGAAATTGCATACCCAAGTGAAGTGAAGAAAACTGTTTTTGTAAGGATTTTCTACAACTTTTGCCCATCAATGTGCACAGTATAAAGTTTTTGGAAAGCATGTGTATCTTTGTGAACTCTTTGAAAGACAGTGATGATACTTGCTGTGAACATGTGCATTTAGGGTACTGAGGGAGCTGGCAGAAGAGGTTGCTAGGCCATCCTCTATCACTTATCATCAATCCTGGCTAACTGAGGGGGTTCATAAGAAGGGCCAGAAGGAGGATCCAGGGAACTAAAGGCCTCTCAGCCTGACCTTGAGCCCAGCAAGGTCACAGAGGAGATCATCTAAAATGTTGTCATACAGCACACACAGGACAGCCAAGGGATCAGACCCAGCCAGCATGGGTCTAGGAAAGGCAGGTCCTGCCTGAGCAGCACCAATTTGGGGGGTGTTCAGGAAATTACTGGAATGGAACGTTGGTCTAATTGTCAAGGTGGTGATCAAAGGTTCTATCCTATGATCTCAGAGGTTTTTTCCAGCATAAAGGATTCTGGGATTCTGTAATTATTACAAATTGGCTCAAAAGAAATAGGCAAAATACCCTCAAAACACAAGTACCAAGCCTCCTCTTTAGGAAATACTTCCCCCCCAATTCTCCCAAAACAAAGATATCTTACTACACTATAGCAATGTTGCTAGAAAGGCTAATAGGAAATCTTTAATAAGTAAAGACAAGTTTCTTGAAAATATAGTTTTGAATTTTAATGGCTATTGTGTATGCATTTAAAATACTTTGAGAGACACTGAAAAACACAATAGGTTTTTTCCTTCATAATGTGTGACATATCTGCCAGTGTTATAAAATCAAAACTAGCAATGTGCAATACCAAGGAGAAACTGTTTCTTACCAGGCTGTCAGTTGTTTATAGTTGAATGGCATACCCACCTTTTCATTAAAAACTTCCTCCTTGACCAACAGTAGGGCATGCAGAGGACGTACTTGATTGTCTGTTTTTCTTTGCATACCTGAGGAACAGCTGTATTCAGTTACATTGCAAGGGCAGACCCATTTCAGGATAAAGGCGATCAGAAAGATGCTTTCTCTAAGCAAGAAGACCTTCCTGGGAACACCGTGCCTTTAACAGAGCATAGGGCTCATTTCCTTCACACTGGGTTTATCCATCCCAGAGGTGTTAAAATCTAAGGAGGGCTGAAGGTTGCAGCCTCAGGTAGATCCCTGTTAGGAAGCCTTCCTTAGATGACCTCTGTAAAAATCTCCTAAACTGAAGTATGCACATTATACCACCTCTTGTGCACATCTCTTGTGCAATTAACAGTGCTGTAATTATTTACATGTGTAAGTCATATATCTGTAAGTCTAGATAAAACATCTCACTATAAATATTTCAGGTTTTGTAAGCTTCACCAAAAGTAAAGTGCTTTGCTCATTACTCAAATTAAATTGCTTATTGTTGTTTTTTGCGATTTTAACTTTTTTTATTGTTATTATTAAATACTTTCCATAGCCAAGGACATTTCAGTGTCCTGTGCTCTGCATTGCTCAGGTGCCCCAGAGGCTGGGGGAGCAAGGCCAGCAGAGCTGACCCGACCTGGCCAAAGGGATGTGCCCTGCACAGAGCAGCATGGCCAGGATGGAGCTGGGGGGAGCTGGCTGGGAGATACAGATTGCTGCTGCAGGATGACAGGCTGGACTTCTGTCAGTGGGTAAAAAGCAACTCCATTTGAGCATCTCTTGCCTTTCTGGGGTTTTATACCTGTCTCTGTTTCATTATTATTGTTGTTGATGACGTTGATGATTATTGCTATCGTTATAATTTGTATTATTATATTTTGCTTCAATTACTAAACTGTGCTTATCTCCAGCTACAAGTTTACTTTTTTCCCCTGACTTTTCTCCCTACCTGGGGAAAATGAGCAGGCAGTTGCACAGTATTTAGATGAAAACTGAGTTAAGCCATTACAAACAACTAGGAGATTTTAAACTTTCTCTGCACATACACTCTTTGTTGAAATAAAAGCCTCAAATTGATGGCATCTGCACAGCAAGAAATGTGATTAGGAGTAGTAAGCCATATGCCTAATACACAGATGGGGTTCCTTCCATCCTCCCCTCCAAAAGCTCAAAGAATATAGATTGTGCGAGATGGTGCTTTGTAATTTTATATTTCTTTTCCAATAGGTTGAGCACTGCTGTGACACGGCCATCTTTGACATCAAACTATTAGGATGGTTCCTATGTGTTTCATGACCAGCAGCCTTCCTCTTCATTACCCTTCAGGTTACTGAGTTCAACTGTCCACCTACAACAGCTGGTCTCTGACAGAAGTAGAGGTTTTGGCTGCAGAGATATGTGCAGGTCTGTGCATAAATTCTGTGCTCTGGACAGAAGTTCTGTGCTTCTTGGTGGTTTTATTGTCAAGCGAACATCCCTGAGCATATTTAATTTACTAGCACAGATAGTGCTGAAAAAATGTCTAAGACCAGCTCCATTTCCTAAACGAGTAGGCTTTTCTTTTCTTTTCCTTATGCCTACAGAAAGGGCTATTTGAGGCCATTACTCTAGGGCTTTGGGCAATAGTTTGCGGGAAGAGTGTGGACTGAAGTAAGAAAGTAGCATCATATCCACACCACCGAGACACAAACTAAGATTTCAAACATGTTTTTGGTAATCTCTGATCATCATGTGTCTTTGTTCATGACAGCACACACTAAGAGTGCAGGAAGCAAAAGACTAAATTTTACCCTTCTTTGGGAGTGAAGGAAACAAAAAGCTACAGATCAAGAGATTTTTTTTTCTAGAGCTTCTGCCCTCTTTGTCTTAAAATTCCCCATCTATAACTGCTCATTTCATTGCATTGTTGGCGATTTTGTTTTGGAGTTTTTTTGTTTCATGCTTTTTATAATTAATTTTAGTTGTTTCTACTTTCTTTACTGTTTCAATTAATTGAAACAATTTTTTGTTTGAGATTAAATCACATGATAAAATATAACCAAAACATATATAATGTATCATCCTCCATTACTTCATAAAGTGCAGTTTAGGCAGATTTTTGTCTCATCTTCTTGATTCCAGTTCAAGAGAAAAGACGCCTTGAAATGTGGTGCAATGACATCCCTGCTCCTTTCCATTTCTATTAAAAACAATTCTAGCCCAGTAATTCACCATCCTCACTCTTTATCTTGATCTGCACTGAGTAAAAATCACTGGGAGGTTGTCACAGACATCTTTTTATGAAAATCCTTTTCTTAGGATTTTTTCCTGCTGAGAAGCTGAGAGCTTTCAGCAACAAATTATAAACAATGGTTATCTGCTGCTGTGGAATGCAACAGGTGCATCTGTGATTGGCCCATCTTGGATGTTTCCAATTAATGGCCAATCACAGCCCAGTTAGCTTGGACTCTGTCTGAGACACAGACCCTTGTTATTCATTACTTTCCTTTCTATTCTTAGCTTAGCTAGCCTTCTGAGATGAAGCTTTTCCTTTGAATCTTTAGTATAGTAATAATGCAATATATATATCATAAAATAATAAATCAAGCCTTCTGAACATGGAATCCACATTCTCATCTCTTCCCTCATCCAAGAACCCCTGTGACCACTGTCACAGGAGGTAAAATATCTTGTAACAGCATAGAATACAAGTGCATTATAGATATTACAATTCAAACCCCACTGTGACACAGGATCAAAGCAGATTTTTTATTTTTCTTTATCTTAAGTATTGGAATGTGCAAATATTTGTATGTTTTTCTGTATAGCTACAATTTCCAAGTGCAAAACTAAATCTCAGTGAAAATTCTTTTTGCTGTTATGCTTTAGAATCCAGTAATTTTTATTTTCCTTGCAGCCCCCTGTCCATAGCTCTGAGCAGTAGCTTCTCCAGAATACTTGCTACACCTTATATGACAGCTCTGGAATTCACATCATGACCTGCTGTGATAGAGCTCTGAGCTCATACTATTTTTTCAAAGAATACTGAATTATAATTTAAAAACTCAGTTCTAAATCTTATAAAGTATTTTAAGTAGCAAATTAACAATAGAGTTTTCTGTAAAATTGCACACCATTTAAAAGCTTAATCATGTTAAACAGTCAAAGGACTCTGGAGTAATCTACTTCAGGAATTAGGAACAGGTACTTGCATCCAAATTGGAGAGCATTCCTATTAATAAAGTGTATATAGTACCCAATATGTACTTTCCTGAATTGAGATTTTTTTTCCTGCTGCATTTTCTGTGCAATTTTATTGATAAGATGAACAAACCTGTGTATATGTTACGCATTCCGAGTCCATGAAAAGCTATTTGCCTTACCCAATCTGAGGCTCAAGAGCATAGGGAACTGGATTTGTATTTAGAGGGAACAAAACTTAGGCTAAGCAGCATTCGTGGGTTATAATGGCATTCTAGATCAGTCAGAGGTGGAAAAGATTACATCTGCTTTCTTAATTTTTGACTGGAAAGGGTCGACTCTTTCTTCTTAATGCGCAGCGTGCCCTGACATAGCTCATCTGTCTGTTACTAACCATTTTAATCAGGTAACTTCAAGAAACACGAAGGCTGATCAGATGACAGAAGTTGAAGTAGTGATGAAGCTGCCAGTGACTATGATAACTTTCATAAAATACTTGTTTCTGCAAAGACTTGTGTGATTTTTATGTTGTCAGCATTCTACCCCAGGTACAATGAGGGCAGTATGACTACATTGTAGCTGCTGTGTAGTTTGAAGGCATACAAACAGCTTGAGTCCTGGAATTACATTAGACTCAGCTGTGCAGCATGACACAATTTCATTTACTCTGTTTCTCAGAGCAACAGGTCTCAGAAGAATGAGTTGAGCATTGTAGAATTCTCCTATTCAGGTACCTATACCAGCTTGAGATCTCTACACTGTCTCCAAACTGAACTTAGGATGCATCCAAAGCAGCCATTCACTTTGTGTACAGCCTCGAGCCTCCCCAGTGCCCATGTGGGACACAGCCCGGGCACTGCTGCCTGGGAGTGTTGCTGTGACACACCGCCCCTGCAGCAGAGCAACATTCAATATAGCAAGTATGGCCATTGAAATTTGGCCAGAAGCAGGAACTTGTGAATCCAAAATTAAAAGCATCAGTCTTTATAACCTGGGATGAAAGAATCAAAATAAAGACAGTCCAAGCCAACTTTATGTGTAGAAGGACAAAAAACGCTTCTAAGAGAACAGGAAGAGTATGGCCAGCAGGTCAAGAGAAGTTGATCCTCTCCCTCTACTTGACCCTAGTGAGGCCACATCTGGAGTACAGTGTCCAGTTCTGGGCTCCTCAGTACAAAAAAGACAAGGAGTACCAGAGAGTGTCCAGTGAACAGGAGCAAAGATGATGGGACTGGAGCATCTCTGATAAATGAATGTGATTCATGCTAACAATTGTAACTATATCCGTATCTTAGAAAATATTTGTTAAAAAGTAATAGAGGAAAAGGGTATGTAATTAGTGTCACAAAACAGATGTTTTCAGATGTTCATGAGAAAATAGGATGCAGGATGTAGTTTGAGACAAATAACATCCCAAAACAGAATGGGCCTCAGGATAATTAGAGAGTCGACCTCGAAATGGACAAAATTGAAATTATTCCAGGTATCTATAAAACATTAAGGCTTATTTTTGGAATATAATGCCGGCTTCCATAGCACAAGACTTGGGGCATATGTGGGGTTGTTCAAAGGACAGTGACAATGATGAGAAGCCTTCATTGGAATTGACCACCAAAAGCCAAAGAAGACCCCTTAGAAACAAGCGGAGCATACGCTATGCAGTATAGTGGCATAGATTTCAAAAATAGGAGGAGATTTACGGGAAAATATTGGTGAATATGTATTAGCATACACTATATGAGTTGTGTTTGGATCCTTTTGCCTTTTGTATGTGAGGCAGGGTGGGAAGCCCTCCCCATACCCCAATAGATTGGTTTTGCTTATGCTTTATCTGAACCACTGCCAAATCATTTTGTACCTGCTTGATTATATTTGATTGCATTATTTTATATAAAATTGCTGCTCAATTAAAATTGCTGCTAAATTCTAGACATATAGGGACCTCATTCATAACACCTCTAATGAGGAGAGACTACAGAACCTGGGCCTGTTTAGTCTAGAGAAGACTGAGAGGAGATCTCATTGATGTGTATAAATATCTCGAAGGCAGGTGCCAATAGGATGGTGCCAGACTCTTTTCAGTGGTGCCCATCAACAGCACAAGACGTAATGACCATATATTAAAATTAAAAAATGTTCCACCTAAACATGAGGAAGAACTTTACATCGAGGGTGGCAGCTCACTGGAACAGGCTGCCCAGGGAAGCCAAGGAGTCTCCCTCTCTTGAGACATTGAACGCCCACCCTGTGGCAGAGGTTTGGACCAGGGAATCTCCTGAGGTCCCTTCCAGGTCTGACAATGCCGTGATTATGTAAAAAGGAGTAGATATAACTTACAAGTAACAGACATGGCACGTTTTAGATAAAAACACTGCAAAGTAAATTTTACTTTCTCGGTTTGTCAGAGCAGACAACGCACGCGAGAAAGGCTGAAGGCTTTAGAGTTCTGCTTCATCTTCCTGACACTTATGGCGTGGGGGTTAGCGAGACGCCAGCTCTCCTGCACACCAGCACGCGGTACCGAGGTGACACGGCCGGGTCCGCTCCCGGCCCGGGCTGTCGGAGTCACCCGGCTCTGGCGGCCCCCGCTGCCTGTCCCCGCAGCCGCTCCGCCGCCGGGGCGGGCGCCCCCTCCGGGCGGGGCCGGGCTGGGGCGGGCCGAGCGCCGTCGCCGGCCGGGGCGGCGCCGCCAGAGGAGGGTCCCGGCGGGTCCCCGGCGCTCGCTGCCCCGCCTCCGCCGCCCCGCCCGGCCCGGCCCGGCCCGGCCCGTCCCGGTCCCCCCGCGCCCGCACGGACGGTCCGGCGGGCCCGCGGCCGCCATTGGCTCACGGCGCCATCCGGGCACTCGGCGCGGCGCCGCCGCTCGGCCCCATCGTCCCAATATGGCGGAGGTGAGCGGGCAGAGCGGGCCGGGCGCGGGGCTCGTCCGGCGCCCCGCGGGGCTCCGCGCCCGCAGCGCCCCCGCGCCGCCCCGGCACCCCCTGGAGGCGCCCCCGCGGCTGCTCGGCGGGACCGACGGGGGCGGCGGGGCCGGGGCGGCGGAGCCTGCGCGACCAGGCCGCGGGACGGGCGCGGTGCCGGTGCGCGGCCCGCGGGCGGCGGACGGGCCGCGGGACGGGCCGGCGGTGTCGCCGCTGCGGCGCGGGCCATGGCGAACCGCCCGGTGGGAGGGAGGAGGAGCGAGCCCCGGGCTGGGAGCGGGGACGAGGCGGCGGCCGGTCCGGTCCCTGACACGTCCCGCCTGGCGGGCCGGAGGGAGCGGGATCGCCGGCCGGGCCTGGCGCGGCCCCAGGAGGGGCCTTGTGCCAGAGGAGGAGGAGGGACGGAGAGCGGCAGGCGGGAGCGAGGGAAGGAGGGATGGAGCGGCCAGCAGGGCGGGACGCCGGGGCTGAGGCTGGAGGGGAGCGGGGAAAAGCGGGGTGGCGGGGAAACGGGGCAGCTCCGACGGCTGCGTGGAATGAAGGGCCCTGCGTGCTGCCGGGCCGCGGGGAGCCCGCTCTTATCTCGCTCTCTCCTTTCCTTGCAGGCTTCCTTTGGGAGTTCGAGCCCAGGTTCGTCCTCGCCCACCTTCTGCATCGGCACCCGGCCTGTCGCCCGCACGGCGTTCTCTCCTTGCTGCTCCTTCCCAAATTTATCCCCTCGTAGTTTTCCTAAGGCTTCGTGTGCACGCTGTTAACCGCCTGCCAGGTTTTTAAGAGGAGATGTGTGCTACGGAATCCTTCACTTAAGTCCAGTTGCACTTAGAAATTGGCTCCTCGGAACCAAAAATGAAATCAGAGTTGTGTAGCACTTTTGAGGCAGCACCTCAGTTAAGCCAGATAGCTTGGAGAGAGACAGCTTCTCTTGTTGCTGATAACTACAGGCTTGTTTAAATTTTTTACTTCTTGGTAATAACAGAAAATGTTTAAAATCATAAGAACAAGTAATTTTTAAGGCTGTAACTAAATGCTGTTAAGGTTCTTTGGACTACATTATACAACGAAGTATCATTAACATCAGCAGGGCTTTTCTCAAGTATTTGGGGAACACACTTGCTGATATGTAAATGCATTCTGCAGTGTTTGTCATCATGTTTAACCATTATGAAATTTGTTGAGTTTGTATTTTTCAACATAGTTTTGAATGTTTTAAATGGGATGTTGAACTTTCAGAACTACAGGAGAAGTGGGACTTTTTAATGTAAAGTCTATAGAACGGAACGTCCCCTTGAGTTAAATGGAAAGTGAGTTAAAAAAGCAATTCCAATCAATAATCTTAATCACACCCTTGTAAGTGCATGTTAGATTAAGGCAGTTGAGACTTTCCTAAAACTTGAGCACGATGTGATGGCCAACAGCAGGAGGATTAAACACATAATATCATTATTGGAGCTATAGTAGCATCAGCTGGGCTGAAAGTTCTGTGAGACCGTAATATGAATAGCATGTGAATAAAAAGCATTTTTGACCTGAATGTTTCTCTACAGTGTGATATTACAAATGTTGACAGCTTTGTCTTAGACAAGCTGAACAAAGTTCAGTTACCTGCATGTACAGAATGAATACTTAGCATAAATGATGAAAAGTTGCATTCTTTAAGGTTCAGAAGTGTTGGTATATACAGCTGTCTCAAGGCTGAAAGCAGTGCAAAGAGGAATATTGTATTATTTTTTGAAGGGGGTTGAAAATTTGTAGTTATTTTTTCAAAACTTTTGAAGAAGTTCCTTGGTAGAAATAATTCTTGGTAAACCTTTTCTTTGATGCTTGAAAGCTAAGGATTGCAATAGACCACTAGTATGTAAGGGGAAGCCAGAAGTGGAAGAGAAATATACTAATCTGTCTTGTTCCTCCAACCTGCAAGCCATAAAGAAGTGAACATTAAAGAGCAAAGCAACCCTGTAATTTGGTGATTATTGACTGCAGAACATTGACTACTGATGCAGAATATTTTTGTCTTGAAAATTAGTTGACTCTAATCATAATCTTTCAAATGACAAAGTGCATTTAAAATAATAGTACTTTTTTGATTACTTCTGAGTATTGTCTTCAGTAATTAAATAGTGTCTCTTGGACCACACACTGGGTATCACACTGGGTTGTTAATTAATGTGATCCATTAGAAGCATTTTGTTATTTTTAGTGTATTTTCCATAGCATTTCTTGAAATTCTGCTGTATTTTTCTAGATCTAGTGCTACAAATTAATTTTATTAGAAGATTCATTTGTGAGGCTAAAGCAATTGGAAGCGAGTCTCACTTACTTTGCTGTTAGTAGGATGTGAATTCATAACCTAAGTTATCTGTTTGCCAGTGAAAAACTATGCTTGTTACCATATAAATCAGATCAATAAAATCAGAGTCTGTAGATGACAGTCTTGCAGCTTCTGATATCTTTTGATGTGTGTGCTTTGTAGCTTAATGATGATTTCAAGAGTGTTTTGAACAATCTTTTATTCAGTAGAATACTAATTTGGGATTGTATTTCCTAAAACTTAGTTTTTCTTGTTTAGGTACTTCTCTCTGCTATTCTGTTTGTAGCAAGACAGAAAACTTCCTTATTACTTAAAAATATGAAAAGGAAGGTCATCTAAAGAAGCTGCTGAATTTGTCAAGTAGTTGCAAATTTGTTACTCCACTGAGAGTTCTGATCCTGTTTGTAAGAGAATAAATTTTTTTTTTTTTTGGCTGGGATTTAATTTCTTATATTGGTATAGGGGAAAAAGTTTCTCACATTAAGTTTTTTTTTTGATAGTTGGCTCTTTATCATCTGAGGATCATGACTTTGACCCATCTGCTGAAATGCTTGTACATGATTATGATGATGAGCGAACTCTTGAAGAAGAGGAAATGATGGAAGAAAGCAAAAATTTCAGCTCTGAAATTGAAGATTTAGAAAAGGTAAGAGAGACACTCTTCCTTGTGAATGTACATATTGTAGTTTTCTATACATTTTTCATATGTACTTTTCTATATATATTTTTGTTTTCATACATATTGTAACTTTTCTAGTGAAAAGAATATTCAACCTGCCCTTCAATTTGTGTTGTATAGTTCAGTTTTCTGCAAAAATGCATTTGCAGCTTGTATAAAAGAAAAGTCAGGTTGGGATGTAGCAGTGCATCATCACAGAAAAGGCTGAACTTAGCTTCTTAAACGTATTGGTGCTCATATTTTCTTTGATTTAGTAGCACATTTGCTTTGGTAGAAAAATCACTGGCATAGGTTTTAGAGGCCTGTTATCTAAGATCACTTCTGCATTGAAACTGTACATTTTGCATACTATTAAAATGGCATCTAGCTGTGTTTCATTATGTCGGTCAGGTTTTACTTCTCCAATATGCAAACAAACAACCCGGAATTATGCGTATTGGGTCACATTAATTGCTATATAAATGGTATTCCTATGTCTTAGTTTCATCAATTTAGCATTCAGCAGATGTACAAAATGATCAGTGTGCTCTTTGGCTTTTTCTATTCCATTTTACACTATTAATAAGAAGTTTTTCATATTTACACCTCCTGTTCATCCCTGGCAGTGTAGCATGGATTCTGCATCCTGCTGAACACTCGGAAACTGATGCTATTGGCGTTACTGTTAGCTAACCCACGTGCACCCCTCAGCATAATTGCAGGTCTTGGTCAGTGTACTTCTGAAAAAGTGTTATTTTTTAGCATCAAATACAAGGCTGTGGTTGTGTAGTCCACATAAAAACGAATTTTCTGCATGTGGAGTTCACAGTGTTTGTACTCCTGCCTTACTAGCTTTAAAATTACATTTTTGCTGATTATGAGCTTGCTGTTACAGTAGTGAAGCAGTTTGCCTGGTCTGATGGTTAAAATGGAGTTTTTACTCCACAAAATTCTCTTACTGCTTCTGTAATAGAAGAAAGAAGAACTGAGAGACACTCATCTTAAACACGTTATTACTTTAAGTCCTTATCCTGGAAAGACTTGGACATGAGTTTCTATTTACCCGTTGTGAAAAGTCTTTGCAGGACTAACACCTTCCCTGGCTAAAGAAAAAAAGGAATTTGATCAGTGTATGAGTTCAACAATACATTTTTAGAGGTATAACTTCTAAAGGGATAAATATTTCAAAATATTTTTCATACTCTGATGTCTTGAACCAGGTAATGAAAAAAAATCTTCACTGTGTATTGTTTTATTAATTGTATTAGGATGAAAATATGATGATAGTTATTAGAATCACTTGATCAAAAGCTATTTTTAAAAGACAAGTTAAAAATCAAGCCTTTCTCTTGATTTTTGCCTTTTCTTGGCTGTCTTTCTCTTGTTACATTCTCAATGGTTAATATAAAATGCATTGTGCAGGAGATGAAGGGCTTAGAAGTTGCTGTATTGGTTTATTTCACCAGCTATGTAGGAATGAAGTCTTCAAGGTTTTCGATATTTCTCTTGAAGAAATATTGACAAATCATGTTCTAAAGTATCAGATAAGCAGGAAATTTGTAATATTTACTCTTTAATTGCACCCAGTAAAATGTCTTCCCCAAGAACTTGACAGAACTTCCCTATATGCCAAGAGACATGTTTATGAATTATTGTTATCATAGAATCACAATATTTTAAACCTTTAATCATTCCTGCTTTCAGCTTAGTTTTTCTTTCTTTGTTTTTCATTTCTGTTCTTCAAAATATGTCTTATTCTCTTAGGCCTGCACTGTTTACAAGTAATTGACAATATGTTGAAGTGTTGTTAATCTTCTTGTATTAGGAAGGAAACATGCCATTGGAAGATTTACTAGCATTCTATGGCTATGAGCCCACGATTCCAGTTATGCCAGGTTCCAGTGCAAATAGCTCTCCAAGTGAACTTGCAGATGAACTTCCAGATATGACTCTAGATAAAGTAAGTCTGAATAATTTTCACTTGAATTGTTGTTTAAAAGCAGAAATCCAGATGGCTTTAAATTACATGTAATAATCTCTTGATGTTACAAAATACACCTTTGGTAATTTCAGTATTTATTGTCACTCTGGGATCTTACCTTTCAAGGATATTGGACATCTAGTTCTCATAATGGTGCAGAGCAACTTCAGTGTCACTATATTAGTACAAAAGAAAACTGAAAATGTTAACAGTTCTTCTGAAACACATGCGAAGAACTTATAATTAGGAGATTTGTTAGTTGTTTGGGGTTTTTTTAGTTAAGAAGTGGGATTTTTGGATAAAATATGCGATGTCCAGAAATAACTCTGACTTCCACCACTCATCAAGTACCAAAAAATGGCATGAAAATAACTTGAAAATGTACTCTTGAATGCTTTGGAATTTTATTTTCAAATGCAAATCTTTCAGAAAGGTCTCAGCCATGGGGGGTGAGAGATTGTTTTATGTGTCCTGACTATATGTGTTGCATTGCTGATACAAAACCCTGAAATTTTAGCTTTTGTGGTTTGCAAGTTAACTTTAAATTCTGAGATTTTTATTCTGATTTTTGGCCACAAAGCATGTGCAGCTTGTAGTTGAGCTTAGAAAGTATGCAAGTAGTAAGTATATGTCTTTTTTTTTCCCTGTGAGTATGATGTAATGGTAAACTCCACAGAAAGAATGATATAATGATGGCTCTGCACATCTGATTCTCATTACGATTCAAGATTGTGTTGAGGCTACAAAAATGTAGTCGGCTAGTTGTCTAATGTGGCTCTTTCCCTTCCAAATCTCTGTTAGAGGAGTTCAAACATATCTGTGAGTGGAGGAAGTGTGCCTTTTCTCTCTTAATATTGTTTCTTTAACCTACAAAAATGTCAGATTTTTTTTGTGTTTTGTTACCTAGAAGTATCCTCTTGGTAAAGTCTACAAAAAATTGGGCTGGGGTTTTTTTTTTTTTTTTGGTTGGTTGGCTTTTTCCCAGAGTTTAGGAGGCAGTAGTAGGCTTCTAAAGCTTTAGTATATCTGTGATGCAAAGAATGACAGAATGCTAAGTACGTGAGACAGTTTACATTGGTGTTTCTTCCTGGAAGCAATTGGAGGAACATGTGAGATTGATCCTTTCAGAAGTTAATTCTTGTGCATTTGTTTTAATCGAAGACAGAGGGAAACCACTATGTGTGACTCTGAAATGAAAGGCTATGTTCTTAGAGTTAGTAGGAGCAAACCAGCTTTTCCTTTAAAGGAATAGGGTCTACTAGTCTGCTACATTTTCTTATGGGAAGGTAATTAATTTTAATTAATGAGGCTTACAATTGGCTGAATCTAAGTGCTCACAAATCTGTATTTTATAGTCACTCTGAGGTTTCATTTTTTTTATTTTAATGATACAGGAGGAAATCGCTAAAGACCTCTTGTCGGGTGATGATGAAGAAACACAGTCTTCTGCTGATGACTTGACACCATCAGTTACTTCACATGAGGCTACTGACTTCTTTCCTCGGCCACTAAGATGTAGGAAACCTAATTTTATAATAGTACTCAAAAAGTCATAGCATTATATATAGCTTCATACCTTAAAATACCAAAACTGAGGAGTACTACTCACTGACCAGGAGAGTGGGTAGTAAAACCAGTAGAAAACCAGTGCTTTGCAGGATATTGTACATGAATGTTGCCTTTGGTTGGCATTGCTGAGTACCTAAAAAACTTAAAATTTGGTTCTCTGCTCAAAACACAAGTAAAATTAATTTCTCTATAAATCTAATGACTTCATAGTCAGTAGTTAATACAGTATTGAGGAACACCCTTCATGATTTTCCATGTTAGTGAATTATATGAACATGTAACCCATCTTTTAAATTAGTGTTTCTGTACTAAAATTTTGGCTGCTATTTTTAAGCCAGTGACTCCTCCATGCAGCCTGTGGATGTGAACTGGGGCGCAGTGTCTTTGTGATTATTTCCCTTCACACACTCAGCACTTTTCCATAGGACTTCATGGGGTGAGCCAAAGCAGTTTTATATGGGATGGGGCCTGTAAACCCATGACCACCAGAATTTCACTATCCATGGAGCTGTGATGGGAAAGAACCAGTGGTTCAGTTATCCAGGCTGGATGAGATACTCCTCATTGCCTGTTGCATCTCATTTGCTCACTGGTGTCCTAGAGTTAAGAGCAGTGTGGAGGACTTACATCACAGTTTTAATTTGGCAAATATCTTAAGGTATTCCATGGGGGATTTCATTTTTGTAGAGGAGGGGGGAATAAAGGGATTGGGCTCCTCAGTCACCAGCAATCATAGCCCTTTGCATGCTGCTGTCTGACAAAAGCAGGACCTTTATATTGAAAGGGAGATACGAAAACCTTTAAAATTGTAATGCCGCTTTTTCAGTTAAACTCCAAAACATGCTGGCACTTGGAACTGTTAAGGAATATGACATTTTAAGTGCGGCAGCTTCATAGAGAAATATGTTTAGCCCCTCATCTGTACTGAGAATTAAGAAACAGTTATCTTTGTTCTCTGCTGTCATGGTTTTGTTTCAGACTGTTACTTTATTAGAACATTAGACTGGACATTTTAAGATCAAGTATCCACCATTTCAGGGAAGGAGATGTCAGTTCTCTGTGCTGTTGGCAGTTCCATCATTTTACTGGTTGCTGTCCATTTCCCAAATTCTAAGATAGCATTGTTTTAAGATACACATTATCTGATACATAACACAGACTGTTTCCTTGAGTTTACATTAGTTGAGCAAAATAATTGTCTGATTGTCCAAGCATATTTTTCCATTCATTCAGGTTAGCCTCTTGCTGGCTACTTATAATACCAAAAAAGTGATAGACTGGTGATTTTAGTAATTACTATGGAAGAAGACCATCAGTCCGTGCAGTCTTGGATATTGTCTCTGATGTTCATGATGTTTTAGTTGTGATGAAGCTAAAATTTCAGCCCAGTTTATGAGTATGTTTTTTCTAAAGTTGGAGAATACAAAATAGGTGTAATTGTGTCACAACTGTAGATTCCCGTCTGCTGAGGATTATACAACTATAAAAATAGAACTGCTTCAGAACCCAGTGCCACAGCATTCCAGATTCTAAAATATGAGTTATTCTATGGAGTAATATATTTGAATTGTTTGGAGGGCTCTGCTGTATTTCTTCCTAAGAGAAGGAAAAAACAGGGTCAAAGAGGAGTAAGGAGTCTTTTGCTCTCTTTTACCTACTCCATTTTGTATGTCTCTCCTGTATCTTCATTCTGTGCTAAGGCAGCCTGGTTTCAAGGAATGCCCATTAAAACTTCTGTTGAAAGGTTTTAGTAGGTAATAGAGGCATGCCTTCAGCTTCACTCTCTTTGTGATTAACCTGAGGCTGTGTCATAGCCCTGGAAGTTTTCTGCTTTTTCTCTATGTATAAGCTTTTATTGAGAAAATCAACCAAAAAAAAAATCTTGTTTCCTTTTGTACAGTAGATTGTGTCATTTGCAATGATGATGAATGTTTCAGTTCTGCAGTATACAAATACCAAATAGTTCCAAATACAAATACACAAATACAAATAGTTCTGACTTCCTTCTAGTTTGGTTTTGGTAGAAATCTGGCTCAACAGACACTCAATAAGTGTCTCCCTGAATAAAAGCAGGTGCTCCTTTTAAAAGTAAATGATATCTTGTAGTTTTATGCTTGAACATAAAATTCTTCATAGCTAAAAGCAAACTTCTTTGTTTCTGAAGCAAACACCACCTGTGATGGAGATAAGGAATCTGATGGTGAAGATGTAGAGGCAGACAATGGTAATTCATCTGAAGATTTGAGAAAGGTAATAATTACATTTTTTAAAGTTAGAACTTAGCTGTTAAAAAAAAGCCAGTAAGATTTTAGTATGTATCTAAAATTGTACCTTCATTTAGGAATTGTGTGTCACATGCCAGGTTAATGACGTTATTTATACTTGTATGTGCAAAATATTGTTGATCACTTTTTCTCTTCATTTTTATTACATTTTCAGGAAATAATGGTTGGTTCACAGTACCAGGCTGAAATTCCAGCTTACCTTGGCAGATGTAGTGATGATGAAAAGGGTATGTTCTTCTAATTGTTTTACTTCTTATTTTATGCTCATACATAGTTCTTGATTGGAAAATGTTATTTAAATTTGTAAGGTCAGTTCAATTACCTAGCTAAAGTCTCAGAGACCATTAAAGAAGGTACTAGAAAATGGAAGTAGCACAACTGTATACTTACACCTCAGAAATGTGACTCTCCAACGTAGAGGGGACTTTCTTGTGTCAAAATTAGAGGCTTAATTCTGAAGTGTCTGGTAATATCAGGTGTCAACTAACTGTAGGAGTTAGGAGTTACTTTTGTTGGAGAATCATAGCTGGTCTATGAGCATGTAACTTAATTTACACTGAAGTGGTTCAAAACAGTCTCCTTCCTTGCTTGTTTTTATTTTTTGGCAGGTAAAATCATGTGAGTTACAAAACTGATACAGAAAACCAAGCGATAAGCTATTTTAAATTTCCTTGTATAGGTCCTGTTATACTGTGTCTTAAAAATTAGGTGTTCTAAATATGATTTTACTTCAGTGCAAATTTAGGTTAAAAACTGCAGCTGTGCTAGAGTGGAAAAAAAGATCCTTATTTAATAGAGTTTTGTTTCTTTAGAAACATAGTACATATAGCTGTGAAATTAAAAAGGCAAATAATGCAAAAACATTTGGTCATGGGTGGAATAGCTGGGAAATTAAGAAACAGGTAGAGTGATGTAATAATAAATGAAGGGCATTCTGTGGTTTTTTTCTGTAAATTTTTGATATTCTGTAAGGTTCTTTAACATTTAAGGGGGATATTATTTGAGTGAATTGTATTGAATCTTTTTAACAGTGCTACTTGCTCTTTTGAGGAATAATCCTTTGCAATAGAAAAGAAGGTTTGGTAGGGATGGAGCTGGAAGTGTTAGGAAGTGATTATCTTTGTGTTGATTAAGATCTAGGAAAGCCTCCAATTTTTTAAGATCCAAGCATGGTGCTAGTGGGTTGCAAAAAATGGAAAAGTAAGGACTGGATTTATGTGGGTAGTTCTTTTATTATTTCCACATCTTGACTTATCCTTAGCCAAGAACTAAGGAAGTTCTTATAACCAGAAGATGACCAAGGAGGTGTCAGTCTGATGGTTTTACCTGTAATGAGTTGGTAGTGGAGAGAACCAGTGAAAGTGTTGTCTGATAGCATGGCCAAGAGCAAAGGGGTAGCTGCCAGATCAGAGAGCTCAAGGAGCATCTTTTGGGGTCGTTTAGTAATGGACTCCAGCAAAAAGCACTGCATTGTCTTGGCTGATAAGGACAACTGGAGAGGAGTATCACCAGCACTCTGGAAGGCTGGGCTTGGTAGTAGGGCTGGATGGTTAAATGAAAGCCTTTCCTCTATGCCTGGAAGAACTAGTGATGGCAAATACAGCTTACATCTGTGCTATGTAATCCAGCTACCAGAATTGAGCTAGAAAGCAGTTCTCCACTCCTATAAACTTTACATTTGGAACATGTCTGACTGAAAGCTTTCTCTGTTGTTAAGCTATAAAAGAACTTTGTGTCACTTTATTCTTCACCTTAGCCTAATGTTGTTTCCTGCAGTTTTAGGAGAGCTTTGAGCATCTCCATTTTTTCTGCCGTAACAGCCATTAGTATTCTATATTTGAATTAAATAACTCAAATTCTATATTGCCAAGAGAGTACATAAAACATGATGTGCAATGATAATCACATCTATTGATCAGAGTAGAGGATTTATAGTTTAATCTAGTGTTGGAACATATGCACAGACTAACAAAGCTTCATGTCAGCTGTTGTGTGTTGTATCATCCTTGAAATAAGCTATCTGAGAATTGCAGATGTCATTTCAATGTACTGTGGAGGACTCTACATCCTAATCACTTAAAGCGTACAACATACCAAGTTCTTAACAGCATTCAGTTGCTACTGAATGAAAAAACAAATCACCACATTGCCATATAAATTGCCATTTTGTTATGTAATTTCTGGCAAATTTTAGTTGAAAATTACGAATTAGCTAAAGTGATCTGCAGTTTGAAAGTGACATGGTCATGCTTGATTTGATTGCTTCTGCATTCCTGTTCTTTGTGAAATAGCTTTTAATGTTACAGCCTTAAAAATGGTACACATGGCATGAATGGATTTCTGTTTTATCAGCTTATGAAAATGAAGACCATTTACTTTGGAAACCTGATGTGATCTCAGAAAGTAAAGTTAAAGAATACCTTTTTGAAACCTCCTTAAGAACAGGAAATGAAAAAATGATTGGCAGAATTCCTGAAGGACTGCATACACGGGACAATGAACAAGTAGGTTTTATATCTGTTCCATTTGTGACACAGAGCTCTGTAATTAACCTGTGGTCTCCTTCTCTGCTTTGTACTATAAAGGCACTGCTACTCAGTGTTGGATATTATGAAGTCAGGATCTTACTTAAAATGTTTAAGCACATGTTTAAAAGTCTTGAGTATTTGAATGTTAGCAGCCTTGTGATCTGTGATGTTTCTGATTGTCACACTGTTGACAAATTCAGCCTTTTTAATAATTTCATATAGTGTTTTACATTTTTTTAGTTAAATCTTGCCTCAGCTTTTGGGTGGTTTGGTTTTGGCTCTTATTTTTAAATCTTCATTATATGTAAAGATAAATAATTTTTTTTACACTAGATATGTTCACTGGAAGACTAGTTTTGGAGTCTAGATTGGATATTGGAAAACAGACTTTTTCTAAAGACCTTTTTATTTTATAGGCACTGTATGAACTTCTTAAAAGCAGCCATAATGTTAAAGAAGCAATTGAGAGATACTGCTCAAATGGAAAGGCATCTCAGGGTAAGGGAATACCTGTTTTTTCAGAAAAGTGTGGTTTAAAAAAAAAAAAAAGTTGTGTGGAAAATCCTTGAGTAGGAATCACATTATCAAGCACATCCCTGTCATGATGATTTTAGCCCAAATTAGGTGTAATCTGACAGTTGGCCAATTGAAAGTTCTGCTACAGTAGTTTGCAGTTTGTATAAAGGCTGAGGATCTGCGTTTGATCTTCCCTTCTTTCTTCCACAGCTGTTGTAACAATGAAACAGATTGAGAAGGGTGGGGAGGGATGTGATTCTGCTGCTATAAAGCTGTTCTCGCCCACTATTAATTTAATATCTCTTTGAGATAGTGATTGATTACAGTCTGATAACATTTGTACCAAGATCAGAATGTAGGTTGGTACATAAGTAAGCCCCCACACTGTGCTAGCATTTGTGCTATGCCAGCCCTGAACAGGCTCTATTGTATAGTTCCACAGGGCATGGAGAGCTTTCCTTGAGTCTGCATTGGAAAATGGGCTTCCATCTTGTTTGTCCTTATTATTTATTAATCCCTTAAATGAAAACCAGAGTCTGTCAAAGATGGGGTTTTGTCCTTTATTTTTGCATGTGTATTGTGTGAAGTGGAATGGGTTATGAGCTCTGCCGTAAGTTGATATTCTGGCAGATAGGCCTGTACTCAGATCCAGAGGGAAGCTGCATGTGTGCAGTGTAGGTGCTGTGAGACACAGGTGTCTGCGTGCTTGAAAGCTGGCTGGCAACTGAAGTACCACACAGCTGCTCACTCACTTCTGCCCCACCACTTCCTTTCCTGGTGGAAGTAAGAACTAGAGGAGAAAAGTAAAACTTTGGTATTGAGCTAAGAATAGTTTAATAATGGAAACAAAAAAAGAATACAGTAATAATAACAGTGATACTGATGATAATAATAACTGTAATGAAAGGGAAAGACAGAGGACTAAAGCCCCAGGGAGGCAGTGATGCTCAGTGACACGGGTGCTCAGCACCTGCTGACTGATCTCAGCCCATTCCCAGCAGCTCCCCCAGCTCCATCCTGGCCATGCTGCTCTGTGTAGGACACATCCCTGTGGCCAGGTCGGGTCAGCTCTCCTGGCCTTGCTCCCCCAGCCTCTGGGGCACCTGAGCAGTGCAGAGCACAGAACACTGAAATGTCCTTAATTGCACAGTTTGGCACCTGCTGAAACATCAGTGTGTTATCAATATTGTTTTCATATGGGATCCAAAACACAGCACTTTACCAGCTACTAGAAAAAAAAGTATCTCAGCCAAAATCAAGACACTAAGGTCAAGGTGAAGGGGGCAATAAGGACTATAAGAGGAATGCTTTAAGAAGTCATGTACAAGAAGAGATTGTGTAAACCTTGAAGTGTCATCTGTAGGGCTGTATCCTAAGTCCAGTACCTCTCTGGAATTTAGGTTCCCGTTTCAGGATTGAAAAATACCTCTGTTCTTTTGTGGCTTTGATGCCTTGTGAAGGCTGACCTAGAATAGAGGCTAGATGGAGTTAAAGAACAAAGTAGGGATTTATTAAAAGGCTTAATGGATGCGCATTGGGTAGTGCATCCACAAGAGTCCAGCCAGGGCTACACACAAGATGAGCCCAAAATGGTCACAAAATGTGCAGCCAGAGATGAGGTCTCACTTTTTTAAGTTCTGATTCATTTACATATTGGGAGTTAATTGTCCAGTTACAGCTTTAGGTTATGAAGTCCCATCATTCTTGTTTTTCTCTCTCATTCTGCCATTGTTTCTGCTCTTGGGCCTGAAATTTGGGTTGGTTGTCCTTGGTCCCAAGCTAGGAAAGGAATTGTTTTGTCTGCTTGCTCTGTGAAGAGAGCTCACCATCCCTTCATATGAAGCTCAAAACTGCACACTAAAGAACTGCACAGAATCTGAAACATACAAAAGCTAAAACCTGAGGCATCAGCTTAGAGGCCAAAATTCCATCCTAAGGACTAGTAGTCCTTACCCATACCCCATCCCCAGTTCAAATGGAATTGTCATACTCTCATTAAAATGGTATGGGATAGATGGAGGAGTAAGGCCTAGTAGATGAGGAAGAGGCTGTGGATGTTGTCTACCTAGACTTCAGTAAAGCCTTTGACACCATTTTCCTCAGCATTCTCCTGCAGAAGCTGTCAGCCTGTGGCTTGGACAAGGGCACTCTTTGCTGGGATAAAACTGTCTGGATGGCTAAGCCCAGAGAACGGTGGTAAATAGAATTACACCCTGCTGGTGTGTTCCCCAGGGCTCAGTACTGGGGGCATTTCTGTTTAATATCTTTATCAATGATCTGGAGCAAGTGCACTCTCAGTCCGTTAGCAAGCAAAACCAGTTTGGGTGGGAGTGTTGATCTGCTGGAGGGCAGGAAGTCCCTGCAGGGGGATCTGGGCAGGCTGGATCATGGCTGAGGCCAGTGGTGTGAGGTTCAACAAGGCCCAGTGCCAGGTCCTGCCCTTGGGTCACAACAGCCCCAGGCAGCTCCACAGGCTGGGGCAGAGTGGCTGGAAAGGAGCTGGGGGTGCTGGTGACAGCAGCTGGACATGAGCCAGGCTGTGCCCAGGGGGCCAAGAAGGCCAATGGCATCCTGGCCTGGATCAGCAATGCTGTGGCCAGCAGGGCCAGGGCAGGGATTGTCCCCCTGTGCTGGGCCCTGCTGAGGCCACAGCTCCAGTGCTGTGTCCAGGGCTGGGCCCTCACTGCAGGAAAGGCCCTGAGGGGCTGGAGAGAGCCCAGAGAAGGGCAATGGAGCTGGGGCAGGCTCTGGGGCACAAGTGCTGTGAGGAGCAGCTGAGGGAGCTGGGGGTGTTTGTCCTGGAGAAAAGGAGGCTCAGGGGGGACCTGATCACTCTCTACAGCTGCCTGAAGGGAGGCTGTGGCCAGGTGGGGTTGGCTTATTCTCTCAAATCAGTGACAAGATGAGAGGAAGTGGCCTCAAGCTGCATCAGGGGAAGTTTATATTGGATATTGCAAAGAACTTCATGGACAGGGTTGTTAAACATTGGAATGGACTTTCCAAGAAGGTGATGGAATCACCATCCCTAGGGATGTTCAAGAAACAACTAGATATAAGACATTTAGTGTTGTGGTCTAGTTGATATGGTGGTGTTTCATCAAAGGATGGGCTTCATGATCTTGGAGGTCTTTTCCAACCTTAACGATTCTATGATTCTGTAATGCTGTCAATGTCTGTCTCTTCAAGTAGCCTTTATACTATGATCTACTCTACCTACTGAAACTCACTACTGTTCTCAAAAATATACCACTCCAAGGCGAGTTTCTTGGCAGTGAGACTTTCCATGGGGGTGTTTTCTCCTCTTCAAAGGCTGAGAACTCTGTAGTAAGGAATGCAAAATTAATGGGGCTCAGAAAGAAAAAAACAGCTGTGCAGTAGAGCGATTATTGCTTTTTATCTGGGAGCAAAAAGGTCTTCTTCAGTGTCTGCTTCCAGAGATACTTTGAAATGTGTGAATGCATTTTGCCCCACTGGCTTTACATTTTAGGCATTACATTCTGAGTGGAAACTTTCTGAATCACCATTATGAATATAAGAGATCTTAAAAACCCCTCCTTGCTTATATATATACCCAAAGCTACAATCAAGATAGGAAATTAACAAGAATCTTGAATGATTTTTTTTGTTGTTTGTCAAACCAAAATCCAGTTTTAGAAAATGTAGGCTTAATTGTTAAAATAAAAAAAAGAGGAGAAAAGAAATTTGCAGTTTCTCCTTAAGAGATCTGACAGGGTTAGAAGTGACCCCCTGTGTCTCTTTAGGACCAGGTGGTTATATGGGGTTTTTTTCTGGATTCCCTGATATCCCTTACTTTTCAAAAGCCTGGATCATGTTGACTGTAGTCCCTGTCAGTTGGTGCTGTATGGCTTCCTGACCTAGGCTTGGTGCTGAGGCACTCCTCCAAGTGTGGAAAAACTACCTCACCAGGGGGTTTATGATACCAGGCAAGGTGTTGTGTGTTCTGGGCAGTGTGTCTCATGCTGGATCCATCTGGCTGTCAGCGTCTGGTTGGAATTGCCCTCTTGATGACAGTTCATCCCACCCTGTGTCTCAGCTGTGATTTACAGTGCCGTGCACCATGGCTGGCATCCAGGCTGGTCCTTGGATCCTGGGTAAGACATGGCCTAGACTGCTGAGTGCCTGGGAGGGTGTGGGCCTGGCACTGCTCTGTGGTTTGCACTGCAGGGCTGAGCTCTCTCAGGCCTTCTTGTCTGTGATGCTCACTCAGAACAGGGCCATCTCTCAAAACAGGATTTTCCTTTGCTCTTTTTTCCAACAACCACTGTTCCTTGTGTCCTGTGTAACAAGAAATATTGAGAAAAATTATCATACTTACCACCTCAGTGATGTTTATCAATCATTATTTTTTGATGACAAATGTATTAAGAACAATAAACCTTTGAAATATCCTTTGCCTTCAAGTATGAAAGATTTCTGAAATCAAACTCTTCTAGATCATTCTTTGTAAAGAAGAATGTTAAATTTCAGGTAGGATAGTTTCTCAGTAGGAGAAATAAAATGATCTAAATAACTGAATTACTTTCTTTTTAGAATGCATTTGAATATTCATCCATTAGGAACAAAATTTTTATTCTTTGTAAAAGATTAATGACTGAAATCAAGTTTCTCATGCTACTTTTATAATTATCTAGAAGAGATGACAGCATGGTCAGAAGAAGAATGCAGAAGCTTTGAAAATGCACTTCTTATGTATGGAAAAGACTTCCATCTCATACAGAAAAACAAGGTTAGTATTTTACAGTTAAATGGAAGAGTTGGTAAATTGTATGATACTATGTGAAGGCAATCTGTTTGTTAGAAGCCATACAAAAGAAGGAAATAAGAACAATATTAAAATAAATTTGGCATTTTTGAACTAATTTTTCCTTTCTTTTGCACTAATGTTTCCAAATGTCATTGGAAATACTAGGCATTGTGAGATGAGTTAATATATTGTCTCTGAAACCAACTTAAGTTGACATTACTTCTGTGCATGCATGTGCATTACAATTCAGATTAAATTCGTGCCTTTCCTAGAAGTGAACAGTATTTCTTTACCATGGCTATAGGAGGGGAGAATGCATCTTTGCCTAATTTATTCCATCACCAGGAAGGTGCAAGTTTACAGAATCAGGCTGAGTTCTGTGTTTTCATAAGGTATAGTCATCCATAACACTCTCTTTTCTGAGCAAAAAATTAGTTCTAAGCTTGGTCTGGATTGCTTCTGATTGACTTCTCTGTGCCCGAAGAATAGGCCGTTTTGTTATTTTTATCAAAAAGCAATAGTTTACAATATCAATATTTCCAAATGTCTTGTATACCTCTTTTATGTTTTTGATACTATATTAAAGGGATTCTTTCTTTAGGAGCCTTTATTGTATTTCAGGTGAACTTTGTAGGGTTGTGGTTGCTGTTCAGCAACTATTTTCTGGTCTTACCCAGTAACTGGTTTGACCTATTCTAAATAATTTGGATAGCTGAGATTTTAAATGGACTTTAACAATAAGCATTAACGCATCAGAGATAACAAATATATTTTCCAACATGGAACAAAACACTTGTGTTGATGTGTCACTATGGTCCATAATTTGTCTAAGAAGTCTGCTGGGTTTTTTCCCCAGGCAAAAGGCAGAAAAGTTTAGGGAAAGTTCTGGGATCCAGAACAGATAAGGTGATGTCATTTGTACATAGAAAGTATCAGCTAGACAAGATTCAGTGTGTGGAGGAGCTTAACAAGATGTGTTTCCTTATCACTGCAGCGCAAAGCTTTGTTAACTGGGACTGCATGCATTAGCATGTGGACATCTGCTAATTTCCTCCCCTTCCTGGTATGTCTGTGCCTAAACTAGCAAGGTTTACTACTCCACCCAAGGCATTTTGGATTCACCACTGATCTTTCTGCATGTTTGGAAGTGCTCAAATATATTTTACTGCCTGACTGTATCGGATAGCATTGTATATTGGATAGAGTTGTAGAACTGGAACTGTGGATGATGTGATGATGATGTGAAATGTTTCAGTCCTTACTACCTTCTCAACAAGACTACAGTTTTATTTTGTTTAAGCATTTACTGCTCTGGTTGGACAACTCTGTTGCCAAAGCCTCCACAGTTCTGGACTTTCCCCAAAGAAACACATATCCAGAGTCTTTGGTACTTCACTCCTCTTAGGTCATTCATTTGCTCAGCTTTTTCCCTCACAAGAAAGGGTATATCTTACAGTTTAAAAAATGCTATGTCTAAGTACTTCAGATGTAGATAGAGCTTCAACCTAGATTAAGAAAAAAACATCCAATAATGCATTGAATAGAACAAATGTAGTACTTGAAACTATAGGTCTGTTTGGAGTCTGCTAAGATTTGTTCCAAAACAATAGAAACTAACAATATTGCAGGAGTGGGAATTGGGAAGATGACAAAACCTAAGTCTTTGCATTAATCTTGTCAATTCTTCTTGCTGCCCTTTAGGTAAGAACCAGAACAGTTGCTGAGTGTGTGGCTTTCTACTACATGTGGAAGAAGTCGGAACGTTATGATTACTTTGCTCAGCAAACACGATTTGGAAAGAAGAAATATAACCATCATCCAGGAGTTACGTAAGTTAAATGTTATTGGAATGTGTTTCTGTTGCAGACCTATATAATGTAGAAGACTTCCCCCCACCCCACTTCTGTCATTGCAGTGTAAAGCTTCAGTGGCTATGGCAACTGAAATTAAATCTATCGTCATTTATAGGTCTTGTTTTCTAGTTACATAATAAATTATGGATGCAATATTCTTTTAGGGACTACATGGATCGTTTGGTAGATGAAGCAGAATCCCTTGGAGGAGCAGTACATTCTTCAGCCTTAACATCTAACAGTCGAACAGAAACCATTCCTGACCAACAGCTAAGCATTCTGAACTCTATCACTGCCAATGAGTTGACAGGTAAATCAAGGGGAAAAAAAATAATTGTTGGAACTAGGCAAGCAACTATTTCATTTGCATTTGTGTTCATCTGTTTTCCAGCACTGACAAACACTGTAGCTACAGTCTGCCACACTTCAGATGTGAACTGCCTGGATGATGCTTTTTCTCCCATGGACAGCTTACCCCGAGCACCAGTTAATCATGTGCCTGTTGGAACAGAAGAATTGCTTAACTTGCCCAGCAATGGTGAAAGTGATTGTTTTAATTTATTTGAGACTGGCTTTTATCATTCAGAGCTAAACCAAATGAACATGTGCAGTGAGGAGGCAGAAAGACCTGCGAAGAGATTGAAAATGGGGATTGCTGTCCCAGAATCTTTCATGAATGATGTCTCTGTAAATAACCTTGGTGTGGACTTTGAGAACCACACACACCACATTACCAGTGCCAAAATGGCTGTTTCAGTGGCTGACTTCAGCAGTCTATCTGCAAATGAGACAAATGGTTTTATCAATACCCACACTCTCCACCAACATGCTGCCCTTCATTCAGAATGACTGTGGAAAACTAAACAAACAGTGGGTACTTTATGCAGTAGTAGTAAACTTGATGGGAGCTATCAGGTTTGCTTAGTCTTTCACTGGAAGTTTGAACTTTATGACATCAGTGATGTCTTTGTATGTATAGAACTATATCTTGATTTATCAAGAGTAATTTCTTTTTTCAGTCCATAAATGTGGAAATGTCATAGGATGTGTGGCAGAGTTTGGGACTAAGAGAACTCTGTGATGCAGCTTTAAGCTCTGCTTCAGTTTTTTTTTCCTAAAGCCTGTAGACGGAAGCCACCGTTTCAAAACCAGCACAGAAGTTCTGAACGGATTGGAGTGGCTTTTTTAGTAAGTTACTTTTGCCGTAATGGATGCAGTGGAATAACAATGTTTACAGGTACCGATCCTGATCCCTGCTCAATGTAGCATTTTTTTTCCCCCCCTTATAAAGGCAGGGATGGGTTTGTTTATTTTAAACTGCACAAACATACAAGGATGTTTTTTAAATGGAACCTTCTCTCATGTGATACTAAACTAGAGCACTTCAGTTTACAAAGCAGCAAATTCATGTTGGTGGAAGCTAGCACAAGGGACTTAAGATGAGTAAAGTGAAGATCTACACTTGAATGCTGTTGCAAAATTAAAGGTCATGGCTACCTTACAAAGAAGTAATCATGCTGCCATAGACGTGTGTGTACTTTAAACTTATTGGCTCAAACAGATGAGTTTTAGGCTATATTGTATTTGGAAGGGGTTTGTCCACAACTTTGAAGAGTAATGCAATCGTGTACCTTAACTTTCCTAAGGCAGCTGATGTATAAAGCTACAGTCTGCACAGCTTAGGATTTACCACTAAACATGTTTGGAAGACATCTTAAGTTGTTTGGAGCACTGCAGTTCAAGTGTTACAGTTTTGAGGGACTATCTAGTTTATATAGTAATAGTAGAACCTTGAAGTACATGCTTGAAAGTTTTTATTTAGCGTGGATTGCATTTATTTGTTTTGGCAAGTCATTGGCTTCAAAACAGCACTTCACTTCTGTGGTAAATAGGAAAGGATGAGTATAAATGCATCCCATAAAAGCAACTATTTAACTTCATTACATTTTTTTATTTTGAACCTTGAGTGCAATTTAGCCGCCCAGGATGTTTGTCTTGCAAATGTTTGTTCCAATTGCTGCAGGAACCAAGCATAGTATTGGCTTGTAAGATGTTGTAGCATACAATTTGCAGGGTGTTCTAATGAAAGCCTGAACATCCCTTCAGGACCATTACTCCTGTCCCTCCATACTTTTTCTTTGCACTGTTTGTATTACAAGTTTAATTGCCACTAATTTGTTTTCATTATTCAAGCAATTAAGTTTGCATTGTTGATATTTTCAATAGTTGCTTCAAGGTTGTGGTGAGTAATTAGAAGGTAGTGACTTTAATATTTGAAAGGGAAGAGGGTATTTATTACGCATACTGTGAACTGCATTGATATCCCAAGTTTCAGATGCAGCATGTGGAGTTTTCTTTACAGCATTATAATGAAGATTGCTTTGAAGTGTTTATGCAATAGCACATTTATCATATTAAAAACAAATTAGTTTAGCACAGTGGACAAAAGTAGATATGATTTTGTAATCAATTCTTAACTTAAACATCTGAAATACGTAACTTTAGTAAGTACACAGTAAATAACGGGTAGCCTTGGCCCTGTGTTGTACTCTTGACATTTTTAGCCAAGTTCTCAGCTTCTTACTGCTGTGTTTTGTGCTGAACTTTGTACCTTGTTTCCTTCGTTTATGAATCAGCCCATTTTAAGTAATTTTGTAGAATTCTGGCCATAATCTTCCATTGTTACACATTCAAGTTTATCTATGGGTTTACAGTGAGTGGCTGGTATACAAGGATGACTGAATGCTTATACCAGTTGCACTTAAATGAACATGCCCATTTTCATTAGTTGATGCAGTAATATACTCAGTTTATCTATGCATTGCTGGGCTCTTAAAGTAGGCAGAGACTTGTCTAAGGTTTGGGTTGTCAGCAAGTTGAATGGACACTTTAGTTATTTAATAAAGACTTTGACCAAAATTCAGAAAATGATATGAGAGAAAAATGATTTCCGGGTAGTCTAATATAAATGCTGATCTTATTTAGCCTGTTGGCTAGCTAGCTGGTATCGTTTACTTTTAATTCCTTGTTAAAATGAGGCAATAATTTGCAAGATTTCATAAATATGTAAATTCTTCATATCTTTTTAGATACTCTTCCAATATTTTCTGACTACTTCTGTGTATAGTAACATTTTTGTGCATGCTTGATGTGACATCCATGAATTTGTACCACTATGACTTTATCCATGTAAAATAGCTATTTATTGAAGTTTACTTTTAAAAGCTGGACTTACTTTTTTTCTCTCAGTTTAAACATTTAAATGGAGAACTTGTTACTGTTTATTAAAAGAATTGTGTTTTGAAAGTCAGCATGGAGATAACTGAATTGCAACCATGTGAAGAAATTACAATGCCTTGGCTATTACACAGTGAAGCACAATTCTTGTAACAAACTGTGATGAATTCTTTGTCCTTTGCCACCTGTGTTCTTCATACAAACAAACCAAAAAATCCATAATGGGCAATTGCAGTGTTGGTAAATGTATCCTTTTTATATGTACAGGGAATCTAAAGAGGGTAGCAGATTCATGTAGAAGTGTAACTGGTGCTGTGATTATAGCAATACCACAGTTGGTCACACATCATCTTCCCATGCTAGGTTCTTAAGTGTTTAGTCTTCCTCTTGTAATGGTCAAACTGCTGAATTTACTTGAAGGATGTACAATACTGTTTGAAGAATACGAAATTGTGTATGATGAGGTCAGTGAATTGTGCAATTGAAACTGAGAGGCAGAAATATAGGAAAACTTCAGTTCAAGTAGAACACAGTGATACTACTTAATTTAACCAAAGTTTCTAATGAGTATTTCAGCTTTGAATGTAAACTAATGGATAAACTGACCAACAGGGACGCTATTTGCCCAGCATTACAAGCACATCGTCTACAGACAGGGAAATGAAATACAGTAATTTGTAAGATAATGACAAGGTTACTATTTTTATTATTCCTATTTTGCATTGAAAGAAGGAGGAAGATGCTATCAATTGTACAATAAAGTAGGAATGGTTATAGTCTTCCTGATAAAACAGATTCCAGTTATTCTCAGTTCAAAGTAACTACCCTGTGCATAACAACAAATCAAGTGACAATCGGAACATGTTTTAGTATCAGATGTTCAAGAGGAAGTCGCTGTTGTTGCATTGGTTTTAATATTTGTACATAAACACTGATTTTTTTGAGCATTATTTTGTATTTGTTGTACTTTAATACCTGGTGTACAGCTCCAGAAATAAATGTCTGGAAACCTTTCTTTATTTGTAAAGCTCTTCATGCATCTACACTAGTGTTTGCTACTTCATTTCCAGAGATATTTAGCAGTAACTCTGAATGCACTTTTAAGAACTCTGCACATGCTGCTATCTTTGTAGAGGTACACCGAGGAGTGAAAAATGCAGCACATGGTGGTTCAGGTAGCTAATGAGTAATGGTTTCCCTCAGACATTTAAAACATTATGGCTAAAGTATAGCAAATCTCAGATGGGACTTAATTGTAGCTTCAAGGTAACACATTGTAGCAGTGTCACCCAGAGCTCTGACTATATCTAAGCTGTATGGAACACATACCTCTTTTCTGGGGAAAGAAAATTCACCCAAATTCATAAATCCATGTCAAGCTAGATTACACCTGTGTGTACAAAAATTTTACTTGGCTTAGGCCTTAATGTTGAACTTAAACAGTTTGAAGTGCTTTTTGCCTTGATTTTCCAGTCCCTCAAGACAACAAGCAATGATCTTAGACCCTGAAAAACTGTAAAATCTTATGTACCAATTCTGTCAAATGCCAGATGGAGTTAGTGGACCTAGACCTCTCCTAGACCCAGCATGCTTGTTTTTACAGTGGCTGACACAGTAAATCTTCAAGTAAAGAAATTATTATTTTTTCACTTAGACAGGAGTACAAGCTGCTATAATTCTAAACAGCGGAAATTGTAATTTGCCAAGTAATGAGCTTTGCTTCCCCTGATGGGAGACATACAAGGTTGTCTTTCTGATGATGGCCAGTACAATCTGCAAAACAAAATACCTATCCAAAACATTTCAGTTACAAGCTGCACCTCCCTTTTTTAGTTGTTTAGCATAACGATCAATGTTACAATAAATTATTAGGACTGACCCCATCTAGTTCTTGTTTTGATGCAACTAATTGTTAGCCTTGCAATATTGGAGTCTTAAAAATGGTTGTATTTTTGCATGTGTGTATATTTAATCTAAACTCCCCTCAACTCAGTTACATAACTTACACTTCCATTTAGGTAGGAAACCTGAGTTTCTGTCAGCAAAAGGTAAGATTAAGTCCTTAGAGTGCTTAGGCAACAAACAGCCAAGTCATAGGATCATAGAATATGCTAAGTTGGAACGGACCCATTAGGATCATCCAAGTGCAGCTTGCTGTCCAACCTCTTATTCCCCTGCACACAATACCCACTGCACACCATGTGTCTGAGAGCATTGTCTGAACACTTCTGGAACTCTGGCAGGCTTGGTGCTGTGACCCTGGGAGCCTGTTCCAGCCCCCAAACACCTTCTGGGAGAAGAACCCTTTCCTGATAGCCTACCTAAACCTCCCTGGGCAGAACTCCAGGCCATTTCCTTGGGTCCTGCCACTGGTCATGAGAATGAAGAGATCAGTGCCTGCCCCTTTGCTTCTTCTCCTGGGGATGCTGAAGACGACAGTGCAGTCTCCCCTCAGTCTCCTCCAGGCAGCACAGACCAAGTGATCTCAGTTATTCCTCATCAGGCTTGCCCTCCAGAACCTTCAACATCCTCATGGCCCTCCTCTGGATGTTCTCCAGTAGTTTAATGTCTGATACTGTGGCACCCAGGAGTGCCCCCAGCACTGGAGGTGAGGCTGCCCCAGGGCAGAGCAGAGCAGGACAATCCCCTCCCTTGCCTGGCTGCTGATGCTGTCCCTGATGCCCCCAGGACACGCTTGGCCCTCCTGGCTGCCAGGGCACTGCTGGCTCATGTTCAGCTTGCCATGGACCAGAGCCCCAGGGCCCTTTCCATGGCACTGCTGCCCAGCCTCTCGTTCCCCAGCCTGTCTGTACATCCAGGGCTGCCCCATGCCAGGTGCAGAACTTGGCACTTCCCTTTGTTAAACTTCATATGGTTTGTGATTGCCCATCTAATTTTTTATGGTCTCTCTGCCCTCAAGGGAGTCAGCAGCTCCTCTACGTTTAGGATAATCAGCAAACTTACTATTCCTCTTCATCCTTAGTCCAGGTCAGGTCAGGAAGACGTCAAAGAGCACAGGCCTGATGATAGAGCCCTGTGGAACCCCCCCAGTGACAGGTCCCCAGTCTGATACCACCCCATGCACTGGAACCCTTTGTGCCCAGCCCATGAGCCAGCTCTCATCCATCCCATGGTGTGTTTGGCCAGCTGTGAGCTGGACATTTTGTCCAGGATACAGTGAGAGAGAGCAACGGAAGCTTCAGTGAAATCCAAAAAGATCACACCAGTTGGCTTTCCTACATGTGCTACCTCGTCATAAATGGAAATTGGGTTCAACAAGCAGGACTTTCCCTCTCATGAAGCTGTGCTGGCTGTGACCAGTGTCTGAATTGTCCTCCAGCTGTTTTTCAATACTTCCCAGAATAATCTATGATTTTACTGGGCACTGAAATGAGATTGACAGGCCTGTGTTTTCCAGGGTCCTCCTTCTTTCCCATCTTGAAAATCAGGACATTTGCCAGCTTCCTGACAGATGGAACCTCTCAGATTCCCAAGATTGCTCAAAAATCATTGAGACAAGTTTTGTAACAACATCACTCAGCTCTTTTAGGATTCTCTGATGCATGAATCCTATCCATCCTGATAGGATGAGTCCTGTCAGAGCCCATAAATTTGTAGGGATCCAGCTGGAGCAGCAGGTCCCACACAAGCTCAGGGTCAGCTGGGAGCTTATCATTCTCACAGTCATGGTCCTCCAGCTCAGGGCACTGAGACTCCCTTGGTTCATCATCCTATCAATATTATTCTTTGTTACTGTAAGAATCAAGGAAAACACTACCTGTACTCTTGATCCCTCAGACTCCCAGTTGTCCAGGGACCTGAAGGCTCTTTTGATGCCCCTCAGACTTCTCTTTGGTTTTTTTGTCAGTTTGAACAACCAATAGCAGATAGTAATCAAATACCCCTCCTAGACTGAAGAGCTTTCCAGTAACATCCTTTATCTGAGCCCCTGGGAGCCAGCAGACTTCCCAGTGCATTGGGTCCGATTGCATATTGGCCCTCTGTCCTTAGAAGGGAGTCTCCTATTAAAACCACCCCTTTTTCTCTTAAAAGACATGTTGTGATGGGGAGTACGCGTGGTACAGGTTGTTTTACAAGGCCTCACTATTCCAGAAGGATCTTCACCTATCTCATCTGTTGTCTGGACTTCTAGTTCCAGGGCCTCTGTTGTAACAGGTGCTAGTCCTAATTGTTTTCCTCCTGGTACATGCAGTGATCTGCTTTCAGCCTTCGTCTTCAGCAGACCCTTGGCTAATTGCCTTGCAGAATTCTGAGTTCATCAGCTTCTCCACTACCATGTAGGTTTGAGACTCCTGAGAGTTTTGAGACTGTAGCTTCTCTGTAAACAACTGGTCAATCACTTATTCACTCAAATACTACTTTACTTGTTTACTTCTTCCTCTGCTCCTTCACCCAGTTACACATCTCTTCAACCACAGCACGCCTTCTGCAGAAGAACTGTTTGTTGGCCCAGCCCAAGAGGCATCAGACATTTCTGGAGATACATTTGTCATCAGCAGGTCTGTGTCTGGCTGAAGGCCTCTGACATGGCTGGGTGAGTGACTCCAGCAGCTTGCAGGGGAATGAGCTCTGTGGTGCAGCAACACCACAACACCACAGCTTATGCTAATATTAGCTTACACTAATAGGACTGAAGCTGAAAGGATCTTTTCGTGGCTCTTCCCCACCAGATAATGAGTCTGTTTATCTGTCTCTATTGGCTCCTTCCAGATGGTCAAAGGATCCCTTCCTGGTCATGCTGCTGTGTTCCTGTTCACTGCATTCTGGGTTGCTGAAGCTCCTTGGAGCTGATTAAATCTGCTGCACTGTTCCTGGCAAAGTGGCTGATTGGCTGCCGAGGGCTTCCAGGTCTAGACAGGGCTTGGGGCTGCTGCTCAAGTGCTGCTGAACTCGGGGATCCTATGAACAGCATGACCTAACCCTCACCTCCAAATCTACCCAACCAGTCACTGCTGCTGCTTCACCCAATGACTTGTTTTGTCCGCAAGCTGCAAGGCAACAAACACAACAAGCATAAACCCTGGCTATCAGTTTGATAAAGAATTCTGCTAGTTCTTGTATTTCTCTTCCGTCTCTGTAAGTCAGTCTTGTCCCTCTGACAGGGGAGGAGGCCAGGATGCCCCAGCAGAAATGTGCTTTCCTGCTCCCTTCACCGTGCTGAGCCATGGGCACACTCCTGCCCTGCAGCATGATTTCTAATCCCTACCTGCTCCTTTGCTGCAGCTGGCATGCACCTGCCTGCTCTGCCAACAGGCCCGACACGTACAGTTCTCAAGGTGGTGGAACATCACCACCCCCACTTGCTGCAGTTCCTGACATGGTTCCCTGTGTTGCCAGGCGAGCTCCAGAACCAGCAGGGGAAGGAGCAACCGGCAGGGGAGAAAAGCAGCCTGGCAGGCAGTGAGCAAGTACAGAAACACCTTTATGTGCAAAATAGAATTGTCTGAAAGCACAGCTTTGTAAGACCCAGGGAGTCAAATCAGTCAACTCTGACACCACCGATGGGCTTCCTACTCTCTGGCTCACTCTGGCCCTTCTATAAGCTGTTTTCTATGAGCTGCTTCTGGTCACTGCTATAGAAGAGAACAAAACAGCAGAGAAAGCATGGGGTGGTGGTGGTGTTACTGTGCTTAGCAAGTCAGATCAGCTCATAGGAGGGTCTGAGGAATAGTGGTCAGGAAAGAACAGCAGGTGTAATAGCAAGAGAAAAGGGACAAATAAGCAGCAATATACACACGCCTTTCCTGCTCTCCTCCTTCCAGAGTGCCATGGGAGCTCCCTGGGGAACCACACCCCCTGGATGCAAGTGCCTTTGACATCCAGCTTCCTCTACAGATCAAGAGGTCCCAATTACCTCTGAGAGAGCTGAGGAGAGTCAGCTCAGGACAGAAGGGATCCTCAGAGTCATGGAGGATGAATTCCCTCTTCGGCAGTGGTGATCACTGCTCTGATACCTTACCAAGCAGTGATGACACAAAGAATGTCACCAGAAGTCACCCTGAGCATCTTCATGAAACTTGCACAACCCATGCTGAGCCTGATGCCACTGTCTCAGAGCTCTGCAGGTTAACTTTAGCTGGTTAACTGCTGAAATAGCCAGACTCCTCTGGCAGTGAAGGACTTCCAAATGAATGTGACAGGCAAGGTTCGGGCTTGGAAGCAGACCATGTAATGCAAACGCCACAAAGCTTTACATTCTGAAAAGGAGACGATGCCTCAGCAGCTAAGCAGGGCACTCTGGCTGCCCCAGCCACTACCCAGTTTGTAACAGCACAGCATTCCCCAGCTCCTCCTCTCTCATGAGCTTATGCCAACCACAAATTCATTGGGAGGCTTGCTTGGACTTCTGCAGTTAAATACTGGTTTCATCCTGCTGAAAGCAGTTTGCAGACAGCAGCAAAACTCAACGTGGGAATCGCTGGCCTTGTTTATACCAGCAACTGATTAATGAAGTTCTCTTGCAGAATAGAAGCAATGGAAGTTGCTACATGCCAGGAAGCTTGCCATGAATCACTGGAATCAGGACTGGGAGAGGCTTAAAGGCACACAGGACTGGCACAGCTGAAGCCAGTGGCTCAAGATGGGCTCAAGATGAGAGCGCACTGTGCAGGTACAGCTGAGGGAGGGCCCATCAGCATGGTTCCAAAATGGGCTTCATACAAGATCAGGACAACAACTGTCTGTACTGCTGCGCTTTTTAAAAGCAAGCTGATACCAAAGGGGTCAGCTGCAAGAAAACCAAAAATAGACCTAGTAACTACTGTGAACTATGAGGATTAGCATTATATATTATACAATTCAAGAGGATAGTGATTCTTACAAGCTGCATACTTTTAAAGCACAGGAAATTAAATGGAAAAATACTACAACAGTCCCAGTTACAGACAACTGTGCAATCTGGTAGATTAAATTACATGTCCAGAACTTAGGTTTTAATTTTATGAACACCAAGTACAACTACAGAAATATCAACAACAGCAGACATCTGAGAACCTAATGATGTAAATAGCTGAAACTTCACCTGTGCATCAAACGTGGACTATTTTCAGAGAAACTCAGTTTTGCTGAATTTCTACAGTTTTTGCTCTCTGGATGATAAAATGACAGTTCTCCCTTACACAAAAATGATGATGAAACTTGAAGTACAGGCACCATACATATTTTATTGACACAGATTTCTTCTGTTTTGAATCTATTAATTCAGCTGACAACAGTGTAGTAATTTGAAAAAAGTTCTTCTCCTTGCTTGATGTCTCTGAGAGTGACAAGAACTACACATCTCAGGTGGCTGTAAGAGAAGAAGCAAAACATGTGAAAATGAACAGTTATATCTTCCTTTAAATTGTTTTCAATTCCTCATTTCAAGAAGCTAAACAAGTGGCCTCATCCAGATTAGTTTTCAGTAATATGCATAATGCAGGGCAGGGAACATGGGAAAATGACACTGGAATACAGACAGCAATATAAGCAAAACAAATATAATTTAAAAACCAGCAGCCTATGTGGGTATGCAAAAAGTGTTTCCACTCAATTGCTCCACACAATCATTCAGAGATGAAAAGAATTAGTCAGGTCTGCTAGAGACGCACTCACACAAACAGGAACAGAAGCTACAGCAAAGTTCATGCAGCAGAAGCCATTCCTGTGGACACACCCGTCCACAGGTGCCAGCTGGCTAAAGCGTCTCTCCTAGGGCCCACCACCACCCAGGAAGACGGCTCCCAGCTGCACCAGAGACCTGCTGCCGTCTGCAGAGATGGGTCAATGAGCACACAATCACTAGGGTGGAAAAGACCTTCAAGACCATTGAGTCCAACCCATGCCCTAACACCTCAACTGAACCATGGCACACCCAATCTTTTTTTTAAACACATCCAGGGATGGTGACTCCACCACCACCCTGGGCAGACTATTCCAGTACTTTATCACTCTTTCCATAAAAAACCTTTTCCTAATATCCAACCTGTATTTCCCTTGTCATGGCTTAAGACTCTGTTCTCTGGTTCTGTCAGTTGTTGCCTGGTGAAAAAGACCAACCCCCACCTGACTACAGCCACTTTTCAGGAGCTTGTAGAGGGTGATGAGGTCACCTCTAGGTCTCCTTTTCTCCAGGATAAACACCCCCAGCTCCCTCAGTCAGCTAAAATCAGGAGCTGGCAGGCAGTTTTGCACAGAGAAATGTAGAGGGATAGAAACCCACCCCTCTAAACTTCCTTTTAATGAATGATCATGCCCTAAAACTGAAGTATGTGTTCTGGGAAGGAGAGCACATGCTTTGTGTACTGATGAACCAGGAAGTGGAAAACAGCATGAACTGAAGTCTCCACTATTCGAAATTTAGTGTGAGGCCATTTTGAAACATATGAAACAACAAGGTAAATAAGTACTGAGAACTGTTTCATAAGACATAAAAAGATCTAGAAACCAGATAATCTATGTTGTCAGTATGGTATACATGAGTATTGAAACGAGCACCTAGAAGCAGATGGGATTTTTGTCTGGTGGCAGCACACTGGGAGAAATGATGACCAGAAGACTGTATTTTCTTGGACAAATTCCAAGCAAGAGCAAAATTCCCCCTTCCTGCAGCAGTCCTATAGTTTATGTGCTTTCATACTTCAAGTACAGTATCCAGGCTTCCTGAGAATTTAGTCCTACTGCTTATTTTATTAGCACTTATTTAATTATCTGCAGATTCCAAGTGCATCTTTGACCTTCACTCAACAAACTCTACGTTTTATCAGAAAAGCAATTTTTCCAATATGCACAACTTTCTCCAATGAAATTTCAGAATACTTAAATAACTCCAGAATTACACTAAAAGTTCAGATCATATGCTCTAAAATTCTTTTACATCCTTGAATTAGGAGATTTATCTCAGAAATATTTCCAAGTGTTCTAATTTCTGAAAAAAGTTGGACTTTCAAGTCATGAACAGGATGCTGTAATTTTCCTAATTGTACTGTAACTATATGTTCTTATATTGCACAGTATTTTACTTGTCTCTATAAATTTTAGGTTTCTTCTTGCAAATTCATCTGCTTATTTGTCACATAAGCAGAAGACATAGAGAACAGAGAGTTGGAAGCCTAAATCTGAATTATCTCAGAAGGGCTTTGGTCAAGGCTGAAATAGATTTGAGATAGGTACTGAAAAGCTTCAGTACTGTAATACAAAGTACAATTACTGCTTTATGGGATTCAGAACAATTGCACTATAGTGCAACACTGCTTATAAAACTGTGTCTTCAAAGATATGCTGATTTCATGTGTGAAAATGTGAAAAAAATAATAAGGAATCTTGTAACTAAAAATAGTCTATTCAGAGAGGTAACTCCCCTGTATAGTTGCACACTCTTGTGTAACTCATCTTCATACGGTTTGCTACTTTTCAACCATGTCTGTCTCTTCTTTACACATGCAGTATGCTTTGTATCATACAAATCTATGAGCTCTTTCATTTGCTGCCAACCTCTCTACGTCATGGCTGTAGACGATGTTTGGAAGATACTGTTTCAGTTCTACTGGAAAATGTCCTGGCACGTCAAACTCTTGATAACACACGTTTGCTGCTTTTTCTAGGAATTAAAAAAAAAGTTATTAGATAGGGCTTAGAGACATGTAAAAACATCAAATGTGCTGCTGCTACAGAAGAACCAGATGCTTCACCAAGCCTGAAAACCATTCCTCTGTTGGGAGGTACTGCGCTCCTCTGAAGGCCTATTTTGAAATACACAAGCGGTATGCAATCAACTATAGGAGCTTTGCCCAGTTATCAACATGTCAACGAAGAGGCACGTCTTGTTTAGTGCCAGGGGTAGCTTACAGTGCTGCTAATAGTTCCAAATACAGTGTTTGCTCTTACAATAAAAAAAAAATTGGAAAATATTTTTGCCTTGTGGCAAAACATGTCAGAAACATAGGCAGGGAGAAAAATCACATACACATGACCTGGAAGAAACAGTTTCATGTGACATCCCTGTATCTCTGTGCCAATCACCAGCAAGCTTTGCTCCTCCAGCAGCCTTTCTGAATGCTGCTTGGAGGCGAGGAATCTTTAGTGTAATGCAGGTAATGAAAACCACTTAGAAGCTGAGTATGGTATCAATTCAACTCTTTGTACAGTACAACTGTTCCTGTGAGTTACTTAAGACCAACAGTGACACAGAATAAGTAGTTCCCTTCTTCGGGTCCAACATGTGCGATTACAACAATTTCCTAGATTTTGTGCATAAATGTAAGGAAGTCTAAAAAAGGTCTTACAGTTCAAAGTGAGCAGTGATAGTATCTTACTGTACATGTCACCGTGGGTAGTTTTCTCACAAAGCCTTCTAGGACAATACTGGGAAACTTGATCTGCAACTCTAAATTGTCCTAGTCCGGTGGTATTTTGCCAGATATCCTTTCCCACCATCTCACTTTTGGGGTGTGTGCCTTTCATTCTACATACCAGGAGAGAAACTGGGGCATCAGTGAGAAATGAAAAAGTGTATTTGAAGTGTTGCTGCATGGAAGGATTCTAACAGTCAGCTGTGACCAAAAACCTCAGAAAAGTTTTACTCCGTAAGTGCTTGCTTTAGACAGTACTACTGCCCCCACAAGATCAATTTCCTGTTCTCTCTGTCACTTCAAAATAATTTATATCCATAAAGCCAAACACATTCTTGGAAAATTTACCTGACAACTTACCATGTGAGCAGTTGTTGACGTACTGTCCCACTGCCAGTGGGTTTTGCAGGGTGGCTGTGAGCCAGCTCTCATCACTCATTTGAAAAGGGCCAAGTTGATCTCTTCTGCTGCAAGACCTGAAATGCCCAACAGCATTAGCGTGGATCAAGGCTCCTTCACCTCACACGTTACCTTACTTCCTCTGTAGGAATGGCCACTGCATAAACGTACAGCTGCCCAACCCACCTGGGGTGGAGGGCATGCGCATTGACCAACAGATCCCAAACAGTTCACAGAATGTTTCCGTGGTGCTCTTAGTCACACGGTTCAGTTTTAGGTAGTCCCACAAGGAGCAGGGACTTGGATTTAATGAAGTAAGCAGGTTTGAGTAACAGCTCAGAAACATTTCAATACTTTTACACTACATCCTGCTGTAGTACAACTATTTTCTGTACAGGAAGATCTCTACATCAAAATGCATCTCACTGGTGTTACAGATGAAGACACAAGTACATAATGGATCACACCCAACATCTCTCACCCTTGTGCTGTCTGCATTATGAGCAAGGCACAGGTGGCTGACAATCATGTACAACTCAGGGTAAGAAACAGAGAAGATGAGGAGTATCCCTGTTTTAAATCAGAAGAGTGACAATCCTCTATTTCTTCTGCTGTCTGCATTATGAGCAAGGCACAGGTGGCTGACAATCATGTACAACTCAGGGTAAGAAACAGAGAAGATGAGGAGTATCCCTGTTTTAAATCAGAAGAGTGACAATCCTCTATTTCTTCTGCTTACCTGTACACTGATCTTGACAGTCCCTTATCGTTCCCATCAATAAGAACACCATCGATGCACCTAAAAATAAAGGGATTGCCAAGGGACTGGAAAAAGATGGGCTCATGCTTTCTGTATACTGTACCTGTTGCAAGACAGATATTATTTCAGAAGAAAATAAGTTAACTGTCAGAATGGGCTTTCAGTCCCCTCCACACAGAAACTCAAAGGAGAGACAGTGGGTAGGAGAGAAATCCCTCTCACTTAGTGACACTAACATCTGTAAACCTACAAACTTTCAGACATAACTTTTTGGGATGTAAAAAATCCCCTCTCAAGTAAATGAGCTGATACATTATAAAGACAGAGCCTCACAGAAAATCATACTAGGCCTGAAATTAGTATCTTTGGGAGAGGCTAAGATTAAGCCCTACAGCCAACTAGTGTGCTTCAGAGATGAAAACATAAGTTGATACTTGTTCAGGAAAACACAGCTCAAGATACTAAACTGTTTTATGACTACTGCACCAGGACTCTGAAAAATACACACAGATTCAGTAAAGAATCTGAAACACCTCCCTCCATTACCACAGGGATTTTGTTTGGTCCAGGAGATGAAAAATGACAAACCAGCAACAAAATATTTCAGCAGACTGTTGCCCAAATCTGAGGGGAGGATTTAACCTGCCATGACTTCCAAGCAGAGAAAAGCAACCAGCAAGCTGACTGGCTTGCCAATTTTCATGAAATTGTTGTCCTGCAACCCTCACATCCACTGCATCTTCAGCACCTCTCTGCAGAAATCCTGCACTGCAATCTCACAAGGAGCCAGGCAAAGCCACAGGCAGCCTGCAGTGCCTGTACGCAGGTCCCATGCCCAGCATGGCAGGTCAATACCCTGAGAAGGCATTTCAACAGCCCATCCTCTTGTTTTGCTGCAAGAGCTGTCACACGGGACTCTGAATGAGCCTACGCTCACATCTAGTATGTGCCTGAAATCTCAAGTGAGCTGCACAAGTGGCAGGCTCTCTCGCTGTCGCTCAACTACCAGTCAGTCCACGAGTAACCAATGGCAGTGGCCAGGCACTCCAAAATATGCACTCCACTGCCCCGGGAATGCTGGGGCTGCTCCCAATCCTGCATTGCTGGCACAGGCCAGAGACTACGGGAGATGATTTTGCTCTACGATGAAACATTAACAAACCCAAAGCAACTCAGCAGAGCTGCTAGCTTCGCCATACTGACAGAAGTACAAACCTTTTTAAGAAATGTATGCAAATACAGTTCCGAGAAATGAGGAAGAGAAAAGTACTGATTTTTCCAAGCACACTTCATAGAATAAAGTTCTGCTAAATGAAGGTTTTATTTCCATCCTCCACTCTGTACTTCTATACTTTGAAGAAGCTCATGCAATTGTCTACTGACCTGTGTGGAGATCTCAAACACCATTTTTCAAATCCTGAACCAAAACAGAAACCCCAAGGACTTCAACTGTTCTGTTCATCTACTTTAAATTTCTCCTGTGCACTTATATTTAAAGAATCTGAAAGAAGTTTTGCAGCTGCAGGAAAATCAGGCTTTAACTACTAAATTTTTTTTATAAACAATTGTTTTTTTATATTTCCAAAATAACTCTAAGTAGTTTATAAATATTCTCATGCAGCCTAACTGGCGATTTTGTTAAGGAATGATTGAAAGAAAACCCACAGAACAAAAATTAGTGTAGATCTTTGGCATTCCATGATCAGATGGTTAGAAGTCCCATCTAACTTAACCAAAAATAGGAACACTCCATTACCAGGATACATAGACACAACCGTCCCCCTGGGAACAAAACCTCTCGTAACGAAGACTCCAGTTCCAGCAGACGCCAGCGAACTCCGGTCTCTGCTAACAGTGAACCCAAGCGTGTTGAACAAAACGTCCTCAGGACTAAACACATGCTGACCCTGATGGTTACAAGAGTTTACTTCTGATTGCTTCTGCTCCACAGAAAGTAATTCTAGATATTGACACTTGACTTCTGGAAGTAAGGCCAGAATATCTGCTTGTCTACTTAAGTCATTAACGAACAGAGCTTTAAATGTTTTCAGTAGTGTTTCAAAGACGTCTTCATCAGCAATAATTTTGTCTTGAGAGCTTTCAGGAACATATCGAAGGGTCCTGTAAAGAAAATAAAATATTTTAAAATTAGAAACATATATTACTTTTTTTTTTCTAAGGAGAGAAGAGCCATTTTGCAGCACCCAGTAACTTCAATACACTGTTTTTTTAGAAAACCCCAAGCTTTGTTCATGCTTGTTCAAGCTAAAGCCACTGTTCTTAAAACACTGAAAAAGACTGTTTAATAAAAACTAGTACTTGTTCTACTATAAATCCTCATCTCTGAGTATTTACCACAAGTAAGTTAAACCTTACTGAGCTCTCAGTGGAAAAAGCACCGAAAATAAAACATAATTATAATAATGTTTATTTTAAAAACAAATAACTCATTACACTTTAAATTAAGCAAGAAAAATGTTGCATGGGCAAGGAAGGTTTTAATTTAGTTGCTTATTTTAATTTTGCTACTTATAACCATGTCATAATAACTTAAATTCAAACACTACTTTTATGATGGCATACACATCTTACCAAGAAGGAATTATTTATCTTATCATATCTATCTATCTATCTATCTATCTACCTACCTACCTACCTACCTACCTACCTACCTACCACTTTAAACACCATTTTAAAGTGCCTAAGAATTTAATGACAGCCGAGGGGCGACCAATGCTGAAGCACTTCTGAGTGAGCTCCTGCGGCGCCCCAGACCATCCCGACGAGGGGCAGCGGGGTCTGGGCTGGCGCCCGGGGTCTTTCCCCGCGCCTCACCTGCGCTGGCGGCGGAGGTTGAGGGCGAGCCAGGGCACGAAGCGGTACTTGTAGGAGCGCCAGCGCCGCCGCAGCTCCCGCAGCATGGCGGCCTCTCCCTCACGGCCTCGGCACCGCCCCGCTGCCGCGCCGCGCCCGCGCAAACTGGAACAGCCAATCCGCGCCCCGGACACACGCCGGCGCGTTTGTGTCGTGAGCTGCCATTGGCTGCGAGCGGCCGGCGGGGCGGTGAGCGGCGGGCGGGCCGTGAGGGGCAGCCCCGGGACCGGGGATGGGGGCCCGGCTGTCGCTCCGCGGGTAACGAGGCGCGGTACCCAGGGTGGGGAGACCTGCAGGCACCGGGAATGAAAACGCATAGCTCCTGGGTGCACACTTACAGACGGAAATACACACGGTTCTCTCGGAACAATGTTACGTTGCACCTTCTGTGTTGTACTGAACAATCCGAAAAGACAAAATCAGATGAAAAGGTGGTTTAAAAATAATCTAGAAGCGGCCGTTGAAGACCACTCCTCACACTGTCAGAGCACCTCTCCAAAATCATCCAGTGCCCGCTTCCAGCGATTCTAAGGGCTTTTAGTGCCTCAGCTAGTCACAGAACGAATTAGGCTGGAAAAGAGCTCTCAGATCGAGTCCAACCTATCTCCTAATACCACAGTGAGGATCATTGTTCAATTTTCCCTTGAACACCTCCAGGGACCGTGACTCCACCACCTCCCCGGGCAGCTCTTTCCAATGTCTTATCATCCTCCCTGTCAAGAAATTCCTCCTAATATCCAACCTGAACCTCCCTCAAAGCAGCTTAAGGCCACATCCTCACATCCTGTTTCCCCGGGAGAAGAGGTCGACCCGCACCTGGCTCGAAACTCCTCTCAGGCAGGTCACCTCTGAACTTCTTTTTCTCCAGGCTGAGCCCATCCCCACCCCCACCTGAGCTCCCTCAGCTGCTCCTCCTAAGACTTGTCCTCCAGAGTTGCGATCCATGTCATAAAATGAGCGGCTCAGTTATAGACCTGAGCCTCGTTACACTTCTGTCCACACTTTTAGCTAGTATGTGGCTGTGGTCGCAGGGAGACATGAGTTGTACTTTGTAGCATCATAAGCTACTGTAGATTTAAAGGTGCTTCCCACTGACCGATGTACAGCAAGTAGCAGCATCGAAGTACACAGATTGAAGTGATATACTACAAATCACAAGCGTTTACAAACAGGGGCATACCCTTTTGGTGCCACATTCTGCCATCACTTATCTCTAAGGTAATTTAAAAAAATGTAGGAAGGAAAACAATCATTCAGCAACTGGTCTTCAAAAATTAGCAGTGGCCCCCAAACCATTCTCTACAAACCACCACTGATGTAAAGATAAGAGTACTGTCATAATTTTTGGCCACTGTTGTCCTTTGGCTGCTTGGATACCTAGTTTCATAAAAATTTTATCTTTGGATGCTGCTCTTTATCTTCAGTTTTAGTTTAACACTGCCAATGAACTGGGACAAAAAGAACATGTATGCATGTATTTTACTTTATTCAGAAAGCAGTTTTAAAAATATGGAGCGTTTGAGAATTGGTTTTGGAGTAAACAGAGAAATCAGACCTCAAAACACTCTAAGGGGTTACACTCCTTCCTCTGGACCTGAAATTTTGACAAGGGTTCTGGAAATTTGAGACAGGCCCATCAAAGCAAGTAACTATCAGAATTAACTTACCATCTCAGAGCTTTACAAATGTTTAAAGTTGTGCCTTGATTTATTCCATAATCACTTCAATTCCACTGTTGGCCTGCCTCATCTTTTCCAAGAACAGGAGCTGAGGGAAGGGCTAGTGCGAACTGAAGAAATTGAAGGAAAATGCAGGAAAAGGCACAGTGGCCGCTGCAAAGTGCTTCCCTGCCATCTCCTGGCCTTCCTCGGTAATTACAGAAGAAAGGTCTTCGAGACTTGGAACCCGGGTTTCAGCAGCCGTGTGCTATAACCACAAAACAAGATACACGGTCACCACATCACATGTGTGTTGTGGCTCTTAAAAGTAAGGCAGTCACAGCGGGATTCGGATTACTAAGGAAGACTAAGCAATGAGTGAAAAGTTAGTAAGGGAAATAGCTTTAGGAGGCGGGCTGTTAGGTCACAACAGCCATTCACACAAGTTGCCCACTGCCATGTGATGAAAGGACATACGTGACATTCCAACATGTTCTGGAGGCAGTCCTTAGCCTCAAGGGAGAACTTGCAAAGATGAAACACCACCAGACCTTCAACCTATGACCAACGTGCAGAAACGTGATTTTATTCCCACCGGAGAAGTCACACCAGGCAAAGAGCTTTCCCTTGGCCTGTGGAAGAACGTGCCCTGTGCACATACTTGGCTCCCTACGTAGGTGTCTTTGAAATTCACTGCCGTCTGCTGGGCACCAGTCACCTCTGCCATCCCTCGCTCCTGAAAAGGAGGCTGCAACAGCACAAGTAGGACACAGTACTGCAGGATTCAGAACTTCTATAGTAAATCAGATAAAGATACATTATAGTAAGTTTGTCTCCTACTAAATCCTTGCCATGTATTTTCCTTTCTGACATTTCAGGTAGTACATTTTTCTGATTTGAGAAATCAGGTATTAGAATTTATTTGAAGATTTCTGCTGCCAGTTTTTTCAATTGATGCACTTGTATCTATCTGCAGAAAGCATCCTACCTAATAAAAATAATAAAAAGTGCAGTCCTTCCAAATACAAAATTTATAGTCATAAGAAAGCCTATAGTTGAAATCTATTTCCATAAAAAAATTATTAATTTTTAAATTTCCAAAATATCTGGAGAAAGACAAGAACTGAAACAAGCCCTAGCTTTGCAATATATGGATTGCCTGGATGATAAAAGGCTTATGTTTGCAATTAAAATCTCAAGCAACAGAATGATTTCACCAGAAACACAGAACAGACTTGACTTCCAACACACGCTTCAATGGCTGCAGAACTGACCTAACCAGCTCACTTGAACAGGTAATTGTTATCTTTGCAGTAATGCAAAATTTAGACAATTTCTGGCTTAAAGGCATAATCAAGTGAGATTTGTAGATACCAGTGCTGTCATAAGAGAATTTCCTTTCTTCATCAGGAATTTTAAAAAATAAGTCTTTGTTGCTGCCCTTTATTAGAAAATAAGTCTTGATATATCAAGTGTATGAAATTGTGTATAAACAGTGACATGTACCAGAAATATTTTATTTCCATCAGTAAAAGGAATGTGTTTGTCTTACAGTAAGCAAAGGACAAAGTTTGTTCAAAAACTTTTATTTACTATAAAGACAAAAAACACCAAAATACGTACAAATTATACTATATAAAATTGGTTCAATGGGGTAAAAACTTTTAATTAAAATATCTTGATATATTTAAAATAACAAAGGATACAATGAAGCCAAATTTCTTAACCCAGAGATTTCTGTAAAATTTGCTTGCACAGTAAGGTGCTAATAGAAGTTAGCCCTTAAGCCCTGGAAGTCTTAGGAATCAGTCACATAGCAAATATAATTTCATTGTGAAAGTGAACTTTGGTAGAAGAAACTCTATAGGACACCTGAGGTAGTAGAAACTGGAATAAACAGCAGTAGACGTTATTTACAACTTAAGTACCAAATAACATTAAGAACACAAAAATAATTACACAATACAATTTTCAGTCCAGCTTTGATCCAAAGAAAATAAGAATATTACATCACATCTCCATTTTAAAAACACCACAATTACCAGCAAGCCGAGGGAAATGCAAACTCAAACAAATGCATTTGGACACCTAAGAGGCAGTTTGAGTTTGAAATGTGGTAGGCATGGTGATCTACATAGTAATACTGATTAGCTGAGGTTCATCAGTTTATACAGTTTACATTTCTGCCAGAAACAGTATTAATCTGAAAACTGATCTTCCAGTACATGAATTGGCAAGAGTGCATCCTTTAAAGCTTGCACATAGGAAAGACTTGGAAACAATCTTATTAGAATGAGAAATTCTAAAGTGGTCAAAAAAAAAGTCAAGTACAAAACAGAGCTACCAAACTTCACATTTCGGTATTATCTTTTTAACTCTTCAAAGTCTGCCAATCTTCAAAAACAAAGGAATGTAAAATTTCCAAAAGAAACACATTCACAACTAATGACATGGTTTGTTTTTTTTTTTATTAGTATGAGCACTATCATTCATGTAAACGTATCTTTAAGATGTCTTGCTTCCAATTTGTATTATACACTTTTAAGGTATTATAGCTTATTTAGCTTGTCCTGAGTCTTTGAAAATAACCAATTCTATTTGAGTCCAACAATCCAACTGGCTTCTGAAGAGTTATAACATGAACAGTAATTTTTTTCAAAATGGATTAAACACAATCATTATTAGATTAAAAAAGATCCCCATTTTTAAAAAAGCAAAAGAAAAAGCTGCCATTTTCCTTCAGAATTACATGCATCAGAATCTAAAAACCTGCCTTTAAAATAATTTTTAAAAACTGTTTAAAAAAAAACCCCACATCTCCTAAAAACCAACAAGTTTTGCACTACAGGTGAAGCTTTACTTCACATTTTACTTTATCTGGATCTTCAAGTCCAAGTTTGTTTCTTGTTAAAATAAATACCTTTCTTATGGTAATATTTTTAACATTTTCAAATTAAATTACCACTAATGGCTACAGTAAATAGATGATGTACGGCAGAAGGAAAACAGCAGGTAAAACTTGTTATCAGTAGAGAATGTAACCTCAGTTTCTTTACACAAAGAATGAGATTCGCTCATTTGGCACCTGCTCACACTGAAGTACATGCCAAGGTCTCCCATAAAAACTTTAATGGAAGCTGGGTTTGGGGGGGCCCTTGACATGAAACTTCTCTACACGATTTGCCAGAAGAAACAGCTATATGAAAAAAAAGGCTCAACAACTTCTAGCATGGTTCAGACTAAGTTACTTTATACAGAACAATCTTGTTTATTAAATAACCTATACTATCAGAGCCGTCAACATCCTTGTTGAAAGTGGCATTTTATCCCAGATTTCCAGCAAATCTGGTTTTAAAACTCTTGTGTCAGGAAAATATTCCTTGACACAGCTTGCATCTTTTTTTCTAAAGACTATTTTAAAATATCCCCTTTTCATGAAAGTTAAAAATACAAAGAAAAACTTTGATTTCAAAAGAAATTACATGGCCAGCAGTAAATGCACAGTGAACCATGAGTGCCTGCTCTTACTTTATAGGAAGGCAAATGCTTTTTTTAAAGTTTCCATCAATATTTGGATTTGTAACTCAGAGAGCATCAGGTAATTAAAAGGGACAGAATGTCCTTTAAACCAGTATTGAAAACTTACTAATTGCAGAGCATCTACATGTGAAATTGAACAGTGACTGCAATATTAAAATAGATCTTGAGCCTCTCAGCTTCTAATAGTGCTGAAAAAGTGCTCTAAATAAAATAAAAATCACTTACCTGCTAAATAATCATGCAGATTTAAGGAAAAATATTTTTATGTTAACATAGAGCCAGATGTTTGAAAAGGCACAGTTTACAAATCTCTGCATGAATTGTCAAATGTTGCATACTGAGCTTAGGTAAAGATCTTGATTTGTCAATCACATACTTAGGTAGGGTCCTCCACTGGCCTTATGCTCTTGATGTATCTATCATTAAGGCCAGCAGAATAATATAATTTGCTGCATATAACTGCACTGCAAGACAGTTACTGTATATTCAGTAGCATTTTCTTCAGTATTTCAGCCTTACAAATAAGTAGCTACCATGTAGTACGGAAGACTGGGTGTTTCAGCAGCTCCCTTGAAGGTGGTCTGTCCTGAGGTTGAAGTTCTAAACACCGAAGAGTCACATCTTTCAAGCCCGGAGACAGATGTGTAGGGATTGATGGAGCAGTAGTTGCACTAGCAATCTGAACAAGGGGAAATAACTTTTTAGAAGTCAGTGATAATGCCTCCTCTCTTAGCCCAAAAACATTCTACAAACTGATATTTCAGCTGATGAATTTTTCTCCATTCAGCATGCTTCCTACTGCAGTTTGAAGATTACATTACTACTTTCAGTTTATTGTCCTTATGCCTATTGCTTTTTAATTTGACTCCCTCCTGATACTTTTCTCCAAAAGTTCTCCTCACAGCAAGATCTTGCAGTGACCATCTCAGAGCAGGCCACAGGAAAAACTCCTACAGCACACACATGGACATTCTTTAGTCGACTAGCTGCCTTCACTGTTAACTGGCATGAGACACCATAGAGAGAGATGAAGCTGAGCAATGTTACGCTACAGCAAGTTACACTGGGTGTGCTTTCTTGCACTGCCTTTAGTGTATTTCTGCTACTACCCCAAAGGCAAATATTTCTCAGAAAGACACAGACCCCTCCCAATCAAATTAATTTTAATGTTATCTATCTGGATTAAAGCAGAATGACTGGGAACACTAGAGTGGCACCAGCAGATTCACAGCAATGCAGAACCAAGACAACTGCATCTCTTAGCACAAGCGATTCTACTTAGAACATTTCTGAGTACTGCTGTGCAATGTCTGTTTTCTGCAAACACTTCCTTTACTTGCAGCAGTATTTTCTTCATCTCTTCATTCATTCTTTGCTCATTTGGCACCTGCTCACACTGAAGTACATGCCAAGGTCTCCCATAAAAACTTTAATGGAAGCTGGGTTTGGGGGGGCCCTTTAAAACTGGACCTTTAGAATTAAAATAATTAACTGATTTTAGTATAAAGAATGAATGCCAAGATGAATGATCTAGCAAGCAAAGGAAGGGGCAAAAATCATATATAGCATGGCATATTGGAAAATATCTTTCAGCAAAATCTGATTGTGGAACATTAGGCTTTTATAAAAGAACTTTCCCCACTGTGAAATATGAATACTTACACAAATGGTTTATGGAAAAAAGAGCTTTTGTATTTTACAGGATTGTAAGAAAAAGTTAACACCCCAGTCTTCTGCCTAATTTTAAGATCAACTCTATTCCTAAATTATTTTTTTTTTAGCATGTTAATTATATTTTTATATCTTAGATCAGACATTTCTAAGCAACCTGGTCTAGTAGAAGGTGTCCCAGCACACAGTGGGGAAGGTAGAAGTAGATTATCTTTAAGGTCCTTTCCAACACAAACCATTCTATAATGATTTTGAATATCATGTATTAGTATCTCTTTTTTGGTACCAGTTTCTTTTTTGGCTTTTTTAAGAAGCAGGTATGATTATATTGGTACCAGTATTGCTTCTGTGCTAACAGCTCCAACATAAAAAAAAACCAAACCTATTGCAACAACCCCTGCTACACACTTTTCTAAAATTCACATCGCTGTATACAAGATTACTTGTCTTTTTTTGTAGTATATTGGTAATAACAAAAAACCATACCTTAAATATCAGAGCAAGATGATTGGAGTGTTTCTCTGCGTTCCAAGGAGGTTTAGCACAAGCCATTTCTATGACAACACAGCCAACACTCCACACATCACAGCTCCTCCCATATTGCTGACCTCTCAGGACCTGAACAGACAGATACCAAAAATCAGATTATATAATTCAAAGTCTCGTAGCTCTAAGTCATTTAGAAGTAAACCTCAACACATCATCAAACAAGTGTATTCTGATTAACATTTCAGGCTAAGAGAATGACCAGTGATGTAAATGCCACAAGATTTACACAGGTCTAGAGATCTAGTAAATAAAATGCCTGACCAAGTGGCAAGCAAAGTACCTTGCAATGCCTAGTTTTTGAGCAAATGGTCATTTGGGCATTAGTAACAACACTTGTGATAACAATATCTTGTAGCAAACTGCTTGAAATAATGACAGCAAGAAAGCAATGTCATCATCGCCATGATCATTCCCAATCTTTAGAACAAAGGCATTTAAAACAGATTTGAAGCATACAAAGCAATTTTATGTTACTTGGCTATATGAATTAGCTTAAAGACTTCAAACAAACTTTTTGAAATAACTTTAAAAATTGGTTTCTTACCTCTGGTGCCATAAATGCAATAGTTCCCAACAACTGTCCCTGAAACTCCCCAGCACCAGTTCCTTTTGATGCCAACCTGGCCGCAGCTCCAAAATCAGCAATTCTTAATCTATGACCTGTGCTGTCAATTAGCAAATTGGCACCTGTCAACAGTAAAATAAAAAAACTACTAGTTGGCTTTCTATTACAGGGAAAAAGATGAACACTTTTGCTCTCTGCACCTCAAAATTATAGAACAGCTTGACATTCCCCACCTCAGTATCAAGGAAATCTAAAAATCAAGGATACGGTCTAATAACCTCACTTTTCGTTATGCCTGAATGATACTGCACACAGCTTGAGGCTGTTGAAGAGATTTCGAGAGGCAAACAAATTTTCAAAGTAGGGCAAACACACAGGATTCTGGAACAATGCCTGGAGTGGTATAATGGAAGAAAATGGTGACCCAAAGTCCTGGAGGCTTTCATTGCCTGTAGCTCCTCGTGAAATTTGAAGTTATTTCATGATCAAGCAACCCTGAGTTGCTTTAAAGATGTTACAAACAATATAAAGTTTTACTGTTTCAAAAATAATTAGTAAAGACACATATGCCTTCAGTATGTTCTACTTATATTTATATGTCTCCAGTTCATGGACAGCTACAGTGACATTAAAGGGAAAAATTCAGTAAGACTGGTATTTCCCAGTTAAGTTCACATTTTACTCAGGGTGCAACTGTATTTATGTTCAACTAGGATGAAGTAAGAAAACTCATCACAGTGTCTCCAAACATTAGAAATCTAGCCTCTTTATCTTGGTTTGTTCACAGATTTTACTATCATTTCAGCATAAACATTTACATTAATTTAAGTAGCAGTAGTTTTAAAACTGCATGGTAGCTTTCTATCTTATTTTAACCAACTCAGACAATTTTTCTAAACTATTAGTACAGGTAGCAAATACCCACAAGCTTGCCACAATCATTTTGATTAATTTCAGTTATGGAGTTTCTTATAAATGATCAGACAATCCCAGTAGAAGTACCACTCCTGAGATGGTATCTCATAGAACAAACAGATCACAGGCGAAAACATATGCTGCTTTTTGAATACTTCTAAAAGAATTTATCAGTTATTCTCACCTTTAACATCTCTATGGATTATCTGATTCTCATGGAGGTAAGCAAGGCCACGTAAAAGTTGTTCTGTGTAATTAATAATAACCGATTCTTTGAAGGCTCCATATTTACTTAACAAATGAGCAACTGAACCCCCTAAAAGACAAAACAATATATTCTATCAACACTTAACACATTCTGTTAGTAGAGTGCAACACTGCATCCTAAAACTGGAACTTGATATTAGTATTTCTACGTTATATTTCTCCCTCCTCTTCCTCCCAAAATTAAAATAATTTTGTAGGTAAAAAGTTATGTAGTTCATTCTTCAATTACTTTCTAAATTGAATTGTACATATTAAAGATGAAAGTCTTCGTGCTTCCTAATGATTTTATACTTCTTTAAAAACAACACTTTATGCACACTCCACATTAACATGTAAACAGCAGAACATTAACTATTTTTTGAGGCAATAGGCAACCTCCAGCAAGTATTCCCTTTAAATATTTTAATTTATGTTTGTTCTCATCCAATACATAGAACTATGCAGACAAGCAAGGAAAAGCAGTATCTTCCTCTATTTTCAAAAACTGGTAACAGATTCTCAAGATTTTGGATTTCAAATTTTTCTCTCAGAGTATTGTAATATAGTCTGGGCTTGAATGAGGTAAATGCAATTCCTGACATTTAACTAGCTAAATAATAATATTTCAGAAAAAAATTACACTTAAAAGGTTTAGCACTCTAAATTTTGAGAAAATATTTCTTGCACTACTTATTGTAATGACATATACTTGGGAGCTTTGCATGTTAGCACTGACCATAATTTAGGGTGCAATGCTTTAATTTACAGCAATTAAGGATGTATAAAACACCACTTGGTAACTGGACAGCAGCAAACATTCATAAAATTAATAAAACTACTTCTCAAAATAAAGACAGATTTTCTTGTCCCTACTCTACACATTTATGAAAACACTTCAGTTTTTTTACTAGATTACCAGTTAAAAGGTTTAAGGTTTGAATTAATTTTTCCAAAAGCACTACTTACTACTTATTTGAAACTTACTTTAAATGTTCTTAAATACCTCTACACAATGCCTGACACAATCTTTATGAAAAATCTTGGGACAAAGTGACAGGTATTCCAAACTTTCTAGGAAAGTTATTTTTAATAATAACCTATAGCTACACAGATACACTGAAAACAGTTTGAGAGAAAGTAACTTCAGTTGGAAATAAACCAAAATTTAAAACTTCTCACTTGGAGTCAGAAATGGAAAGAAAAGTCAGGGTTTCCAACCGTTTTAAGAGATTAGGTATGGAAAATTCCAAATCACAAAAGGATGCACCATTAAGAATATTGCTACAACCACTTCAGCTGTTCTGTAAGTAGACCTTTACACAGACTGCGAACACAGCAATGAAAATATAAATTCACAACCTCAAGCAACACTACCAATACCACTAGCAAATACCATTTCAAGACTCAAATGTTATTTTCACCACTTGTTTACCTGCCATCCATTCAATAAACAGGTTATAGTTGCTCTTCTCACATGTAGCACCCAACATTCGAATAATGTTAGGATGGTTCAGATGACTCATCATCCTTATTTCTTCCCTCAGTGCTTCAACCACCTCTTCTTGCTCAGATGATGTGTTCCTGACATATGTCACCTGTTTTGAAATATGATATTATATAATTTATATAATATAAATATTACTAATTTAAGTACAAGTCCTGTAATTGTCGTTCAGTACAGCAGCAAGACGATGTTTTCACCCTCTGAAACTACTTTTTACCTCCAACCCCACCAGCTGAGAACCTATCTCCATGTGAGACAGTCACAGAAAATTAAGAGCGATCTTCTAGGGTACAAACAAAATCTTCTCCAAGTACAGAGTGGGGAAACATCCCTCTTTTCAACTCTGTTTAAACTAGGAAAAAACCCTTGGTTTCCCAATATTGAGAAAAATTAAGAAAGAAAAGGCCTGAAGTGGGATTCTGAATGTCCCTTATAAAATTTTACCAGTTAAATGATAAATGTTTTGCAACTAAAGCTCTTACAGAAATTCAACTTGACAGATCAGAAGTAATGTAATTGGAGCCAATCTCAGCTGTGATCCATACCAAATATGACATACTGGTATGCTGCAGGAATTTCCCCAGGCATCACCATCATCATCTCTCTGGGACCACATGGAAAGTCCCACTTGAAAAGAGTTTCAAAGGAGGAATAACTGATGGCACATACTCTTCCCTTGAGCAACTTCAAAACATTTTCTCTACCCAATAGGTGTAACTTCACTGTAGAACTGATAAGAGTGTTGGGACTAAAATGCCCTCTATTTTGTTACCACTAATTCAGCCCTAGGGCAGCTCTAGTGTGAACAATTTACTCACACCTGAAACCTTCAGAAATCTTGACTGAAGCATGTGCCTCTTCTCAGCCACAACTTCTGTATCTATTAATTTAAATAGTAAGATACTATTTATACTATATACTATACTAATATAGTATATAGTATAAATAAACTGTATACTAATACTTGCCTCCAAGCTAGTTAGTTAGCAAAGTTGAATCACAAGATACAAACACTAAACTACATTTCCTCCATTTAAAGTCATAGGGAAAATATTCTTGACAAGTGACGAGAAACTATTTAAAATAGCAACTTTGCAAATAGGGCATTCATTTGGAATCAAGTTATCTGGGCTCCATTCCTAACTCAGCCACCATTTTATGAACATGATAGAAGCGAAAATGCCCTTGAAGAACTATGGAAGAAAATGGGCATAGAACAAAGGACTTTTTTTTCACTCTAAGAAGACTAAAAAAGCTTGTATATAAAGTTAATACATGCACATAAAGGTTTTTTAAATTATGTTTCATGTCAGAACAGATGACAGGGAAGAAGCAGGAACACAAGAGGTCTGAAAGAAAAAACACAACAAAGTGAGGTACTTTCCTGAAGTATTTACCTGTTTTACAGCCATTAACGTCCCTGTTCCCACATCTTGAGCTTGGTAACAGGAAGAGAAAGCTCCAAGACCAATTTGTTGACCTTTAAGCCATTCTGCATCTTCTCTGTAATGGTGTTTTGCTTTGGTATGTCCAGGCAGGGTTTCCGGTGTCTGCAAATTAAATTCAAAATCAATTCCAAGTTTACTAACATGCATCTAAAATACAGACATTCTAAAGTGTTAGAAAATATCTAAGTTTACATGCCTCTCCTCTCCCTTACACTTCCTTGAACTGCTAGTTACATATGTTCATATAGTTTATAGTTATATAGATGAGAGCACCAGAGTATTCTGTAACCCACATACTCTACTACATGAAACAGAGCTTCCTCTGTGTTACTACATGAAGGTGAAAGGCAAGATTAGAGGACACAAGTAAGAGCACAACTTTTTTTTCTATTCCTTGATTCACATTTAGTTAAGGCTTTAGCTTGTACCTACAGTAAACAGAACCAAAATTAGGTTGTTTTCTATTTAATTTATCCCTCTCATTTTATGCTTTACATGCTGTTACCTCAAAGGATCACAAATAAGCTTAAGATAAGGCTTTAGCTTGCACCTACAGTAAATAGAACCAAAATTGGGTTGTTTTCTGTTTAATTTATCCCTCAAATTTTATGCTTTACATGTTGTTGCCTCAAAGGATCACAAATACAATAACCCTTTATTATTATTTCTTGTGCTTTTTGTCTATTCGCAAATATATATGTATTTTTTTCTGACTAATTAAGTATCTCTCATCTTCTCCCAAGATAGGATGACAAGATCTTTTCCCATTCTTTCTTTCAAAAATTAGTTTGGTTATGTACAACTGCCTTCAAAGTAAATCAGCATTAGGACTCAGTACAGTTCTATTCTTGCTTAAAATTTTTAGTTTTATTTCCTGGTTTCCTCAACTTTACACTTTCTTTTTTGTCACTTTAAATGTTGATACATGATATAGCGCTTCTCTTGGAAACACCTTCTCTAGATTTCTTAATAACATGGAAGGATTCTGTTAGTACCCTCAAATTTATATCCAATTTCCTATGAAAGGGTATTGAGCACCTTCATGTTTTCTATCACTTTTGAAATGTAACAGCACTGCTTTATCATTTCCGTGACTCTCAGTTGAGACTTAAGCTAAATTCTCATACATATACTCACATCCTGCTGAATGATTATGATATCTTCACCATTTTCAACCTGTAGCTGGGGAATTACTGGCAAGGCATCTTGGGATGCTGACATTGCCATAGCAATAGCTAAAGCTTCCTCCTCTTCAGCTTCCATCTTTTCCTTGCATTTTTGATTATGATTTACATCATCTTTGTAAGTATCATCATTTTCTGCCCGCTCAGGAGAAAGAACTGCAACTTCAGACTTGAATGTAACTGTGCCATCACTCGTGGGCATGGAGGCCTCAAGCAGGTCCTCAATACTGGAATTGAGCTCTGCATTAACATCCAGCCGGCACTTCTCATCTACTGGTGTGAACACTGTCTCTTCACTTGGTATAACTGCACTGCTATTGCCATCACACTGTGAAATATCATTCAGGTCAAGTGTCATACTGCTTTTTAAGGTTTCTCCTTGCTTATTCACATCACTTGGGGTGGGTCGTGATGGCTTTGGCCTATGTACATGACTGGATGGCAATGGCCTGGCTTGGGTGAAAACCGGAGAGAGTTTCTCAGATTCTTTATTTTCAGAACAGTTTCGCTGAAACTGGAGAGAAAGTTTCCGCTGTGTTTGAGGAGAAGGTGAGGGGATTTTGCAGGGAACAAATCCCTGAGGTCTGAGTTTGGAGATATCTGTTACAGTGCCAGCTGGTACAGATGGGTTTGATGGAGACAGAAGTGTTGGGAATAGTGACTGGGAATGACTGGATGAGGGAGAAGAGTTCCCACACTGACTGTGGGGTTTTCCTTTTGTTTGTATGGCTGGTTTTGGTTGCTCAGTGGTTACTGATGAAACAGGAAGTCCCATAGCAAGGCCAGCTAGCATCTCAGAAATGTCATCTGGACTGGCACTCAGTTTTCTGTCACTTAAACCTTTCCCACTTTTCCCTGATAACTGGACAGTATTATTCGGAGTATTATTTTCTGTAGTTTCTGGAGAGTTGTCTGGCACAGGTAGGTGTAAAAAGTCTTCATGTCGGCATTCCCCAGAGTGCATTTCTTCCATGCCCAGCTGAATGGCTTCTGCAATTTCCATTTCATCCGCTATTGCCATCAGACGTCGACGCATCCTTGCATAATGAGTTGAGCTTGTCACACTCAACATATCTAACAGCTTTACAAAAATATGGGGCACTCTTGCTACCATTCTTGCTGCACTCAAAAATATTCTCCGTGACAGTTTGCCAACCATTGAGTGGGAATTGTCAATTGACTGCAAGGCGAAAGTTAAGAGGGAAAGAAGCTTCTTATACCTAAAAAAAGAAAAGTGGTCTTTTATAAATTGACATACTCTAGTTAACTAGTATCAAAAAGCTGTTTCAAAACAATGTATTTAGTTGTCAGTTCTGAAGTAAGAAGGAGATTTATTGTTGCACTGGTGCTTCAAAAATGCTTCACAGGTCAGTTGTTTTTAAAAAGACAATTACTTACTCTGTAAAGCAATCATACTTTGCATATAAACATATGTTATTTGTTTACAGGAATTAGAACAGCTACTTCTTTTATGAAATCACCAACAATAAATTCAACAACAAAGACTAAGATTTGTATAGAGTACAAGAAAGTACCTGTCAACTACGGTATCAGCCTGCAAGACATCTCCACAGACAATGTGGGGATAAAATTCACTAGGAAATTCCAACAGAAGTCTGTCTATTAGACAAAGTCGCCCCAGCAGTGCTTGCCAGTTGCTAGATTCAATTTCATTTCCAAGAATACAGTTTAAGACGTAATCAACGCCTCCGATACCAATGGATCCTATAAAAAAGTTGATAAAATGAAGATTAGGTATTATGTTCAGAGTCTACACAAAGATCAGAACTATAGCATACAGAATTACTCATTGTTTGCCCAAATTAGCCCCCTCCTAAACTGTTGACAGGAATACTGTTCTCTTTGCTATGCTTGTACTTGATAAATTCCAGTATTATTGGCTTGTATAATTCACTTGTATATGAAGTTATTACCAGATTTAAGTATTTCTCTCCCAACTGCCAACTCGCCCGCTTGACCTTTACACATCTCCAATAGCGTTGAGACTGAAAGTTGACTTGTTCGACTGTAAGAAAGTAAAACCAAAAAAAGAACTCCTTTAGCAAATGCTTTCAAGGAAAAAGATCCTATTCGTTATACTTAAAAAATCATCACCTAGGAATTATGTGTAAAATTATTTCACACCACCTTATTCCAGTAAATTTCTATAACCCACTCTTTGTAAGCTTACCTTACAAAGGTAAGGTAAAGGTTATGACATTTTTACAAAGATACTTCCAGAAATGTAATGTCTATCACTAATATACAAACAAAACCTCAAATTACCTTGTTCTCTTGCCAAATGTAGCCAAATGCATAAAACCACTTCTATTTCACTTACTACTTTAACTTTAGATATTCTCTTGCCAGACTGTTGCTGGGGGATCTCTAGCTGCAGTTTCAGAAAAAAATGCTGCTTAGAAACTAAACCTTGAGAGACAAAACTCAAGCTGGTGGAGTTCTAGTTCCTCTAGTTTACAGTACAGGAAAAGAAATGGTTGGCCTGGAAGAACAAAGAGGGTAGCCTAGGACAGGAAGACTCAAGCCAAGGGAGTTCACCATAAATAGCTATCTCCTACCACTACAGTCTGAACTACAAATCAGAACTGTTATGTTACTACTACTACTTCATGGCAAACATGTGTTACAACTTCTGCTGAAGTAGGAAGAATACTGAGGAGTACTTGCTCATAGCTCTAAGGAGAGTCATGAGAAATAGGCCAAAACAACAAAAACAGAGATGGGAGGGATGGGTTCATGCCTACACCTAACATCTTCCTTTACTTTAAGGGGGGCAAAAAGCCCTTATGAAAACAAGCTATACAATCACTTGCCTGCAAAGCCTACATATTTCAAGCCAGAAGTTTGCAAGCAGCAGTCAGGCTAGCAAAATAATGACATATATTTACAACCCACACATTTTATTTTAACACCAACTGGTTACACATGAATAGCAACAAATGAAGCTTTAAGGTATTTCAGTATTAATTCAAAATGAAGTACATGAGACATCATACCTGTTAGCATCTGCACATTTAACTAGTATTGTCTCTACAACTGGCTTGAGAAGTCGCTGTAGTTTAGTCCTCTCTGCCAAAGTATGACAGGGAGTGTACACCAGCATGGCTCTTAAAGTTTTCTAAGAGAAAGGGAAAAAAAATACATATGAAATCCAACTAGCTACACAATTTCAATTTTTTTAAAGAGACCTAAATAAGCATTAAGGAGTTGTAAATTCAGTTCTACATAAATTGTGTTCAAAATGTCAGTGAAATGTCTGAAGGATAAAGAGCTTACTACATATTCATTGCTAAAACTGGTCAACTCCTCTTTGAGAGTGAAAAGACATACAAATACTGTCAATACTTGGCACTGTGGCAAGTGACAGTAAAATCATGTCCTTTCACTTATGATAACCCCACTTCCAAACCATACTTAAAAGTCACCAGTGGTGCTTAACAAGTACTAGGATTCCTGATTTCACTCATCTTCTCCCATCTTCTCCTCCTTCTAAAATGAAGTAATGTGAAATTAGTAGAATACAACAAGTAAACAACTACTTACTAAAGCAGCAACATACACTTTGTAGACAGGGTCAGCACAGACCATGGACAGCACACTGCAGCAGGATTCTACCACCACATCTCCTGAGATACTGGTCTGAGACGACCCACTAGCTGCTCCCAGAGCTCCAGCACTTGTGTTGTTTCCATTGCTGCTTCCAGAGTTTCCAGTGCTTTCACCGTTAGCCAGTAACAGAGCACCACTAACATCATGGGAAAGACGTCTAAGTGCCATCTCTCGTATATTCCAGTTTCGAGAAAACAAGCAGCCAACTAGCTCCATCCCAAATACCTGCAAAGGAAGAAAGCAACATTACAGGAGTCAAAATTAATAATGCTGCAACCTAAGTAACTAACAGGTGCAATCAAAAAGAGGAAAGGTATTTCTAGTTAAAAATCATCAAGGCTGACAGCAAAAATATGTCCAAAGGTACAGTGTATTACAAAAGATTCTGTGATAGAAATAAAACATCATCAATTAGATGCTACTTGGTTCTGTAAAAACTCTGTTAAGAGAATTTTAATTATTAAGCATGAAGCCAGTTTCAATACATTAACAGTCCTGAAAACAAGGTCTGGCTATACCAGACAAAAATAATGGCAGAAATAAAGGAAATACAAGTTCTCATTTTTAAGTGTATTGACCCCATGTTCAGCTGAACCCATCTTCACACTCTAAAGTCTATTATGTCATTTCACAGAAGAGAATTACCTGAATCCATGGCTCAGCTGAATCTTTATATGTTGAAGGGATCTGCTGGACTCCATAATGAGTAAGGTTAAAATTGCTATCTTGAGTTCTTCTCTGTGATCCAACTGCTGACTGCTGCTGAGATTGTTGCTGAACCATACGAAGAACAGAAGAATCCACAGGGCTTGGCAATTCATGACTACGGATCAAGAACAACACAGATTACAAATTAAACATCTGAGGTAAATAATGCAAGATATTAAAAAATATCAATTAAAGATCCAGAAACAGATAGCTTATTGTACACCAACTGAATCCTCACCTATAGAAATCATGAGATCTCCATTTAGATCTACAGAGTGGACAGATGAGTGGCTCTCTGTTTCTTCTACATTCTTCTGCCCCTGGAATACAGCAACAGGATCATATGCACTGAAGTTTTATAGTGTACAAAACCAGAAGATGGAATAACTACTTCTAGGTTTTACTGAAGAACATTAGTTTCCTAATTAATACTTTTGAACTGGGCCACTTTCAACAGCCTGAGCATTAAAATATGGATGCTTAAACGTTTTTTTTCTGCATGAAGCAATGCTTCAACTTTAGTACTACAATTAATATTTTAATTTATGAACTGAAATTCAGGTCCTTTTGTACCTCAAATGTACAAAAATTTTATTTGTTAATGCAAAATGCAAATATTTATATATTTTATTTGATGTATTATTGAAAAATACTTCATAATTCATTATATAACCCTAGCTAGCTTTACATTACTTTTATGAATTCTAAAGACAACTCACAGGAAGCTGAAAGTCCGTTCCTAACCTTGTTCTAATTAGACATAGTGTTTTCACTCAGGTGAACCTCTAAACCTGCAGGCAACTTCTCTATCAGACCATCGAATTATATACTTGGTTTGTGAATAACTGATGAAATAAGGTATCAATAGTACCTGAATGATACCAAATGTTCAGAGTTACCAGTCTTCATTTACAAGCAGATCTCTGTTTTTTTTATTGAGCATAAAACAAACAACTCAAAACCATACTGAGCTATAATACTTTTGCAGGTTTAGAGTCACCAGAACTTGACAAAACAAAGATAACATACATATTGACATGCAGTGGTGGTGTAATTTGTTTCTGCAGCCATCTTCACACACAGTTAGACTCTCCTCATCCAGCATGCCTAACAAACAAATGGGGCACATCTGTTCTTCTTCATCCTTCATACTACAAAAAAAGACATTTCTGATTGTAGAGGAGGCATATCAGAATTCAGAACAGGCTTTAACAGTGAAAAAAGATTAACTTCCAGTTTGGAACAGTCACTTCTGGATAACTTTAAGCTATTCATGAATCATTCTCCTAAACCTTGGTCTGAGTAAGTAAGCAACCAGATTTTTAGAAGCACTGAGTACAGACAACACTTTGTTAAAATGAAAAGGAAAGTCACAAAACACATGACATCTTTTCAAACTAGGTCAGATACCAATTAGAGATTGAAAGGCTCAGCTTTGGGCACTTAACATTTTTTTCCCTAAGGCTTCTTTAAACAAACCAACCTTCACTTTTTAATTTATCATTTGGGTTTGAAAACCCAAGGAATTCTTATACTTTGAAAACTACCCACATTCTTTTTCATCACATTCCTTTCAAAGTATGGAGTCACAAGGCAGTTTTTAGCCCTTTACAAGAAACTGTAAATACTCTTTGATGAACATATTAAAACTCAAAAACTAAACAACTATTAAAGAATTTTCTGCCACTAACAGAAACTGATGGAACAGATTCACATAAACACTAACATACATGTCATACACAGATATTTAAAAAAATTATTTTCCCTTTTTTGCTGTTTGTTTTATTTTTATCCACTTTAATTTTTAAATGGATCACCATTTGCCAAAAAAACTCTTCTAAACTTAGACAACATGCAATGAAAAGCACAGATTTTTAATCTACTGCAATACTATTTAAATGTGCAAAACTCTAATAACTCATGGTAAAAAAAGTAAATTACAGTTGGTGTGCATCTAAAATTTCACAGGCATCTTGCATTTGTTCACCAACAATATACTTTCAAAATAAAATCAGCTTGTACGTGCATTATTCCTATACACATGTATTCCTTTCTATTTCTCTGTAAATGCTTTTCTATTTCTCTGCAAAGCTATTTATTCCTTGAAAGCTCCACCAAGCAAGCTTACAATTAAAAATAATTCTCCACATGTGTGTGTGTATATATATCAATTAGAAACTTATTTCTGACAAATTAGCAGTAAGCAAAACATAATTGCTAGTCACAGGAACTATCAGAACTGAGTAAACTTCCAACTCAAATGAATCTGATACTCAGTGTTATTCAATTCCTATATCATACAAATTTAGACTTGGACAGAACAGTAGCTTCTCTCATACAATCGGTATTGCAGGGTGAATCAGTACCACCAGGTGTACTGGCAAACAACTGAAAATCTTTCATCCTGTAATAAGTGATAACTAATGCAGCAAAGTTCACAATCCTGTGGAAAAAAAAATTCCTACAGAAAGCATTGACATAAAAGGAACTGGCTTGCCAGGTAAGTAGTTCCAGAGTAATTATATATTTAACAACTTTGTTTATGCAACTTATTTAAAGAGACACAGTTTGGAAAAATAAGTAAAACATGAAATGAGATTAATGTCAGTCTGTATATCAGAATTATAAACCTGTCTGAATATATTCATCTTACTATATGCTTATTATCACAAAGTAACGTATCAAGGTACTCCTTAAGTTAGATTCCACTTCACACAAAACAAAGCCTCAATTAGGCTTGCTGTCTTTGGTCTGACCTCTCTAAATGAATAGAGTTTACTCACTAAATAATGCAAGCACAAATTATTTGTTAAAAAAATTAATCAGTATCTCTTCAAAACCATGGAAAAGTATGTACAAAAGAACTCAGGTAGAAGTAGTCAAGGAAAAATATACGAAAGAATAACACATCACTGGAAATTCACAGACAAGGCATGAATTCACAGGCAAGGCATAACTACTATGTTAATAGCTCTCTTAAAAGAATTTAATCAACCATTTTTAATTACGTATTTTAAAAACATATGCTTGCTTCTGTTTTTATATTTATGTATGTGTTTATATACTGTGCATTTAACCTAAACATTTTTCAGTGTATTGTCAGAGCCACAAGCTTTTCTCCAAAGCAGACAGGAGACAAAAAAATCACATTTATTCTTTTGTTAACATTTGCACAAGTGCTATATTAAAAAAAAAGTTGCAAACAATAGGCTTCCAAAGTTTATGCATGCTTCAATCTGCACTCAAGATTTAAGTTTGTTTCGCAAAATTATTTTCACAACTTTACTTAACGTTTTCCAAACAGAAGTTACAAAACAAATATGCCCACTTGGTACCACAGTGACTAATGTATGCTTGACTTGATTGCCTGCAAATGCAGAGACTTAACGTGGCTTGAAATGAAAGCAGCTTTGAACAAAAAGAATGTAGGTGATTCTGAAACTACAAATTGAAGCTTGTAATTCCTTTAAAAAATACTAACCTGTTTTCTGAACTAGATGTAGAAGTACTAGATGATGACAATGTATGAGAATTTGACATGCGTGAGACAAACTTCTGGATGGTGTTACGAGATGGAGCTTTGATCCTCGAGCTACGCCTACTGTGATATTTCTGGAACAAACTCTCAACCTAACATCAGAAAAAGATAGCAACAGTCTTATTTATGCTATGAATATCTTGTAATTAAAAGTCATATTAACGAAGTGTAAACTACTGCTAACAGGAAAAATCTATTTACCTTCACATTAATGCATTAGCAGACGCGGCAACAATTTCACAAGTCTTACTACTAAAAAGATCACAAGAAACATTTTACACCAAAAACTTATCTGCTTATTGAAAATAAATAACAGCTTAAAGTATACACAAAATTACTTCAAAATACCCACATTTTTTCTTCCTTTTAACAAATTAGTGAGACAGATCTATAAATCTTAATAGAAAATCCCATGAGTTGAATTACTCATCAAACTACAGCTCTCTACTATTCATACAGTTATGTCTTACATTTGCAGGTAATTTTTTCCACTTACAGAACTCCTGAGACTGAATTAAAGATATAATTATAAACATATATTTTTGTTACTTTGAAATCTAACAGTTTTCAGCATGTTTCAGAGAGTGTCCTGAAGACATTATGGAGTGTATTCTAGATCATCATTACATCTATCAGAAATTGATTACCTCAAAGTTCTTCAGCGTCTTTCTCCACAGCATTGGGTCTGAGGGTTCAAGCTGAAAGACCCTCAGCATAACAAACAGCAGATGAATACAAAATGTCCCACGGCCGCAGCTACAAGTCTGCAAAGAAAAGAATATCCTATGGTTCTACTGACTTGACAATTTTTCCACATTTAAGTGTATCATGGAACATACCCATCCCCTCAACAAAAGTAAGTGTTTCATATATAGGCATAAATGTTCTCTTGCATAACCTTACAAAAACAGAGAATTCCTACAATATTATTAAGAAATGCAAACATGAATGCATAAAATTACGTCACCAGTTTTCAATTTATTTTCTTCCCCCGCCCCCCCTTTTTTTTTATCAACTGAAGCTATTTTTATGCTTCATACTGGAAGTATGACATCACAAGATGACACCAACCAAACTTAAATGACATGCTTCTGTTCACCCAAACCTGGATGTGTCCCAATACTGCATCACATTAGTACCAAGAAAGCCTATGAAAATGATCTCAATTATGGGTATGAATGAAACTATCACACTATTAAGAGAATTATGTGTTTGTAATTTATACACATTTCATGAATAGAGGAATTAACTGGCCAAATTTTAGCGAAGAATATCTAAGGCATATAATTCAGAGCCACTTCTAAGAATGAGTCTTTTTTTCTTTTAAAAGACTCATTCTCTTTTAAAAAAGAGAAACTGTAGACAAATGTAATTTGCAAATTACAAACCAATTTTGGTATTGCGTGAGTACAGATTAGAATTTTTAAACATTAATTTATAGAACAGTGATCATCAATTGAACAAATCTGGCTTTGGACAGTTTTCCAAAGTTAACTATGAATTGATAAAAGCTATAGACAAGACAAAGATGTTCCCTACCTGAGGCCCAATAAACACTCTGTATTTATTATCAGGGCTGTCGCCTCCAATTAAGAAAGAGTTGGGTCCTATCTGCTGCAGCAAGTACAGCCTGGCTCGCATCACTTTGTTGACTCGGCGATTTGTCTCCTCAGGGCTGTACGGAGAGAAGCCATCTGGAGATGGGGCTCGTCGAGGCGGCGTTATCCGTCCGCTCTGAAACTACACAATGCCTCCGTCATGAGCAGCCAAAGGACAGAAAAATGTTTAAATAGGTATGGTTTGTTTATTTATTCAGAGTAAGCGTCCCCAAAACCTGGAAGTACTACAATCTGTTCAACTATGATTTAAAAGGATTACTTTTCTCCCACGCCCAGTAGCCAAGGTCAGAAGAAAACTGAAATTCTGCAGCTGAAACTTGTCTGACATCGGGACACAAAAGGAGTCTTTCAAATTGCTTCTTATTTTCATGTTGTCATATGTTGCCTTACCATATTACTACTGAATTATCAATTGTAATTCAATCTGAAGATAATAAGGGACTTATTACTCAATAAAGAAGATTATTCTATATAGGTGTAACACTAATCTATTTCCCAAATGAAAAAATGCTATGACTGCAGGTTAAAAGAGGGAATATAACTTCAAGATCAAAAGTTTAAGAAATTTCCAAAGAAGATAAAAAAAAAGATACAGCTTGCTCCCTTTTCCACCAGTTAAGCAACTTTTAGATGAGGATGCTTTGGTGTTTTTTTAATATTGTTTCCCCATAATCAAAAAGTAAATGGCCCAAACATTTTGGGAAGATTGTCTTCATTAAAGTTCTTCACATTTCTCACATGAGATGCACTAACGGTTCCATCCCATTTCAGATCTTCTGCTTTTATTTGTATGCATTGAATTTTATGTTAAGATGAAAGTAATTATGAATTCACTGTCCATCATATAAGTAAAATATAAACTGGATTTTAATGTTTTTAATGTGAAAAATTAATATTAAACAAAAACCCCAAGCAAGTAAAAATAGTTGTTTTCTCTTTTTTAACCTTTCAACTTCTCTTGCCAAGAGGAAAGGACCAGTGCTGCTGTTCTGTAACTTCTGATACTTATCTCTAGTTCAAGAGACTGACAGTACATTTTTTAACTGATACTGGAAAAACTTGTTTAGAACAATGGGAAAATAAAACCAATTAGATCTTATTTATCCTCTAATTGCATTGTGAATTGCACTGTGAATTTAACTGTTGATGAGCCTTTTTACAACAAGCTAGAGTGTTAAATATTATTGCTCAAAATATACTCTTGGTCTTTTTTAATTAAGCCAGTTACTCTTGCTCAAAACATTCTATTTTAGATGTTCTCTAGAATGCAGTGATAGTAAGTGTAGACTTCTAACAAAGTACATATATGAAGTCTTCCCTAATCTGTACATAAAGGTAAGTTCTGAAATAGAGGATCACTAAAGCACACCAGTAAGACTTTTCTAAAGGAATTTTCATCTCATCCACAGTCCCATCCTTAATGGAATATACCTGCACAGAGAACTGACAGGCAGGAGACACTGGCTGGTTATTTAAAAAAAAAAGACAAGAAAAAAACCCCCACCAACGAACCAAAAAACCAAATCAAACAAAACAACAACAAAAAATCCCCTCACCAACAAAAAAACTACCAGTAATTCTTCATGCTAATCAAGTTAAGAAAACATACATGTATTCATGATTGAGTGCCTATATTTCTTTGTTTATTTCCTAGCAAATGAAAGCAGGACTGAAGGAAAAAGAAAAGCACAATGAGAAATACCATATGAGATATATAGGTCATTCAAGTGATATTCTGTAATAACCTCCTCATATCAGAATCTTGCTCTACAGAGGGAGGACCTACTGCCCCTATAAGCAAGATTGTAGAATATAGCCAAACTGAAAATTACATCACAGCTTGCAACTTACAGGCACTGGAGATACCCTTTTTCTTCTAACACCTGGTGACTCAGATTTAACTGTCCTAGCAGATGATGAAGAGGAACTGCTAGGAGAAGGACTACGTCTTCCTTTTTGCGTAGGTGAAGAAGCAGTGCTGTGTCCTTCAGCTTGAGGATCTAGACAGAGTTTGTTCATTTCTGATCCATCTACTTTTCCAGGGATAGGTTTCACCACCTTGCAGGAATGTTAAAATTATTAATTGGTAATTTCACATTAAAGCAAAGCAAATTAATCAATAATTCCTTTGTTGTAATTAAGCTATTATATGGATATCCAAATACTTCTTAGGCCATACTACTAACATTTGAGACGAATTAGCTTAATGATCTATATGCAACACAAAAGCAAGAACCTTTCTTCCTGTCAATTTGTGCAGCTTATACTAGTTACGGCAGCAACTGATTTGATTCTCAAAGTACTCCTGTAACTATCATTCATGATACCTAAAAAACCAGCTGTTTCCCCATTGGCATAGTAGAAGCCAAAATAATTTTCTTCTCTACAGGTACTGTTCTTATTAAGAGCTATAATACTGGATCCATGCATTCCACATGGTACCAGCTGAAAAAACACTAGGGCTACTATTTCTTTAACACAACACTTTTGCAAAACAAAGACTTCAAACATGGAGGTAATCCAGCAAAATTAAGTATCCCATTCTTTGTAAAAACCACGCCCAGATTTTTTTGTCTGCCATACAAGCAAAAGAGCTACACCACATCCAGTATCTGAGCTAACCACTACACATGGTGGATAGAGGGAGAGCTCAAGCAAAGGGAGCACATGCACAGTAGTGCTTTGTTGCATCAACACTAAATTTTGACATTGAGAATTGGAATATTTCAAGACATTATTTCAGCTTTCTGTCAGCCAGACCCACATAACGCATAAGAAGAGTAATGTCCCTGGGAATCAAATTAAAAACAGTTACATTTGGAAGATTCAGTTTTAGTTCTTCATTTCTCAATGTCTCAGAGGCTTGACTCAACACTGGAAGGAAGTTCCAAGCAACAACTAAGATAAACAGAGCACATATCTCCTAGAAAGTTCCAGAAGTCTCTTTAAGACAAAAACTGAAAGGGGCTTTCCATCCTCAGGATAATAAGAGATATCTAGACTCAGTGCCCAGTTACAAAAGCGAACAGGATAGAAGAGAAATATAAAGAGCAGAGAACACCCTTTTTTCCCTCCTATCAATTAATGCAGTAATGCCTCTCCTTGCCTGGAAGATCAAAATGCAAATTCATGTACCTATGGACAAAGTACTTATGTTAAAAACATCAGAAGTGTCAAATTATAGTAACTGAGAATCTAGAGCACCAAATCTTGTATTAACACACCCACAAACCTCAAGGGAAGTCGGCTGAGCAGGAAAATAATTTCAAGCTACTCAGTACGCAAAAGCATTTAAATTTTTAAAGTTAAAATTGTGTTATTTGAACCTTTGAGGTAATGGGGTTTGGTGCACTTTTAAGTATTTTCAACATTATTTCTCACAATAGAACCAACAGAACCTTCTTATTTCTGTTCCAGAGAAGCTGTCCCCAAACACTTGCCTATTGCATCAGATGACCTTAACTTTACATTAGTGGTACATGGGAGTCATATCAACCAACTATGTTCATAGGTAAGTAATGGGTATTAATTAACCAACATTATACTGAATAGAATTGGAACTACTCCTAAAGTACTTCAGGTTTGATCTACCTACGTTTTTTAAAAGCCATTTATGCCAAAGCAAGATCCAAAAGGCTAACAGAACACTGCCATGCAAACCTCGTGAGAGCTGAGAGCTGGCAGAGGAGCAGCAGAGTTTGCGTTGGCTCCAGGTTGTAGGAGGTTTTTACTCTCGGTCGCTGGAGGGCAGCAGCGCCGCAGCCGTGCGGGACGGGACGCTCAGAGAGCAGCGCCGCGATAACGCCTTGGCTTAAAAACAAACAGCAACAACCGGGGACGCTGCTCCCAGCCAGCCCCGCTGCCCTACAAACACCGCGCAGGACACGGACACGAGCACCACAACTAAGAGCAGAGAAATTGTAAAGAAAAAAAGGTTTCTAATAGAAAGAAATTTAAGAGACTGTTATTTATAATAGCTGCTACAGATACTGTCCTTCCATCAGTGCCACCTACCACAGGGCCTCTTCTGCTTCTTCTTTCCAGCCATTCATGCTTCCAGGCTGGCATACATGTTGCCTTGAGTTTCTCCCTGATCATGCGCTCTTCTGGGCGGTCATCCATCTTCTGCAACCCCCTAAGGGTTTCTTTATTCTCCATGTCACGACTACAGCAAAGAAAAAAAGTCATAAACACAATTAATTTCAGTTGAAGTATAATGTCACTGCATTCTTAAACTTTATGCCACCCTATTCTCCCTCTCCTTACAATTCAGCTGCTAAAACATTATTTCCACCAGACCACAAGAAGCCTTTTAAGAGTTACAAGTAATCTCTTCTGCCATTTGAAGCAGAATACCTGTTTAGAGGAATATTCTTCAAAATGTGTGCACTGCTTGTAGCACTGAACAGCCAGTAAAAATGAAGATCTTGGCAAATACAAAACCAATACAAAAATTACCCTCTATGTAATGTCAAGCCATTCATCAAAGGCTTCACAAATGTTGCAAGGGTTCATACATTTCTTTCTCCGTTTAAAAATAATTTACAAAATTAATATAAATTAAAGACAAAAAATTCCCATAATCATAGGATGGACAAGCATAAAACTATGTACCTAGTGCCTCTTCATATATTAACTCTGCTCGAAAACAGAGAACTCATAAACTAACACACAGTAAGTACCAGAGAATCATAAAATGGCCTGGGTTGGAAGAACTCCTAAAGATCATCTAGCTCTGACCCCCTCCCTGTGGGCAGGGACACCTCCCACTAGACCAGGCTGCTCTATCCAACCTGGCCTAAACCATATCTAAACTAGACACAGAGGTCACAAAATTAAGGCTGGTGGCCTTGTGACTAATGACTCAAGAGCTCTTAAAATCAGTAAGAGCAAAATACAGTAAGAGCAAAAATTCACAGCAAGGTCATATCTGTAAAATGAAAATTTAATCCATCTGGGCTTGTACTTTTTCACCTACAGCAGAGTAGTTCTTTGTGATTGCTGGCAACAACAAAAAGGCAAGAAATACTGTCAGACACTGAAAAACAAATATGAACAGTCTGGAAGATTTCCTGATTCTGCTGAGCTATCTGCTAAATCACCAAGAAAACCACATTCTTAAGCAGCAGCACACGATCTCCACCCATCTTCTTGAAGCCAATGCTCTTTCAAAATAAGCAAGCTTGATTAAGCCAACTGTCAGAATGAGATTTTATTCTAAAAATAAAATCACAACTTAAAAAGAGAGAGTATATAATAATTTAGCTACAAGCACTGCTTTCTTCCATGCAATCTCAGCTTCTAAAACATTTAACCATGCAGTCACAACTGCATTTGTATATGATGACCTAAAAATATATCACCTGCAATATTCATTGCAATAAAATCATGTGAAAATTACAATTCCTATCTTCAGCAGCATTGTATTACTGAGGTCATTTATCACAAATAAACATGCTTTAAAGAAAATGAGACGTTTTTGCAGGTCAGAAGGAGAGTACTGTTATTTTTTTTCCTTCTCTTATTGTAGAGACAAAGGAAACAAAGGATTCTGAGGCAGGAAATAATACTTCCTGTTCAGTGCTGAAACATAATAAGCAGATGGACACTGTAAAGAAAATATATTTTCTTTCAGGCTAGCTTCTAAACCTACTGTTAATAACTGATTTTAGATATGTGGAACTGTGTGATTCTACTGATTAAGGACTTAAAAATGTTAATAAGTAGAAACAAAATCCACCTAAGAATGAATGCTTTTTCAGAGGTAAAGCATTCATTTTAATGAATGCTTAATTTTAAAAGTAATGCAAGTGAATTCCATAACACTGCCTTCTAGATACAGACACAAAAGTAGTGATAATTAATGAAAACCAAAGATATTATAGCAGTAGGTAGAACTCAAGAAAAACATCCTGAAAATTTCAAATGCAGAAGAAACTACTGCATAAAGATTCAACTTTAAATTTTTTCCTCAGTGAAAAAAAATCTGTTCAAGGACAAATATTTTATATGAACACAGCTCTTAAGTAATATAGGCACAAGTTAAAACATCATTATTTTTATAATAGTTACTTCATGGCATGAACCATCTCAGTTGCATGAATACTTCATACACTAGACAGAAAACACCAGCAGTGAAAGAACGACACAGTATTTCATTTGTTCATATAACCATGATTAACTTCCCAACTGATACAAAAAAAGTCTTTTAGAGGCCCTTGGACTTGAATTCATGAACAATGTAATACAACAGTAGAGCCTTTACAATCTCTGCTTGTTCTCTAAAAAGCAGAAGCAGCTATCTTCCTCTCATGTGACAGCTAAACCGATCTACTCTTTTCTGCACAAAGAACTCTTGTGCTTTCTCTACACGCAGGTGGGAAAGACCAACTGTGTCTGAAAGCTTTTGCTTAGTAGATAAGTTATCTCATGCAGAATTTAAGCTGTATGTATATCCATATGTATTTCTTTTTATTTATGGAGCACAACTTCTTAAGTGATCAAAACAACTTCATATTTTATATTTTAAATCAAGTCTTGGCTAAAATATTCATTAGAATATTTGGACCTGCTGGGTCTGTGGAAAAAATATTTTTCCTGTGACTGCACTGAACTCCTACATACTGCAAGACACCCTCACCTTGTGACCCTGAACCTACACTTTTTTTTTTTGTTTGTTTTTTTGTTTGTTTTTTTTTACATCTTAAGCAAACTCCTTCATCTATTCCAGGCAAGCTAATGTTTTTCTACACAACAATGTCTAGATTGCCAGTGTCTGTACCTCAGCACAAAATAAAAACAAGAGATACAGAGCATACTCCACCAAGGACTTCATCCTGCAGGGTACAGAGTATTTTAATCTTCACAGAGCAGCGCCTATTTGTGATAGCCACACACTTAAGTGATTCTCAGGTGGTGTTTAATTTGAATCACAGTACAATGCTAACGAGCAAGCTAAAAACAAACCTCAGAGAACATGCTTGAGCCAGGAAAGCCTTACATTTCTCAACAGCTCACCCTTGTGCTTCATTAGGAAGCAAGGGTTTTGCTCTTAAATGTTTCAGCTTCTCATGAGTAAAAGAAAAAAAGATAAAAGGCACTTTTTTCCCAATAAATTTTAACTTTTTAACTTTGCCTCTCTCCCCAAACTCCAAGTATCTTCTAAATTCTTTGTATTGCTATTTTCAACATCTCCTGTATTAATAGTCAAGAAATTCCAAAGAAAGTCTAAACTGAGTTCTGGAGTACTGAGCAAGGTCAATACTGTGATGAATACTGGAGTTTAATGCATAAGATCACTGATATACACTTAAACAATTCCATTATTAACTGTGGATTATTTGCTTCATGAACTACAAAACTCAATACAGTAAGATTAACACACTGCATGGAAACAATCACTGCCACATCTTACGGACCAGAGAAAGTTAAATGTCCTTCATTTCTGTGTCTTAATTTTGAAGACCTGCAAACAGCAATTGAGTAGCTAGATCATTAACAACTTGTTTTCTATGGATCAATGACTCAGTATTTTATACTGAGGTACGCATTACACATGCTATTTTAGTGAACTATGGTAAAGTACATAAGCAAACTTTACTTCTAACAGCTTAGTGAACTCAGTACTAATTCTCTGCAAGTATTTTTCTTACAAAAGTATATAATGGCATATGAAAGCTCAACTGTAGCTCCAGTTCATTTGCCAATTGTACACTTCATTGTACTTCTCAACAATTAGATGTCTTGGCTTCTCTGCTATCTTGTATGTATAAAAAAAAGCTTTATCCAATAGCCAGAATGGACACAATTTATTAGCAGCAGGAAGAAAGAATAAACGCAAGCTCTGGAAGAGAAGTCAATTCACCAAGAAAGGGAAAGGAAGTTCTATATGTTGTTTCTGCAAGTATACAGTCATAGCAAGGAGAAAAATTATTAGTTACTGAGTTGTTTGTTGGGTTTTTTTTTAAACATTTGTCTGAAGCAAATTAGAAAAAGTAACTTGCATATGAGCAGTGGTCAAACCATGGGGAACCAGAAGAAACATGAACAGAAGTAGTCACAAAACAGCTATGTCAGAACAATCAATGGAGTTACTAAGAGGTTTGATGGAAGAGCACTGGATAAGAAAGAACACATACAGCAGACATTTTATTATCAGTCCAATAAAAATGCTATCTGTTATAACAGTCAAAAATGGAAGAGACCTTAGATGAGATATAAAGATCTCATTTTGAGGATCTTAAGCAAGAACTAAGAATACGGTCACCCAGCTAAATGGAATCCAAGCCTCAACTGGTCCCAAGAACACCAGGCTGTTGGTCAGGCTGCCAGGAGGCATGGCACATAGGAGCAGTGCTCAATGTGAAGAACAGGGACAAAAGATTTAGCCATTCCCTGAACTGAGGAGGTCAGCTACTAGTTTGTTAGATAACTTCCTGCCACATTTCCAGCACTGCTCACAGTTTCTCTTTCGCCATTAAGTACTTCTAATGAAATCAAGATTAGTAAATAAGAAACAGAGCAAGATGGACAAGCCATGGTCTGACCTCCTGACAAGTCTCCTGTTCCTTCTTCCTGGTGATTTGCTACTGCTGATATCTATCATCTAACTACACGTGTCCATACTAATAATACAAAAGGTATGGCACATACTATGAAAATCTTCACAGAGAACTTTCTCATGCTGGTAATAAATGGCAGCAACTGCCACTTAACAATAGACTTGAATGCGCTACTTCCTAGAGACAAAGGCACTTGGCTTCCTAAAATAGTTACAGACACTTTAGCTGGATGTTATAGAAGTGTGAAATTTAATTGTATTCTGGTAAGAGTACTCCCTCGAAGGCTGGTATGTTAAAAGGTGCAATTGTCGAAGAGAGTATTTCACTGCTAACAGTGAAATATTCATAATCAAAGCTCTAACTACACAGACTGAGCCATCCCCTTCAGTGGAACCTCACAGGCCCTGGTCAGGAAGGATCATCCTTCCTCTGAGCCTCAGTGATGAAGGCTCCAAACTCCAAAGATGGATGTCAAAACATACAGAGGTAGATTTCCTGCACAGGTTTTCTAGCTCCTATGAAGTAAAATTCACCTATATAAAACATTTGTTTTATTTCTTGCTCTGAAACCACCTAGCTAATCCTTTGAGATACATTACTCAGTAGCCACAGAAAATGAGTTCTACAAAACAAGAAACAACAGCCTCTGTTTGCAACAGATACTTGCTATGAAGTGAATGAAATGGGATTCTCTTCAGCTATTTCTTAAGAAAGCTAACAGACATCTCACACCAGTATTACAGAAAACTTCCTAGGGCTCTGTAATTCTCTCATTATTTAGTCAGCCAGTCACAGTCCAGATTGATCAGGGTGTACCCACAGGTGTTTTCACAACAGCAGTAATGTTACATGATCTCTTGGACTCTATACTTCCATACTAAATGCCTCAGAGAGAGAAGTTGGTACTTAATCCCTAAAACCCTTAAAGTTTACGCCATTATTGAACAGAATTTCTAGGACTTCCAGGAGGTAGATAATTTATATTGATACAAGAGACACAAAGGTAATAATAATAATTGTGTAATTATTTTAATTATGCATTTTGCTTAATATACCCCAAATGAGATTATAAATATTCATATACTTATTACTATATTACAAACTTCAGCATCCCAGCAGAGAGCAGAACCCAGTATGCCCAGTTCATGTTATGCCAGCTGAGGAGAATATGCAAGTCCTGTCCCCATCATGGTGCAACACAGCACTGGGTCTTCAAAAATAGCAGTAATGCCATGACAAAGACTGAAGAGGAGTGCTGACTGACAGCTATATGACTAGTTCATCAGCACCAGGCTGTAGGATTTCACACATAGGTGTTAGGGATTCTTTCCCCCAGGTCAGCCCACCAGAGCTGTCCTCTAGCTCTTACTTAAGTGGAAGAACAAGTTTTTACTTGTTAGGTATCATGTAAGTCAACTCTCTTTTTAACAGAATCAAATTCTTCACTTCTAGAATGAAATTTGATCTCTTCGGCACCAAACTGATCTTTTGACCCAGATTCATCAAGGCTGAATGATGAATTCCTAGCTCAAATTAGGAATACTAGCTGAAATGTGATTGGCAAACACAGAGAAAGGTGCAGGTCAGAGCAGATATGGCCCTTGCTGATGCAGAAGTCACAAGCCATTAAAGGAAAGATGGCAATTAAAGGGAGGGTAAAACCCAAAATACAAGTCCTTGAAGTTCTCACTGGAAATGATTTTGATATGCAATATGTCAGGTACATATCCTACTATTTCAAGTGTCTGTCCTATTTTTTAAAGACAGAATTTCTTATTGTATATTAGGTGACTGTCAGAGAAGAATAAAATACCTGCACACATAAATGCACGAGATTAAGAGTTTCTTAGCAAATTTTACTCCCCTGTCACCAGCAGAGAACATCAGATATTTAATACAAAAATTTATGCTTTGAATCAGCTTAAGATACTAGGGTTAAGCAGATAAACCTGCACACCACATTCTCCACCTTCAATGGGAATAGTGGAAATAAGATACAAACAAGTAACTTGAACAGGAAAATTTAAAAGCTACAACCTACTAAATTATTTCTGTAATAGTTATAAATAAGAAAAAAATTAGAATGTCTTGGTGCTGTTCAAAATGGCAGAATCATCAGCAGATACCAAATACTCAGAGATTACTGCTGGAAAGTTCTCTCAGCAAAATATGATCATAAAAATAAACAATGAAAGAAAGCAAATTAAAAAAACCTGAAGATTTATATATACATTATTTCTAGAAAACAAACATAACAACCTCTACAAATTTTAGGTCTTAATGACTGGTTAGTTTAGTCCGGCCTCACAGAAGGGGCCAAGGGATGCAGAAAGAAATTTAACAGGACTCCTCCTGCTCTTTCCTGAAGAATGATCTGACTGACATACTTTCAAGATAATCATTATTTCTTGCCAGGGTTCTATTTGTTTCTTAGCATACACTGCTGACAATTACAACCAATTATCATTGTTATCAATCAGTTATACTGAAATGGCAATCAGAAGTCATGAAGCAGGCCCCTAGTATTCTAAGCATCCCAATTTGTTTTTTTAATTTATGTTCTGTTATTTGGTACTCATTTTTTAAAATTTAAGCTTTATCTTTTTTCCTCTTTTCATATTTCTTGTCTATATATTTATCAATCCAAGTCACTCTGGGGAATTTATATCATTAGTGTGATATCATGATATAAAAAGAGTAAGCTATACTAAACAGGCACTAAAGAGAGATATGTCTTGCTCACTGACTGTCAGACCCATTCAAAAAGGCCTTGTGCTCTGAAGATTCATGTATACACTGAATTTTTCTCAAAGGCCAAAGTGGGCTAAATGCTTCTACAAAGATTTCTGACTGTCACAAGAAGCTTTCCTACAATGCAGAAATAACATAAAAAATTCCTTGCAAGCCTATTCTGACTAACTGCTGGGTGAAAAAAATGTAATCCCAGCAACCCTGAACCACTTATGGTAGATATATATTGAAGAGCATTATCTTCTATCAGCAGAGAGCCACAGGGGAACTGGCTCTCACCATGAAGATCCAGATTCAGGTTCTGCAGATCCTTAATGCTCACAATGCAGTGGCTTTGCAGGTATAGACTGCTCTGTGCTGAACAGGATTGTCTCCTTTGGAACAACGAGAACTTTTGGTGGTTATCTGTCAGCTAACCTAACCACAGGCCAACCATATAGTAACTACACCCACTTTAATGATGGCAGCTACTACTGCAAACATTTATTTTTTAAAACAACAAGCTACCATGACAAAAAAAAAAAAAAGAGGAAAAGGCATTCAAAACTTCTGTGAGCATATGGCTAAAAATGATAAAATCACTGCAGTTAGCAAGCAATAAAAATATTTTTCCATAATAATAAATCAGGGCTCTATAACAAAACAAGAAAGTCAATATAGGACAGCAAGTACACTCCTTAAAAATATATCATTGTTGCTTATCTTCAGTGGGTTCCTGAGATTTGATTTTAAAACTTTGCTGCTTTCCCATCTTACTTATAACAATGTATTTAAGATTTAATTTATAGCAATGCACACTCCTTACAAAATGTAAATCTTGATACTAACTAGAAATTACATACTGTCAGAGTAAAAATGTAATGAGCTCATTTCCGTATGATATGGGCCTGGGTATAGGAAATGGGTATTTTTAGCATTTGCTTAAAAACTGACTTACAAATTGCAGACTCATTCACATGGCAGTGTGAAAGCATAACACAAGAGAAGCATTACTCTATGAGAATTTCACTTGTCAGCAGTGACTCGAGGAAAGACACTCTTCCATGCAAATCACATTTGATCAGAAAGCCTTTGCATTGAAGTTTACAGATTAAACATTTAATCCCAGGCTCCTAGGCACAATACATTCAAGTGTGCACAAACGACTGCTAATAACAGCATCATAAAACATGGGCACCCCCCTCCCCCCATAAAAAGAGAGAAATAACATTACATTGATCTAGAAAGATGCATCAGAATCTGATAATATAGACACACACTGCACTTATGCAAAACATGCTAGTATATGAAAAGGAATAGCCTGACTTCATCAAGACATACCATACAAGAGGAATTAGCAGCAGTAGGAAGCTTTATACAGTACTTCAGGGATGATGTAACAGTAAGAGCTATTAGGTCAGCTGGTATCAGTTTTCCTGTTCATGAAACATTCTTAAAAAATGAAACCAGCAAAACTAATTCATTCTTATCTAGTGACAAATATGTGGACCTTCTAAGATCAGGTTCATGAAGTATTTGACATGAAGTGCTAAGTCTTAAAGAAACCCTAGTGGTGAATAGAGATGCCTTAATTATGTTCAGATTTCAGTTAGCACACTGACTGCCAGCAGACTATTCCCAACCTGAAGGTTTTGTGGGCTACCAAGAACTGTCATCCCTCTGCTTATAAAAACCAGTGCCCAGAACATACAGCTCTACACACTGACTGTCTGCATCCCACTCTGACCACTATCCTGAGATCTCTAAAACTATGGCTTCATTCATTACAGAAAAAGTTATAAGTGGAGGGGGGCGGAAGGTAAGTTGCACTTCATGCAGAATGTAATCAGATAGCATTCACTTAATATGAATTCAAAATGTTGTGGAGGAAGCTGCGGGTGGCGCCTTCACTTTGCCCTTCAGCTGTCCACCAGAAAATGCTTTGGCTACTCGTAATTTCTTGCATTTATTTTGGCAATTTTTAACTCAAGTACTTTTTAGTATTCCCGTGCTTGTCAGCTTTAAGAAATATTATCTTTCCTCCAGGATTGTGTGGAGTGATTGTTTAGCAAAAATTCTTAAAGTACCATCACTTTACTGATTACATCACAACTTTGCACACTGAAAGCCACTGTATCCATAAGGGAGTACAAAAAGACTAAAATATATGACCTATTGGAAAAAATAAACCACACTGTGGAACATCCCCAAATCTACACAGATATTTATTCATCTCCCACTACTGCTTTATTCAAACACTCCGGTTTGTACTTACAGTGTAGCTGGAACTACAGGGTAGGTGTAGCTGGAACTACAACATAGTTACAGCTTGAACTACTACATTACAATGTAGTTGGAACAAATCAGTCTCTAACCTCATACAGGACTTTGAGACCGCAAAATATATTGAACATAAATAGTAACATTTTAAAACGAGTAACAAACACTAAGTAACATGAGTAACAATCATATCACCTGTATGTACAGTTGGCAGAATGCTGAACAAGCTCCTACTGCTGTTAAAAACACTTTTGAAGAGGAATGCAGGAAGGCTCTCCAGAACTGGATAGTTAATATTTTACTATCTCCTCTAATCAGCACCACAACTGAGTAAGAGCAATTACTGCTCATTACTACATTCTGAGATTTCCTCCCAAGGGTAACTTAGGAGCATGGGGTTTGGCTGGGAAGGAGTTACAATAATTGTAACTCCTTAAACTTTCATACATTATTGATTAATCAGAGTAGCTAAATTTACCTTTTCTTTTTGTTCATCCAGAAGAATCAGAGAAGGAAGAAAAAAAGTTGTGAAAAACGTGAAACATATAAACAGGAAAAAACACAGGCAATCATGGAACACAAGGCTCATGGGCATACAAAGGAGTTCAAAAAACAATAAAAAATTAAACTGAAAAAAATCTCTAAAATACTTATTTCAAAAATACTAAAAAGTAATAGCAGCACTCACTGCTTGCTTTATGACCATGAATAGATATTATATAAAAGTAACTTTACAAAGATTCTTCATTTATCCTAACCCACAAGCACATAAGAAGAAATAATCTTTGTCTTTGACGGAGAAGCCTCACATTGCTGAAGCTACAAAAAAAGTAGGATTACAAAAGAGCTCATTTACTTTCTCATTGAGAAAACTACTGCACTGTTTCTAAGACAAGCACCAAAGGTACTTTCAGTGGAAATAATGTATAATTATTTGGAGCAGAGGAATATAGAGATATATGTATACTTCAGGCAGAGGAAACATGTTTTCAATTATAAGTATCTTTGTCTCACCTATTTACCCTTAAAAAAAGAACTCAAGAAGCAGAATTAAAATGATGCACTTAAAATTCAAATTTAGCTTTACCTGGGATTTGAGCTAAATATTTAATACTGGCAGTCATCATAAATGCAGTAATTAGTACTTCAAACAGTGCATGATGACCGATCTTTCTTTATGACTATCTGCACATTAAACTTCTTGCTTCATCATACATTGACTGTCAACATTCAAGAAAAAGGTTATGATTTTCTTTACATTATTGACCAGTTAAGATACCAGTTACCATTTAATCACTTAAAACCAACAACTACTCAGGTAGCTGGCAGCAAGTCTCTGCCCATCCAAACTTTTCAACAATAAAGTTGAAGCACAACTGCAAGAAAAGACATCAAGCCATGAACCAGCAACCAAGAAAAATTTGAATTGCCATGGAATTTATCCATAGTAAAGGACCACGAAAGTTCATAGACATGAAGCAGCTAGTAACCACTTGTGCAATACCCTCAAGCACTGCTTCAGCTGAGATAGCAGCATTCTGCAAGTCCGTGGCTTCAAAATAATAAAAAAACCCACAAACACACAAGTGTATTTTCAGATTTTTAAAGTGCTCTTCCACATAGCCCAAAAAACAAACATTGCGCTTGTTCTGCAATAGTATACAGGCTTTTGTGGACTACTCATGTAAGCTCATCAATGCAACCCTCAAACAACCATCTCCTGTCCACAGCTGTGTTTGACCTCTACCTCATCTAAATTAATTGAACTGATGGAGCAGTTCTCTGAAATTTATACATTATTATTAAGCTTCCATTTTGAACACTAAAATAATAAAACCAAAATCCTTTAATGAATATTCTGAATATATGAAGAATGCTGGGATGTTCCCACATAAGGTTCACAATGTCTAAATATTCTGCATTGCAATGACAACCTTCCGTTGCTTCACTACTGCCTCCACACCCAAAGGAATTAACTTTAAATTTTGATATAAAACGTGGTTAGGCTCTCATGAAACACTAAGGCTTACCTGAACTTTACAGTGACATGAAAGCAGTGTAGTTCTGCGAAACCAGAAAAGCTGAATGTACTAAAGCTTTTATAACATTAACTCTACTAATAAAAATTAAGGTATGCATAAAAGAAAACTTTTTCCAATATGCCAAAATTAAAATAATTACAAACACTTTTGATTGGTTGAAACATCCCTTAACCTCACCGACAAACAAAAAAGTTTCAGGATTTTTCTCAAACTTCTCATGAAACATGTTTGAGAAACTTGTGTAAAGAAACATCTGTCTGGAAGATGACATTTCACTATTACACGTAAGAAGTAAGGTCATACTGAAATTAAAATTTCAAGTAAGTAAATTTGGGCTTGTTAAGAAAGCCTTCTAAAGTAATTTTACAACATGGTTTTCAAATATCTTTATTTGCAGACTTTATTAAAAAACTGTACCTTTGTACAGAGAAACCCTGCCTTTCTTATTTTAGCTTTGTTAAATAAGCTGCTAATCCTGGAGAAATATGCAGGTTTGTAGTTCAGAAGTACCTGTTCTACAATAGAAACTAATCAAGTCATATGTCAACTTCCAACTTTTTTCCTTTTTTTTTAAAAGGTTTCTTCCCTGACTGTGCAGATTTGGAGACTACTAGTATAATTGATGTGGCTGCATTTATATTTGGCCCTTCATCCCTTTAGCTCAGAAGTCAACTCTCAAAAACATCCTCAACTGAAATTATTTCATTATCCCAACTACAATTTTTCCACAGTTCTCAGTATGTCTCCCTAAAAAAAACAATATGCCCAGTCTATCATCCATTTGAAACAAGCAATCTAAAATAAGGAAAAGTTAAATTACAAATACTTTGGTTTTATTCTACCAACTGATTAACAACAATCATTATTAGGAATTGGTAAGTATGATTCAGGCAGCAGTGGAAATGAAAACATTTCTGTAATTTACTTTAAGTAGTTCAAAAGAAACTTCAATTGTGAATAGCACATGCTTTATTCAAATTTTCCCAGCATGCTTTTGTTTTTGTAAAAAAGCATCAGAAGTTTGATTTTCAGTTTCACATACACTGTACTTGGAATATTTTGGGGGCTTTGTGGTTTGTTTTTTATTTGGGGGGGGTGGTGGTTGTTAGGGAAAAAAATAACTTTCAGGTCAAGTTAAAGCTGTATGGGAAAAGCACATGCGCTCTGTCAATCCCTGGTATAAATATCCCTCACTTATGGAAGGATCATGAACAAAAGTATTTCATATTCTCTTTTGTTGCCATATAAAGCATTTTAAAAATCAACATCTTAAGCAGAAAGCCTGCCACACAAAGCTCTGTCTACAGGACAGTATTTTCATAGTTCTTTTAAGTTGTAAAGCAAGATGAAAGAACTTTGTATGCTGCTGCAAGCATATCATACATATTCCTCCCTACAAGGAAATTTTAACATGAGTACTACTTTAATGCACAGATATGTTTTACCCATTACCTAGATCTTCCTATGTACTATGCCTTAATGCTGCCCCCTGCAAAGTTGGATTTCAGATAGTTTCCTTAGAATTAATTCACAATAACACTTTAATGACAAAAGGTCAGAAAATGTGGTCTTGTTTATGGACACATCTACCTGCTCTAGAGAGATATAGCACAATTGCAGCCCTCATCTCCTAGAGCATCTCCTGGTTTTTAATTTACCACCTAACACTGTCACTGCAACCAGTGTGACACAATTCAGCACTGGATGGAACACACACACCACAGACTGGAGGCTGTGCCACTGCTAAGGGCCACACTCAAACGCAGTCCAGGTGTTTGTGAGAAAACATCATTACAGCACTGATATGAATCCACACTCACGAGACTGCTGTGCTCCAGCAGTCAGGGCAGGGCACTCTGAGACTTGACATATAAAGCTAGAGTAAGATTTCAGACTGAAGCCACGATTGAAAGCTTTGTTTTCTATGCAGTTCACTTCAAAATAACTACTTTCTCAGGTCAATTTTTAAAATTCGTTTTTCTAAAATTAAATATAATATGAAATATTGAAAGGCTACTAAGAAAAACCTGTGTAAATAATCTTTTAAAATCTGTCATGCACAAAAAAATTGCAACATTTTCCCTAGTTAGCTCACTTGAAAACACAAAATCAACTAAGTAGGAATGCCAAATGTTGTCTCAAAAACTGAAGTACAGCTGACAATTTTCTTCTGATATTTCAACTTAATCATGTACTCATACAATAAAGGGGAAATTCGACACAAAATCTACCCTACAGGCCAGAACTGAACTAGATCACAAAACAGAAATATCAGAAGTACTACATTTTTCTGCCAGATAAAGCAGTTTCCAGCAAGCTGCAACAAAGTTCTAAGACTTTCCTATTTACAAGCAGAATGTGACAGAGCTATTAAGGTATTTTCAGCATTATAATGAAGTCTTTAAAAAAAAGCTGAAGTGAGTCTCTGGGATGTTATCAAACTGAATGTCACACAGAACATGTGTAAATTGGAGGTTCTAAGAGGTTACTGAGAGTTTATTCCAGCTGACAACACAGAAAAAAATTAAAACTTTTTTATTTCTTTACCAAGCAGCTTTCAAAATTTTGAGGAATGAAAAGCAAAAAAGTTACAATGATTTTTCAGAGTATTCATCTTAAGCAAACCTACTTAAGGACCATATCCAATTTCATTTCTTCTTACGTCCTTCTCTGCCACTCTGTATCAATCAAAGAAAAACTAAGATGCTGGGTGTACTTTGTCACTTTGGTCATGGACCTCAACCTCAGACATAAACATCTAAGATTTATAAATTAAGATGATTTAATGAATTAAAAAATCATACCAAGTTTTTAAAAAATAATAATCAAATGGAGTATCTAAAATATTTATATGCAAGTAGAATTTTTAATTTGCTGCTAGAGTACTCTTAGATCAAGTACTAATTAGAACTAGAGTGGTAACAAGCCTAGAAACATTTTAGGTAATACCCAGGCTCTGAAAAACAGCTATTTATGCCAATCCAAAGAAGAAGGAGCCAGAAGCTATCCTATCTTGGGTAGGTAACCTGTTGAAACAGTTCCATATACCATCTCTGCAGACACAAGGTCAGTTTAAGGAGCTCCTATTGCCTACCTAAGTTATTCATTTCTATTTATCCCTACTGATATAGATCTGACTTCAGAACCAAAGCCCGAAATACCACCACATATTCTGTAACTTTAAGATAGAGATGAGAAAATGGAAAATTGTTGGACTGGATTTGATCTCAAACCTAATCCATGTGGTGCTCCAACAATTTCCCAAGAAAAAACAGGATGACACTTCTGACAAGCAAGCTTCTTTTACAGTATACACATGCATTGTAAGACAGATTTATTCCAGTGCAGAAGATCCCCCACATGCAGAAATAAGATTTACCATACTAAAGACTACAGTTCTGTAGGATGAAGAAAGTCTTATTACTAAAATAAAGCTGTCAGAGCAGAAACAACAGTCCTCAAAGGCTGAAATTTGTTCTCAACTCAGCAAGGTAGCATGAGTTAAGACCTTAAGCCAGGAGACTAAATGTATTACAAAGCTTAACACTGAAAGCAAGTCATACCACCTTTTTTTCCTTTTTCTATTCAAGAAGTTACCCCCAAAAGCAACAACTTCCTTTGTTTCTTATTTATTGTAGGAAGAAAATGCTACATTTCCAGGACAGAAAGGAAACATGTCAGTCTAAGCACAAGAATAGAGCTTACAGAGAACTGCAGACCTTGTGCATTCACAAGGCTCCCAGCTGCACCGTCTGTCGATCCACAGGATCTCCCCACAGAAGCATCTTTGTCAGTCCAAGCTGCAAGTCCATCCAGCCCAGCATCCTCTGTCAAACTGCAACTATCTGTGCGTGCTGTGATAAAACCACACCACAAACTCTGAGCAGCTCCTCCCACTAGATTCTTCCCCACTTTCACCAGCCAATACATGGCTTCAGCGATGAATGAGAGGATACCTCCACGTGAATTTGTCTGATTTATTTATCTGCTTTATCTTTCATCTGTTGGTTTACATGTAGATTGTAGTCTGTAGACTCTAGAAACTGAAGACATGCCATGTGAAATGACCCAAGAGGTTTAAAAGATGCTGAGCTGACCTCAGAGAAAAAGTAAAAATTGTGTTTAATCACCACACCACAAAAGTAAAAAAATAAACCTTTATGCTGAAAATAACTGCAGTACAGAAAATTGTTAAGATACATGCTAGAGTAAATGCCCATTGTTTATTTGAATATATATGCCACCTCTGTGTACAAATGTAGGTCAGGGAACAAACCCCCACTGCTAAAAGCCAGAAAGATTGTAGGTTGGGGAATACAGTAACTTAAGGAAATTACCATAAAGACACACATATGCCTTGAGCTTCCTGCTTCTTCTGAAATCCTCATGCAAGTATTAAAAGAGCTGTAACCATTAAAATTGCTCCTGCAGGCAAGTCAGAAGAGAGGAGAGTGCTGAGGAGAGTGCTCAGGTGTAGTCCTGGGGTATTGAGAAAATGCACTCATCTACAGGTACAGGCTTTGCTTTCCTTATTTTTGCTCTAAGTTTGTCTTGAAAAGGTCTTTGACTTTTCTAGGCAGAAGATATTCCATGTCTTTGACTTCTTGCCACACTATCAGCATTATTACAAAAGAAACATGCAAGCAATTCCACTGTTTCAATGTTCAGAAAATGTTAAACCAGAAATGTCATTATATGCTACTGAATTTAAACTACACTAAGAATTATCCAATGAATTATTCAATGAATAAGTCCCACTCAAATTAAACTGGCAGAGAGAAAAACCCAAGTGACTTACTTGACCTTTTGGAGACAGAAAAAGGAGAAACTGCAGAACTACAGTTTATGTTAAAACTCTCAAGAAAGCTATCTGTGCCATCAGACATTCAACACACATCTGTCAGTGCTATCATGTATTATACAACTCAGAAGAGGAGACGAAAGGCAAGCTCCACTTTATTAAGGTTTTCCCTTAGGCAACTATACTAGCAAAAAAATGTTAAAAATAAGGTCTAATTGCACCATGGTATGTTAAAAAATTATTTCTAAATTATACAAGAAAAAAAATCAGAAAATTATTATAAATACTAAAAACTATAAAAACAACAATAGAAACACAAAACAAAAACAAACAAACAACACCATCACCACCAAAAAACAAAAGAAAACACAAATTAAAATCCCACCAAAAAACCAAAACAAATGTCCAGTTAGCTTCCTCCCAAACAGTAAAGTTAAAACAGAAACATTTTGTGTCCTGGAACATGTTCCTTGCAATCTTAGTAGCTCTTCCTGCTGTAGGCATTGAAGTCTCTGACAAAGAGTAAGAAGTCTGTAATTTCCTGCTTCACAAACTATCAAAACAACTGTCACTTTTTCAGCATTTAACAAGCAGACAGGAACAGATTACTGTACTCAGATGGTGCTAGTGTTTTATTATCTCACTGGAAATGAAACCTCAGCTATGAAGGGAAGCTGGCAGCAGAATTTAAGATAAACAAAACCAAAAAAACCACCTCAGATTTTTGAGGCAGGCAATCTACAATAAAAAGGCAGTCTCTTCCCAAAGCCTAGCAAGAACACGACCAGACACTGATCAAGAAAGATGCATGCTCATAATCTCTAAAACACCTTAGAGTGGTATTTGTCACAAAAGAGACAGCATTAGGACAAAGAAAATTACTAATTAAAGTTTAAGAAAGCTTCATAAGGGTTCCTTCTCTTGCAAAGCAAGAGAACAAAAAAGCATTTTGCCAAAGTCAGCTGCATGCTTTCGGTTTCTCTTATCTGACTAAGAAAAACCCCTTCTCTCTTCTTGCATTGCAGCCTGCAAGAAAATTGTATGAAAAACAGCTATTGACAGGCAGATATCTGAAAACAGAAGTTAATTTCAAGCACTGTTAAAATATCTGAGCATGTTTTACAAAGCAATTTGTTTATTACATTAAAAAAACTAAAATGGCCAGACAAAGTAAAACTACAGCAGTTTGTTGCAAAAACTAGAAGAGGGAAATGTGTGTGTATGACTTCGTGTTACGTGACTTTTGCACTGAATTGTTCCAAAAAGCATAGTATGCCAGTTGACTTGAAGTACATCATAATTAAATAAACTTGAAAGGTATGATCAGCACAGAACTGAATTTTACAATCCGATGTCATAGTTAAGCTTCTCCTTAGATGGCTTGTTTAAGTAATAAACAATTTACTATAACAGAGCTGTTAAGAACACAACAGGAAGTGTTCTGCTGGAGATGAGGACTTTGTTTTCTTGTACTGCAGAACATACTCACTGGGACTGTTCTTTGTGTTACCTCTTAACTTTGCATCAAGTCAAAAGCAAACTCACCATCCCTAAAGTTTCAGCTGCATGAGGTAAGCTATAAATACTGCAAGGTACTTGTTACCTGTAAATCATCTCAGAAAACTTTTATACCAGTAATTTTAAAGATTCATCTAAGAGAAAAAAGACTCCTTAGATCTGCCTTTTTTTTAAGGAAAGTTGTTTTCCAGTTCACAAAATGCAAATATTGATCCTATACAGTTATTATCTTTACAGCAAAAGAAAACTTGTGTCATTCACATGTAATACATTTAGTTGAAAGTAATATAGTAGAGAAAACATGGTGTAATTTAGGAGATGTTACTATGTAACTAGCAGCTGGATGTTCGATTTACAACTTATTTCTAGTTTCATGATGCATTAAACAGTAAGCTACTTATCCACATCCAATGATATCCTTCATCCATAGCACAGGATATCATACTCTCTTCTCAGTCCAGTACCCAATAACCAAAGAGAGAGGTTTGCATTTATGTAACTGCATTAATTTAAAAGCATTGTTCTTACTAAGAAGAAAAAAGATCATGAAATCTAGCCCATGAATGGAAGTGCTGTCAAAAAAATCAAGATCAATGTGGGAAGCAACTCATCTGAACTTTTTAATGTAATTTTATTCAATCAATATATTGATAATTTTTGGCCCTTATGAAGGGCAGCAAAATACACATGTATGAGAAAAATAAGCGAAAATGTCTATATCTAATTTCAAACACAAATACACAAGTGTCACTAGTGTGTGGGGGTGTGAGGCAGTGGGGGGAAGAAGGAAAAATAATTCAGACAAAGATAACATTCTCATTCCATAAAATCACCAATCATTTATTACAATTTTAAGTAAATTCTAATATTCTAATGTATACCCCCTCATTGCTTCATTTGATCATTTAAAGCACAATTTCTAGTGTGAAACAATGTTAAGTTGTCATAAGAACAAGATATATTAGAGCTATTCTGGTATTAATGGTGGGATTTAATTGTACTTCCCAGGATCTCCTTGGTAATAAGACACTATTAAAGAGCATTCAATAAATTTACTTAAGTACTAAACTGAAACATAGGTGTAATTAGGAAAGAATATGCACTTAATTTTAAATCTTACGTTCAAACCTTATCTATACAATTTTGCACCTACAAGAACAACTTTATTTAAATGAGCATAGCACGAGTGCCTTTCAGGTAAGAAAGCCAGAATCATAAGCCCACCTCCCAAAATCTAGTACAGAACCTCACTACAGAAATATTTTGTCCCTCCTTTTGTCCCTACTGTTTAGTGCAGTGAAGGAAAAAAAAAAAAAGAAAAACACCTGAAAAACCCACAAAGGCAAACACAGAAGAAGAGGCCATAAATGATAATGCTGAAGAGTCCAGAGTGTTTCAGCAAAGCCAAGCCCTGACTCTTTTCCTTTCCACATCCCGCTGGCAGACACAAATCTTTACCAACACAGACTACAAGTTTCAAGGCTGTCTGAGAAACAATCTTGTCTTACAAAAGGTCCAGCAGATTGATGGTTTGCAAGTGTTGTCATTTCACTTCAGAACTAACCTAAAAGTTCCAAGCCTAGTAACTTCACAGTGATACTCTTCACTCACAACTTCACTGAGATATTCTTTCTGCGTTGTAGTTTTAACAGGAATTTCTGAAACTAATGCATATCAGAGTGTTTTTACTTCAATTTATTACCCGTTTCTCATGAAATCTTGTATAGATTTGAACACCACAATGCTCTAAAATTAGAAAGGCAGTAAGTGAATTCTGTGTTTTCAAGGGTGTTTTAATCTGGTTTCCACAACTTTTCCACTTCATTTTATTTCAGGGTTCTCAGGGAAGGTTAAAGTAACATTGACTGAATTTTCTATTTCTGTTTAAAAAACCCATCTCAAATTCTTCATGCACCAACAAATCCTGGTCCATTAAAAAAAAAAAAAGAAAAAAGCAAAACACCAAAATTTATTGGCTCAAATTGGTGGATGCAAGCCAGTTCTCATCACAGACTTTTAACCAAAAGCACCTCAAGCAAGATATGTATTTTGAGAAAAGGAAATTTTCTGCATTAGTCTTGGAAGATTCTTAACTACTTCCAACTTCAAAGTAATTATGTAAATAACATTTAATAATGTGTACTCATTCCTTAACAAGTCAGAATAAACCACATCACTTGGAGAAACTGGCTGACAAATGCACTCTTCTGGTGCTTTGTTCCCTCTGTCAGCTTTAAACAAAAAGGACACTACATTTCTGAAAAAGGTGTAAGACTACTAGTGACTATTTTCCTGTATTGTTCCCTTCCCTTCCTCCAGATTAAAATAGCTTTCCAATTCATATCAAAGCATCCAAGGAGCAGTTTCATTTTATAAAAATGAAGGTTCCTTATAAAAAAAAAGGTTCCAAAGCTGTTTCCAAATTTAGGCTTCACATTTAAGTAACTAAATCTGTATTTCAGCTGTATTCAAAACAAACCTTTACCTTCAGCATAAGCAATTCTAGTTAAAGATGGCAGAGTAAAGAAAAAAGAACAGAAGAGGAATTTCTTTCCAGAGAACATATAAATCAAATACCAACATGAGAAATTCAGAACTATTAAAAATGTAACTAAAAATTAAAAATTATTTTTTTAAAAATTGAGTAACTAAAATGAGGTTTCTTTTCTGTGTGAACAATTAGACAAAAGTTTTATCAACCTAGAAAACAGCAATACAAGACAATAACGTGTTTTAAAACTCCAGTATTAAAAAAAAAAAAACAAAACAAAAAAAAAACAAACCAAAACCAAATCACTGAATAAGGGATATGACAGTTATTTTGGAAGCAAGTTCACAGTAAAAATGGGACTGCAATGAATGAGAATCCAACTGGATATAAAAAACAAACAAAAAAACAAACCAACCAACCAACCAAGAGGAATTTGCTAGTTTGAAGTTTTGGTATGGTTTCTGAGCCTTTTTCAAGGACCAGCAAGTACTTAAGGCACAGGTGAGGCCCAGCTCATTTAACCCATTTTTGATTTCATGAAGCCAAACTCATCCAGAACTGATTTCTGTAATTCTTTATATCCACAATTATGTTAAAGTATCTTCAGAAAGTAAAAATCTAAATTGCACAGTTCAAAAGAGTATTTATCCTTGTGCTTTATTATTTAATTCCTTCTGAAGCAAATTCCTCACTCTTTGTATTAGACTCATTTGACCAATCTACAGATTTTAAAGTGACTTCATGCATTTGCCAGCAGCCATAACTGACTTTACTCAAAATCAAGTGAAAGAAAAATGAGAGCTAATTATATTTAAGAAAATTAAGTCTTATTTGGAAAGATGAGATTGTCTCATCTGCCTTAATAAAGTTTTCCTTCAAGTTTCATGGGTGTTTTTTGCACAATCATAATTGAAATCTCAGTCTTGTGAATTGTCCATATTTCCATAATCTGTTGGAGGATTTAATATCAGAATCCATACAAAAAAAAATCAGTATAGCTTAAGCCACAATGTTGTTTTTTCAAGCAACATATTTAAACATAGGAAACACAAACTAGGACTTGAAGAAATAGTAATGGAAATCATAAAAACATGGGAAATAAAAGCCCAAGATGTCACTGAACCAACTTAAGAAAGGGTAAATTATGCCATTTGTTGTAGAGGAAGTACCTTTCACTCAAAGGAAATCAGTAACAACAACTAAACCTGAATTCCCTGAGGTGCTACCAAGAAACTCATCAGCCCTGATTCAGCACATGAAATGGTAAAGCAGCAACAAATTAAAACAGAATAGCAAGAAGTCTGAGCATCGTGGCAGCTTTATGAGTTAAGAGTTCCACTTGTGATTACCCCACTGTGCAACGACTTCTCTAAAAGGACTTTCAGCTTCAGTTGAAACAATGTGACACAGTAACAACTGCATCCTAGAATTTGTCTGATTATTCTAATTTCATAATCCCATTTAATTTTATTTACTTTTCTACACCATGTAAGGTTATTTTTCCTTTAAAGGAAAAAAAAGTGGAGGAAAGATGGCTATACCTCTTACAACTATAAAGTGCTCCAGTTTAATGGCATATTCACATATTCAGAGTTTAAAAGGACTCACAAAAAATCAGCACATGATCAGACATCTTAAAAGTTTAACCACCACCACTGAAACACATTTGCAATATGCTCATTTTACATCCAAAAGAATACTATTCTGAAAGACCTTAACAAGACAAATGCCTAAGAAAAAGAGGAAAAAGCATTTTCTATAACATGTAGGTAACTAATTAAATTTTAATTTAAAATATTCAAAGATCACCCAAATATTTGTGGTTACTAAAGATGTCACACTAATTTTATTTCTTACCATGAAAACTTGTATGTCAGCAGCAGCATCTCAAATATGGGACAGTAACTGGCTTTCCCAGTTCTCACTTCAAGGCGTGCAAGTGCTTTTCAAATCATTATGAAACCACAATAATATATAAAAGTCTAGAAATAAAAACTAGTTTCCAGGACACACTGGTGTAACTATAGCTGGGGGAAAGCCTGCATGTGAAACGAGTTGTGACCTTGTGACTGACTAATGGACTGTTTATGGAAATACTTTTCTCAACAAGTTAATCTTTTACTAGGTACTGGAGTGACCTGACTGTGAACTAGAAGCTGAAGACTCATGTCACCCATTGAATTAATTGCTACATTAAAATGTCAGGCAACCTAAGACAAGCAAAGGGTGACAGAGCCCCAAGCCCATGCAGACATCAGAAAGAAAACACGCCTTTGAAATGTTTTGAACAAGGCTGACTGCAGCCCAGAACCAGTGAAGAACACACTGTCACGTAATCCTGTCCTGGAAAGCCAGAAGGCATTTGCATAGTCAGCCTCAGGAACGCTCAGATGCGTAACACAAACTGTATCAATCCAAACAGTCTCCACAGGGAAGGTCACAACTTTCAGAAGACAGACTTCCCATACTTGCTTAGTATGTCTGGGTTAAGCATTAGCTAGCCAGTCATGCACCTACACAAAATTATAAACAAGCTGCTGTATGAATATGGAAGAGCAGGGTTCTCAATTCTTACTCCTTGGCTGCCCACTCACAATAACTGAAAGACCAATGCAGTTAAACAGAAAGGGTTAAGAATTTTAAATCCTGTCATTACAGATTATTTTAGCAAGTGCAAATAGGTATACAGTAGCCCAACAAACCCTTATCAAAAGTCACCATGGTAAGAACTAACCACTTCCCTTGTGAGAGCCAGCTTCATCCCCTCCCAGTTATAAAAACATGCCATTTATTTGAACATGGAAAGGGAGTAACAGTGCTAGACCCATATTGTCTCATTTCCTATTTCCTTTTAAGTATCAAAATGCAGGTCTTTTCACAATGAGATTCAGAAATGCAATGAGGCATACATTGGGCCTTCAGGAGATAAAGTGAAATGCTGGTTCTCTAAAATGAACTTAATGGGAGAAAAAGAACAAGAGCGTTTTTTCCTCCCCCGAAGTGGTTATAAAGAAACATAAGGAAAGATTGGACAGACTGACAAAAAAAAAAAAAAAGCCAAAACCATGCCCGATAATAACTACACCAAAAAACTTTGCATAATTATTTGTGGTTTCAAGAAAAATTCAGTAGTTTAAAAATATTAATAGCACAAAGTCCATATTCTGTACCTCCACCAAATCAGAAATGTATTTGTCACCATGTCTGATGCACAAATATTTTGAGATCTGGAGGCAATGGTGTCTTCTCAACCAGAGATTAACTGACAATATGAAAAAAAGAGCCTTCCTAAGGCATCAGCTCTGATAACGCAAGCTGTGTTCTCCCCACAGAGGGGAGACACAACACAGTTGGTCCTAAGTAGTATAACCAGCTGAGCTCTTTTGCACAGATGACATGTCACCCTTCTGAAAATACTGCTGTAGTATAAATTAGTCCTGCATCTGATTTTGGCTTTGTTCTAATCCAGTTTGCCTGCTTACTATTTGTGCAAATCAGAGCTTTAGCACTTTTGGCTCTATGATCAGAAAAACTTATAGCTTTTGTGACAGTGTTAACCAGAGAAGGTAAAGTTCTTCTGTAGTCTAACCCCTCACAAACAATGGAACAGACCTGAATTATTTCCCAATAAGCTGGATGAAACAAACTGAGTATTTTTATCAAAATCTTAAGTCTAACTATTCATAGCTACAGGTCCTAGGCACATTAAAGAGACAGTCACTATCTTAATTTGACCACCTGCACAATTGTATCCTTTCAATACAGGTTTTAATCATGACAAACCCCTGAGTTTTAGATATTTCACAAATAAGCATGCACCAAAAACTATCAGCATAGCCTAGGCAAAAGCAACTTAAGCGTGCTAATTAAAACACACACTTCTGTGTAGAGGTTCTGTTACAGCCAGGAGGTCTTGCAGTTTGTAGCACATACTACATAACCACATGTTGCATCCTTCTTTTCCCCCCGCAAGTTCTACAGGGGTACCGAGTGCCTGAAGCATCAGAGGCAATCCAGCTCGCTAACTTTACAAGTCCTAGAAAAGTTTTACGCAGCTGTGTGCCACAAGGCGCAGAGAACTTACCCAGCCACTGTGAGTACAACAGATACGGTAGCTTCATCCTGCAGCCAGCTGCTACACAGAGCTGATAAGCAGAGAAAGCTCACTCAGAACCCTGACAGAGTCACATGTAACTCCAAGATGGGCATAATGGTAAATTCAGGCACTGATTTTCCTCTGAAGAGGAATTTATGTTTTGAACAAAGCCCACACTAGTTAGTCACGGACTTAGTAATAAACTGCTTTATTTCAGGCTAAGGTACCAATATTACAAATATGGTAGACACACATGAAGTGAACAGTTGCACACAAAGAATACCAATAAAGCCTTATAAGGTTCCTCCACTGTTTAAGGTTTTTCCTAGAGGCTCATCCGCAAGATTAAAATCTGAGTTTTTGTCTAAGTCCTAGCTATTTAAGTCTCAACTACTTATGCACATGCAAGTATGTTAAAATCAGTTGAAATACTAATGCATACAGCTAAGCTGCTTCCTGGGAAGAAATACTTTCAAAAATTGTCAAATTAGAAAAAGTGAAAGACCTATTTTGATGAAGCTCCCATGGAACTCTGTCTACATGATAGAAACTGGCAGATTTCCTACTAGTTCCCCTTGCTAGTTCCTCAACAGTCTACCCGGTAGGCTGAAAGGAAGCCAAAAATCTAAAAGTTCTGGCTGTGCTCTCCCCTGCAGTCTTGATTCCCAGGGTCTACAAGTGGCTTGCCCTGGCACTGGACCTCTATTCTCATTTGCAGTCAATTTTAAAATAAAGGAATGCAGTTCATATGTAGCTGATTTCAAAGTGTCACAGCAATTCTCCTTCTCCACCTGGCTTTGCTGGGCATCATCGCCAGCAGCAGCAGAACTGTAAAACTCTGCCACAAACATGCAACTCAGAGCAGGTCAGAACAAGCTAACAGTAGAGCATACTAATTTACTGCTGAGACACCAGGGAGAATTACATACTTCAGCACATTTACCAGGACAAGATGGTTTACTGTTGTACCTGAACGTGCTGGAACTTAACCACACACTGAAAAGACAAATCTTACAATACAGTACCACTGTTCTGCTTACCATACATATGCTTAACTTTTCATAAAAGAGCTAATCTATACTTCAGAGTTTTCAATATAAATAAGAATTTCAAGATCAAGTATAACTTGTGAGTTAACAAGTGAGTTTAGAAAAATGAACAGTAAGCAGTTTCATTAGTTTACTACTATAGTTTACCATAGTTCATAGTTTCAATAGTTTACCACCATACCAAGCTTGGTTAAAGACACTATTTTTCTGAGAACTGCCATTTTTCACAAAGGTTTGTGACATTATTAGTAAACTGTATCCCAAAGAGCAATAGCCAAGGAAACTTACTGTCACTGTTTTATTTGCAACAGACAGTAAACATTTGAATGAGATGTCATCAAGACCTTTTTCAAGGACATGTCAGAGGGCAATGTTCAGATCAAACCTTTCCAATAATATTTTTTTCTTCAGAAAGGGAAGTCCATCTTCTTCTGTAGAAAAGAGACAGGATTTGCAGGACAGTCTAGGAGTCTGCAAATCCTGACTTCTTTCCATTTGTGGAATAAAAAAACCCCTCAGACTGAGAAATTCTTTTTGGCTAAAATAATGAGCGTTTCTCAGGTACAGGGAACACTTGGCATTGTTTTATATTATACTCTTTACTTTCTAAGCCCTTTTCCTATATTTTCCATTTCTAAGAGAGTCAACTTAGACCCACTGGGCTTTGAAGTATCTATACAAGAAAAAAGCATTCTCTTTCAGGATTGAATCCTTTGCTACCACCAACAAAGCAGAAATGAGTGACAACAGTAACCACACTGAACAGAGGATGCTGGCATGCAGCATAAGCCAAAGGCAATGAGCAGGCACAAATCTCCCAGGTCGAACACTTTGCCAACCCACACCTTTCCTCACTCCGCTTCACCAGTGTATCAGTATATGCTAGTTTACAATGCTGAATATACACTTACATGAAAACACCTTATAACTTTGAAAAGATGGACAATAGCTTAATCGCAAATATTTATTATTTTATTGTGCCCACTCACCACAAAAAAGGGCACTCAGTCTGCGTGGTAATCTTCACAGTGAGAGAAACCAAGCAGATCCAACTTTTCCATATTGGTTTGGCATAAGGCATTTCTAAAAGGACAACATTGAAGGCCACCTACATTGCTCCCTGCCAGAACTCTGCATGGCTTCAGGTGTCTCATTTTATACCTCCTTGTCCACAAGCTGGAGGGGAGTGAAGCGGGAAGCTTCTTCTCCCTCTTCTTGTACTACTGGCTTAAAGCAAACGCAGAACAATCTGCATGCCCTTAAGATCTCTCTTCCACGTACTCCTGCCCTTCCTCCCAAGAGCCTCTGGAAAGGGTAAGAAACATGCAGTTGCAACTCAGTAAATTCTTGTCCAGGGAACAAACTCTAACTTTTAGTTAATTTTAGGAAGATGTTTGACGAAGTGTGTAAACAAAGCTGTGTGGAGCAGAACATACGAGGCCACCAGTCCAAGCCCTGGCCTTGGAGGTTCAAAGAGAAAGCAAGTGATCCTGGTTACTGTGACCCTGCCAAAAAAAAAAAAAAAACAAAACCAAAAAAACCAGAAAAACTGTCACTGACTACACAAGAATTTTCAAACTATATATTCAGCAACCAGAAATTAAAAGTACAGTCATAATTTGAAGCAATAGCAATACTGTCTTAGCCATGGTGGTAAACAAACACTAGCCTGCTAGAATGTCATAATCTGACAAGGTCAATAAACTGTATATGAGCTGCAAGCTTCACCACACTTTTGACAGACACTTACATTTCTGTATACATCTCCAAAGGCAGAGCACCTACATATTATCTGAAGGCAAAATATCATCCACTGACCTTAAAGCCTCCATTTTAAAGAATACTAAGAATTACTAAAATTATATTGTGCAGACATTTTATTTGCAGTAGAATGGGAGGTAATATAAACACTTTGTATTAAAAAAAAACCTTAACTGTTTCTCAGTTTGTTATGACAAATTAGGGTTAGGGGTTTTTTTCCCCTTCAGCATTTTAAATATTTATATCAAGCTCTTTCAGCGTCCAAAAGGAGAAGTCCTGGAGATAGAAACATGATGATTATATATTCAAAAATCATCAGGCCTCAAGATGGTATTTCAGAGAAATAACAACTGAAATGAAACACATATATGGACACCCTTGAGGGTGAACTGCCTGCACCCAAAAGTACCTGACCATCACTGCTGAGAGCTGAGTTAAGAACTCATTTCAGTTTGCTCAAAAGCAAGATGACTGGAGGCTCAAGAAGAGGATGGGGGAGAACTCAGAAAACAAGATGTCAGATGTGGCCAGATGTCAGTGAGGTCAGGCAGATGCAACCCACTTCTCAGCACTCTATTTCCACCTTCCATAGTGACCCTGGACAAGGAGCTGCAGTACCAAGAGCAGGGTGGGAAATACTAGGAAAGAACTGAAGTTGTCCAGCATAACAATCACATTAGCAGTCATTTCATTACTAATTTGAATACCAGGACAAGAGAGATGAGAGCAGACAGTATTACGCTGTATTTCCATGAATGATTTGAATAGTTTACACTTCATGGACACAATGAAATATATGGAGACACTGCGAAACAAAGGTAGATGGTCCTGAATTAGAGTTTAATCTCACAAATTGGAATACTCCATGACATTTTAAGTTTAAAGAAAAAACCCCACTTTCTGCAAACATCTTAAATTATTTAATCATCACATGCTGAACACTACTAAAAAAAAAAAAAACCAGAAACTGGACATTAACAAGCCAAAAAAGAGAGGGACTGATGCCTCTATCACCTTTTATTATGACAATTTGAAAACTATTTCATCCATTTCCAGACAGAACGTAAATAATTTCCAATTTCAAGTTGCTCTTAGATAGCAAGTAAATAGAGCTGCTGTGTTTTCAGGACATTTTACAGCCAAAAGTCAACAAAACTGATCTTCTAAAAGCACACCAACAAACAAACAACTGCAACAAAATAAAGCAAACAAACCCCCAAAACTCAACAAAAAAACCCAAATCCTACAATCCAAGAAACAGACCAAAAAAAAAAGAAACCAACCAAAACCCCACAACCCCTCCCCCCACCAGCAACAAACCAAACCAAAACCCCCTCAAAACTCCAAACATACAGGAAAAAAATAGTCAAGACACTTCAGCACCAACCAGAACACTCCAGTTCTACTTGTGCAGTGTGAGACTGGAAAGCGGAAGCAACCCTGCAGGCAATAACTCAGCCTTCGGGTAAAGATAAAAAGGGAGGGTAGCAACAGAAAGCAGCTCTCCACTTAACCACGTTCTCCTAGTGTTACAGAGACAAGTAATGAAGCCCTTTAAAAGGCTTTTGGCCACTCTGCCTTAAGAAAAAGAATGAACTGTAATTCTAGAGCTTTAAGTGAGTGTACAGCAGATAAAAAGTAAATTAAGATGACCCTCGGGTCTCTGCAGAGAATCCTCTGAGAACACTCAGATCAGCCTCAGAAACTCAGAACTCAAACCAGATCCATCCTCTTATCACCACTACTGCTGAAAACTAGCTTTACAAGTTTGTTTAAAAAACAGCTACATGGCAACGTATAATCTGTATTTTAAACAAGCTTAAGCCAAGTTTCACCCACACTGGAAGCCAGTGAAAGCCAACAGAAGCATTCCCATAGTCATTACACCCCGAGATGCCTATTTCTACTCCTGCCTCATGCCTCCCTGCAGCAGCATAAATCCCTGCACAGCTGCACCATTACTACTGAAAGCGCTAGTACACTAAAAGGTCTTGGGAAGTTCAAATCCATCATACAGAAGGAAAAACTGGTATTCAAATCTTGTGCTCTACATGTTCAGCCTTTGGGTAAGATACGACTGCACATGTCTACACACAGGTATTGCACTGAGCAGACTTAGACTCCACTGAGTGACAGTAGAGACTGAACCTTTAGTATCACTAAATCCAATGAGACAGAAAGCTCCAGATTAGTTAGTTACAATCTATTTACTTTGCACAGGAACAAAGAAACTGCCATAACCGATCAGACCATTTAAGCAGAACCCTACCACTTGCAATAACTAAGAGTGATAAAAATCAGACATGGGAGAGGGTGACCCTCTTCCAAAAGTACTCCCAAGCCACAGAGCACAGAAGAGGTAGAAAGGCAATCTTCTCTCATCACAGTATCCGCTCAAACTGGAAGCAGAAAATTTGGTAGCTTATTTACACAGATGGTTACAAACATCAAGCATTAGAGACTTGGATAAAATACATAATTATATTTTACCTTATCTGGGAATAGCCAAGATCAATAATAAGATCTTTTATTTTTTTTACCTTAGCTACAGAAAAAGTTTGCATTTCAATGACAAAGAAATCCTTGGCCATGCTGTGCAATCACTATAGATGCTCTCCTGTTCTCGCTACAACTCCCAGTGCTCTGTTAGAAGCATTCATGTCCTCCTTTGAAAGTCAAAGGTGCTACAAATTGATAAACATGGCTGAAACTGATGAGCTTTTACTAGCACACTTGTACATACAGACAAAACTTCAGTTTTACAGTGTGACTTTGGTGCTTCTAGCATGTGTCAAATGGCAACTGCAGAAAAATACACTATAAACATCTACAAGGGGAGTCTTGCAGCTGACTAGCGTATCTAGCACATGCCTTTTCACACACCTAATTTTCATGGAAGTCACAAAGTATGTGGTTATAGCACACAGATGAACTGCACCATTTATTTCCTTTCATTTTTATAAAAACATGATTGCAGCAATATAAACTAATGCTGTACTTGAGGAAGTAATAAGGCATCTACACCAATTTCAGATACAAACATCACTTTAAGGTCTGGATGTTTTAAAAGCATATTGTTAAGCTCACAGAGAAGGAAGTGCATTTTATCTCCATGGATTTCCCTTATGTGACAAGAAATCATACTACAGTTATCAATGAATTCACTATTTGGCTCTTGTTATGAACAAAAACAATATACCGACAGTAAACAACATATACGGGATAAAAGATTTGAAGTGTTTTCTCATGTTGAAGCTGCAATTCCTGGGAAAACAGCTCCCTTCTTCTCTTGCAGTGATATAAGATAGCTTAGACCCTTCACTGCTTTTAGTGAAAATATTCACTCTACTGCCTGACATGCAGAATGCTTGGGAGCCTGAAGGAAAAAGGTAATATTTACATCTATAATTCAACAGCAGTCAGTTTCCCTTTTCAGGTTCATTTTGAGACTCAAGAAGTTCTTCCAGCATAAACAGAAATAGAGAATCTATTTAAAAGGAAGTAACTGTAATACCAAAGAGACTGATAGGGGGACTTTGGAGCAAGCATAATATCTTCTAACTAATAGTAGATCCTTATAGGAAAGTACAACTAACTGCATTCAAAGCCTGCCCGATAAAACATTCTTTAATTTATGCCTTTAAGTTCGCGTCTTAATAAATATCAGGGCAACAGCTGCCCAGGCAAATTTAATGTGTATTACTCACATATTTATATGTGAGTAATACACATTTAATATATAAATATATAATATTTATATGTTACTCACATATAAATTAGGCTCTCTCCTCCAGCTGAAACAAGTCAATATTAAAATGAGGACAGATAGATGTTTTGAATTTTTTAAGCAGCTTGATAAAGTACTACTTGGTCTATTATCTGTTTATTGGTAATACAGCACACAGAATTACTGAGATACTCTACCCATAAATGAGCATTTATGGGTATTTCTGAAGGACAATCATTGTTAAAATTGTCATGTATTTTCAACTGCCCTTATAATAAACTCAAAGCAGACTCACTGAAATACTTAAGAGAAAAGCTTTTGGCATTCAGTGTTTTTTAGGATTTGTTAACATTCCTAGTCAAATAGCACAAAGCGCTTACAAGTATTTTAACGTGTATACACTCTCAACACACTGACTTGGCAAAATGCAGGTACCTAAAAGTAAGCAAAATTGCCCATGTGAAAAGGAAAAAAATTCCACAGCTGCTTTGTCATTGCTGCTGTGGGACCAACCAGCCAGGATGGACGCAGTGTTTCACCACTGATGCGACATACATTGACCTTCCTGCACCTCCAACGTTGAGCCTGACTCCCACTTGCTATCACCATGAGACTCAGCCTCTTCAAACATATTCTGATATTCTTTTTTTTTTTCTTGAAAGCCATGAAACTTGATATATTATTAATGCATTACAATATGCAGTACTTTACAATATCATGACTTTATAAAAACAAGGATGGTGCTAAGAGTTTATAAAAAGACAGGGCACTCACTAAAACGTGTACATCATTAGCATTCCCCAAAACATTTACAATTTCCTGCTAATCCTTCTGTAAGTACAGAGCCATTTCTTATCAGCACAACCACACCACAACAAGTATTTTACACTCCCCTAGGAACGGGCCAAAATCCATCTGAATTGCTGAGAATACATATAAACAGGAGACTGGTCTAGAAAACTGTTCTTATTACAGTACTCCTGTGGTAATTCAACCTTTAAAAAAATACTCCTGAGGTCTGACTGACAGAAGACACAACTAAAAGAACACACAAGCCATACGTCCAAACAGGAATTATATTTTTATGAGGGTTAAATGATGAGCCAAACTATAAGGCATCATTAAAATAGGTCCCTGGATGTTAGTACTAAGTTCTTAAACTACAGAGTACACACCAGATAAAACCTTACAAGAGATCCAGGTGAAATTGTCATCTTCACATCAAAATTACCTGGTCATACTGCAGTGTCTACACACACGTACACCAGTAAGACCCAGCGAGTACACGTTAAAGCTGAAATGTGTTCTAAAGTACTTAAACTGCTTCACTGCGGGCATAAGTTCGTTTCAACATGAATAGCTGCATCCAAGTTAAACAGGCGAAATAGTGGCAGATCACAAGAAAGTGGACTTATCAATTAATACGTATAGAAGGCAAATACAGGCTGCAAACACCAGGGCACTGAACACAACCACTGTAATTTTTCACCTGGACTAAGCCACGACAAAATTACTTTCTCTTAGAAAAACAGCGAGAATATTCATGCATTTATGCTTCAAAGTCTTTCCTCTTCTTACTAAAAGAAATCAGTTCTGCATTATCGCGAAGCTGCAAACTAGAATCTAACTTCGGAGAAATCGGGGGGAGGGGGGAAGGGGAAAATGAAGACATAATAAAGTCGATTACTCAGTTTTACATCAAAGTGCTGGGGCAGCGCCCGGGGAGCCCGCAGAGCAGGCGCCCCACCGGCCTGCCGCCCGCAGCCCGGCCCCGCGGGCAGCTCCGCGCTCGCTCGCCCCGCGCCCCAATGGCTGCTGACACATCCGGCCCCGGCCCCGCCACCGCCCCGAGCTCACACTTCAAAGCCTTTCGGGACTCCGGCCGAAGTCAAGCACAAACGCACCCCGCAGCCAGACGGGCCGCCCCCCGCGGCTCGGCTCGGCTCCCGCGCAGCCCCGCACCGCTGACAGCTGAGGCCGGCGGGGCAGCCCGGCCCGGCCCGGCCGTGCCCCTCCCTCAGCCCCGGACCAGGTGCCCCGCGGGAAGGCGGGCGAGCCGTGCTCGCCGCGCCCCAGCGCTGCGCTCCGCGGCTGCTCCGCCGCCCCCGCATCCGCTACCGGCCCGCGGCCAGGGGGGAACGCCGGAGCCCGCCCGGAGTCCCGTTCGCGGGAACAGCCTCGACGCCGCCGCTGTCACGCAGCGCCCGCCGGGACCGACCCCTGCCCGCCCCTCCAGCCGTAGGCGCCCCTCACCTCGCGGCGGGGGACGGCTCCATCCTCCGCTCCGCGGTGGGGTCCGTCCCCGCCGGGCTCCCCGCCGGCAGCGGCTCCAGGAGCTCGGCGCAGCGGCTGGGGGAGGCAGCCGGGCTGGCGGGGCTGGAGCGCGGCGGCCCGGGCAGGTAGTGGAGCAGCAGCGTCTCGGGGGGCTCCGGCGAGGAGGAGGAGGAAGAGGAGGAGGCGGCCGGGGCGGCGGCGAGGAAGAGGGGCGCCTCCGGCAGCCGGTCCAGCTCCACGCTCCGCACTTTGCGCAGCTGCTTCCGTCTCCAGTCAGAGCGCTGTTCTCGGCTGCTGCCGCCGCCCGCCTCCCGCAAGAGCCCCCCGCCGCTCCCGGCGACGCTCCCCGCCACCACGCCGCCTTTCAGGCTCCCGCAGGCGGCGGCGGCGGCCGCCTCCGCGCCGCCGCCCGAGGATAATCCCGATGACGAGGCGCGATCCCCCGCCGCCGCCGCCATTTTCTCTGTCGGGTCACATCGGGCTCCCGAGCACCGGGGGCGGCCGGCGGACAGCGCGCTGCGCAAACGGCGCCGCCTGCGCAAACTGCGTAGGGCGGGGGCGGACGGCGGGCGCGGATTGGCGGCGGCGGGCGCCGGGGGCGGGGCCGCGCCCGTAGGTGCCGCGGGGCCGCGCCCCGCCCGCCCCCGCGCAGGTGTCGGGGCGGGGCGGGAGCCGGGCGGGAGCCGCGCCTGCCGCCGCCGCTGCTGCTGCTCCGCGGGGCCGGGGCGGGGGCTGGGGCTGCGGCCGGCACTGGAGCCGGACGGGGTCCGTCCGTGCGGCCGGGCCGAGCCCGGGAGCCGGTGGAGGCGCCAAGCGCGGCCCCGCCCCCACGCGGCCCTCCCCACGTGTGGAAGAGCTGCGGGGGCTCCGGTGGCCCCGGGGCGGGTACGGCCGGCCGGCCGGGCGGGCGGGCCGGGCTCCCCCGTGCGGGACGCGAAGGAGCCTTTCCCGGATCTCGGAGCGCTCCCGCTCGCACCCCCTTAATGTGAGCCTCTCCTGTCCCCAGCATTGCCCTGGCAGCCGGCGAGCGGCCGGGAGGAGCGGAGCGCCCGCGGCGCTTCGCTGCGTGCGGCCGAGGAATCGCCTCTCCGGTGTGCCCCTGCTCACCTGGTCGTCCCTCTCTGGAGTCAGTAGGAAATTAAATGCACATCCTCGCTCGCAGCCTCCGCGCGTCCTTCGCCGGGCTGCCCTCAGTGGGCCGGCGCCGCTGCCCCCATGCTCAGGTCCTCCTCCTCCGTGTCTGCAAACGACGGAGAAGCGTTAATGTCCCGGAGCGCGCCCGCCTCCATGTGTGCGCAGGAATGCACATGCAGATGGGCTATACCCTGCCACGCACACCTACCGCTGCGGCTGTTTCCTGAGAGACTGCGAGACAGAAGAAAGGCAGGAGACATCACATGACCGAACCTTGGGAGGTTCAAGTAAATTTTCTACTTGTCGGGATTTTCGCTCGACCGCATTGGGGTGGTTTTGCTTTTTGATCTGAGATGAGAAAACGAAAACCGAATATTGCTGTGCATACAAGGTTGTTTTCAAAACGGCGTGGTTTTTAGATAAAGTAGAAGTCACACAGTTCAAAGCACTTAAGCTGAATATTTCAGGCTTATTTCTCAGAATTTGGTGTAACATCCAAGTGTAACATTAACTAAGCGTCACAACAATGATTATTAGTATGGTCAATGTGCTGGGATCAGTGATTTCATCTGAAGTACCAGTTGAGTGAGAATTACCTTCTAACAGAAAGCTGATTCTTTCTTGCCTTTCATATATCATCAGAGGCTGACCTAAACATAGGGTCTTTGCTGGAGGATGTGATGAGGAGATAGGAAGAAGTTTTTCCCTCTAGACAAAAGCCTGAGGACACTCTTTGTGCTCTATATTCTTGCAGAATAATATCGATAGGTAAGGCCTTGAGCGAATTATTTGGGTGGTCTGCCAAGATGCCGCACCACCACTGTCCTTGTGTGAGTTTTTCAGTGAAGGACACTGTGAGAAGGTCAGTTGAATTCATTGTCATCTTGCAAGTATGGGATAAGCAGATCATCTAATAGTCTCTTGTAATGTACAACTCAGAGATATAAATTAATTCTGAGTTTCATAAAGATAGTATTTGACAAGCCTCTGCTGCAAATTAGAGAGAGTTTTCTGGAAGATTCCTAGACCAAGACACATTGACAAAGTGAGAATGTTACTCATGGGAATAAGATAACAAAGTATCCACTTTGTAGACACAGCATGAAATTAGTTCCATGCAAATCAGTGCACTATTATATCTTTTAAAATATTCCTCTCTGCCATAAAATCACATTTACAGAAAAAAGAAAGAAAATAACCACACAAACCCCTATGCTTTTAAAGACATTTCAACAGAACAAGAAGATGACTTTTGGTATTTTATAAATGCTCATCAAATGGAAGAGGAATATCCCTTTGCATAGTGATTGGTTGGAATAGAACAGAATTGATTGGTTGGAATAGAATACAGAGAAGAAGAAGCACATCTTCAATAAAAGTAAATCTAGGAGGTAAGGGTGTATACAACGTGTATGACCGGTCAAGGGGACAGCTCTCTCAGGGTGTAAAGACTCCAACAGGGGAGAAGGAAACGGGAAATTCAAGGAAAATGTCAGAGTGGCAGTGGGGTACTGAGGAATGTGCATGAACACTGAGGTGAAATGTTTTCTGGAAAGCAGCTAAGAACAGGGCAAAATATAAAATACAGGGACAGTGGGAGGCACCACTGTAAGAAATAGCTAAAACGAGACAGATGCTGTCACCACTCCTGTTAAGGCATTACTTTGTCTTTTGAGTAAGGCCAGTGCTGTCAAGGTTTTGCATTACTTTTGGATAAGATGCAAAGTGGAAAACCCTTAGTATTCTGTCATTTAAAAATGCATGGCATGCCTTGTAATGGTTGTTTATCCTTTCATTACTGTCTGAATTTCAATTCTAATAAAGTACATTCTGCCTATAATCCTTATATTCACCTTATTTTTTTTCAAAAATGTGTTTCTCCACAGTGCCTTGGCCAGAGAAGGAAGCACAGTGGATAATAAAACCCACCTTCCATTCCTTACTCTGGAACACTATGTAGTGTACTGCTGGCATGCAACGCAGATTTATGCACAATATAAAGGCTCTACCACTTTGAAATCAGAAATTGAACATGCTGGTTGACATCTGTGTTTTCTCATTTGCTCTTAAAATTTTTTTGCACTTAAATAAACAAGTTGACCTGATTGAAAAAAAAGTGCAAGACTTACTGAAGAGCTCTGAAAGACACTCAGTTACCTCTTGCGCAAATTATTTCCCAGTCCATCTAAAACACAGCTCTAGAAGGTAACTTGGGACTTTTAGCAGTTTTTAGTCACAAGCAACGGCACCCGGGGTTTGTTATGAAACAGAGGCCTTTGGCCTCAAATTAGCATCGTGCAATATTTGGAACATCTACTGTTGTACACAAAGAAACTTCTGTTTGGGAACACACTAAGATTTTGCAAGCCAAGGAGTTTCCTTGTTGCACAAAACTTGTAACAGTGTAATGAATAATCAACAATTTTCAACATGCTAGAGATAGGGATCTGCTGTGCCCCTGAATACATAACCTAGGCATCATCATGCACAAACAGAATAAATATGAGAGATAACACAATCCATAGTTTCTGGTCTTGACTAAACATGCAAAAAGTGTTTTAATACTGTATACAAACTGGATTCTCCATGTCTTGTTAGTCTCTGTAGAAAGACTTATCCCCACCTTGATCTTCTATTCATTCTTTCCGTTGTGAGAAAGGGAAAACAAACCTGCTCGTAAGCCAAAATCCTTTCCTGTTTACTCCTCTGTAATGTAATGGAAAAGTCAAGCAACTAAATGAGAACCAATCTGAGGACCTTTTCATGCCCCTTTCCCAGGTCTTACTGAAAATCTGCTGGCATTACTGTTTTCTGTAGAAATGCTTTGCCATCTTGCTGATGCACCATTCTTACTTTATAGCATTAAGGTATACCTTCTAGAAGAAATTTCCTTCAGAAAATCAGGATCCTGTACCACTTCTCAGGAGAGAGAATGTCAGGTAAAACTGGAATCTGTTACAGAAAATTATAGAGGTTTTGCTCACACACTGGGAATGTCTAGTCTACTGCTATTTATAAATTTCTTTCCTTAATGTTTTACTTATGCTTTTCATAAATATTTTAATGGAAAACACATTTAAAGATTTTTTCCCCTCACATTTCAGTCCACATGGTACTGAACTTTCGTGAAAAATGGTTTTTGGATCTGTGAAACTGAGAGTGATGTTTTGACCCAGGTTTCAGACACACAGTATAAGGAAAGAGCTGTACTTAAATCTCCTTGTTCTGCCAAAGCATGCAATAACAGTTCCCTTATTCCTTTTAAGAAATAATGGTGGTGATGCTACTTACAACACTCCTACATTGTCTAGTCACATTCCTTACACTTAAAAATTTTTTTTGCTGCAGCACCTACTCATGAACTGGTGAACCTTTTGGTCTATGTACCATATGATCCAAAGCAAAAAGGTGATCTCTTTCCAAAGAGTTTGCAATTTAAGTATGAAAGACAGGCAAAAACAGGCAACAGAGCAATCAGCAAGCTAGAGCATAGTCCTTGTACAGTATATCTCCTGCCTTGGTTTTTTTTTTATCACTTGTTTGTACATTTTGCACTAAGTACTGAAATCAGTTCAATTTTTGACCTTAGATATTCTTTAGAATATTGATAGCTTGATGTCTAACTTGGATATTCTTCTTGGCTGTACTACAGAAGACTTTTCTGACCTTGAATAAGTCATGATCCTTTCATGGTTCAATTTTTCCCAGCTGTAACTGTGTAACAAATATATTTACCTACCTAAGGCATGACACAAGGCTGAGGGATATAATATTATTAAGTTACAAGGTGAATTCTTGCTCAAAAGAAATGTATTAATGGACTGAGCAAAACCTTTTAAACCTCTTCTCATACATCACTTATGAAGATCTACCAAAATTATTGCAGCTATAAGCTCTTTTTCTTATATTCTTCCAGACTAGTAAATTGACAGCATAGTTCTCATCTGGATCAACAATTCCATCTAAATCTCTTTCAGCCTAGGTGTTTGTTATTCTTTCTGTTCTATTAGTCAAAGACACAAATAGAAGCACAGCTTTTAATAAAATGTGGGAGCTTTGTTCCTGGAAGCTACAGATTTCCAAATTACCGAGAAACAGATGCAAGAATTTCACTTTTATTTTTGTCTCAACAGGATGGAAGAAGGACCACTTCCTCACTCCCACTGAAGAGGAACCTACAGTTATTCTTTTCCTCCTCCTGCTGCTCATCATCCTTGCTCTGCCAGCAGCAGAATCACACAGTGCCAGCTGCAGTAACTAGAGGACAGTGACTTGAAAACAGCATAAACATTCCACCACCAGCAAACATTAAATGCCTGGTTGGTATATCTCAGCATGGCTGTGGGCTGTAAAGCAACAGTCCCATGTGATTGATATATCCAGCACATACCACACAATCCTTTTGAACATCTGTAAAAGAAGAGCAGACAGGAGTGACACAATTTTACAGAGACCTCTGGATAACTGCCTCCCTGAATAATTGCCAGATGGACAAGGAACTGGCAGGAACACTCTCCACAGAGAACCCTGCTTGCTTTCTCCAGAACCAGTGCATATCTGAATAATAATTTCTGGGTGCAGTAATGGCATCCAGCCTGACACATTCTCTCCCTCCTTTTCATTTCTGCTCATTCCACCCTGGCCCACCAGTCATAATGTCCGTATGCTTCCATTTATGATGGCCAGCAGTGATGGCAGTGCTGTTCCTCTTCCTAAGTCCAGCAGGTGGACCTGCCAAGGACCTCACAGCTGTTGGAGGAAATAAAACTCAGCAGCAACATCCATGCCTAGCTCATCATATGACCCCTTTATGCCAAGCCTGCCAATTTTCTGGCACCATGGTGGAAGTGAATCAAACAGCTATTAGCTGTGACAATGTCAGGGAGTCTACAGATCTTAAGAATAGTTCTGGTATCCTTTATGTCCAAACAGTCAGGTCTCTACCGTCACCACCACCAGCCGCCTTTTCTTTAGAAAAGTCTGCGTGTCTTTTTACTAAGGCTTTTAAATCTCTGTTATTCCCTCGAGCAATGTAGTTGGCACAACACTATTTATTGCTTGTGTGACAGTCACAGTCCCTGACAACAGTGTTTCCAAAGCCTTTCAATCCTGGTGTCCAAAGCTATCATCTAAACTAAACATCTTTAAAAACCATATGATCTGGACATCAGTAGTAGGCATTTGCCTATCTAATGACAAAGTGTTTTGAACATGTTGTTCGTTCAACGTCTTCTGTGCATAAATAAGTAGGAGTCCAGGAGTCATTAAAAAGTTCCCCATGTGATTTCTGGAAAGAGAAAATTGCACTGGAGATTTCTGAGGAAAGTAACATTTCAGTTCTAGTCTTTGATTGGCATTAAAATCAATCCTCTTACCTTTGTAATTCATGAAAAGCTGGCTCCAAAAGAAATATAAAGAAATAAAATATATTTTTGCAAAACAAATTTCTGACTTTTCGCGTGTTCTACTTTACTGATATGATATTTTAAAACAAAAATCTGTCTATTCCACAATGTAAACATACCTGTGGAATTTGATTGCCGTTCCTGAGGTTTTTCATTTATAGAGCTCTAGCTGTTCTACATCATAGCTTCCTTTGCTACACCCAATTAATTTGTAATTTTTATGATGTCTGGATACTAATCCTATCAATAAATCATGAATAGAAAAATCCTTTATTTTCTGCAAGCTTATCATCCTTATGTTAGGTACTGAAATCACAGAAAATTGCTGTTGCATTAGTTGGTGGTCTTTGACTTTTGTAAAGTGATTTTTCATGTAATATAAATACACGCAAATACATATAAATATATGTGTTACTTATATATGCTGCTCCTTTAATGGATTTCGATTAGAATTTGTGGTTTTGCAATTTTCATTTTGATCATTTCATCTCACTGATGTAACCTAAAAATATTATCAGTGTACAATACTGAGCTGACTTCAAATGCTCTACGTGTTTGCACTATGAAAGGCTTTGAGAAGCAAGGAATGACCTTGACAGAACATTTTGTGTGGATTTGGGAGGGGACATTAATGCTTGCCAAGGTAGGATACACAATTTATTTTGACTGATTGCCTATCTTCCTTGTTCTTTGTGGTTCAAGCCAAAAGTTTTCAGATTTTGAATCAAGGTTTGCAAGTCTCCAGAGCATAACTGACGACTTACAGTTGAAGGTATTATCCATGCAAGCCACTTCCAGTTAGTTGTGCAACAGCCTTAATCCAGTTTTCTGTGCATGACACTAACAGCACAAGTCAGATCAGTTAAAAAACAAATGTCACAATTTTCTCTTGAACTTCATTAACGAAGGAACAGTACTGAGATGCTGCATTTAGTTTCATTCCTCTACACACAAGATTTGGAAAGTGATTTTGCTTACAAATATGCGCCAATTTCATTATATTCATTTCTTTAGGTGGTTTCTAACATCTTAATTGTAAGCTGCATGAACGGTCTCCCCTTTAATTTCTATCCAAGATAAGAATGTGTATTAACACTTTTCCATATTAGTCATGGAAGTCTTGAGATTATAACTACTTGTTTGCTCTGTTTAACCAGAACAAAGGATCCTTCACAGGGTGGTAGCATACCTTTCAGTCTATAGTAAGAACTACTGCAGCCACGTTCTAATAACTTCTTTCAGCCTCTAGTGAAATATGTATATATGATGTATGGAGGGATAAAATAAAATGTAGACTGTTGATACTAAATAAAGAAAATTATACTACTTATTTTTGAGTTCCTAAACCCAGAACTTCCTGAATTTTTCTCAAATTTCTTTGTGTATTCTAACTCCCCATGTTTACTATGAATTGTGACAACACATATTCCTTCTTTCTCACAAAGAACTCAGATTTATTTGGATTTACTTTAGTAGAAACACTTGCACATTGTTTCAGCAACAAATAGCATTTTAAATATGAGGAAAGCCTAGCTTTGATATCTGTTAATCTGCAGGTGTAAACTCATTAAACCTTGATGAAAGGCACCTTTCTCTTTGTATATGAAAGCACCTTTCTAGTTCAGGTCAATCCTTTATTCTCTTATTCTGCCAACTAAATTTTAGTAGAGGAGATTGCCTTTTGCTGAATCTTTAAGCAGTACCTATCTATCTTTTTTTTCCCTGACTAGATTCCCTTTCTTTTCCAAATTTCTAAAAATCCCCCCCAGATTCTTAAGACTCAGATTTGCATTGTGGGAATCTTCAATTTCAACACAATGGTCTGATATGATATATATTTCTGTAGAACATTGTACATGTCCACCAGAAGCTGCTCTTTCAGATTTTGAAGGATTTAGGGTAGTATATACCCTACTCCATGAGTGTTTAGGCATCAAAGAACAACACAGCTCATCTTTTTATCATATTAAGTAGTCCAGTGTTTGAAGACAGCTGAAGAGCATCTGAAAAGTATCATCAGAGAAAGTTATGAAAGAAGAATATGGCAAATTGGAAAAGCCTGCAGAAAGTTTAAAAAATCCTATTTTTCAAATGCCGTGTTTCCCCTAATAGAAATGGTGTAAAGCAACTTGTTTAAATATAAAATAAACCAGTGCTATTTCTCTAACTCGTGTGAACATGTATGTTAATCAGTCAATAAATAAAAAATTCTTTATAATATTTTCTCCTTAGTATTGTCTTTGGTTCTTATTTTTCATTCTAAAATATCACTAATGACAGCATATTAAAGAGGTATGTATGATAAACTCCTGTCTTCTCCATTCTTCCCTGTTTTTTAAAGTATTGAAAGTAGATAAGTTAAATTCAAATGCATTTTGATGATGTCAAGAAAGGCAAAGTCATAGCTATGAAGAGAAAATGTTTCCATTTCCCCTGCTTTCAACAAAGCATGAGATAAACTGTTACTTTTTGGAATAACAGTGATTCATATCTGAAACTTAGACTAGTTTTGTAAACATGTCAAACAATTTGTTTAAAACCACAACCATAGTATATTTGGTGCAGATGCATGTTACAGAACCATGTGAAGGTGTTTGTTTTGGTACATGGAAAGGCATTCCAACCATCTTATTTTAGTAATTGTACCACACCAAAGACAACAAAAGCTGTCCTGAGATTGAAGTGTATGATGCTTTCAAAGCATGCTCGTTGTGAATATTCAGAAGGTCAGAGGTCTGAATTCCACTGATGTCTCGCATTCTAGTCTTGTTGCAGAAGATGGGAAAGTATGAATGAAAATGTTGCTAGTAAGCCTAAGCTTCGCATACGATTTTGTGAGTATTTTGGCATTCATTGGTCTAGAAGAGGATATACAGAAGCTCAAGAATTAGAGAGGCAAAATCTGTCTACTTCTCCTTTGCAATCTTAGCTAAGCTTTTGCAGAGCACCAGTCATGGCCCTGATGGTTAAACTCCAGGGATAGGGAAAGGATTCTGCTGCCATTCCTGCTCCCTGCACTCCTGGTCCCTAGGCCCAGGAAGGCAACATCTGTGTCCTCTCTTTCCCAAAGCCCAGCTTTAATGATTCTGATAATTATGTTATCCCTATGAGAAATTCAGTTTCAGAAGAACCTCTTAAAAAATGAAAGGTACTTCTGATAAACCAAAATTCTGTATGTTATTGTCTCTGAGAGGTATGTTAACAGTGATATGAAGATCTCCTTAAACACAGTATTTGTTGTTAGGTGAACTGCTTAGGTGGCTCTACACTTTTAATAGTGTAATTCTGTAACTATCCACGCTGTATTTGTATAACAACTCCTAAAGCACGGACAAATGAAATCACTCAGAAAAGTGCTATGACTCAGAAAAATCATGGTCTAAGCTGGGAATGATATCAGATGAGACCAACTGCTCTGGACACTAGGCATTGGCCCATTTCCTTATGAAATAATAAAAGGGCTTCCATGTCATATCATAGCCTATTTGCCCTAGCACGTAATGTTTTAGAGAGAGAGATCTTGTGTTCAGTGTTTCTTGGTGTAGATGTCATTGACTACATTTAAGATGCTGTTTCTCTTAGATTCAAACATCAAAGTGCTCTTTCAGGAATGCCTATCAACTCATGTAAAGCAGAATGTTTCATTCTCTTCACTGCAAACAGATGTACTTACCACACAAATTAATAGAAAGTAATCTAGGATTGAACTAATTCATCTAGGTCATTACATTCCAAGGTACTTATTCTGTCTTCCAGTTACAGCAAAAAAACCCTCATGAATATTTTTAAGCTCTAATAATTTTTTAGATTATATGAGTCAGACACAGGGGATTGTGGTGGCATTATAGCGAATAACACAGCTCCTCTGCCCTTAAAGAACATGAACAAAAGCTACAACTCCTATCACAAGACCCCTTGGGCAATGAATCCTGTTCAATTTTAACTAGTTCTGGGTAGTAGAAATTATGACAAGGGGCTAGGAAGTCTGCAGAATAAAGAGGGCTGTACTGGTCACACCCTCCTCTTTGCCTGCACTGGGCTCAGCAAAAAGCACACTGAGCTGGCCAAAAATAAGTTGATTCAGCATGCTTTGCTGAAAAGGCTCTTAAGCTGTTCCAGACAAAACTATGAGGAAGGATGACAGCGACAACACAATCTATCCTTCAGGCTAAGTCTCCCCCTCTACCCACTGCCAGGTTTTGAACTGCTGCCAAAATGAATCATCTTTACTTTAAAATACACTAGGAAGTTCATGTCTGGCACAGGTTGTTCCTTAGTTCTTTTTAATTGTCTTCCATGACTGCACAATCTACTGAACGTTTCAAATATAGTTTATATTGCACACCCAGTAATGTGTGGTTTAGCTTCAGGTAAAAAGGCTGGACTTTGTTTGCTGTTATTTGCATGTTCATTTGTACAGTGTGATCAGAAGCTAATGAGAATTGATTGAGACTGAAGTGCTTGCTTCAGAAAATTTTACCCTACGCTGCTTGACCTACAAAGCTTTGGCTTTTTCTTTGGTCTTGCTTGTACCACAGAAATTGCAATGATTTAACTGAATCAGTTTCTTAAGGAACATATTTCAATCAGAGTAATCTGCTTGTATGGAGATTTGAAGCCCTCTTGAGTAATTTCCAGAGATAAGACATTTTATTTAGTATCAGCAAATCTTTCAATTAGTTTTTTTCATCAATATATCTCAAAACACTTTGTAAAGTAGGTTACTGCCATTTGCTCTGTTTTTCAGATCAAGAACATATGAAATTATTTGCCTACTGTGTGCAAGTAGAAAGCTGGGAATAAAAAACATTGTCTGCCCAATTCAGTGTTTCAGCCACAAAACCACACGGGGTTTTCAAGTTTTTCTGACATGAATGTACTTTGAGGATCCAATTTCTGCTAACATTTTAATGATACATCAGTGATTTCATGGCAATCACATTAAACTTAAAAAACCCCTGAAATAATAGGTCTTATTGGTGTACTGTAAAGTGGTGGAGTATTGTTTTATTTTTAAAATACAATAACAGTTCATATTTTAGGGTTTGCCATGTGAAAAATATTGGAAGCACCTCTAAAATATCTAGAGCCTCTCTTTCTCCATCAAAGTCAGGCCATGGATAATTCATTCCAAAGTTATATTCAGATACAAGTAAACCATCGAGGAGTCAGAGTACAGTACTATAGCAGGATGTAAATCAGCCAACGTGTGAAGATACAACTGCTTTAACAAGGAGCAGGAAGGAATAAACAAGTTTATTGCTTTAAACAAGTACTGAAACACCACCTCACTTTCCATGTATCTTCAGAATGCTGAGATAAGTGGAGCTTATATTATCAGTAAGATCAGTAAGGCTGTCCTAACACTGGGCTATCAGGTGCTAGTCTGCTGGTGAATATTTTTCTATTAAATGTTCTTCTTCTACCACTGGATCTTAAGGAGGTAGTCATGCCTTCTTCTTTGGAGGTTTCCAAGGCTGAGTTAAACAGCCCCACAATTGACCTGGTTTTGTGCTGGCAGAATCTTGCCTTTAGCAGGAGGCTGATCTGCATGTTTTCAGGAGAGTCCTTCCAAGCAACACTTCAATAGTCCTGATGTGAATGCAACAGGTCTTGCATTTAAATTGGCCTGTAGTAGCTGAAAAAACCCCAACCCACCATCATGAGAATGGATAAGGTCTTGCAGAATTACTGAATTGGGAAAGTTCTTCATTTCAGAAAAATGGAAACACTCGATTTTCTACGGTATGCTCTCTCTGCTAGGGTAGAAGAGGGATCAGTTGGGTTTTTATATTAGCCAGGTCTTGTGTGCAGAAGCATTTTATTTATTGCTTGCTGTCATTAACTCAGTTTTACTGATGAATAAGAAACTGAGTTCCTGTTACAAATGATACTTAGCCCTTTTTTTAGATCTTGGTATTCCTCTTTCCCTTTGCAATAAAATAGAGAAAATTGCAGATCACCATGGTCATTGTAATCTGTAACCTTTTTCTTTGTCTAACTTTTTTGGCCGGGACTTCTGAAGGCAACTGACTTGAAGAAGGATGTGATCATGGGAAAGGCACCACAGTTTCATTTTGTGATCGAGTCCCAGCTAGAACTAAGAAGACTGATACATATTTTGTTCAGGGAAAAAGGCAAACCAAGAGAAGTACAAACATCCATGTTATATGCTGTGTGGGGAATAGTCAATCTGAAACTATAATTTTCATATATTAAATTGTTTAATTAGCATTACTAGTAATTAGAACAAGGCAGAAGAAGTTAAGGGAACAATTCATACATAAAAATGTAATCACATCTTGAACAGCGTTTGGCATATAGTTTTTGTTCTGACCACAGTGGTAAACTTTGGGTAGAAGTATTATATTTCTAAAACAATGACGTGCTTATGTTTAAGGCCTTTCTTTGAGGATATCTAAAATATATTTAGTTTCACACATCTCTATACATTGCTCTATAACTATGAATAATCTTTTATACTGCTGGGTTTTCCCAGAACATTTGATGAGGAATAGTTGCTAAAGCAACACTAAAGCAGAATTAGGGTGGGCATTTATCGAAGTTATCAAAGTTATTTTGCTTAGAGTGGAAGTCAATGGTATTTATTCAGTGTCTCCTGCTAAACTCATTCACAGAACAGTATCTTGCTATGAGAAATATGTGTACATCAAGACAAAATTTGAAGCAGACTATATAAACATGAGTACATTAGAGTTCTTGGACACAAATTCACTGTGGTCATTTTACAACTCTAGAAATCATCACTTCAGATATAGAAAAGTAACAAAATTATTATTACTTTTATTATTACTATGAAGAAGTAATATTTAAAGTCCTGGGGGACTTTTCACTAGTTTTTACTTGTGCTGAAAAAAAAAATTATATACAGAGCAACAGATACATATTAGGCATATTCTAAGACATTAAATCAGGACTCCTGCTGAATTTTGTTCACAAAAGTCATATGTTATCCTTTTATGTAACTGCTGACAGTACCATCAAATGAAGAACAGCTGTCAAACTGTCGGTTCATGCATCTGACATGACTTGATAAAGAAGGAAAATTATATGCAATAAATTAAATGAAGTTTCAATTAAATAATCTTATTTTTGTTGAAAATTCTGAAATATATATTACAATACTTTTGGAAGGGTAAAATTATGTGCGGGCTTTGTGCCAATGCATATTTAAAGAAGAATACAGTACAGGATATTAAGATACACATGTGGATAAACTTGCTGCAAATAAAACTGTGCAGGAATAGGGCATAGATTTCTACCTGTTCACATTTTACATTTCCTGTGGTTGCTGTATGAAGAAAGCTCTTTCCTTGCCTCATTTTAAATTAAATAAATGTGTTTCTTATTAATTTGCTTTACTTTAGTTTGTGGGTTTTTATAAACAGGGATTTTTTTTTTTCACCACCTGAAAATTAGAACATTTTGGGAGCATAAACCTCCAAACACTGGAGCTGGAGAATACATGTGTTTATAGTGTTCTGGATCACAAGTGGTGTCACACTCAAGCCCTGCACTCTGGTCTGGCTTGTCTCCTTGTCCATACCGGATTACCATTAAACATGACTCTCCATCGGAAGCAGATCTGTTCAAGGCATCACCAAACTGCTGAGCCTAGTAGCTTGGTCTCAGAATTCCCTGTTGTCCCGGCCCCGGTGGTGTCCCCTCCTGCTGGGACACTGTCAGGGCCTACAGCCATCCTCATCCTCTGCAGTGACATTTCCCATGCACATGTACATGAAGGATGGCAACTGTGGGAGGTCCTGACATGGCCAAGTCCCATCAGAGCTCAGGAGAAAAGCTGGTGGGATGAGGCTTGGGGGACCCGAGATTTTCCTACAGCTCTGCACACTTTTACTCACCCCACTGTGATGTGTGTTCTAGGGAGGGACTGTTTTTCATGGCTGGTTGTAGCTGCTACAGTAGGGAAATTCTGATGGGCAGGCTTTGAAAACAACTGAGAGCAGGATGTGCTGGCACGGAGCATGATAATAAAACAGGTTCCTTCCCTCTGAACACAGACTGACAAGAGGGCTGGACACAGCCCAGTCTACCCTACAACACAACCATGGGACACTGAGACACGACCATCATTTCTGTCCAACCACTGCTTAGGCTCCTTCTACCCAACCAGCCACAAAAACCAGTTAATAAAGGTAAGAAACAGAGAGTCTGCTTGCATTTTACAAGGCAGTTATGTAACCATATGTGCAGAATTTTAGAAGACCAGCAGTACTGCTTTTATGATCAGAAGTGTCATTCCCTAATATCTGAACTATGTAAATAAAGGCCATGAGTACATGCAGTTAAATGTAGATCAAAGTGTTCCTGATTTCAAGACACAATGCACCAAACAACGTTTTCTGAGTCTGCAACATCAAAGACCCTGAACAAGGCAATACAGATGACTGTCAGCCCATTCATATTTGTGACTTCTAATATTTCCTTCTGTAAATAAGAAGAATGAGGAAATGATCCAGTTTATTGTCTTCAGATAAGAAATCACCATATCTGTGTGCTTTGGAGCAACAGCAAATCATCTGCCTGTAGCAGCAGGAGAATTTTAAGGGACAGAGGATGGACAGGTCCTTGTTATATTTCATTGTTGTAAAGATAAGTTACAAACGTGTCCCGCTGCAGGCCTGTGATACCCACACAGCATCAAAGCACAACATGCTTTCTTTTGCACTGGGAAGCCAAGAGAAAAAGGCAGCAAGTTGGCAAAGCCAGTAAGAGCAGCCAGAGAATATGTGCTTTGCAGCAGCACTCCCCTTCACTGGGACTTTGACTCAGTGATGTGGTCCCAGGGACCTAAACCCAGGTTCATCACCTCAGCTATCCCATCTGCCTCCCATGAGCAATCCCATGTACTTGCTGAGAAGAAGCTAGAGACACTTGAAGTTTCATCAGGATGTATCAATTACACATCAGAAAGTTCTTGCAATTATAGGCAGAGATAAGCATTAATCTCATCACTAACTTAAGGCAATGATATTAAAATTTCTTTTTGCAGAAACCCCTCCTGCCTAATTTTATAGTGATATTTAAAAAGAAATATAAATGGATAGCAAGCAGTGCCTGTTGCCAAGGAAGACTAGTCTGTCTGTTGCCTCAGCATTGTGAAACAGATGTTGTGAAACATCAACTGAAAGAGGCCTAGCCCAAGACCCAAAAGGGGTGATTTATGCTACTAACTTGAGAAAGAAAACTGTCCAGGACTTTAAAAATAAATAATGCATTGGGCTCTTTTAACTTATTTCTCAAATTGTTGCCAGCTTCATACTGATTTCAAATCTTTATACACCACAAAGCACCCAGCAGTGAAACTTGGCAAGGAATTAGCAGCTGAGAAAGACAGAGGAGATGAATCATGATCATACGGATACAGCGCTGCACGCACACAGCGCAGAAAACTCTGAATTTGTAAATGTAGAGTAGTCATGCAAAATTTCAGTATTCTTTCAGATGCAATGCATTCACACCTTTTAACAACCTGTAAATAAGAAAAGTTCTACCAGAGCCATTTTGGAGATCAAAATTCCAAGATCTGAAAGGAAATAAGCATTATACCATCCCTTAGAGCAATGTTAATCTTGCAAGTGATGTAAAGAAGCATCTTCCATTTAGACAAATGGAACTGATCTCAAAAAGAAAAAAATGAAAAAAATTATGCGTACCCTCAGTCTACACTATGTAAAATAAGGACAATTTTAAAGACTACTGAAATCTGTGTGACCTGTACAAGCACTCATCAACTGGGTGACGAGTGTAAAATGGAGGGAAAACCTGCTTTTAACAACACCCAAGAATGACGTTTTCTATGTATGATACTTTCTTCACTGTAAAGAGGTGGTCAGGTGCATTGATATTGTATCCTTTGCTCATGTGAATCACTCAGTACTACTTACTTAGGAGAACTTACTTCAAAATAGATATGCAGCATCATATTAGTCTAAAAGAAAATTGAATGTTATTGAGAGTAGAGCATAAGTTTACTTTTGATTACCCTTATTTTTATAATATAAAGCTCTGTAATTTTTTGAGTCCATGAAAATACACCCTCTAACAGTTGTAATTAGAAGAAGAAAGAAAAAATAATTACAAGCATTTCATGGAATAATTTTATTTATTATTAGTTTTCTTCTTACAGAGCTAGTCAAATAAGTAAACAGTTAGACTAATGTCTGTGATGACTGACCATGTCTGAAAAGAGAAGATATTGGTCATTTTGCAGGCTGGATTGGGTTAGAATAATTAGACCAATAAGAATAATTTCTTGTTCAGCTCTTGGGTAGATTGTGGTAGCAATTAAAAAAGACTACAGAGTGATTTCTAAATGCCAATACTATTACATTTCTTCAAGGTTACATATCCTCATCTCATATACAGCTGACTGTCTGAGACTAAGGAATGATCATGAGAAAGGTTCATGTTTCTAAATGGGAGACCAAGACTTCCAGGGCAGGAAAGGATTGCGGCAGTAGCACTGTATGAAATTAGTACTGCTGTCATACATAACCTGTGGTATTATGCCTGGACAAGGGAGCCTCATAGTTGCTTCCATCACAAAAATATAGTACTTTTATGAAATGTAAATGGCTTTATCAACAAGTGATTTATAGCCTAAATTAAGTAGTTTATTCTCTGTAAAAGCATGTATAGCTTTTGGTCATAACAGGAAAAATTTCAGACTTGATGCATATATATATATTCTCAACTTATTTCTCATTGCACAAATTGGGGGAATAATTATCTTCAAGCCTAGAAAAAATAAAGTGATCAATGAAAGGTTTGCCCCTTTCCTTCCCTCAAAAATTTTTTTTTTTTTGTCAGCTTGATACACAAGAAAGCTCAGGAAAGGTCAGGAAAAGTAATTTACAGTTTATAAAAGATTAGACTGTTCTTACTGCTGTACACATGGGGTGCCTTGTCTGAACTCTATTGTTAGATCTTTGGCTCTGCTTCTCTGTAATGTACCAGATGCTAACAGGGGTAGAGGGACAGATTAGGGAATATCTGCCTTCACTATGGAGTTTGGAATAAAATTTGCATTGGCATTAGTAGGAAAACATATTCCTATGGCACTTATGTTAAAGGCAAAGGAAGATTAATTTCCCTCTTGAAAATATAAAGTAACACATGAATCTAGACATGGGAGGAGGCAGTGGTGTCTAACACAAATAGAAGGTTTTTTACAGCAAAGTGATATTTCAGGGTTAAACATACTTTCCTGGACTCAAAAAGAGAATAGAAAGGTCAAGATCTTTCTTTTTGGCCAAGATGCATTTTCCAAAACACAGCTTATAAAAAGTTTTATCACTGCCTTATGGTGATGAAGTAAACTAAACATGCTGGCACTCGTGGTGATATGATGGTGATATCTGTGCTGGAATGCCTCTTCATACCCCATTGTCTGGGGAACACTGGGTAGGTTACTCAGCTGGCCATGAAACTTGTCATGTTGCAGATATTTATTACGTGCTAACTACTAAAGCATATAGAGTTTAACATGACCCTGATAACTCTTTACAATTGACTAGGAATCTGTTATGGGACATCAGGCCCTGAGGGATTAAAGAACTTGTTACATATATATTTCTTTCACACCATTTGAAGGCTCTCTGGTTAGCTGGAATTTCAGTGCAAGAGACTATTTTACCCTTCAGGAAAATCACTGCTCTTACCAGGTTGCAGTGCTGGGGACTTCAGATGCACCCATGCACAGCGCTCTCCACAACTGTGAGCCAAGGGACAGAATCACTTTCAAAGGAACAGGGGCACTTTCCTGGATTTTAAGTTACCCGATGTACATGCATGGTTAAGTATCATTAATCTCTCAGCAGAAGTAAAACCCTGTCATTTGATATGTACAGTGAAAAAAATATCCAGAATATATATTTCAGTATATCTATTACAGAGCTGCACTTCAGATTCTGTTCCTGCAGGCTTGTGGACGTGAACACTGGAAAATTTAATTAAAAATGTGCATGGCTGTACATTCACGTGTTGCTCTGGAAGCAAAGCTGCAGCCAGGGCACAATGCACACTTAGCAGGATGCTGTGCCCTGATTGCAGAGAAAATGGGGCAGCCTTACAAACCAGAGGCTGGCTCTGAGTGAGCTAGGATTGCGTGCCTGGGCTCTGCTCTGCAGTTCATCTTATTCTGTCCTTAGACAAGCAGTCACCTCAGGGCCTTCAATGCCCTCAGCCGCTCAGAATATTGTCAATACTTAAGGGAAAAAGAAGGAGGAATTGCAGCATAGATAAAAGTCACTTTGAGGCAATAAAATGCCATGTCAGAAGAGCAAAAATACATTATTGGATACAGAAAGCAGGCAGACAAAAGGTCTGAACCATATCTTATTTCCACATGGTTTGAACCCATGTACTATAACTACAAACACATGTTTACAAAATTCAGGGTGTTGTCTGCCCACATTTTGGGGAAATACTTCCAAGGATGAGAGGTTTTCCTATATCTTGCTCACAAAAAGAATCAAATCACAAGTTTAAAGATGTTAGTAAGAAGCTAAATAGGAAACACAGCTTTCTGTTGAAAATGTCAATAAACAATCAAATTTTATTTCCAAACCATGTCTAATGACTGCTTTGGTAGACGCAGATTTTTGACAATCAGGAAATATGGACTTGTCTCTCGTACACACCAGGTGTTTATACTTTTTTATGATCAGTGTAAGTATTTTTATACAACAAAGTGCCTGTAAACTATAAGCCCTCCTTCTTGTTTCCTTTCAGTTTCTCTAAGCCTTGTAAATACAACCAGTAATGAAATACGGTGTGAACATGGAGATACAGGAAAAAATAAAAAATTGTGTTGAAGTGTAAATTCAAAACTTTTCACTTACCAAAAATAACCAAATATTTTGTAACCAAGGTTGATTACTTGTGCTGAAGGCTATAGGCTCTCACTGTTGAAATTCAATCTAGCAAGAATATTTTCTTATGATTCATCCTGGGAAGGTATCATAATTTCCCAAAGCTCAGAGGAGCAGGGCATCTGTGTGCAAGAAATAGACCTTTACTAAATATTTATGAAAGAAAGAATACCTACAATGTAAATGCTTCTTGTACTTGAATAAGAAATAATATTGGGGTCTAAAATCTTCCAAAATATGAGAAAATTATCCTGGAATTCTATTTCTCTAAAGACAAAGCAAAGATGTGAACACATCAAGGCTCTTTGCTTATGGAATGGTTACACACAGGTGATGCTTTGATTATCATGTATGTTGCATATTTCTGAGAGAATTTATAGCTTTGTTTTCAGGTATGCAGAGGGATGAAATGTAAAAACCTTTACTAGATAAAATTAGGAAAAAAAGGAGATAAATACTGGCATTACTTCCCTTTATATTTTAAAAATGGACAAATAAGTGTTCTAAGATATAAATTGATCAGTAACTATGGTCAAATTATACAATACTATTCAGCAAGGTCATAGCTTTATAACCATGGAACATCACATCCCATGCTAGCTAACACTGAGAATTAAGAATTATTGTGTTGGAAATAGGTCATCCATAATGATAGGAAGTATCAAATTAAGTATTATTAAAGCTGTATAGTAATCAGTCAAGAAAAATCCAAACAATTTTCAGAAGACACTAGCTTGACTTTTCTTTGCAACTCAAACAGAGAGGCTATTTGAGCACGCTGTTGCTGAATGAAATACATTTTCTGTGGTTAAAATCCTAGTAACTGAGATTGTCACCACAGGACATCATGAAGAACCTGTGGCACATCCTGGTTTCTGAAGAAGGAATCTCTACTCCAGTGCTGTAGTCAGAAGCTACTCCTCTGAAGCGTGAAGGAAAACCCAAGCACAAATACATTAGCAAGTAAATTTATTTTTCTGATAAGTGGTTTATATACACTTGCAGATTTTTGAGGCCTTCCAAACAGAACAAGGTTGAAAAGCATTGTTTCAGCAAATTTCCCACTACATAATTAACATTCTTCTGACTTTAACCATCTCCAATTTTTCACAGCATTTCCTGTTCCCTTTCACAATGACAGGGTTGTGTTGCAGGGAAATACTTTTAAGGATGAGAGTTTCTTGTGTATCTTGCACACAAAATGAACCTAATCACAACTGAAACAATATTGATTCTGCCCTGTTTCAAAGGCAGCATAGATCAGAGCCTCACACAAAGCTCAGAAGAGATACAGAAATTGAATGCTGATAGTACAGCCTATCATGCAAACAAACTTCTATAGCTGACAGATGAACATACAAGCTTAGCCGCAAGTGCTTAATTTTAAAGCAGTTCTTAAGAGATATCTGGGTTCATCCAGAGTACCCCAAAGATTACTTTTACTGAAATTAAACTGCAAAAAGCTGCTGTTAGTTAAAGAGTAGTGTCCCATAACTATGGAGTGAAGGCCTGCATCAGTTAAGAGCACCAAAGAAACAATGATATATTTTGGGTTTTTTCTTTCTGATGAAATGTTAAAGAGAATTAATATGTCTTTTTGATCTGATATTGTGAGTTATTCAATTATTATTCTTTTCAAGTCACTTAGGCTGGTTACAGAGATTAAAAAATGCTTAATTCTCTGAGTAAGATGAGGCATCTCATGAGATTTGGCTCTCAGATTTCCCAGACTTCTATACATACTTCTGTTAACCTTATTTAGTCTTAACATAAAGACATTGACAAATACTTTTTTTTAGAACAGTGTATTTTCTATCTGATCCATCTAATGACCCTAAATACAATGTTGTCTCAAGTACCTTATTTTACTATAAGCATTCTTCTTTCAACACACACAAAAAGAAAGAAATGGCGTACTACACAGCCTCCTTTTTATGGATGATGGTAGTGGCTCCTGGACTCCAAGTGAGGTACATGTCATTAATTGGTGAGTAATTATACAAAGTAAAAAGCACACACTGATTCTCTCCATGGGAATTTGGACGGCGTTGATTTTTTGGCAGTGGACTGAGACTATTTTTGGTAGCTTTATTGAAAAGAATCCAGGAAGTCAGTTTCATTTTAGTGACAGTATCTGTTAATGAAATACAGGGGATTTCACTTTGGTTAGCTATCTTGTAAGTGATTACTAAATGGGAAAGCTCTTCAGGAGGTGCCTAGTTTACACCATGCTCAGCTAGCAGAGCTAGCTCTCCACAGGCAGCCTGTCTGCCTGTCTCCATGTAATTAGGGCCTTTCTCCTTCAAAAACTGCCAGGCTCTATTTACATCTTCTGTTTTCCTTGTGACCTTGAACAAGAATATCTTCTTGGCCCCAGAGGTCAGGACACGGGAGTATCTGTTTATATAAAACACAGAGTGGTGGCCCTACAGGCTCTGCTTTCTCTCCTGTTCGTCCTCAGCAAACCTACAGCTCTATCACAACCCTGCTTACTCTTAGATAATTTACAAGTGGGCATCTCTTCATTCCTCCATTTTGTCTGGTCTTTTATGGCATATGTTTTTTGTAAGAGAGGTTGCTATCCTCTGTGCTTGCACATTGGAAATCTGTCTGCAAGGATGGGCATAAATCCAAACGGTAATATGGAGAATATTCACAACTGTAGTCATAGTAACATTACCTTGGGTCTTCATTTCACCATTAGACAGATGACTTCTCTTTCTGTCATCTGGTTTTTTGTCATTTCTTCTAGTGAAAAAAGTCAATTTAGTCTGCTTATATCCCTTCATGCTCCTGGAAAGTCTTCCCTGTAATTTACAGTGAGCTGTGTTTAGCTTTGCCTGAGTGTTAGTCCTTACAGCATTAAAATAGTTTGCTTGTGGTTATGTTTCCTTCTGGAAGAGTTTCTACTAACTTTTAATTGAAATTAAAAGAAGACTAGGAGGTATCTTGCACATCAGTGGGTTTATTTCAGGATGTGGTTACAATTGCTAATACTGATATGTTTAAACTCTTGCCAAATGAAGAATGAAATGCTGCATGAGAAAGAAAATTGTTGCTTACTTACTGTAAGAAGAAACAATGCAACCAAATGCCAGTCATGTATCTAGCCAGATTAAATAAATAAATAAGCCTAATTTTAAATTCCATTCGAATCCCAAAGACTTACTCCCAGGAAGGCATCCTGGGAAAAAAAAGTGTCCTCTATATATATAAAAGGAAGAAAAACACCACCATTTTCATTTAAAAAAAATAAGATGAAAAATGTTTTGGTGAATACCTTGAGGTTTTCATATAGCAATTTTTAGTATTTGCTTTTATAGTAGTCTACTCCAAAATGAATTATGTTTTGCTTACTGTGCTGTGGGACATAGCACTATTTTCCTTTTCCCACAAGTCAGTAGCTAGGACTCACAAAAAGCAATATAATAGCGACAGTATTTTCTCTGTGAAGCTCTGTGTAAGACTTCTAGAAAATGACCTGCTGATCATTTGTGAGTAGCCAGAAAGCTGAAGAGGGAGGGAAATAATTTGGGGGTGCGGGGGGAGGTAGGGCAGGAAGTTCTATTTAACTCTTCCCTATTCACAGACCAGCTGTGGTGCTTAGGTGCACAGGAAATACACAGGATTGTGGTCAAGTGTACCCAAGCTAACAGGAAGCTAGATTTGCAAGAAGCTCTTGAGTATTGCAGGAAGTACTTTCAGTGTATGGGTAGTTTTAGCTCACTTACTAGTCCAGAGCTGGCCCAGGCTCTTCCCAAGGGACAGCCAGTCACCCAAAACAAAACCTGTGAAGATCACCCTGCTGCACACTTGTGAGTCTGCAGGGGAAAGAGCTTGGGAGCATTGTTTATAAAATACATTGTCTGCTGGGACGCAATGCCTTCCGTCTGAAATCCTGATCTGAAGGCATCTAAATTAGCCACTTTCTTTCGCTTTGTCTTTCTCTGTTTTTCAAATTTTACTCTGCTGCCAAGATGTAATAGCCAGCTGTAGGCTGCTTACATGGGAGATTTCACTTCTCCTCTCACTGGCTGATTCAGATGGTTTACCTGACCTCCCATTTTCCACGTACTTCTGTTGCACACTACTGTGGCTGATGATTGCCTCTGAACTCATAATTTTGAATAGCCAAACTCTCTTTTGGGTGGAACCTTAGTGCCTGTGCTTGTCACCTTGTTCTATGGCTACAAGGATCCGGATCTCGATCAAGGTCAGCTGTGAAGCAATGCGACTTTGTGGCAGGGTGCTGGTGGGAGGGCAGGTGTCCAGAGAGTTTTGGGTTTGTGTGTCAGTGTGAAGGGGCTGTGAGGTGGTTGTGATGAGAAAGCAGCAGGGGTAGCCTGTGGTTGGTTGCCCACCTGCTGCAGGGTGACAATAGTATTTCCCTGCCTTGGGGAGATTCGTGTCCTTTGTTAAGCTCTTCAGGGAAAGTATTAATCCTCTCTTTATTTTTGCATAGTTCTCACAAAGTCATACAGATTTTTACGTAAATAATAACAAAATATCTTTTCTCAGCAGCTGATCTTAAAGCACCACAAGAAAACACTGTTAGCCCCATTTCAGTGATGGTGAAACTAAACTCTGGGGAGCTAAATGGTGTGAGGTGACCTGGCCAGCTTCTGGGCAAGTTAGCTGTGAAGAAAGCTTAGGTTTCTTGAGCTGTATCCTGTGACTAAACTCTGTAAAAGGTTTATTATACAGCAGGATCTAGCCTGTAATAAAGCACTTGATCTCACACACTGTGCCCTGATCTCAGGCAGTAGGAACACAGGTGAGTCTGGTAATTTTCTTGTGATGTTTCTTTCAGTCTTCAAGCAAACCACCGCACTAAAGGGAAGCTGCTGAAGTCTTCTGTCTCTATGTATACTACAATGCTAATTATCTCAATTTGTTAAAGAGGAGGCCTTTAGTTCTGTGGGAGCCATTTGTGCAGCTCTTAGAGGTGTGTTGTGTATCACTCATAGTATCTATTCTGCAACAGCAACTCAGGCCTAATTCTTTCCTTGTTGCTTTCAAGGAAAGTTGAATTCAAGTGTGTTATTAGATGCTGTATTCCCATATAGGTTGTAGGAGGAAATATCACACAGCACGGAACCGGGTTGTAGGAAGGGAAAAGAATGTCAAAGTGTATTAGTTATTGTAGATAAATTGTCAGAAAAAATCCAGGGGAGGTTTGAGGAGCGGGGCTGCCTATTCCAAAGCACAGTCCGAAACCCTCTCAGCAACACAATGTGACCAATCAGAGAATCACAGAATGGGTAAGACTGGAAAGGACTACAGGATCATCTGCTCCAACCTCCCTGCTCAAGCAGCATCATCCTAATGACACAGAATGCCATTAAACGGCTTCTCTGAAGCTTCTCGGCTGTGTGGAGGAGCCTATTAGGGGCATATTGATCAGCAAATTCCTTGCAGATGGAACTGAAGAAAGACTAGAGTTCAAGGAAGCCATTGCAAGTCAGCATTTGTAGGTGATCTGCTGTTGCATGCATAATGCAACTGAGGTGCACATGTGAAAACACGGAATATGAAAAATGCAATGTGCAGTTAGCAATACTGACATGTTTATGAGAAAAACTGGTATTGCCAAATACAGGAAAATATCCTCTGTGCAATATCCACTCAGTGACCCAAAGGCTGGGCTCTCAGCCAAGATCCTAAACAAAAGTAATGTGTTAAGATGCACGTACTGTTGACTGGAGCCAAAAGCTGCAGCTTCTTTGGAGGACAGCATGCCTGTACAAGCTATGTGGCATGAGCGCAGGTATCTCTCGCAGCAGTGAAATGTGACAAAGTAGCACTCTGTCCTCTCGGATATCTAAACTTACTGTAAGAGTTTGATCTTGAAAATGTGCAAGTCTGCAACAGTTATTTGTCCCTCCACTGGATGCCTGCTGCACACGATTCACCAACACCCAGGCTTCTAAGCTCTGGCAAAGAATTTCACCTGTACCAGTACACCCAACTGAGCATTTCCCAAAGGATTTCACTGATGGGATTCACGTGGAATTCAACAGTATTCTGTATTTATGTTGAGTATTTCAGGATTTCATGGAGAAAGTCATTAATCAATGGGGAAGGGAAGGGAAGGGAAGGGAAGGGAAGGGAAGGGAAGGGAAGGGAAGGGAAGGGAAGGGAAGGGAAGGGAAGGGAAGGGAAGGGAAGGGAAGGGAAGGGAAGGGAAGGGAAGGGAAGGGAAGGGAAGGGAAGGGAAGGGAAGGGAAGGGAAGGGAAGGGAAGGGAAGGGAAGGGAAGGGAAGGGAAGGGAAGGGAAGGGAAGGGAAGGGAAGGGAAGGGAAGGGAAGGGAAGGGAAGGGAAGGGAAGGGAAGGGAAGGGAAGGGAAGGGAAGGGAAGGGGAAAAAATAATCTGAAATGACCCATTGGCATAGTAATGTAAGCAGACTAGGAAACCTAAACATTCCTGATGAAGTAAAAAGTTCACTAGGAAGTTTGTATCTTCCTATTTTAGTCTGATAGTGTCCTAAAGCTGCAATATAAATATTGCTTCCTATCTGTGGGATTCCATCTCTTTACTGATAATTATTCTTACCTGTTTTTAGGCTTCAGATGCTCTCTTTTCCTATATTTGGTGGCAAAAGGTGAATTTAGATGTGCATAATCTCTTTTTACTTCCAATCTATGTTCAGAGAAAGTAATACAATTTCAGACTTCTTTAAGTGCTTATTTTTGAAGTCTGAAAAGCAGATTTGTGGTGTGAAGAGTTGTCTGCCAGTAAGTTCATACTTTTTTGGTATTTTTAAAACCTTGAAGTCATAACCACAAAAATGAGTAACATTAAAATTGGATACAAAGTGCTCTGTGTAAAGCTTTTTGTCAGATTGAGTGAAATAAAATTAGACATCCATCCATTTAGAGCATCAAAGGTCTAAAGTGTATTTCAAATATCTGAATTTATTTTTAGATTTCTTCTGCATAATAAATAGAGGAAAGAAACATACTTCCAAACTGTGTGTTAATGTGTGGATCATATGCTTAAAACTATATTATTTCATTGTTTTAAGTAATACCCAGGAAATCTGGTAAATATTGGTCTTTATGCATATTGTCCCCATGATGTATACAGCTCCATTTGATTTTAGAAGGAAAGAACAATAACACAGTCCTCTCCAATGTATTGCAAATAATTTTACCAGTTTTGAAATAAATGCAGAGCTTCCTCTGAGGAATGTGCCTGAGCCTGGGGCTGCAGCAAGGTAGACAAGCCCTGATCAGGGGGCAGCTCCTGGCTCGCTGCCTTCCCCTGTCACGGGCCCAGGGCACTGCCACCACTGCCTCGAGATGCTCGTGGTTGCTGGCTGTCCATTGCATTCACACTGCACTAATCCCTGTCCCACTAACGCCTGCCTGCACCCTTTCCTGGCAGTTTCCACAGTCATCACCTCCTGGGCCAGACAAGCAGCGATGGGCACTTGCTGCTGGGGTGTTCCCTGCCCCTGTGCTTAGCTCTTGCCAAGTCAGGAGGCCCTTGGGAGGCACTTGGGAGGGGTCCTACAGCAGTGGTATCTCTCTGGTAAACAGTTTCTCTTTTACTGGACCTTGTCAGACGCCCCCGAGAAATTGTTTGGACAATTTTTTTTTTTTTTTGTCTTTTTTTCTTCAACAACAAGCAGGACTGGATAATGCCTTGTAATGTGAAGGTTTCTCTTCTGTCATCTGTGAATGTCAAGTACAATTAGAAGTTTGCAGAAGCAGTACAAAAGCTAATCCATTTGGAGTCCTCTTGAGCACTTGACCTCTTTTTATCTTGGGGCAGTGAGCTTCACAGATTAATGAAGTGCTTCTAGACTGTTGGTCTTCAGCATCACTGGGTGTCAGCTTCCCTGAATACAGATCACCAGGACCACCTTGTTCATGGTGCAAAGACCCTTCCTGAGAGAGCGTGGTCCAGCTGCAAGGCAGCACCACAGGGCTTGTAGCCAGGGTCACCGTGAGTTGTGGAATCAGCCTGACCTGGGTAAAAGACTACCATTGTTCAAGAATTTTTATTCAATAGCATTTTGGGCCAATTTTGCACTGGAACAAACGAAATTTCCAGTCCAGAGAGAATCAGAAATCTATACATTCAAGATATCCAAGGCCATATTTCACTTACTTTTATATTAATTCTGACTTGGTTACATAAGGAAAGCCCGTGTCATAGAGTGGTGATCTCAAGTTACACCATTTATACCCCATAAAAGGAAAGAAATGCAGAAACAAACCACTAACCCCAGTGGAAAAAAAACATCCCCCAAAAATCAAAAATCTCTGAGCTTAATCACCCCTTGAACATCTGAACCCCCCCCAAAACCAGACTAATAAATGGGCTGAATTTACCACTCCTAAAGGTCACAAATTTGGAGCTATTTCTGACCTGAGGGGAGGAGGAAAAAAAATTCCAAAACCTGGAACACCTTGCATTGTGCAGACTTTCAAAAGTCCTTCTTCAGCTGAAGATATGTCAGTTCCAGCTCTTCCCCTTTCCACTTAGCTGGTTATTAGCAACTCTTGAATCTATGTCTCCACAGACTGGCTGCTGAGGTTTTCCTTGGGGTTGCTTTGCTTTTGCAGCAGTAATCGAGTCGTTATCAGACTCAGCTGTTTTTTTGGGCTATGCTTGGGCCAGCCCAGAAACGAGTCTGGCACAGGACCTTTGCATTTTCTGTTGTGTGTAATCAAGTGTTAACTTTTTGCTGTTTGAGCACCTTTAGGCTGAGGGAGGCTGGTTACAGGAAGTGATGATCAAGTTTGAACAAATCCAAGCCTCTGATATTTTCCACCCTGGAGTTATTCATGAATAACAATCATATTCCAGTAATATCAAAATTGCAAATCAGTTGAACAAAACAGTAAATGATTCAATTTTTAAATTACTATTATTCTGGGATTTTTCTGAATTATCAGACTAAATTCATCTTTAAGTGCTGTAAAGGATAAACATATTGTGCTTATATAGGGTAGTATGTTCAAGGCCCAATGGATCTGCTATTTTGTTCTGAAAGGGAATACTGTACATCTTAGGTCTATCCAAAAGCAGTTCCAGAGGTTTCTTCAAAACAACTTTCCCTCAGAAACTCTGGGAAGCTTCTTTAACCAAAGAGTTGAGCGTAAGAGCACAAAATGGCTTCTTTTGAGGTACGTTCAAGCCCTTGGCAGCTTGAGGTGTCCATAGCAGGTGCTGGATTTGCTATAAGTGGGCAATTTATAAACAGAGCTGACAACTGGGAAAACAGAGCGTCAGGAGGGCGACATTCCTGAGCCGGCGGTGCCTTCCCTATGGACGCTCCCCTTCGGAACAGCGACCTGCCTGAGCGGGGCCAGCTGCCTACAGCACAGCACAGCCACATCAGGGTGTGCTGCACTACTGCTGGGGGCCCCCACAGACCATGCAAACCAGCCTTTGCTCCTCCCTCCTTCCCTAATCAATGGTTAATTGGTTAATTCTTGGTGAAGCGGTCATCCCTGTCTGCATTTTGTAAAGAGAAAAACACCAGTGAGGTTTTACTCAGGCTTGCTTTTAGACGTTGTTTAACATTCTGTTGTTTTCTGCATAAGCAGCTTGGCTCACCATATATTTGCACTCACATGTTTTTGGAGCTTATTATTTGCCTTCATTGAACATTTTTCAAGTTAGGCTGAAGTCTTGAGTGATTTAGAAATGGTAGAGCATCCTCCTGCATCCTGCAGGGTTGTAGGGTTTATTGTAACAGATCTGGCTGTAAGGAAGGCACTGGTGCTGCACAGCAAACAGCTGGGAGGCTGACCCTGGCCTCGTGGATTGGATGATCCATGCTTTCATTATGCTTTCTTAGGCAGCCAGATCCAGTAGGAGCAGAACAACAGAACTTGTTGTGACTCCTTCACAGGTTTTTTTTTGCTTCCATCATGCTAGAATAACCCAAGGAACAGAAGAAAAGAGGGAAAATACCCCTAACTCTTCTTCTGCAACTTATTTTGAGTGAGCATCCAATTTCTCTGGAGGAACTCTGGTGTTTCAGGCCTTCAGCTTGTCCCTCAAAGCACAGGTAGCAAGCAATGCACCTGCTCTCACTTCTCATGGTGTGGTTGCAAACTCACAGTTTCATTACTCTGCCCAGGAGAACATCTGCTTCTGCTTTGCAAGCAGCTCTTCTCCATTCTTCCCTTTTCTTCCACATTCTTCAAGAAGTCAGATACACAGAGATATGATCATTTTTATTTTTTTTTTCACACTCCTGCTCTATCATTCTGCAAAAATGGGGCTTCATGTATTAATCTTAATACTCTTATTATTATTTTTACTTCCTTAGCCAGAAATGGGAGGCAGACCTACCTATAATCCCTATACCAGAGAATACTCAGCAAGGTATTCTTTCAGGGCATTGGAGATGGGTTTGAATCCTTGCTCCATTGGATTGCTACTGGGAATTCATTTAAGGGACACTTCTTCCTGCTACCATTGATTCATACTGTATAAGTAATTAAATGTTCACTGGCCTGGAAAGGTGTGTTTTGCCCTGGGCAGTAAGCTCCTCAAAGCGGGAGGTTTTTCCTCTCCAGGTGAAGTGAAGCTCTCAGCATCAGCCTATCCATGGTTCTGTGGCAGGGCTTGTATCTGTGCTCTCCCTGCCATTCTTCTCTTGAAACTTATCCCAGGAGCCAAGGAACATTGATTGAAGCAGATCATGCTGCATCAGATCTGCTGATATTTTTGATTTCAGCAAAGGCACATTTTCAGCAAGAAACAGTTTCAGCACAAGGCTGCTAAGCAGTTAGAGATGTGCTGGCCAGGACACTGATGAGCTCTGACAGGCACTGCTTCAAAAAGAGTGGTGGCAGGTTCTAAAGGCAGAAATCTGGATGGCTAGTACTTGCATTGTTACTGCTACTTACAGCCCTAAACCTGAAAGGCCTTTAAACACAGCAATGGGTAGGATTATTTACTGGCTCTAATTTCGGAAAACCTTCAAACACTTTAGTAGATCAAGGCTGTGGTGAGCAAGCAGCGAACAGTTTATCTGCAAGCCCTCAAATGTGAACATTGTAAGATACAGAAATATCTGTCCTCCTAATCATCCATGGATGTTATACTGCATTGTATAACAAGTTATAATCTGAATACACCTACAGCAATTTAGCAGTGATATTAAGTATATGCTCAATTTTAAACATTTGGATAACATTTGCTAACAGGGGTGATGTTAAGCATATGCCTAATTTACAACTGTTGGGTAACATTTGCTAACAGCAATTGCTCTTTCTATATTTTTGTGATTTATTTTTATAGCTGCTAGAGGTACCAGGAGATCCTTTTAAAATGTGCTTAAATTCAGCCTCATTTTGTAGAGCTTTTCAGCATGGGCTAAATATATGCCGAATAGTTTTTCCAGGAAGGGTGTTTTCCAAAATTGACAAGTTTCTCTAAAGAAGCAAAATGCCCTTCTATGTCACAGAGATTGGTGAACTCTCGTTGACTTTTTAGAGGTCTGATGCTGTCTGTGTTTCAGTGTCCCTGGAATTTTAAGAAGGCCTCAAAACAGTCATATCCAGCCTACGGAGTTCTGCTCTCATATATTCAGATAAAGAAAAAGAGTCTGTAAAGTTACAAATTAAGGTTTGTTTAGGGAAAAAAGTGATCAGGACACTTTTGTCATTTTATGTGTAAAGAACTATGTAAGTGTTTTGTATGTTTTCGGTATAAAATAAATATAAATAGGTATGGGATCTTTTCAAGGAACTATTTATCAAACATGAAAATAATTGTAAGTCAATCAGTCAGAGAAAAAATATAAATGGGGAACTGAGATTAAAAGCAGATATTTATTTATAAATAACTGTAGCTTAAAAACAGCAATCTATAATCAGAACCAATGTTTACACTGATTAAAAACCAGGTTTACCAAAGTAAATTGCAAGACATTAAAAAAAATAAAGCAAAATTAAAAGAAACATGGAAACTTGATAAACATTTTTATAAAGAGGAAGCCAGATGAAGTAAAAGACTAATGAAGTAAAGAAAAGAATACAACAGATAACCTAATGCACATATCAGCAGACACTTGAGAGAAAAATTAACTCCTAAGATTGTGAACTGAAGCAGACAACAATGATGGAATATTTCAGCTGGTCAGTATATATACATTTTTAAAATTATTCATAACAATGAAACTATTAATTGCAAAAATATTAAAGGATCATAGAAAGCTGAAGCTATTACAAAGTCATTAATAAATCAGTAAAACGAGATAACTTGTATCTGAACATTTCAAAAAAGCTTGTGGGTTACACAGCTTATATGAAATCTTCTCTAGAGCCCTAGAAAACTTCCAGAGAACTGGGAGGCATCTATTTTGAACTAATACTGCTAAGGAGAAACCAATTAAAGAAGTCTAGGACTCATCCTGATCTTGATGTCAGAAAAATAATGTTGATATAGGTCTCAATTCACAAAAAATCAGAGGGTTGGCTCAAAGAAACCTCAAGGAAATAACAGTACACATACTTTCCCTCTCTCTTATTTGGTACTTTGACAACTGTATCTGGACTCCTGTGTCCCCTCCATGTCTTCACAACGCAGGAATGAAGCTGGTGTGGGGTGTTCAGGCCCTGAGCCTCTGGGATAGTGAGGAATTGCTGCTGGCCAAGTGAGTGCTGAGACCCTGGAGCAGGTTGCCCAGGGACGTTGTGGATGCTTCATCCCTGGCAGTGTCAAGGTCAGGCTGGGCAGGATTCTGAGCAACCTGGTCTAGTGGAAGGTGTCCCTGTTCATGACAGGTGGTTTGGACTAGCTGAATCTCTCTAAGGTCTCTTCCAACCCAAATCACTTTATGAGTCTATGAGTGTTCTTAGCAGAAATGTGCACATAAAAAAGACACTTAATTTGGTTCTAGATTATATGATATGATATGATATGATATGATATGATATGATATGATATGATATGATATGATATTAAAAGACACTTAATTTAGTTCTATATTATGAACTAGATAGCTCATTAGTGCATTAAGTAGTTTAAATACTCTACTTAATATGCTACAAATATAATTCCACTTGAGTGTGTACCAGCTGAATATACTTACCTTTCAGCCTGTGCCATTTTATGACTTGACCAGTGGCTTAAAAAATTTAATACTATTGTAAACACAATTTGCAATTTACATAAGAACTTAGAAGGGGAAGAGGGATGGGCTGTAGATACACAGTGCTCTGGAGGTCTCTGTGGGATTGGCAGTGGAGAAGCAATGTGCACTGCAGAAATGCCAACTCTAAGATTATGCTCTGGGCTCAGACACAAACTAGGCTTATGGACAGGAAAGCAAACACTAGGAAAAAAGAGCTAAAACATGTGGTAGATAATCAGGCACAACATGAGAGGACATGTGACTGCTTTAGTAAAGGCAAAATGCCTCCTCCCTGGGGAGTGAGGCCCCCTGTCCTCACCCAGCACACAGCAACCACTGTGCTGTGTGGAGAGGGAGACACCATCTGCAGCCACCCACAAGGGCTTGAAACAGCCACAGGAACAGGCACCACACTGCCTTCTGCTATCCCTAGGCAGGCTGCCTCAGTCCTTGCTTGGAACACCTGCATCTCTTTTTGGGGTGCTTGGGTAGCCCATCCAGACTAAGTGATGCTGGAGCAGTGAAACTGCTGCAGAAAGAAAGAGAAAGCCCACATGGCTCCAAATCAACAACTTGAAGCCATAGGGTTTCTTGGCTTAGCAGATGTGTCTGTTTGAGCACGCCCAATCCCTGCTGTGGATGGGACAGCTCAGAGCATGTCTCCATTAGAGTGCTCCTACACTGGGAAGAAAACAGGGATCCATGTCTTGGAAAGACCCTGGAAGAAGCTGAGGTGAAAGCTGAAGAAAAATTGATTACATAATAGTTTTGTAGCCCAGACTTTATACCAAGGTGAATTCATACAGCTACATGGTCGGTGATCACTGTATGCATGGAGTGCTGTTTGTGCAATGCTCTTTGGAAATAATGATATATTTGTGAGCAGATGTCTCCTATCACAGGTCTAAACAAGTTCAGGGAATACAACCATCTAAGAGTTTGAAACTGCCATGCATCGCGTCAGAAATAATGCTGTGCCTGATGTGTGTTTGGTACATCTTGTCCCCCCTACTTCTCAAACCAACATCCACACCCTTTCTTTCTATGGGTTAAAAAAGTGGCGTGTTTACTGGCAGTACTCAAGCTGTGTCCACTGAATTCTGCTGATAATTCAGCTTTGCACATGCAAAAGGGACATGGCCATCAGGCTCTGGGCAACATGCCCCTGAGGTCCTCCAGCTCTGCAGATGATACCCCTGCATCCCAAACCATGCTGTATCCTACTGGGCCACCAGAACTTGAAGGGTAGACTTTGTTTTAAGGTTCTGCCTCATGAATAGTAATTTGTTCTGTGGTGAAGAACAAGGGGCTGGCACATGACAACACAGTGTCTCGAGTCAGTCTGAAATCTCCTAAACCTCCAGCCATGACAAGGAAATATTTATATCTCACATGAACAGCACGCCAACATTTTCTTTCTTGGCTCTTTTTCACACTCAAAAGTACTCTGTATCCACTGATTCTTTCCAGGGGGAGGGCAATAGGAACCGACATGAAGTCAGTCGGATGTCCTTTCATGTCAAGCATCCTGCGTCTCAGAGAGGCTAGGGGTAAGTACTGCAAAGCAGGAAGCAAGAAACCTTGCAAATGTAAAAACCTTGCAAATATAAAGCACATCCACCACCCCTCATACTTGTATTCTTAGCTGATGATTTGGACCAAGCTCAGTAGTTTGCCTCTCTTCTTCATGTGTTTGCTCCCAGATAAGTAAGAAATACTAAACTTCTGCTAGCTCTGTGTGTTTCTCAGGATAACACTAAGGAAAAGGACAATTTCCTACATTTAAAATTGGTTGCCCTTCGATTTCTTAGGTTTGACTTCCATTGTAAAAGGTGTCAAGTGGCAGCTATTTTTATATATTTACAGATTCTTCCCCTTAAATTAACTCTCTGTAGTCTTTCAGACATGTCTCACATGACTTAAACTTCAACTTCTCTTTGAAGATTTCTTTTCATTTCAATAGTGTCCCTTCTTGCTAACCAATATTTCCGATGAATTACATATTAATTTAAATGCTATTTTAATGTCTCCATTATTGTATTATGTATATTGTCCTCATGATCATACTACCTACCATATAACCAAAATTTAAGGTAATAGGAGACTATCTAAGATCAAGTACTCCCTCCTGCTAACATTTATTAAAATATTTTGTAGATTCCAAATATCTGTTTCAAAATAGTAGTTAATAAATAAAATAATTTTAGTAAGATTTCCATGTGCAGCCATGGATGTGTCATCACAGGAAATATTTCAGTAAATTTTCCCAGTGTGTACAGCAACATGAAAATATGCTTTATTTTTTTCCCCCATTCCTGAAATTCATCACTGGAGCTGATCTTAACCAAAGCCTTAGTTCACTGAATGAAGAATAGGACATTTCTGTATGGATTCACAAGGCACTTTCTGTGGAGGGAGACAACACCCTTCCTTCAAGTGGTACTATTAAAGCTCATTAAGCTTTGAGGAGTACAATGGTACTTATTATGAAGAAACATGGCATCATGGAATGGGTTTGGATTGGAAGGGACCTTAAAGACCATGTAGTTCCACCCCCGTGCCATGGGCAGGGAGACTTTCCACTAGACCAGGTTGCTCCAGAAGCTAAAGCAAATGTTTGAGTTCCTCCTCCTTGGACTTTTTCAGACAATGTGTTCTGGACTATTTTTAGTAATGAACTTCTATTGCTACTTAGCTACCTCTGCAGCACGGTCAGAAATGGCACAGTCTGAATTAAACCTGTTATATTCCAGTACTTCTTTGGGAGTATACCAGTGTACCTTTCACAAAGGGTGCAAAAGGATGAAGGATAAGACTTTTAATGTGTTTTTAATCTGACACATGAGAAATGACCTGTTGGAATGGGAAGCTTTCCCATACTCCACTACTGGGCTCAAAGCTTAGCAATTAGTTTTGGTTATCAAATAATGGGCCAAATTGCCTTCTCTTTGTTTTCAGTAATGTTATTGGCACAACAATGTGCACCAGAGATGTCAAAGATAAAAAGGTTTGCTAAATGCCTCAATACAGAGGGCACCTCACAGTAGCAACAGGATTTCACACAATAGATCCATCTCCTACACAGGCTGCTCCTAAGGATTTCAAACTCACTCATTAGAGCGACCTGTATGGGGACTTTCTGCCTTGATGGCCACACTGATGAACAGAGAGGAATAGAAGGAAAGCAGGTGAAATGGAAATGGAAATTTTCAGGTTTCCTGAAAAAAATAGCAAAAAATACTTTGTTTCTTTTTATCTGATATGTTTCATTTTGCTTCGAGATGCATATTTATTTAGTTACCTTTTCTTTAGTGCTTAAGTCTATTTTAAAAGTCTTTCCTAAATAAAAATGTGGAAAAGTGATTCTTCTATGATTTCAAAAATTAGCACTTGATTTTTTCAGAATGAACGGTGGCAATTCAAAATCTTTGGAACCCTCTAACTTCTTGTAAAATTGCCTTCTGTTTTCTAAACAAAGGTGATCGCTGAACTCAGTCAAAATTTGCACATTGTTTCTTTTACTAACACTTTCAGTGACTTTGATGTTAACAGGAACCATTTAGCTCTCTCATTCTCCAACATTTGAAGCAATTTTTGAAGGCTTTCATCTTTCACCCAATTACACGCTTGCATATTCTTTCCCTCCTAGCCTCCTAAGTTCCTGAATTCTTCCTTACGTAGCCTGCAAAATATTCATTTCCTTTTGAGAACATGGAGGCCTTAATCACTGTGGGTTGCGCAACAAAGACCTCCAGGAAAAGCCTTATTTCAGCAGAAGGACCCACAGCTCCTAGGCAGCGCTGCTGGATCTCTGTGCTCGGCCAGGCCCCCAGCGTGCCCCCAGAGGGCTGTGCCACCCCCTGACCTGCACCCACACTGGTGCCCGGTGAGCAGAGCACAGGGGGCAGCTGTGCCCGGGGCAGGGGAATGGGGGGCAGCCGCACACACAGAGCAGGGGACGTGGTGACTGGCTAACAGGGATGTCTGGCAAACAGGGATGGCCCAATTGTGCTGGTGAAATCTCCAGGAGCATGGATAAAAAAAGATCACCCCCATTAACCCTCTTAACTACATTTCATTTTAATGCATAATGTGACACATCAATAAAGCATACAGATAGCTGACAAAGAGGGACCATTTCTAGAGTAGCTCCATACAATTGTATGTCTGATCACTATATGCTTCAAGAGTCACCTCAGAGAAGAAGCTATATTGCTGTCTATGTATCTAGGAGTAACATTTGAGGGTATATAAGGCCTCAGGGAGTAAGGTACTCTATATGCAACAAATTGAGACATTATTCCAGGCATGCCAGAGCACTTAATGGCTTAATTCTTCTACAATTTTTGGGCCCTTTGAATAGCTAAATAGCGACTTGTGAATACTCTTAATGACTCCACATCATTCACTGGCCACATAACCTCAGCTTTGGGAGAGTGTGGTTCATCCCATGAAACACATGGCTATAACCCTGGTGAGGAAGGTCCCCAGCAGCAATCTCATTCTACGGAGGACCAGGTACCTATTAGAGATGCCAACCACAGGATGACAGAGATTTCTGTCTTTCAGGTTCAGACCCCTGTAGTGCACATCTTCCTGAACCTCCGAAAGGCAAATATATGAGCTGGTGTCAGCAACACACACTCATGCTCACAGCAATGCAGTTCAGGCAGCATTGTGTTTACGAAAGATATTTGTTTAAGAACTGCTGACAACTTTTTTTCTCTAACAGCTCCACTGCTTGATTTGGCAACCAACCCACCTTTCAGTCCTGGCCTCAGACTCAACAGTCTTTGCCACCTTAGCAGCCAAGCCCAGGGAGAAGGAGCAGGCACCCCTGTGCAGTGCCCACGGCCAGCAGCACCTGTGCCATGGCAGCCCCGGAGCCCCAGCTGCCAGCATGGGCTCGTTCCAGGCCTTATATGGAGATAGCACACACCGACCTTGCGCAACTTGCTTTTTCTGGAAACCAGGAATAAATGGTGCTGGCACGGAGAGGTGGCTGCTGGAGCTGGAGCCACGCACAGGCACGCACCCAGGAGCACATTTTGTCTCTGCACCCATTGTGCAGCATTCTGCTGTGTGGGAGAGCACTGGCCTCTGCTCTGTGCCCAGAGCTCCAGGTTCAGCCATTTGGCTGTGCTCACAGCTCACTGACCTTCCCCCTGCATTTTTCAGCCCCATCCTGTCTTGCTAAGGGCTGGCAGGAGTGCTATGAATTTCTCAGGTGCGTCAGTCATGCTTGTTCCCTGTCCTGCATCCAGCTCCTCTCTCCACTTCTGTCTCTTCTGCTTTAAATCTTTTCCCACCTCAACCATTCTCAAACACCTTTCCTTTCTGTCTGCCTTTTAAACTGATTTCCTAGCCAGGATCTTAAAACACAGACATGTAAGATTTGTATGATGTCTGTTGCTCTTGTTGCATCTCAACTCAAATGGCTGAGAGCAAAGCTCACAAGATCATATTTCTATATATTTGCCCAGAATGAAGTTATTCATTAATCCAAGCTGTTGTTGAAGGTCTGGCAAATTTTCTTTGACATAACTACTTTTCAGAACAGTGATAAACACAGCAGCACTGAAAGCCATTACTATGAATAACTCCCAGTCCCTCAGGTTGGATCTTTGAGCAGTTTGCTCTTCAAGTTATTAAGGAGAAGCTAATCCCTGCAGGATTCACAGTGCTCGTGGGTCTTCCCAGCCTTGAGGTGAAGGGCAGAGACTTCCACACGGGTCCTTCATCCTCAGATCAACAAATCAAAATCCTTTCTAGACAGGGTCCTATTTCACACTTCTCTTTCATGAGTTTAGGAAACAGAGATTCATTCTGGAGGCTTGCATTATCTTTGAGAAGAGCTCTTGCTCTATCATGTGTGGAATGAGCTTGGCCCATTTCAGCATATTCTTGTGATTCTAATCTGTCTGTGAAGATCTCCAAGCAGCAGTGAGAGCCTTAGGGAAACTGGGGAGAGAATTAAGGGACAGTTCATCTGTCATAAGTGCTGTTCTCTGTGCACTTGCATCTGCACTGCAAGAGCAAAAATGTGAATCTCCAGTTTCTCTCTGAAATCTGACCATTTATTTGTTCTGCTTATATTTGAGAGCAATGAAACAGGATATGAAATGAAATTATACCTCTCTGCACTGCTACAGGGTACTTCCAGGCAAATGCCCTAACCCACAGTCTGGAGTGAAGCCAGAAGTGTCCCAGCATCTGCATTGTTCAGGACAGGGAATGTGCACTAATAGACTGAGCAGAGCCAGACACAGATCTGAGCAGCAGCTTGCATAATGCTTATCAATTAGCAGAGCCCTGGCAAAGTGTGGGCCCCTGGGAGCCCAGACTGCAGCAGGTGAGGTCAGAGTTAGCCCACAGCAGGCCCCTTTCCCAGGGAACAGCTTGAGGAAAGCAGGGTGAAGCCCTGAATGTATGCAGGATGGAAGTGCCACGCTAGCTGCCCTGAGGGCTAGAGAAACCATTTTCTTCACTAGAATAGATGTAGCCTTTCAGTTTGTCTTAGGTGTGTCCCAGTATGCATGAAAAATAATGCTCTCCAGGGGATTTAGGCATAGGGGCCTTTAATATCTGCATCCTAAAGCCCACAGGCAAGGAGATGGGTACCTAGATAGCAACACCAGCCAAGAGAGAGGTGCTATTGGGCATGCAAGATAGCACAGCTTCTGTTGCCTGAGGATATTTTTGCCAGAAATTGTAAGTGCTTTTGGTATTTCAAGTGCCTCAACAGGTTAGACAGGTTTTTTTTTTAACTGTTTTCTTGCAAAATAGTCACCTGAAACCAGTGCATGCAGCACTGGAGCTCCTCAGCACTATTTAAAGTCTAGTTTGAGATCTTTGTTTAATGGATTGATCAATTCACTTAGATGTAGCCAGAACTTCTGCTTGCAGCCTGTTTCCCATGCAGCGTTGGCGCAGCACGTAGCAGTTTGTCTCCCTGGTGGCACTATCCTGGTACCTGCTTGCTTTTGCAAGGTGTGAGGGAATCATGCAGAGCAGGTCTGCATGCTGCAGAAACAGGCAGTGAGTGGGATTTCCCAAAATGTTCCTGGCAAGTTTTGCAGCAGCTGTGGGTCCCTGAGCTTTGTCCATCCCCTCTCTGCATCAATGTGACTGCTTCTAGGACAGAAACTACCAGGCAGATTCATAAAGCAATTGCTGCTGTTATGGGTTACACCATTCTGTTCTGTTGCTCTCACTGGATCAGGCTCATCACTTTTCACAGGGGGTGATCTAAATAAATCTTAGAAAACTTGTGAGTCGTTATAATGACTTACTGTCTTACCTATAAGCAGACTCCGTCACTGCAGCTGACTCTTGACTTAAATGATCATTATGATTCCTGGAGCCTATTGAAAATTGCCTGATAGGTTTGAGCCTTGTCAACATTTGTGTCTTAACTTTATGATGTATAGTTGTTTTAAATACACTATTGTATGCCTAGAACTATTCTGTTCAGGTAATTTTTCCCACAGTCCTCTTTAAGAAACTTGAAACTAATAGTCATGTTTCAGTTAGGAGGAATGTTTAAAAGCTCACTGAGTGAAACTCAGAGGAATTCCTCATTATCCTGAGCAGAAATCAGCAGAAAAAGGGAGTCCTGTCTTACAGACAGAAACAGAAATGGAGAAAAGCCTACGCTTATGCTAACAGAAGTCCTTCAACTTCCTGAGGGGGGATTGGGATCAGCTACTAAATGAGAGATAACACAGTTTTTAGTTTCAGGTTTTCTCACATCACTTTTAAATAACAGCATGCATATGAATTTAAAGCATTCTCTATTTTCATCTTGAGCCCACACTGGTAAAAACCAAACAGGAGAACTTTCTTTGTTGATAATGACGCTGTGTGTTACCTCAGAGAACACAGACGTTCTCTATATCCAGGCTGCAGCCAATTAGTCACGGGGAAAAGGAGGAGATACACTGGATTATCCAGGGAAAGCCAAAAGAATTGAAATTTGTAAACAACTCATAAATTAAATATTTTAATAATTTAAATATTTCAGCCTTGAGTCTGCCACAGACAGCATCTCTCACATATGCAAAATTGGTTTATGGAAAATGCTTTGATATAATCTGACACCATGTCAGAGCATATCAGAGGTCTAAAGAAAACTCCGTTTTCAGAGAAGCAAATTATTGGGTTCCTACTCCAGACACGTGTCTATCCTACTCATGTCAGAGAAGTATTGTAAGGTTAGAGTTGCCACTGAGCTGTACATACGACACAGCAATCCCAGATATCCAAACCCAAGTGAGATTGCACAGCATGGGTCAAATTATTCACTGAATACGTATCATATACCTCTGCCTTACTGACCTCAAACTGAAAAAGTCTATGCAGGGTTAAAACCTGTTTTATGTCCTTAAACACTGCTAACTCTCTTGTGGGATAGAGGAAACTGCAGTGAGTTAATGCAAAGCAAGGTATGCATTTCAGGAAGGACATGCACCAGCAATCAGAACTGTGATGGATTATCTCTGGAGATGTGTTGCCCAATTTCAGCCTTTCATTTAGATATTGGATAATATATCAGGTGCAATATAAATGTTATTCCTTCAGAAAAAGGAGTGTAAGGAGTGTTACAACAGTCAAGATAAATTATATTGTTTTATGTAGCAGGTAAGGGGAGACAAGTAATCCTCTCTAAACAAACCGAGACAATAATATAGCAGGTGAAAGATGATGAGCAGAAATAGTTACATGAAATCTTATTTAGTTGCATAATATTATAGAAATAAAAGTTATACATTATTTATTAAAGGAAGCAGAATCCTGCACCCCACAGATCTCTGGAGAGTTGTTGGTAATAAGTACAATGTTCTCTCCATAGCTCTGCTTCATTATTGATGAGCAGTCTCATGAATTAACCACCTTTGTAAGTGCACACAGCACAACTGCCTTTAGGAAGCCACTTTGTTATTCACAGAATCCAAGAACCCTGAGGCTGGAAGGAGGCTGGAAGGAGCCTGGGAGATCACCTCCTCTCTCTGCCTGGTACAGACCTCTCAACATTGTCAAGCTTTCGGTCTCCAGCAATGGTGGAAAGATTGGCTTAAATGGCTGTGCTACACCGTATGTGATTGACTGCAAAGTGGTTCTATCTTCCACTACCTTGATTAGACAGCTATATCAACTAAAACATCTGAAAAGGAGAGCAGTGCAAGGAAGCGCAAGTAACAAACCCAAAAGCTCATTACACCTATAATATATTATGTCCAGGACATATTGAGCTGCCAGCTCTTTTGGACGCCTCTAGGGAAATGCACTGGTGCTTATGGCAGCAGCAGGGCTAGAGGAGAGCACACGTTGAAGAGAAGGGGTTTGGAGCAGTCTAATGGTTAGTTTTGCTTAGGGCAAAATGTTTGAACTGATTGACTGGCACTCCCCTGGTCAGTTGTCTCCCTTGCAAGTGGGATGTGCTTGTACTAAAGGCAAATTTTGAACATCCACAACTAGCAAACCACTTGAAAACATTGTTTTGCTGTTCCCCCTATCCTTCTCAGATCTTTGATCTGCAGCAGCATCCAAGGTAAAGCTGTTGCAGAGCAGAGGAGGTCCTTGAGAGCAGACTTTGCATTCATGCGCTGCTTCAGAATAGAACATCCCTAGTGTGGGGAGGCTCAGGCTGCAGCTCACATGGATTTCAGCAGTTCTACATGACAGTGGTGAAAAGCACCAGCTGGTCTGTCCCACAGCTGTCCTCACAAGGGCAGTCTCTAGTGTGACCTCTGCAGGGTGCTCACTTTTTCTGCATTCACAGACCCAGCTACAGGTTACCTTGTGGCTAAGAGTAAGCCGCCTGTAGAAAACTGGTTCCATAGGTTCCATAGGGATTAATTGCTCCAGGCTTTGGCTTTGGCAACTGCCTACTAAAGAAGAAGCTGATTTGAAAAGACATTATTGACTCAGCTGCAACATTCAGAAGGTCTTCAGCAGAGGCAGGGCAGCATTTAGTCTCAGTATGGTATCCAAAACCAGCTTGCTCTATTGTTTTCTCTAGGTGTGCCTGCCTTCTTTGTTACCAGGAAAGGGTTGGGGTAGATGAATATACACTTGTCTAGCACTAGCTGCTCAGCATGGAAATGTGATGATTTCACTTTGGATGTTATAAGCTGCTCTGTACCTACCACATTAAGGTTGCAATGTCAGCACTGCCATCAGACTGTATATTTTCGGAAAAGACCCTGATTCTCCAGTACCTCACCAGTTGCTAAATCAGCACAAAATAGGAGTCAGATTCCGCCATTTAGATGTTTTGTGCAATGTCTAAAGGAGAAAGGCAAGCAGATGATTTTACATGTATTTTAGGGCAGCTGCATGCAGGACAAAACCACAGGAGCACTACAAGGGGGAAAGGACTGTACTAACAGACTCTGCCTCTGCTGCCTCCAGCTCCAACGCTGCCATGCTCTATCACCATGGCTCTATAAAGCAAAGTGCACCCAGTGGGAGCAATAAGGCATTTATAGTTTATGGAAATGAAGCAGGACTGGGAAATTTATATTGGACTCCCATTTTTCACAATGCCAAGCATCACCTGGTGCTGCTGAAGATGCAGGGGTTTCACGCTCTTTGCACTCACACAGAGCCAGAAGTGAAGGACTTATAAGCATAGGTCCTGATGAAGGCAGGCCAGAAGTGGAAGGAGTTTTGCTCCCTGCCCAGATCTGACATGCAGGCTTGAGGCAAATGGGGCACCTGACAGCCCTCTATCAGCCCCACTGGGATACAGAACTAGACAAACCTTTCTCCCTTCAGGAATGTGGGCCGCTTGCTGCAGCAACCCCTGCTGCAGCAGGGTAGCAATGGATGATGCTGTTATGAAAAGACTGTTTTGGGATGAATGCTCTCATAGCTCCCAAATGGAATTTTTGCAAGGCAGATACACCAGGCTGAGCTCATGAGGCAAATGTATGAGTAGGGGAGGGGCTGCTGCTGAGAGAGTAAGGGATGAGCTACAAGGTTTTGCTGTCAGGGAATGCAGATGGAAGCCCAGTCACCTAAAAGCCCAAGGAACAATTAAAAAAGGTTAAAGACATTGGTAGCTCTAAATGGGAGCCAGCCTAAATCCATGGGCATGTTACATTTAAAATTTATTTCAACAGTTAAATTCATAAAAATTAGCTTAAACATTCAGTGGCTGTGGAAGCATCAGCCACTTATGGTAGGAGAGATTTGTGATTAAGTGGACAAACAGTAATAGATTATATTAACTCTGATTACTTCCGTTTTTCTTTGAGATTAAAATATGAAAATAGAATGAAAATAGTCCTTATTTTTGACATGGCAAATTGAAAGAACTTCCATTCTGATGTGCAAATTAGGGACATATGAAGTGCAAAACGTTTAGTCCATAATCAGCCAAAAAGTTGTATTCAGAGAAATGCTATCAACAAATTGACATTCTGTTGAAGGCTGCAGTGATCTGTTCCTGAATACTCTCTATATACAGTATTTTCAACCATAATTTTGATAAGGGAATAAGGGGTGCATCTACAAAATTGGCTGAAAAATATTGCCTGGCTTTTGGAGGACAGGATAAAAAATAATAAAAAAAGAAGGAAGACCTTCTAGACTGAAAACAGGACTAACATTGAATAAATGACATTGAATAAAGACAGCTGTGATATATTATGAAGTAGAGATCAATGTGTTGATGCAAAGTGGGTAGGCAGTGGTCCTACTGTAGGACATCAGGCTTGTGGTGGAGGCAGAACAAAAGGCTGTGACAAAAATGGCAACAGTTATACTGTTAAGTATTATCGGGGCTACCATGTGAAAATCGTGGGAGGCAATTCTTCTGTATTTGCTTGGGTAAGGCTTTTCAGCTAAAGGGAATTCTCTACACTTGGACCCAGCACTTATAAACAAATACAGGAAAGTCCAAAGAAGTTCAGAGAGCAAAAAGAGAAAATGCAGCTTGTGAGGAGCTGGATTTTTTCTGACTCAAAAAGAGAGTGCTGGAGAGTGACACACTAGCTGCAACCGGAACAAAATCCAAGAATAAACTGCTTGCCAAATTCAGCATGAGTGGGACAAGGTGTAATTAAGTTAACTAAAAGTCTGCACAGTTAGATAGAAGGAAAAGTTTTCTAACTCCAGAAGTAGTTGCTACAGTAGCTTGGGATCATTGTGGCAACCATGTCTTCCATATGTCTATGTCCCTGTCGATGTACAAATGCTGTTTGGGATGCTGTGGTTATGCTTTATATGGCTTTATGTCCCTACAATTATATGGGAATGTAGAGCTTTCCAGCTCAGCTTTTCTAACTGTTACTGTGCAAAACCTCCTCTGCTATTGTGATCTAAATTCTACTACGTCTTTTAATTAGGAAGTTTCCTTCCTGCATATATTGCAACCATTTAAGATAACATTTTGGTACTAACAATGATAATTTCTAGGATAATCATAACATTTTACCTATTGCTCTTCATAGGATAGGATAATCATAACATCTTTTACCTATTGCTCTTAATACTCCTCAAAAAGTGGAAGTTATTATGGTCCTTATTCATAAAGCAGAGGCACAGGAAGGTTATTAGATTGCTGAGTGTTTGTAAAGTACTCTGGTAGTAAAACCAGGCACATAACCTCGGAGACACATCTCCCAGGCCTTTCCCTGCCTGCCAGACCATATTATTTATCCAATAAATTATGCTGGTGAGGACGGAGTACCTAATTCACAGTTCAGACACAGATTGTTTTTCCTAGTAGTGGGCAGAAAACATAATTCTCTGAATGCAGAGGAAGTCCTAGCTCATGACAGTCCAAGGTAAAATCCATTCCACATATCTCTCACAGAATGCAGGTTAATACAGCCTGAGAATTGAGGGCATGATATTAAAGTATAATTATCTCCTTTTTTCTCTGATGAAAAAACATGTTGTTCTGATTGTGAAACTGTCTATGATTTGATTTGGAAAAGTAAGAATACTTGATGTCAACAGAAACTAATATTGTCTAATTAATTAATGTACCTCATGATGCAATATGTAATATAATATGTTTTCTCACAGTATTGTGCTTTCACAGAGCTGCCATTCACTGTAAAGGTTACTATCTTTCCTTTTATTCCAGTACAAAAGCTAACTGTAAAACTGGAAAATTTTCTGGGAAATTTCTTGGATACACAAAGAACATACAGGCCTGTTTTTCGATTTTCAGTACTTTCTGAGATTCATATAAAGGGTTTTTTGTCAGCTTCCCATAGTTGGATGTGCAGAACCAGGTCCTGCAGGGTTGCGGTTTATTTTGCAACTTTCTCACAACTTTTATAATTGCAGATGTACATTAAGATAAAGTGTGAGCTGTTTTGCAAGAGTCTGTTACAATTTGCAGATTCCTGTGTTTCTGGGTTTGCTGCTTTAAAAAAATGCTGCCTGTTCAAGAACAAAACCAGTGAATGCCACAAAAGTGCTGCTTTTTCAATGTTCTTGCTTTCTAATTTTTACAGACTGCTGTGTGAAAAGCTATGTCACACTTTACATACAAGTAAGGAGGAAATAGCTTGACCCTGTTGATTAATTATTGTTTTGACATTCAGTGTTTGCTTCGGAAAAACTTCTGAAAATCTTATGAAGAGATGAATGCTCATCCTGCTGGGTATCATTCACATATCAACAAACTTTCAGTCACATCACCATGGCATTTTCCATTCTTTTTCTTTCCTTCTCGTTACTTCTTTCTTTCTGTATCAATCTGTGCTTGACAAGACCAAAAAATAGCCATACAACAGAGTCCAGACAAAGCAATTGCAGTGACTTCAAAGAAGATTTCTTCAGTCTTTTAGCCACAATTAGATGCCCAGTGCTCCAGGAAAAGTCTGTTAGAAAAGATGGTTATCTAATGTGCTATTGTGCAACTCAGTAGTACCTGCCTGCACCCAGAACCCAACCTTCCCAGGAGTGTCAGAGCTGGCAGTGACAGCTAAACACAAATGCTTTATTTAGGATAAACATATTCTGGAATGACCACACAGCTGTGTTCACAACTCTTACTGGTGTCAGTTGGCTAACATCAACATTAGCATAAACTTTTATCAATATAATAGGGAGGGAAAGAGGAGAAACATCACCATTTATCCTGATTCAACAAATGTCAGAGTGTCTGTGGCAGCAGGAGATGGTGACCCACATAGTGAAGGCACTTACATATACTGGGGTGTGCAAGGTAGGCATGTGTGTTCGATGCTCAGGAACATGCCCACAGGAGACCAGCTTCAGCATAAATATGGGCATAAATATGTCTAAGAAAGAAGCAATACATCTGTGTCCTCCTTAACTTGGTCAAATAATATCCATAATTTATCATTCAAGTTTTTTGAATATTAATTTTTCACATTATAGATGCAAATTAGTCAAACACCATTTGTTCAATAATTTAAATCCCCTAGTGTTTCAGGAAATAACTGGCTAAATTATTGATAGTTATTTCTACATTATTTACTCAGTCTTAATAAACAAATGAAATGTTGGTCTTAGTAAGTTTGCTCCTGCTGGTATTGTAGCAGTGTCCATATATATGCTTCAGTCCCATGATGTTCCTTTCTGATGGTTTTTGGTTCACAGCATTATCACTGGTGGCCCTGATGCCAAGTGCACTGACTTCTTAGACTTCTCTGGTTTGCAAGTAGTGCCTTATGAGCAACCCTGTTAGTTCTGTGCTCATTTATGAAAATTTACTCATGATACCAATATTAGCAAGAAATAAATACAAGTGATGTAAGTGTGAAATCACCCTCAGTTTACCCAGTGTCTGAATGTGATGGGACAGCCTCATCTCACGACAATTGAAAGTGCGAAACTGCCTGCGCCTGCTTAATCATCTAGCCTTATTTATTTAGGCGAAGTAAAATATCCCTGTGCTTTCAACAGTCTTCTGTCTGCGTCTAGCCAGATGCCTTCTTCCTGCAGGACACCCGCTGCTCCCCGAGCCCCTGCCTTGGGAGGACTAGCTCTGCCCAGGGAATGCCAGGGAGCAGAGGAGGGCGCGGTGCCAGGGCCGGGCAGGGCGTCGTGGGTCAGGATGGCCCCAGGGAGGGTGCTGCCAGGTCAGGGCACAGCGAGGGACATTCCGGGGCCCAGGCGCTGGGGGACATGGCACACATTGTCCTGGCAAATCCACTCCCGCTGGCCTGGCTGCTGGGTGCTCACAGAGACCGTGCAGGTGAGTGATGCTGAGGACAGGAGAGACTGTTCTGTCACTCTCACAGACACTGCTCTCACTCCCTCCTCCATGGAGGGTCCTGTAGAGTTTGCTATCACAGAGGGGCTGGGCAGGCAGTGCTCTCACCATGTGTGCTGCCTCTCAGCAGACAGCTGTGTCTGCTTTTCTGCCACTGAGCAGCTGCAGAGGGACGTGGTCACAAGCTTCCATCACTGTCTGATCCCTTGCAGTTTCTGTAAGTCCCTTGGGCAGGAACCTGAACAGGAAATATTTTCTAGAGTGCAAGGTGCATTTTAGCAGCAAAACTGAAACCATCAATGTCAAGTCTGAAAAGCAGATGGCTGAAAAAAATAAAATACAGTTCATTCAGGAAGCACATGAATTGATGCAGGATGTTAATAACTCAGTGGCTTGGGTGGCTGCACTGCTTCTGGCGCAGCAAGACCACCCCACTCCTACAGAGCATAACTCAGCTTTCTGCAAGGTCCCTCTCTGCAGAGGGTCACACTGTTCCTCTTGGCTTCTTCACCTGTAGTCTGCCTGTACCTTGGGAGGCCAAGGATCAGCCAGCACTGGGAAAGGAAGCTCTGAATATTGTAAAGAAAACTGGTTTTAACACAGGGACCTTTATACAGCAATCTGTAAGAACAAGAGTTCTCTGGCCTGATCCTGACCACATCACTTGTGGACAACTGCATAAAAATCAGGGATACTGCCTGGCAAGGGTGGCCCTGGGGTGCCCTGGAGCAGAATGCCCTCGTGGGCCTCTTAGTGGGATGCAGGAGATCTCTCAGCTCCTCTGGCAAGCCAGCTCTGGGGTCAGTAGTTCAGGGTGGGACTGCGCAGTGAAATGTTTTTCAAACCCTTGTGTCCTAGAGAATATGGTTCAGCCTTACCAGCAGGCTCACAGCGCCAGAAAACTGAGATGCCCTGGAGCTGCCCTTACCACAGAGCACCTATCATACACTGCAACTCTAAGCTCTTACACAGAGGCTTGCTTTTTTCTTTTTCCAGTAAAAACATTATCAGTTTTTGACAAAACAGTTCTTAAAGTGGTTTGTTTTTCAGCTGAAGGAAAAAATTATCTTGAGGGAAATATCACTTCCCAATTTGTTCTGCTAAGCAGCAGAGATGTGCAGAGCAAAGCAGAGATCTGCAGATGAAGAGCTTGGTCAGCAGCTTCTCCCAGCAAAGTCAAAGCACCAGTAGTTCATATGTGGGAAGAATGCCAGGAAGCCAGAAGAATATTCCCATGTCTGTGTGAAAAATCCTCATATCATATAACAGTACTCATTAAGAAGCATCCACCGGGTATCATAAACTTGATGCTCCTCATTAGTAATTAGGAACTGCACGGGTATAAAAATGTCTCACATTTAAAGAATGAGTAATTACCTAAATTTCTGCAAGTAAATGCAAGTCCAAATTCCTCAGCAATCTCTGAGCAGTTGCAGCCTGCTTTGAACATGCCCTGCTCAGGATGATGAAATTAAGGAGGCTTACAGCAACTTTGACTGGAAAAAAAAAAAAACAGCCCCAAGCCCCCCCCAACAAACAAAGCAAAGCAAAGCAAAGCAATGCAAAGCAAAGCAAAGCAAAGCAAAGCAAAGCAAAGCAAAGCAAAGCAAAGCAAAGCAAAACTAAACTAAACTAAACTAAACTAAAAAAAGCCAAACCAAAACAAAAATCTAAACCAAAGAAACTCCCGAGCATTTCTTCAGAGCAGCAGAGGAGAAAGTACCACATTTGTTCGGATCTGCTTTTAGACACAAGGGTTTCTGGGGCTGGGAAGGCACCTTTGGGCCCGCTGGGGTTCACTGCTGACCCAGGACTGCACTGGGGTTCGTGCACAGAGCGCAGAGACAGGGTCTGGTGCTCTGAGCTTCACCGCTCTGCTGGGCGACAGCTCCAGCCCCTCCGCCCGCTTCTCGGGCTTGTTTGGTTTGGTTTTGCTAAGCACTGCTGCTTTCAGTTCCTCTACAATAACGGAGCTTGTGTACAGAAAGGTCATTCTCAGGTCAAGCCAGGATATTTTATCTTTTTTTTCAAACCTGGTATGCAGACAAGCCTTATCCTGTAGAGATAAAGTGAATTTAGGCATTTTGAAAAAGATACTGGAAAATGTTAAAAATAGTCATTGGACCATTCCTTTTGAATCCTTTCTTTTTCTGTGAGCATCATTAATGTGTTGTAAATGTGGAATAAATGCCCAGTGTCCCTGAAAAGAGCACAATAACATAGCACATCTGGATCAGAATGGGTTTATAAAAAACATTATTAAAATGAACTGACAGGATTAACCACTGTAACTGAAGAAAATAAAATCCACATTTCCCCACTGAATGTGAGCTGCATTTTTACCATATAGGGAAGTATGTGTCTCTTTTCAGCTGCTAGCAAGAATTGATCCAAACAATTCTTTTCCTGATTTTAACTTCAAGGCTAATCAGTGTAATCATTTTCTGTGACAACCCAGAGAACTCTGTGGTGGTGATGATTGTTGTTTTTCTAAACATCTCCCTGAGAAATAGATTTTGGCCAAAGGCAATGTCATGTGTTGTCCCCCCTCCTGTGTCTCATTGTTGTGTATCTAAAGCCTGTGCCCAAGGGCAGTTTTTTTCACCCTGGGTATCTGGATATTTGTCTGGGGAAAGGTATTAAACAACTCTGCTTTGCTGCTGCTATGCCCTGATTAGGCAGTTAAAAATTAGGTTAGCTGTGGCATGGAGGATTTATTTCAGGAGCTGTGTGCTCACCAAGGAGTTCCCTTGGTCAGTGTGCTCATGTGTGTTAGGCTCAGTCCTGTTTTGGTGGACACCATGCAAGCATGCTTGTCCTGCAAAAAGTGTGCTTGTCCTGCAGGTCTTTGATTCTGCAGAGGCAGAACAGCCTGGAGCTGCAGTTTGCTGGCCATGTTGCACTGCTGTAAGGCCACTGCCCTGGGAGGATGTTGGATCAACTCAGAGAGAGCCAGAATGCAGTAACATCGATTATCAGCACCCAGTCTGGTGTCCAGCTTACCATGGCCAAGCTCATCAGCTGAGAGGAGGTTCTCACTGAACAAGAGACATGTATGAGATGTGACTTGTAACACTAGCCCAAGACCACAAGCCCCTCTCCTTGATCCCACTGGCCCTGTGATGCCTCTCTTTCCTGGCAGAAGGGGCAATCTTCTAGGGAGCCCACTGCCTCTCCCATTCCTTCCAGCAGCACTGCTTGCAAGACAGCAAAGCAACCTCGCTTCAGCCCAGGTCCACCATGGAAAACCAAGGGAACATCTTGCACAGCAGGAGGGGACACTGGGGTCCTTCAGGAAAGACACAGCCAAAGAAACTGAGAGGATTCTTCTTTCAGCAACAGAAGAAAGGGAAATAATTTCACTGATGGACCACCATGCTTTAATTTTTATCTGTTATTATTGATTTTAATAATGCTCTGGCTTGCTGAAGTTAGTTTTGTGGAATATATCTTCTGTTGTGAAAACTGGAACTAGTGTTAACTTCTCTGGGAGCAGGGTTGAACCTCATGGCCGCAGCCCATCCATGCATTTTATTGTCACTTCATCAAACCTGGGAGTAATATAACCAGTCCTGGGACAGTCTGTACAATGCAAAGGCATCTTGACATCCATAAAGGGCCCCAGATACTATAGAATCAGACCCTACAGATGCAGTTGTAATAGATGATCAAGTATGAAGAAGTTTGCATGGCTACAGTTGGTGAGAGAGCAAAGGGGACTCTTACCAGCATGATGCCAGCAGTCATGTAGTTTGAGTGAAGGTGGGCAAGCTGGCTCTTTGGCCATGGTGACTGACTTCTCTCTTTGCAGCTGGATTCATGGGGAACAAGCCACCTCAAGATCTTTTTTGGGGGGACAACAGAAGAATAGCAGAAGTTTTTTGGCTGTCCAGGCAATAATCCAAGTGTGTCAGACCAGGGCTTAACTGCTGGGGAAGGTCAATGGAATACTGTCAGAGTAGGAGGTAAGGGATGTTTGGGAATATCATAAAGCTATTTCAGCTGGACAGCCATCTCCCTGGACAGCCATGCCACAGAGGGCAAGTTCTGAGTTATGGACAGATCCAGCTGGCTCCAGGCAGAGCCTGCCAGACCCTGCTATTTAACTGGAAAGTAGAGAAGGCATTTGTCTGCACTGCCAAGCAGAACAAGGCACCTTTGATTCCTAGCCATGACCCCCTCCGCCTCAAAATGTGGAGGGTTTTCTAGGGAAAGAAAATGGCAGGATTACACACATTTACCACTCCCTTCCCCTTTGTTCTCACCCAGTCCTCTGCTCCGTTTCATTAGGACAGTATTTGGCTCCTGCAATGTACATGAACACATTCACAAAATGCAGTGAGTCAAACCAACTATCCATCTTCTTCTGCAGGTATCTTGATTTTCTGGATATCCAGCATATCTGAGCACCTGCTTAGACATTGCCAGAATTTGACATGGGAGTATAAAATGATGGATCCTTTCTATATCTCTGCGATTCATTACAAAGTGCTAGGAATCTGTGCAAAATGAGATCATCCAGCCAAAGAGAGTGTGAGAGACAGCTGAAATGAGGAATATACACCTGCACCACGTAATTCAGCAGCAAGTTATGAACAATTACCTCTCTGCTTGCTGATTATCTGGCATAATGCCCAAGAGAGAAGGGGAGTATTCTCTTCTGCAGGTTGTTGGTAGCCCCTGCAGTCTGCAGACAAGGCAAGAAGCAAAAAAATTGTTGCTGTCCTAGACATCAGAAAGGTTTCCCTTGGGCCAGCTGTTTTTGTAAAAGCACCAGGCTAGCTTCAGTTTGCTAAATTTCAGGCACTAACAAACCTGTAGAGTAGGTTTGCAATGTAAAACATTGGAAAAGTATTCAGTGAGCCAAAAGTCCAGTTGTCTCTGGTGTAACCAGCTGAATTAAGTAGAGCTACATGGGGAGAGGGTGGAGGCTGTGAATTTCATCAGTCTGAGAGATATCTTTGAAACTCTCGTGTTTTCATCATAGAAAAAAGGAACATCTGGACATATTGTGCAAGGGCCACATTCTGCTTTCAATCGTGTTGAGGCAAACCCAGAGTTGTCCCAATGGGACAATCCAAGACTCACCCCAGGATAAACAAGCACAGGATCTGTCACCATATTTTTGATTTTGTTCTCTAAGTTTAACCTGTTTGTGCCCTGTGTGTACTAATTTTCTGAATTGTTTTCTCCTTAAATGAGATACAGGAGCAGGAGGGAAAATCTAATACATCTCCAATTTTTCATTCAATTGAGATTTTCATAAGTCTTAGCATTCTCTAAAAACCTTTGTCTTGTATCACCCTTTCTGAACTTCTTTTCTCCCCTGGGCAACCTGTATATTATTATTTCTACCTTCCTCTCCCTCTACATTGCTCACTCTTCTTTTTCTTCCACTTCCAGTAAACAAGAATTAACAACTGAGAGGTTTGTTGTTGTTTTTATTTTCCCACTGGCTCCAAAGACCTCAGCTAAGAAAACAAAACAAGACAGTTCGCTCAGGGCCGTGCTGGGAATTGTACTTTTCAACTATCTCCACTGTATGCCTCTGACACTCCACAAACTATGAAGAGCTGAGGGAACAGGAAGAGGCTGTCGAATGCAGCAGTCTTGTGCTTGTTTGATTTATTTCTAATTTGTCTTAATTTCTCTTCTTACTCTCTGACTAAACCTTCAATTCTGTCATCTTTTGGACAGAGCCAGATTTGAAGCTGCAATTTTTTGAGTGAAAAATAATCTCAGGAGTAAGACTCACAGGCAGGGCATGATTTTTGGAGATTTGCTCTTGACACCTGAGAAAGTTAAACTTCTTCCAGCAGGGTAGCTTAAACACCTTGTGAAACTAGGGTCTCCATGAAAGTATTCTAGAGAGAAAGGAACCTTAAGTACAGCTTTGCATCCTGAGATGCTCAGCAGTAAAGAGATAGCCCAGCTCCATCGTGGGTGCTGCACGTGGGTGTTGACTTCTGTGTTTTGTTGCAACATGCAAGGTCTCAGGTTTTGCCCAATCTGCTTTTCCTTTTGCATGGCTATGCATTAGTCACCTAACACATTTTTCTAATATTTGTATTTATAATGGGGAAAAGGGGTACTTGCTGAAGAAGTCCCAGGAAAAGTGTCTGCAAAAAATATGGGCGCTAGCTTTTCCTACCTGTCCTTGCCTTTCCTCCCACTCTTTACCTCGAGGCACCTGGGAACTTGCAACATATTGTGCTTGAAATCATGGCAATTCTAAGATAGCTGCCTTTTTTCTGAGAAAGTAATGTTCTTGCCCTGGTAGACATGAAAAAGCATCTTCATACAGACATTTCCTGATGCTTCTCTTTGCCAAAACTAGAACAGTGAAGCAGAAGTCGATGCTCAAATAGCCTTGGTGTAAGGACAGTCTGATGCATATAATGCATATAATTTTTAAAAGTTAGCACAAAGAAATGGTTGTTATTTTTCTTAAACTGAGCTCAACTCAGTAGCTAATTAAGTACAGACTTTTTCCATGGTTATGTGCAGTTTTCAAATTCCTATAACACAAACTGTTTCAGAGGATAAGTTAAATACAGAATGCATTGAGTTTGGTAGAGAAAGTTTAAAGGTCTGCATTTTCCCACCAAAGCTATTTCATATCAGCTACAGAGTGGGGGTGTGTGTGTGGAGGGGTTATGACCTCTTTTATTTTTACAACCATTGCCATGATTTCATAATACTGGCAGCAGTCACTTCAAGCAAGGGACTAGACTTTATTACTATAATTATATGCTAGTATGTGGGCACAAAACAGAAAAACTTTTCTATAGATAAATGCCAGTAGCAAAATCCTTTTGTCCAACAAGCAGTCCCTTAGCAGTGTTATGAATATTATATTGACCTCAATAAAAGCTATGCCAGAAATGTCTACTGTACATGGCACAAGTCCTGTGTTCTTAGGCAGCTTTGTTCTGAGAAATGAACAGCACTGGGAGCATGCAGCACCTTTTCTTTGCAAAGCATGTCAGAGATGTTCACTCATGGATCATAACAGTCCATTGTGAGAGGCAGTGACACCGCCTGAAATGGGGGAAAACAGGCAGGGAGGGTGCAGTGGCTGTGGGTTTGTGCAGATAGTATGGTGCAGATGCAGGACAGGGCGGGCCATGGGGCTCAGCCAGCCCAGCACCCATGAGCATACTGAATTTCTGGGAGGCACAAAAAGGAAGGATGTATCCTGTATGGAAGATGAAGCACTCAGCCCCATCCCATTGCTCCCAGACAAGCCCCCTGTGCTGGCAAGTCAGATCCCAGCCATGTGGGAGCTCCATCAGCCAATGGAGCAAAGATAAAGGGGTTGAGGAATCAGGGAAGACAAGAGCTTTGTTGAGGTCCATCACTCTTCTTTAGCACCTTCTAAGGCCTTTCAGCCCAGCTATGAGAGTTGCAGAGCCACGGTCCTACCAGCCACCTAAGCCTGCCTTGTGTGAAGCCTGGGCTCCTGGTGATGCATGAAATTAGAGTGCAGCCTGGTAGTTCACAGATCAGGGCCTGTGCAGGATGGTCCCTGCAGCACAGAGAGCTCTGGGAGAGGTGGCAGCAGCGAACCTCCAAATGTGAGAATACTGAAGAGAAAAAACTTTTAGCCTGAGCAAAAACTGACTTTGCCATCTGAAGTGATTTTAGACTTGATGACTCTCGTCTCATGAATCTGCACCCCTATTGGGCAGAGTGGGACTGATGGCTGGTGAGGCAAGGGCCCCAGCAAGGGACTTGTTCCCTTGGCAAAGGCTAAGAAGGCGTCACTAACATTTTAGCAAATACTAAAAAAAGGGAAACGAACCACAACAAATTATTGATCTTAATTTTTTTTTCTTTGCATTTCCAATAATCCTGTCCCTGTTTTCAGTAAGGTGATAGAGGAATACAGAGTAGTAGATCCATCTTTGAGGTATTTTATTGGTTTTCTCCAGTGCCTCTTTCCAACTGTGTTAAATTTTCCATTAGTGAATTATATAAATAACTGTTTTGTCTCATGTTAGCTGGAGTTAGTAAAATTACTTTTTGTGAATATTTTACAATAACATTTTTGAGTACTTTAGTTGTTAGTGATCTGATTTTGACCGGTAAAAAATGGTATTTGCCATTTTTAGCATGTGGAAGCAGTATCGATGTATGGCTAAATAGGAAACTGTTATTATTAAGCATTTGTTATCAGTCTTAAAAACCATGCAGTACCCAATGTGTTTCTTCATGACTGAGACACAGGACAAATAGTGTGAAGAATTTACACTTGAAGGCCTGATTCCTCTGAGCTGATTTTCAAAGTTGTACTTACTCCCTTTTCAGTATGGTGGATCTGGTATTGACAGTATTAACAACCCCGTAACTAGATTGAAATTTGAATCAAAAACTACCACATGCAAAAGTCATGATGCTGTTCAAGTGTGTGAGGACAACCAGAGCTGATCTAGCTTGCTTCTGACATCAGGTATATTTAGGAGTAGTTTTAGTGTGTGTCATGTTCATGATTGAAAATAAAAATGCAGTTAGTAAAGACTACCAAAAGTGATGGCCAAACACAGCATAGGCCAACCCAGCACTCATGCAAGAGTACTGAATTCCCCATCCACTCACCCCACAAATATTTTTGGCATGGTTTCCCTCAACTGGCACAGTCTCTTCCAGGTAGATTGCTCATCCTTACAAGGATCAATAATAGGCCTTATTCTGTCTGTAACAGATCTTTGCTTCCCATTCAGCAAGATTAATGAGAAAAGGCTGCCAGTGGTCTGTGAGATCACAGCTGGGTTGCTGGTTTCAAGTACTCAACATGAAACTTCAACAATGACTAAAGAGAAAAGGTACAAGATAATTTTATTGCACTGATGTTCTGGTAATTATTATTCTCAAACTCCCAGCCCACTAGTCTTTCTCATAGCTCATAGAGAAAAATAAACAAAAACTTGTTTGGTCTCTCTTTTCATACATGGAGCCATAATAGGATTAGTAGAACACCAGCAGGGCAGCATAGGACTGATCTGATGGTCTGTATAGCCATCCCACACTGCCTAGACCCTGGCTAGAAAATGGTAATATATTTGGGAGAAGCCAAGACATCAAAGCACGTTCCCCAAATAAGCAACCATTAGGCATGGTCTTAAGATAAGGGCCTACATTACTCATATTTTTCTGTTGAAGGAATAGGAAGGAATTACTCAAGTCAGAGTTGTTCAACAACTAAAACACCTGAGTTTGGCTTAGCATAAAAGATATCCACCTCTGAATTACTTTCACAGTATGCACAGAAGACCAAAGAGGACCAGTCTGCTGTGTCAGCAAGGGGAATAAAATGGTTTTGTACCCTTGCAGTGACTGAAGAAAAGACACAGTTTCTTGTCTTAATGTTCTGGTTTTGGTGAAGCACTCCACTAGTGTGTGTGAACCCTTGGCAGATCATGAGCCTTGTATGGCAGGAGCCATATGCCCACTGGTCCTGACATGTGGGGTGAGTGCCAGGGCTGGGCAGGTGCTGGGTGCAGCCACAGGAAGGGGAGCAGAAGAGTCAGCAGGGAAAACAAACCATGTATCTCAAGATATATCAAAAATATATCAAAATCCTAGTGATATATCAATTCCCACCCCCACCCCTCCCCTCCTCCCCCAGTTCAGGGGATTTCCTAATAGCTGTCTTGAAGATTGGTACTCACTGATAAAAATTTAATATTAAGCATTTATAATTATAATTTATTAATAGATTTTATTTATCAATATTATATTTTTAACTACGGCTGCCTGAATTTTTCTTTGATCATCCCTTTTCCCTATTGGACAGTTAATTTCCTTTCCTAAGAAGTAAGCACATCATTACATGAAAATATCAATGCCAGAAGTCTGCTTTTCTGTTTCTGTTCTCCCAATGAGCTTCAGTTTCCAGGTCCATTGTGGCAGTTCAGGGACAAAGTCCTTGGTTTCCCAATTCTGAAATGAAATACTTATGTGTAAACTTTACAATTTGTGCTCACAATTTATCAGAAAAAATTTAAACCCCATACAATTGTGCAATACAGTTTGTAATAACATCACACTTTTCAGAAACTGTTTATTACTTGTCTATTTTTAAAGGTATGTGGAGTGGAGGAAACCAACATAACTCACGTGGGCCGCTTCTCTAATTGGGAGTGCTGGATACCAAAGGGGACCATTTACATTTGCAGCTGCTGGTAGATATGCTAAAATTAGACTAAATAAAAAATAGCAGCTGCATTTGTAGAAACGAATGAAAGCTGATTCACAGATGAGAGGCAGCTTGGGGGACTCAGGCATTGCAGCTAGATTTGACACAAAGGCTGGTCCAGTGTAAGATCCCCACGCCTACAAAGACACAATAGACCATAATGGTAAGCCAAAACTACGTTCAGCCCAACTACATTGCTGGGGAAATCCTTTCACCGCCCTGGACTTCTTTTTTTTCCCCTCCTTTTTTTTTTTTTTTTTCTTCTTAAACATGTGGTACAATGTCTCATTATGTAGGAACACGCTTTCCTTTAACATGTCTGTCTTCTTCTATCCCCTCAGCCTCCCCCTCAGACTTTCCTTGGACAACCACACTCATTGTGGCCAATGCCAAAAAAAGCCCACTCTCTGCTTGTGTCCAGCCCCATACTCAGTGCTAACTACATGCCAAGACATTGACAGAGTGCAGGATCCTTCTCAGCAGCCATGTCAGGCTGGTTTTTTTTATAGGATTCCCTTTCAAAATGCTAGTGCAGTGGAACTTCATGACCTCTCCTACCAGCAGCTCCATCTTGCATTGCCCCATGCATTATATTCAGATAAAAGGATATATTGTGGGATTTAAGGCTCAGTCTGTATTACAGGGAGGAGGGCACAGAACGGGCAGACTGCACAGGCTGTGCTTGCTGAACAGTCAAACTGGACTTTCCCTGGACAGAAAATACAAAAATTCTAACTGTTTTTCAAAGGAAATCTCAGCAAAATTACTTCCAGCCACATTTGATTAAAAGGACTCTCTCTTGTTAGGCAGAGTGGGACTGTGCTGTTCGTGGCAATACAATATTATATGGGTTGTACAGGATTCCAGTGTGGTGTATTGGAGAAATTGATGTGACAGCACAGAGTCAGTGAAGACCTTCATGTCAGGCTGTTCCCTCCCTGCTGCTCTGGTTTCCATGAAGGATTTCTAGCTTGGACTCCTCACCAGCACAGTGCCCTGGGAGCAATCCCACATGGCCTCAGCACTCCTGAAGTGCAACGCAGATCTTTAATCCCCAGGTACCAGAGAGCACATGCACAAAAGCAGTCTGATGCCAACTCTCAGGCAGCTTCACCTCCACACTTGAGGGCTCAGCTATCCTCCTCTCTTCACCTCCTCTTTGCTTCCACTCCCAGGTCCTACTGGGACATTGCCTGGCAGCCACATCACCTCTGCCAGACTGCTCCAGCAACAGCTCTTACCATTTGGCCTAAGCAGGACTGTGCTGACTGCAGACAAGCTGTAATTCCTGCTTGAACCAAAAGGATCCAAAAGCAAGGCAGAGGTTATCAGCAGGTTGCACTCACCTTCAAACAACATTTCTGAGCAGATCCTTCCCTCATGCTCCTCTGCACATCCACTCCTTGCCCCAGGGTAATTTCCAGCAGAGCCTCGCAGCTGCCTGGCAGTCACTCTGCCTGTGCAGCACAGCTGGGTCCCCAGATTAAATTCAGAGCCTTACAGGACAAATTGAGTACTACTGTTGGTAAAGGGCCCACCTCCATGGCTGAGGTTGCAGGACTTGGATTTCTGACTTCCTCCTTCACTGTGAAAAGCCTTGTTTGAGAGTCATGTTCTCAACTCTACAGACTCACCCTCACTCTTAGATAAAATTCTCAGATTTCATCTTATTTTCAGCTTTTGGGTCCAACTTCAGTCATAAAGTAGGGCCAACTTTTACTGCCCTCTATGCTTTGGTGCTTGTGCCACTCCCTGGGAAAAAAAGAAACGTACAATAAACCTCATTGGAATGAAGATACAGATGAACCCATACCTCCTATTTGAGGAACTATTAAATTAGAGAAGGAACAATTACTGGCTGCATACAGAAGGGACTGCTCAGTGTGCATCAGATCTGGACACATACTGGACAGAGTTTGGTGTAACTTGGGAGTGTTCTGCCAAAAAAACAGAGGCAACTGTATTTATGAGGAGGAACTTTTGGAACTGCAATTTTGTTAAGAGGCATCACAATTCCACTTATGCCTTCCTTTAGACAAGTCTTTTCCTTGCTGAGGCTTAAGTGTCCTGTTTAATGGTCAATGACCTTGGATGCCAAAGCACCAGACAGAGTGGGGGCCCTGAGAGCTCTCCCTCTTGGCCAGTTGTAAACCATGCTGCAAACCTGTTTGGTAGCCCTTGTGTGAATGGGGCCTTTGTTAGCAACTGATGAGTAGGATGTTCAGAGAACTTGGGAAAGTATGCTTGGCAAGTAAACTCACCTAACTAATAATAAAAATACTCTTCAAATTTGCCAGGCTTCTTTGCCTCAGGCGGGAACAATAAAGTCAATGAATTGTTTAATGTGAGGAAATAACAAGAGAGGGAAGAAAACAAGCATACTGTTCCCTGATGCTGTTTTGGAATTTCTCTTGTGTTGATCCTGTTCTGGACTGACAATAAAAGCCTTTGGCATGCATCTTGCAGAGAAATCAAAAAGGATAATAGATATGTGATTCTGTTGAGAGTTACAGCACACCTAAGCATAGAGATGGACTCTCTGATCGAAGGCATTTTTCATTTGTAGCTGGGGTGATCCTCTATTTGGCAGGCACATGTTTGATTTTTAGTGTCTTGACAAGCCAGAGTACTTTCATGGGAACACTCTCAATGACACGGAGAGCTGTTTTAAACTGCAATCCTCCTCCACAAGAGGCCTAGAGCAGGCACTAATTAACAGGATGGGTGTAGCACATACCTGCCTCTGGTGGGAAAGAGCTGAGCCTGAGAACTGCATCTCCGCATATCCAACCACTACATTCTCCTCCCTGTAAAGCCAGAAGGCAGAAAATAATTTTAACTTTTAAGAAGAGGCATAATACCTGTACGTAAGGCAGGAACTTGTCTTAGAAATTGTACTTCTTGTGACCTGGACAACAGTTCCACCATTTTCCTATCACTTTTCACTGTCACCTCTCAGTTGAAGACACAGCAGCCCTGAGCATTTTTAGGAGGCAGACATATACTAAGAGCTTGTAGATTAAAGTGAGCACTAAACTTGTTAGGTACTAGTCTTGTGCTTTGGGAAGACTTCTTTAATTCCCGAGTTCTGCATCTTAAATGACTCCTTACATAACTTGCTGTTTTATGTCTTTTCCTAGACAGTATATTGGTAATCTTGGCTTGAATGAGATGGATTTCTAGGTAGCAGTTCCTGTTATTTTGCAATTTGTAGTTAAATACCAGGGGATTTTTTTCTTTCTAGTGGCAAAGAAATATACAGAGGAGAGAGATTGTTAGCTAGGCCTACTTTTGATTGTGGTAAAAGAATCACAGAGCTGAACTTTCCTTATTCTTACTCTATAAGCTGTTCATTGGGATGTGGGAGGAATGGCATTTTCTGCACTGACTAGTGGCGCACTACCGTACCAGATCATTACAATGGGGAGTAAGACCACACCACTCCATGCTGGAAAATGCCATGGACTGGTTCCTGTGTTGCTGGCTGTTTCTGAGATTAAAGATCTCGTCAACATTTAGGTCTGGGCAGTGCTGAAGGTGGAAGAGCAGAAGAGTCTCATGGTACAGTAGTCACACTGCTAAGCATCCTAAAGCCACCACAGGTTTCCAGTCTCTTGGGTTAACTTTATCAGAATGACACATTTCAAACCACAGAAGTATGGTCTTTAAATGGGAAAATACAGACTTGAGGTGTGATAGAGAATAAAGCACACCTCCACACTTTGCAGAGTCAAGCCCCACTTCAGATGCAGCAATTTTCACAGAATCACAGATTTACAGATCACCAAATTAGCTAGGTTGAGATCATCAAGTCCAACCTATGACCTAACACCATCTTGTCAACTAAACCATGGCACTGAGTCCCATGTCCAGTCTTTTTTTGAACACCTCTAGGAATGGTGATTCTACCACCTCCCTAGGAAGATTATTCCAGTGCCCAAGCACTCTTTTTGGGAATAATTTTTTCCTAATGTCTAACCTAAACTTCCCCTGGTGCATCTTAACACTGTGTCCTCTCTTCCTGTCACTGCTTGCCTAGGGGAAGAGACTGACCTCCACTTGGCTACAGCTTCCTTTCAGGCAATTGTAGAGTGTGACAGCCTCCCTTGAGCCTCCTTTTCTCCAGGCTAAACAGCTCCAGCTTTCTCAGCCACTCTTCACAGAGCTTGTGTTCCAGGCTCTTAACAAGCCTTGTTGTCCTCTTTGGTTTTTTTTCCAGTCGCTTCCTGGGTTGCAGCAAAGTTCTCACTGTCCTCTCCAGATCCATACGAGAGATGTATTTTCTCCATCATATTAAAGGTTCAGGCGTGGGTCCACTGAAATGAGGCCTGTGCTCTCTATGTCTTTTACTGACTGCTGTTCACAGTTTCTCTTATCCCATTGTGCCTCCCAAGGCTGTGTACAGCAGCTGGGCAGGATGTCAGCACCCCACATGTCGCTCACTATCAGACCTTCCTTGCTTGCAGGCACAGTGAACAAGACAGACAGACAGTCTCTCTTCCATGTGGGATGACACTGCACACTGCAGGTGGGAGCTCTGCCATGGAGTGGATGAGAGGGAACACTGAAGGCTGGATGCTTCAGTGAAAAACATAGGGCTGCAGTTTGTAATCCCAAGGGAAAATTTGGCAGTAAGTACAATGCAGTGGAAAGCCTGGTCTGGAAGTGCCTATCTTCTCCACCTCTCCCTTCTGCTAGGATGGGAGGATGTCCTGTGCCATCTGTACCATTCCAGTGAAGCCGCAGCTGGTGCCTCTGTGCGCAAGGCAAACTGCAAGTTCCTCAGCTCTATGACCACCGTCAATAATGCATTCACAGTAGAGGACAGCATGGAAGAGTCAGCCAGCTAACAGTGCTCTCAGGCTGCTCAATGGCACCACTGTCTCTCTGTGAGCACAGTGAGCACCCTGGGCCGTGCATGTGCAGAGGGCAGCACACTTCCTGTGAGGATACAGGGGCTGGCAGGTTGTGTTCTCATCTCAAGGCAGGCTCAGCCCAGGCTGTCAAATTTGCTTAGAATGAAGGAAATCATGTTTTTTCCTGCCTTTCCCTCCTGCCCCTTACTTAAATAACCTCTTCTGTTAAGGAAGAGGCCCAGATGGCAAACAGCCTGCAGCTGTGCTGCCCGGGGAATAGTGCAAGGAAACAAGTCTCACACAGCAGGAATAGCTCATGGACTTGTTGGAGCTTGTGCAGAGCAGGACTCCTTTAATCACCCTTTCTCAAGGTAAACTGCATACTTTCATTCAGCTTCATTTCTATGTTCCCCATTTTCCCCTCCCATTTGTTGCAATTAATTCAGGTCTGGTCATAGGTACTTGTGCAAGGCTTTTCACACTCAGGGATTTCATTCACACACAGGGAATAACATCAGGTATTTTTTCCTTTCCCCACCATCCCTTCACACAGACCTTCTAGACCATGTACTACCTGACGATCAGTTCAAGTCTAAACACTTAGCCCTCCAAATCTGCTGAACCTCTGCTTCATGTGGATATGCCTTAACTCCAATACTGACTTCACCCCACAACAGGGGGACTATTTGCATGAGTCAAGGTGCAGGAGATACACCTTCATCCCTCTCTATCCCTTTTCTACTTCTGGCACAGTTATACATAGTGCTCAGCACATAGTCTAAAGCTTGTCTCTCTTCTGTTTCTCTGTTCCCAGATGTCTAAAATCTTTATTTAGAAACAGAGAAGGGAGGACACAAAAGGCTTGCAGTGCCTGCTGATGTGTGTTGAGGGTGCCCTGAGCAGCAGCCACAGTTGCAGAGTAGCTGGGCAGATGTGATGAAGGTATCAAATCCTCCTCTAGGCTGCTAACGTATGTGTGATCAGATGGAAAAGATTAAAGTATAATGATAGCATTTTATGACATCGGGATCTAAAAAGGTCTTCTTGCCAGGGGACAACAAGGAGCAAGATGGGATTTATCAGAAATTCGCTAGCTAAAAACCTGTAACTAACAGTATTGTTTTGGACAGATTTTTGGTTTGTTTCCATAAGGAAAGATGGGTTATAAAATGTAATAGGCTTCATGCTGTTTCAGGGAAGCTGGTTCAGTACATGAGGATGGGACAGTTGAGTGTACCACTCACTGAGAAGCAGCTCTCCTGTCTTTTCTTCCCATGGTCATGGGCCACGAGCTCAGCAATGGTGCCAAGGCAGAATATGTACAATGGGCAAGCTGGGGCGTTGCTCAATGGGGACAGAACTAACATGCTTAGCATGTGTCCTGGTTTCCAGAAGTTTAAGGTTTTGCTGAGGTGAGTACTCTGACGAGCATAATCTTGGCATTGCATTAATGCAGCTCTCTGCCAGCAAATTCCACAGCATTTAAAAGAAGCAATTTTCTCCTTAATATGCATTTAAGAATCTGTCATTACTCCCTGGTTGTGCAGGTGGCATGATTTTCTGCCAGCGGCATGATTTCATGCCCAGCTGTAGGTAAAGGACCTGCTGAAATTTTGTGGAAATACTCCAGTTTTGCCTTGTACTTTACAGGACTGAAACAAATTATATTTACAGGGCACAGCTGCTGACAGAACTGAATAAACCATACATAGGGTTATAAACAAAATCCCATTAGAACGCCATTCTTGCTGGTCACAGTATCTCTCATATAATAAGACACAGCTCTCTCCCTTTCTTTAGTTCTTTCCCTAACACATCTTGCAACACATATCCATGCCATAATTTTCACTTTAAGATCTTAACTCTCTACAGACCATAGTATGGTTCCTTGCTTTTGCTTATATGTGTATAAATGAAAACTGGAGAGAAATAGTCCTTTGTTTTCTTCGGCTAAGCTGTACACTGAGCCAAATACTCTTCTCCTGCATCTCCAGGCAAGTTTTCTCAGACATACCCAGTCCAGCTACTGCCCCTTCACTGCAGGTCAGCATATCTTCCTCCCTGTGCCAGTGATGCCATTCCCTGGTTCCCCACTATCTGGAGATACTGCCTATCTTACTTTCAAATTTCCTACTTATCCAGACTTGAAATTTGTGTTACTGTAATCCATCATATAATTCCAGTGCTTTTTAATATTTAGGTCTGTGTGCCTAACATCCTTCCTCCAAGATTCTGCCTCTAATGATTAAGACAAGGAAGACGGACTTTGACTCTAACCAGTCATGGCTCTTCTGATCTCAACACAGAGAGACCTGCACAAGAGTAAAGGTTTCAGCCTGCCTGCCTTTCCCCTGCTTGAGCGCAGGAGCCTGGTGTGGATTCAGGAGGGGACATGAGTGGCTGTCCCCTCTGTCCTCGCTGGGACAGAGCTCCCACCAGCAGTCTATAGATGTTGACAACTTGGTAATTCTGTGAGCTATAAAACTGGCTGGTGCTGTTTGACTCCAAAACTTTGATCCAGAATCTCCCCTTGAGACCCATGAAAACATAGCAAACTCCACATTTAAATGGGAATTTTGCAGTCAAAAATATGGATAATCCAAGGGTCATCAAATTAACAAACACTGTGATGCAGTTCAGTTTTGTAAACACGGTGGCTGCAGCTAAGCTCCCATGAAAAGCCACAGGACTGTGAAAACTGAAATGTTTATTCTTACATTACATTCAAGGACACTAATAAAAATAAAATAAAGTAAATAGATACAGAGACCAGAGGATTCCAAAATACAAGTAGGGAGAAAGTCTGAAATCTGAAATGGAAAAGAGAAAGAAATAAGGGTCAGTTATTGAAACTGTTTTCATTTATTATATTTCCCCTACTGCTGCTTGTCAGGACATCCAAACCATGTTTCAGGGAAGATTTTTATGCTTGAAAACCTTAAGTGGTATGTTTAAAGGGAAGACCTGTTGCCCAGCACACTTTTTCCTTAGTCATGCTGGCTGCAAAAGAGATGGGTGGTGCTGGTGATGGATTTTTCCCTTGCAAGGTGCTCTATTGATTTCTTGGAATGTACTTACTGGATGAATCACACACAAAAGTGCTAAGGGCACCCTTGCAGACATGCATCCACTTCTGTATGTAATCCTTAGTTAAGTAAGCATGCCCAGGTATTAGGCAATACACAGGCGGCCAGTATATATAAATGTACAAAGACAGCTGGAAGGTGGCCAGTGTGACACCCACCCACACCACCCACAAGGGGCCAGAAGGAGTATCCCTGGAACTACAAGCCTGTCAGCCTGACCCCACTGCTTGGGAAGATAATGGAACACATCATCTTAAATGTGATCACACAGCACCCACAGGACAACCAAGGGATCAGACTCAGGCAGTACAGCTTTAGGAAAGGTAGGTCCTACTTGGCCAACTTGATGTCCTTTAAACCATGTGATTCTCCTAGTGGATGAAGGAAAGGCTATGGATATAGCCTACTGGACTTCATCAAAGCCTTTAATACTGTCTCCAGTAGGCATTCCCCTGGAAAATGTGACAGGCCATGGCTGGACAGGTGCACCCTTTGTTGGGTAAAAACTGCCTGGATGGTTGAGCGCAGAGAATGGTGGTGAGTGGTGCCACATCCAGCTGGCAGCTGGTTGAATGGTTGTTCCCCAAGGCTCAGAATTGGGCCCAGTAGTGTCCCATCTCTTTATTAATAACCTGGATGAAGGCATTGAGTGCAGCCTCAGTAAGTCTGAGTATACCACCAAGTTAGCTGTGGTCTTGACCTGCTAGAGGGCAGGGAGGCCCTGCAGAGAGATCTGGAATGATGGGCTGAGGCCAGTTGTGTGAGGTTGCAAACCAAATGCCAGGCCCTGGCATTAGATCACAACATGCCCAAGCAGTGCTGCAGGCTCAGGCAGAGTGGCTGGAAAGGAGCTGGGGGTGCTGGTGACAGCAGCTGGACATGAGCCAGGCTGTGCCCAGGGGGCCAAGAAGGCCAATGGCATCCTGGCCTGGATCAGCAATGCTGTGGCCAGCAGGGCCAGGGCAGGGATTGTCCCCCTGTGCTGGGCCCTGCTGAGGCCACAGCTCCAGTGCTGTGTCCAGGGCTGGGCCCTCACTGCAGGAAAGGCCCTGAGGGGCTGGAGAGAGCCCAGAGAAGGGCAATGGAGCTGGGGCAGGGTCTGGGGCACAAGTGCTGTGAGGAGCAGCTGAGGGAGCTGGGGGGGCTTATCCTGGACCGTATCACTCTATACAGCTGCCTGACAGGAGGGAGTAGCCAGGGGGTCAGTCTCTTCTCCCAGGTACAAGTGTATGTGACAGAACCAGAGTACAAAGCCTCAAGTTGTGCTAAGGGAGTGCCAGGTTGTACATCAGGAGGAATTTCTTCATGAAAAAGATTGTCAAACATTGGAATCAGCTTCCCAGGGAGGTGGTGGAGGGACTATCCCTGGAGGTGTTCAGCAAATGACTGGATGTGGCACTTGGTGCTATGGCCTAATTGACAAGGTGGTGATCAGTTAAAGGTTGGACCCTATGATCTCAAATTCCTTTTCCAACCTAAATGATTCTGTGATATTCAGGGATCCCTTCAGGCCACAGAGGACACAGCAGTACCCAGTACCTTCATTTCCTCTTGTGAGAAAGAAGGGTAAGGAGGAGTGCAGAGACAAGATTTCTGAGCAGCTTGAGCAAAGTTTCTGATGCCTCCACAAACTCTCTTGCTTTTGATCTGCTCGCACAGTCTTATGCTCCAAAATTTATAGGCATCTTGCAAATCCAGTGCAAACTTTCTCTAACCAAATATTTCGTATTCCCTACATTTTCTCTCAAAAGCTTTCCACTTCCTTTCTTGGCTACTCATTCTGCCTTCCTTATTTTAAAAATCCAGCACTTTAGGCTCTCCATACAGTGTTAGAGAACCTGCCCCTTCAGGTGTTCTTTCATGCCACCTCCAGAAAGCTCCATTCTCCTGGCAAACCCTCCTGCCTTCTCATCCTTTATAATCCCTGTTTTTCTCATGACCTGAATTATTATCCCTGTAATTTGTCTTGTCTTTGTTTGACTTGTCTACCTTCTGTGGGAAGCAGTGTAGAGTGGAGAATGGGGCTTGCTCTGTCTCGAAGTTTGCTACTATCTGAGTCCTCTTCAAACAGCAATAAATCTTATATCTGCCTCATTATGCCTCTGCTTCACAGTCTGCTCAGTCTGGATCAGATGGAAAAGCCCTCTGGCACATTGGGATTGCAGAACGGGTCTCCCAGAAGCTCTGAGGGACCCAGGCTGGATTTTCCCTGTGAGCGCAGCTCTTTCAGTCTACCCTGAGGCCCAAGAACACAGCAGGTGTTCAGAGTGCCTGAGGGATGGTCTTTTTCTTTACTTAAAAATGGAGTAGAAGAAAGGACAAAAATTGGGGAAAAAATTACTATAAATGGAGAGAATCTTATTCCCCGCTGGCAGGAGTATTTTGTGAGTCATGGTTATTTTCTTTTGAATACAGAGCTTCTCTGAGCTGATTAAGTGGAATTAACAACACACTCAGGAATCCTCATAGTTCCCTGTTTCTCTGATCCCTGTGGCTCTTGTTTTACCTCTCCTGCCTTTGGGAACACTTGAGGAATTTATTAATGAGGTCCAATTACTGAAAATTGTGGATTTATAGTCAACATTCTGGCTAAGGCTGGAAAGGACCTTTTAACTCCTTGGGAATTTAAAATAAACTCCTTGGGAATTTAAAATCAGAACCCACCTTCCCAGGCATTGTTGCTCCCCTAAACCCCCAGAACAAGAGCTGGCCAGTTATCCCTACCAGATGCATCACCAGCTGAGGCTCCCAAGAAGCAGCAGATCACTGGCTCAAGATGCCTCTCAACATACTCTACACAATGGGGAGACCACGGGCAAAAAAGGGTTTCAATTAATTGTGCAATTATTGCCCAACATTGCATTTATTTGATCAAATTACTTGCACTATGTGCAAAGCAGGGGCTCCTGGGAATACTTGATGCTAACTCTGCATGAGGGGTTGAGCTGAAATGCACTCAGCAGGTCCTGGCACATCTTCTTGAGTTCAGAGGGGCTCCTGCAGCATTAACTTAATTTTGGCCTTTGTCATCTTCTAGCTCTTTCCACAGACAATAGACCTTGAAAATGGACAGCTGCTGATAGCAGCGCTGAGAATCCAAGACTGGCAAGAGGTTTCGTCACAAGTAGAGTGACGTTGTTGGTGTATAATGAAAGTCTTCTGTAAAACCAAAATCAATAAAGCAAGGGCTGGGTTTAGGTATATAGTTCTATATTGCTGAATAAAAGGAGCTGGTAATTGATTCCTGGACCTGAGGACAGGTAAAGCAAAGTGAGTCACTCTATACCACCATCTAATTCTGACGGGGTCCCTAAGGAACAATTGTTATTTTTAGTGTGTTGCAGAGTTTTTTTAAACAGGCTTGAAAATAAAGACTGCAGACTTTTCTGCAATTCATATAAACAGTGGGTTTATAGTATAAAACTTAGTATATGCATTGCATGAGCTTGGGTAGAGCATGTGGACAGTGACGGTTCAATGTCTTTGGGAAAGAGTTGAAGGAATGAGGAACTAAGTCTAATGAGAAGAACTTATTCATGGTGCTTTCTGGGAACAGCCCCTGACCAAACTATTTCCCAAGTCAGGGCTGGGTGCTGTAGTGTATAAAGCTAGCTGTGGTCTTGTAAAGAAAAGCTGAGGGGTGAGCAAAGAAATGAGCTCTGCAGACCAGAGGCTATCCAGTAGCTAAGCTCCTCCATGGACCTCTTATAGCAATATGGATGAGCATGTCTCTCTCATGGACCTTTTATGAGACCTCAGATGTCTCATAGAAGTGTACAGTTGAGGCAGTAACAAGCCTCTTTTCCCCTCTCTACCCAAAGACGTAATTTCAAAGAACCCTCAGGGCTTTCCGGATACATTCACTTTTTGTCAAGATTGGTTCAAAGGTCCAATCCTGAGATAGGACTGGAAGGCAGCTCCAGAGAAGTGTGCTTTTAGGGATGGTATGGACACATACACCTTGCTTTGCTGAACCAATGAGACTATTCAGGTGCTTACAGCTGAGGACATGCATATTTGTTGGCATGGTTGCTACACCATTGTTCTTGCAAGGAAGGAGTAGTGATCCATCATCATCAAGTGTAACAGGGTGCTAGGGGCTACTTTCATTAGAGGGAACAGCAAAATTCCCATTGATTTCAATGGAAGCAGGGCAGGCTGTGACACAGAAGTAGTAAGCTTATGTAAACAAAAGTTACAGAAAACATTCCTCATTACAAGTATTTATGATGACTGTGGAGCCTGAGAGTCTTTTGGGTGTGGAGCCTCTGAAGTACAGCAATTATTAGTTCACTTTTCTCCTGTGTAATTAAGGCTAAGGCACATCAACAACACACTAATTTTGAGTATGTGGTGCTGACTTCTAAAAGTGATATTACCTCAAGTCAGAGGTTTCTGAGAAAGCACAAATTGCATTAAAACACATTTCCACCTCTATACATTTTTATTGACTTTCTGCTACAGGGAAAATAGTTTTAGTTTTGCTACTCTGGTGTTTCTAGAAGAGTTCCCCAGGGTGGGGAACCTCAAATTTATTCTAATATAGGTCTGAACCCCATTACAAATGTCATGTGGATGGTCACACGATTAGGTTAATCTGCCTTTCCTATCCCATTTCTTGCACACACCTCCATGTAGCTAGTGAACACCTTACTACACACAGGCTTCCAGTTGAAAATAACTGTTATAGGCAGTCCTGGGGGTCTATTCAATGAAAAAATACCAGTTCACAATGCAAGGTTTAGATCAAAACTAACTCCACTACCTTCATTGAAAACTAAGTAGCTGATTTCTCTATGACTCTCTAGCAAGTGGCAAAAAGCAGTGTCACTAAATAAGGGATAAATAAACCAAGAATCATTTCAGACTGCAAATTCCAGAAAGATTTCAGCTCAGGATCCAAACCTGAGAGCATCATGGCTGCAGACATTAATTCATGAAACTGTTCATATGCATCATAAGTATTTTCCATTTATAAATTTCTGCATCATATTTCCCAATTAAATCCTCAAATTCAAAATCTTTGTAAGAATTGTTTATCCTATTTGGGATGTACAAATTATTGCCTTGGAGCCCAGCTATGTCTTTGATCCAAACCTAGAAGAGAAATCTGATCAAGGTACAACAAACAGTGAAAAATATACAATATTTTTCAAAGATACAATAGAGAAAAATTATCTAGCAAGAGTTACACTTCTATTCCAAGTGTCGGCTCATTCTCTTTTAACTGAAAGTATGAATGCTTGCAATGGTAATACATTTACTCATTAAATTTATGATCTATAATGGAACTGAGGGTATTGCCACTAGCCAGGAGAGTGTTTCAATGTTTTTGAATCCTTTGAGCTTTTGACTTTGGGATATTGCATTGAGACAACTTCTATTGTATAAACAAATACATTGTTTTGTTCTTCACTTGAACTAAATTTTTCATTTTTCTCAGCATCACTTTTCTTTATCATGGTACTTTGTATGCCTTTTCCTTATTGTGATGGAAGGACCAGAATAGTAGCAATTTGAAGGGGTTTTTTAAGTCTAACTGCTAGTATGTTCTATAAAATACATCGAGGTGCTGACTACTGCATTCTGAATAGGTGCACTATTTCACTCAAATGGTACAAATGTACCTGAGAAAAGAGCTCTCTAAAATCTTTACTTAGTGCTTTTCAAGGATCAGTCTAGCTCATCACTATGGTATCTGGCTTTAAAATCCTTACATCTATTAATGCTAATTAAAATTACCTCTTTTTTTACCAGCCAATCAATTTATTACTATGCCCCTTTAGTATAATTGAGAGACTACTAGTTGGTCATGACCGTGTGGTTTTCAACAAGATTCTGATTTATTACACCTGCTTTTATAGCAGTGCCTGTAAGATTTTACAGTAGCTCTCAATCTTTAAACCTGAGATGGAAGTGTAGGAGAAATAAGAATTTACTCCCTACCAGCCAGGGAGTAAAGATTTTAATTCTCCAAGGGTTGATATGAGCATTTTAAAATCTAATTTTCTTACTGTTCTGAAGTGTAATTTCTCAATTCTAGTTTTGAATGGATGCCTCCTAGGTGTTGTGAAATTTATTTATATTTTGGACAATCCTGTGTTAGAGATATAGCTATTCCTTAAGCACACTGCTGTAGGTTGCTTAGAGTTGCAAAGCATATCACACAGTGAAAGAAGACCCAATGGAAAAGTTGCCAGCTGTTTTAATAGCAGTTTATTTAAAGATATTCTCTAATCTAGAACTCTACCATTTAATAACAATGTGAGAGCAAAACAAGAAATATGTACAGTGTTTTTGAGATGACTGGTTTTTCATCTGTCTGATATTAAAGGCTTAGATTTTTTTTCCTATTTCTCACTTCAGAGTAATTCTGTCCTTGAGCATTGGATTCAGGTTGAATCAGGTTATGTGATTTGCTAATCTTCTGCAACACAGTTTTGGTGATCTACAAAGTAGGGTCAATTATCCTGAAAATACAGGATATCTTCCTGCAGAGAAAGAAAAATACAGACAACAAATTTTGCTGCACTTTTTTGGCCCAGGGTCCTTCCACATGAGAGAGGCTGAATTACGTCTTGTGCCTGTGTCTGCCTGTGATGTTACACTGCAATGTTTGCACTTGAAATTCATGAACAGACACGACCAGAAGAGAAGCCGTTAAATCTAAAAATGTTTTGTGTGAATCCTGCCTCAAACATCATAATCTGTTTGTTCATCTGATAATGGGAGAGGCTGCAACATTAAGGGAAAAAAGAGTTTTCACATACAGGCCTTGACTTGAACCCTGACAGCTTTTTACAAACTTAGTGTAATATAAAACTTATTTCTAGTTTTTGTGAGTGTGAGATGTTCTGGAGATTGCAGAATACATAGCGTGCCAAGTGTGTCTTTCTCCTCCTATCCTTTTAAACTCTTTTTCCCACAGCACATGTGGGCTTTTCATGAATACTGTGACAATTTCCTTGGATGGCCTTCAACAAGTCACTGGGATGAGCTGTCCTTGAATCCCTGAGTTGTGGATTAGGAGCTAAACCAACTCACTTCCATGAGCAAAATAGAAGATAAAAAACTTATTCCCCTCTCCCACTTTATTTTAAATTGCATTCCAGAGCAGGGACTGATTCCAAAGCAGATATGTCTACAGTGAAATTACAGTATATTTTTATATTTTATATTTTTTTTGTAAAGTATAATAGCCCAAGTGAGTGTCATGATACTACAGAAGATTATAATACCTTAGTACTTAAACTTCTGGAACTCTGCACATGGCTGAGGTATCACTGAGATAAATAAACCCTATGTGTTTTGTGCAGCGTCACATGCTCTATTTTAAAGTAAACCAATTCCATTATAGTGCGAGTTGTAAGACTGTCTTGCTCTTTTGTTAACAGAAATGCTTCATTTTATAAAAGAAAAGGATGAAAGGACACACAGAATAAATAAATCTGCTTTTTTTGCGTGCCTCTGTTGAGTGTCTGTTTCCCAGGTGGTACTTGGCAGTACTGAAGGTTTATTATGACTGGGTTTTGTAACAGCAATCATACCCCAGGTATGATTTTTTACCCCAGGTAAAAATACTCAGACGTGACTCACCAAAAGAAGAGATCTTTGCATTCCTACAGTTAATTCTGTACATTGGATATTAATAGGAATTGTGGACAAATACTTTTGTGCTTACTATCTTTCACTGCGGAGCAAAGGTTCTAAAACATGCACGTTCCTCCTGGTTTTGCTGTTTGCTTGCATAGCCTGTCAGAGTTTAGATGTGCAAAGCATTTTTTCTTGTTACCTAGTCTTCTTGCCTAACAATTAAAAGGGCTTCAGCTTCATAATCATAATGTTGAGATAAACATTACAGCCATTGTACAAATTAGGTAAAAAATTGAATAGAGTATAAAAATCAAGAATTTTTAAAGACATTACAGCTTTGGTGTCTGTCACCATTTTTCATTAGATGTAGATATCTCTGAACTCATCAGAGCCCATGTCACCTTGTGTTTATCTCCAAAGCAAAATGATCGTCTCTGGACTATCCGATTAAGCAGTCCAATGACCAGAGTTTATATTTGCATCATTTCTGTGATACATATTCTAATCAAGAATTTTGAGCCATTTTCTGTTTCCATTTGATTTATCAGCATCTTATATCTGAGAGCCTCAGGACTCTGAATGCAGAATAATTTCAGGGCTTAGATTCAGTTTGGATGGTACTGAAACCTCAGAGAAATCCTTGTGAGGGTTCCACCCAAGAAGTGAGAAGACTGTGGTTTGCCCTGCTCTTCTGAGACTGCTGCTTTCTTGATCACACCAAACTCAGTTCAGGAAGGAAGACCCACTCTAGGCTCAACCCAGCTCAGCCCTGGGGAGGAAGGGCATGGAGTCCCTCAAGGGTGAAAGGGAGGGTGGGAGGCCTGACAGGGGCTTCTGGTTCAGACCTGTGTCAATTAGTTGTTCATCATGACTACACAGGCCCAATAACTGCTCTATAGCTTCCCTTGCCCACTCTTTGATTTCTTACTTGCATTCTGACACCTTTAGTTTGTTTTGAACACTCAGAAACCAGAGCTACTTACCTCTTTTTTAGTCACAGTGAACTGAAAAATGTTGTTCTTTGAGTATTAAAAATCACAACAGTATTCAGCTTAATTGGCCTCAGAATCTGCTTCATCATAATGAAAGCATTTACATCACTGCAGAAGTTAATTTCCCTGCTTCTGCAGTGCTCTCAATGTGTGTTGGCCTTCCCAGGTTATTTTAATAAATGACTGTCAAAGTAGCTACAGGCATTTTGCTGCTGGAACAGAGTGTGGTTTTGCAAAGCAAACATCTGTGGGGCTTTCCAGATGCAGGAAGAGCGTGGAAGTGGGTGTTATCTCTCAATGGGAAGGGAGGAATGTGGCTAGCAGCAGCAAATTTACCAAAACATGTGAGTAAATATATCTATATTTTGCTATTTAGAACAAAATAAAATAAGGAAGACAAAGTTAAAAAAAAAAAAAAGGAGAGAGTATAAAAAATTAAATCTGCATGAAAGGGAAATTTTTTCATGGTTATATTTTTGCATGGCTGTTTTCCACAACCTAGGACTGTTCAAAGCACAAGCACAAGAAGGGAATTTCCCCAGGAACTTCCCACATTGGCGCAGCTGGAAATGTCAGGGACTAACAAGGATTCATAGATACCACAGAGATGTTGTGAGAATCAGTCCTGGTTAGCAAAAGGAATTAAATTTTCCATCTAGGACTAACTAAAAGGACTTCTGCCTTTCTTCTAGCATTCTTGGCTGAGGTCACACTTTTACCACTGCATCCTGGGTCACTTGGAGCATCAGCTGCCAATTTCATCTGTAGGGGCCTCCCCTCTAATGAACATATAGTGGGTTTCAAGCAGAGTCTGTCCTAAAGTCTTTGACAAATAATTGAGTTTAATACATATTTTCTCTCAAATTTCACTTGATGTGAAACTGCCTGAGACATGTGTTTATATGTTCACAACACACATGAAAAGAACCAAAACAGGGCAGAAATCTATAGCTGAGGTAAAACGTGTGAGGAACTTCTTGATGCTGGGCTGAAGATCAGACAAGCCTATAAAAAGGGCAGGGAATGTTCAATATGGACTGAGTCAGCCCAGCAGCTGTGAGGCTCCTCCCTCCCCACTTCAATGATTTTATTGTTCACCCAAGCCACTGGCAGGCAGTCAGGAGAAATCCTGTTGGCCCTGCATCTGCCTCTCTGCTGGATGCAATCAGGCCTGGACAACTTGATGCTGCTTCAGTTGTCTTGGTGAGGTCTTGCTTGATGTGACCTCTTCTGATGGGCTGCAAAGGCAGGGGACAACAGGGGTGCTCTGCAGACCTGACCCGTGCACCATCCTGGAAATCCAGCTGAGCTTACACAAAATAAACAACAAATGCTCCCAGAGTATTAGATTAATGCTGACTAGAACTGCAAATTTCAGATGCTTAAATTAGATCTCCCTGTGGTTGCAGGTGCAGATTTTCTCCATACAGCTAATAATGGTTCAGACTGTTGGTGTGTTTTTCAGATTTTTTTTCTCAGATTTTATCACTCAGGTTCACTTTGGGCTTGGCGTTCCCTGTAACTCTGCCACTAACTGCTCTGTGAACTGCCAAATGCATTTCCAAATGCATAAAATCTGATAATTTTGAATTTCACTGTTTCCTGTCCTCCTTCCTTCTTTTATAGGTTATTTTGAGGGGGAAAAATATACCTGAAATGTCAGGGAAAAGACAGTTTGCTTTCTCTTTTCTTTTTCACCATTGAGGAAAGATTCATTGGTCCCTAAGAAGCATTGGGTCCGAGGCTCCAAGGACAGCCCTAGTCCTCTCTGAAGCAGCTGGTTTTGTCTGTATGCTCTAGACAAAACCATAATTGCACTGAAAGATTTCACGGTGCTGTGCTCCATGATAAAACCAACCAAATACATACATACATACATACATACATAAGGAATTCTAGGCATTAAAAAGCCTTAAGCCCCAAAACATGTTCCAAGAAGAGTCCTGCTCTGATCTGCACCCGCTGGTGTGAAATAAACTGAACTTTGGCTGTTGGCATCATAGAGGGCTCACCTGTCTGGCACCAGAGACAGCCAAGGGGATGCAGCCACAGAGAGGTTACATGATTTGTCTCTGAAAATCCAAGCCTTGAGTGCATGCAATCATCTTTTCACAGTGTGTTAAACACCTCCTGGTCATTGAAGGGCTGGCTGATCACCAGTGTGAAAGAAGATCACTTCTTAACACTTTGTCTGTCTGCCTGCCTGTCTGTCTGTCTGTCTCCACAGGGGTTGTCCCCTCTGCCATAGTATCTGACTGCCTTACACACAGGTGATGCACACTACTTTATTTTGCTTTTATCTCTAAAGCTTTTTTGTGATATTTCAATTCTCACAAGGTTCTGGATGCTCTCTCACGGTGTGAAGAGATAAACTCCTTGTTAAAGTCAAAAGAGACCTAAAATTCTTGTTGTGAGGGGCAGAGGGCCATCTGAACCTGGGGCAGAACTTAAAAACTCCTAGCTCGTCACTTTGAATCTCGAAAAGCAGATACTGTTTCCAACAGTGCAAGGAATCATAGTGTACTGCCCTGGGTTAACGTGTCCTTCCCCTAAGAAGCTTCACAGTGCACACAATTCACGGTAAACAGAGATCTGGTATCTGGGACGTGTGTGTTAACAAGTTGCCTCTCCCCCAGGAGTCTGCTAGGTTTACTGGCTTGCTAACACAGCTCTCTCCCTCTCATGCTCTAAGGCTTCCCCTTTTGTCATATATAGGCACAAAATGCAGTGGAAAAGCAGTAACCAAGCTTATTTCAGTTTCATTTGAAGTCAGATCCTGAGTCCTTCTGGTTTTGAGTTAAATCTGTTGCACTGGCTCAGCATGTGTTTCTAGTTGAACTCAAGGGCGAGGCACCTCCGCTCTCAGTGAGAGGTCTGTTTCTGCCGGAGGCTGGGAGTGCTGCCTAATTGCTCTGCAGAGGAGGAGGAGGAGTACCGAGTGTGCTCACAGTAACCTGCTGCAGATTCCCCCCAGAGCAAGACTGCAGCCATACTGCAGCACTACCAACTCTTGCAGGCAAGCAGGAGAAACAGGAAACTCAGGAAATGACCAGACAGATCCACAAAGATTTTAGAGGTTATTTACAACACCAGGTAGAAATTCAAAATGTGAAAGACCATGTTAGCACAACTTAAGCCAGAAAGCCTCAGGTTGGCACTTTTTTGTGACTGTCTGACCTGACTTCATGTAAATCTCATGTGTGTACTGCAATGGTACAGTCCTACGAAAGCCTCAGTTCACCTTTCTAAACAGCCCAGCAGAACACAATAGAACCATTTTAATCTGCACTGAGATTAAATCTGAGCACTCTAAATCAGACTTTTCCTTTCATTGAATGTAAACAATCAAATCTCACTGTGAAGCCCTTTCCTGCTTTACTCAGCAACAGGCTCTTGCATTTCACCTCTCTTTTATTTAGTGAAAATGCTCTTATTTAAAAGACGCTTTAAATAAAAGTGTTTCATATTCAACAGGAGGTATCTGAAAATCTGTTTTATCCTGGCGCTATAGAGCTGGAGGAAATCCGACCTGAGCAACTCTGAGAAAAACTTTTTAAAGAATCAGATTAAAACTTTTTAAAGGTCAGATTATTGCCCTTACTCCTCTCTAAATCCAGAATGTATCTACTGATTTCTGAGGAGCTGGCCCAGAGTTAGGTAAGAGAAAGTAAGATTTAAATGAATAGTTTGCTTTTTCAAGACTGCATCTTTGCAGGTCGCCCCCTTGCAGTGCTCTGCTTCAAGTAACTTGCTCTGCCTCCTGCTACCCCAAGTGCTTTTCCTCAAATACCTTCTTGCCCACTTGGAGATTTAAGTACCTGAAAGTGCAGAAAAACCTTCTCATTGCCAGGTGGTCTCCCTGGCCTCTGGTCCACCAAGGACTGCCTGGGGGAGCCTCCAGTCTGCTCCTTGGGGAAGCAGCCTGAGCTGAGGGTAGGTTCTCCTGCCCTTCCAGGGACACTTGCCAGGTGAGACAAGCACACCCAGGCACCAAAAGGCAGCTTTAACCCTCTGAGGCCAAATCAGGAGGTCAGCAGGAGGCCGCTTGTGACATGACATCCCATGTGCACTGCCTAGCCCTGGTCTTCAGCAGGCATCTTTCTTTCTGCAAGGAATATTAGGTAGTGCCAGTCATCTAAAAAATGCACTTCACTTTCTAATGAAATCACAAAGAGGGAGGGGAGATAAAGAAAAAGAGGAGAAACTGGCAGGGAATCCCATCATTCTGGTCTGTAATAATTAAATGGTGCTTGAATGTATGCATTGAGAAAGCCTCATTTGCTTTCCCCCTCCTCAGAGACTAATTTAAAACATATCACAGTTTTTGCAAAGGCATTCCTATTACTATTGTGCTGCAAATCCTGTCTGATCCAACCCTCAAATATTTATGTAAACTGAAATATGTCTGGAAAGAAGTCAAAAAAATCCCCCAAATATGCCACACAATCTCATTCCCACATATCCCTCCCACCTCATTTATATTCATGTTAAACCCTGTCCAACTAGTTCCCAACTGGTAGGTGGTGGTTGATGAGTGATAATTGCAGAGTCTGTTTCTTTGAGTGCATTGATGGCCAAACCTCTTGGCAAACAATTTAGTCTGGAATTTTCAGTAGTTGTTTGCAGCAACCTTTTTTTTCCCTTTGCAAATAGATACATGCAGTTTGTAAATTTTTATTATTTGTTATTATTGACAGTGTTCAGAAAGAAGTAACTTCTAAAACAACATTTAAATTGAGGTCATTCTGTCTGGGGTACAGGGTATGCTTATACAGCATACCCTGCTTAGCTGACAGATTCCAGTAAAAGCAGGATAGATATGTGTAAAATGAAGCCACTTGTAAAACCTTTCTGTACCATTTGCAAATTGCATCTGCCTCTCTGTTTGCAGTGTTTTGGTTGACAGATGCTGCCAATTCACTTCCCTGGATCGGCAGGGCTGAGCAGTGCAAGGGATAGGTGTGAAATGAGCCACATTGTCAGCTGCCTCTGTACCTGACTGTCCCCCCAGAGGTGATGAAAGCCTGCAATTTCATTGACTTCAGTGGTGGAGAATGCTGCTAGGGCTGGAGGGGCCAGGGTGTGACAGGCAGCTCCCCACTGAGGGGGGAGGACAAGCTGTGTCTGGTAGTGTGCGATGTCGAGAAAGCTGGGAACCCCTGCTCATAAAGCACCAGAATTCTTTGTGCCTGAGCGCCCAGTGTCTTGAGGCACAGGTCCTTCTTGGGAAGACAGTGCAACTCCCTTCATAAAACCAATCCGGCACTTCTGCCTTATATGGGGCCTTTTTGAAGTGTACTTTTTCCTCATATGCAGCTACTTCAAACCCTTCATTTTGAAAGAAGATGGCATCAGCCACTGCAGTGCAAGGTCTGGATGACCCTGCCATGCTGAGAAGCTCCGGGGCAGCCATAAACTGAAGGAGCACAAAATCCCAAAGCTACAGAGGTGGCCACATCCTCCTGCTCTGCAGTGCAAGAGGAAAATGTAGAGCAGAAAACAGAGCCACTTCCATGATACTGTAATGATAATGGAGTGCTAGAGGTAACCTCAGAAACACGATGGGAAAATACCTTTTCAAGTGGATTCTTTTTAAGAGTCAGATGTGCTGATCTGCTGTTACAGAAATATTTACAAGCAAGAATGAGATTAATTAAATCTGGAATTTGTATGACTTTGGGACACATTTGGGAGAAGGAAGCTAAGTATGTCGCCAGCTGGTTGCGCAGCAGGAAGAAGAAAAGGTGGTGGCCTACCCTATTTTATGTTTTTATTTAAGGGTTTGAATGCACAACATGAAGCCTGGTAGGACTACAAGCTGGACATCTGACTTATTGGCAACCTTTACCCCCACCGCCTCCTTTCTTTCTGTCTTCAAAAGCAAAGCTCTGACTATATCCAACTGTTCTGCATTCTCCCCACTGACAGTCGGTATCAGTCCCTCACCCAGCTCTCTGAGGGATGGGACGTTCATGAAGTCACGATGACCATTTCAGTTCTAAGAGATTCCCCACACAAGACTCTCACCAGTCCTCTTCTGCTGCCTGGTGGCCTCAGGTGGATGAGAGGGGATCTCACCTGGGAGAGATCCTGACCCCCCAAAACCAGACCCAGAGAAAGATGCTGTCTTCAAGCTGATTCCACAATGGCAAGTCAGTCCTAACAAAGCAGAGAATGTCTGTATTTGGATTACAATTCTTTCTTTCCTGCAAATATCCTAGTGAGTGTGATCCACCTGATTTCTTCTCCCACTTTTAACACAATTTGCAAGTATTTTTCACCTTTGAAGCCTCTCTTTCCATGTCTTTGTGAACTGTTAAATGAGAATTGTATAGGTTTTTCCAAATACTGCATTATGAGGGAACACTTTTATCTCTCATGAAAAAAGAAGGGTTTATGGAAGGATATGTTTCTGTTAATTACTACACCATCCTGAAGATATTCTCTGCAGAGATCTTTACTTCTAAAGTGTCACTGCATGGAAGATGAACAGTATTGAAATTTAAATTCCTGTCTTTTCTGTCAGTAGTTATTTTAACTGGATCTATTCTGCTGTTTCTCTAAAATAATATAGCAGTACAAAACTGCAGCTAGCCTCAGGGGAAGCCAATCAAATCCAGCCTGATGAAATATTGGAAATTTCTGCATTTTTCTAGGGAAAAAATTTTGCTCTTTGAAAATAGTTAGGTAGAGCTAGTGAGCAAAAAGGGTTAGAAAGACATTGCTACATTAAGTATGTGTTGATTTTATTTGACAATGCAGGTCCCAAAGTGGGAGCCTGAGTCTGGGTAAGGTTGAAGAAATACATGTGTCCTTTATTTCTTCTAAGTGAGATTGGTAAATCATGTATTTTTTAGACATCTAACATTTTAATCCTTATCTTTTGGCAGTAGATCTACATTGCTGGAGTGGGAGTAGGCAGATTTAAAAATAACAGCTCATAATTTTAACCCTTTTTAATTTTACAAAGTTTCATTGCCAGGTGTGTCTTCTCAGTTTTTTAAAGTTCTGGAATTATTCTGATATTCATCAACTGACTTAATAGAAATCATCTACTGAAGACTAGGGAGCTGGGAAACCAGTTAATGAAATGAAAAATTCTCTGTATTTTCTTGTACTGGTATTCATCGAGTATGGCTTTGTTATGTGAGCAAGGCTTGTTTTCCAAAAAGGACTTTTAGAAACTACAGAGAGATCATAGGCAATACATCTAGACTTCGTTCTACACCTGAAATGTTGGTTTTTATAATGTTCATGAGTTCTAACACTTCTGAAGCTGAAACTGGTTCACACCTCTAAGCAAGGGATCGTAGTGAGAAACCATCTGCTTTGAAAGTGCTCCCCTGCTCCAAAGCACCTAATTAACATTCCTTTTAAGACTGAAATAACCTACTGAGTTCTCCTATTTGCAGTCACCTTGATAATAGAATAAAAGTACTTCCATTATGTATATCACCAGATTACAGGACCTGAAATATTTAAAATCCTTTTCTATTTTAGAAAAAAGAAGATCTGTTCTTTGAAAGGATCAAGGCCATTGAATTTAAAGTAGACAGCAAAAAGGCTAATTGAACAAAATGGAAAGTTCCTGATGCCTGCCTACACATCCCACCCTCCACTCCCCACAGGATCAAGATCACTTGCATCTGGTTCAAGAAATACTGTTTTCATCTCTTTCTTAAAACAGTGGAAGATGCAAAGGTGCTGCACAGTTTTAATGGGAAGAAGAATCAGTCAAGGGTTATTTGTTCAGCTTCCAGCTCACTTTATGAAGTCATACAATGGCTGAAGGTGCCTTTGGAGGTCATCGAGTGCAACCCTCCTGTTCAAAGCAGAGTGAATTCAGGACTGTGTCCACTCAGGTTTAAACACCTTCTCCACAAGGTCTCCACAACCTCTTTGGGCAACCTCTCCCAGTGCTTGATTAGCCTTAGAGTAAAAATAGTTTTTTTCCTATATTTAATTGGATTGTCTTGTCTTTCAGTTTCTGTCCATTGTCTCTAATCCTTTCACTGGGTACCAGTGATAAGAACCTGGCTCTTTACTACATTTTTTCAATTATTTATACACCTTGATAAATTTCCCTGAGGCTTCTCTTCCCACAGTCCCTGCTCTCTCACTGTATCAGGTGTTCCTATCAGAGTCATCTTCACAGCCTTTACTGGACACATTCCAGTATGCCCTCATGTCTCTTGCACTGGACTGGACACAGTCCTCCAGATGTGACTCGCCAGTACCCAGTAGTGTTGGCAAGGCTCTTTCTAATGCAGTCTGATGTTGGCTGTCTTTGCTACAAAGGCTCACTTCTGGATCGTAATCAGCTCCTTATTCACCGGGATACCCAGATCTTTCTCTGCCAGTTACTTTCCAGGTGGTTGTTCTCCAGTCTCTATTGGTGCACAGGGTTTTTCCTCACCAGGTGCAGGACTTTGTATATCCTCATTTCACAAGGTTGCCCTCTGTCAGTTTCTCCAGTCTGCTCCACCAAGATCCACTGAATGTCAGCACAGCTATGTGGTGTGTACCAACCACTCCTCCCAGTTTTTCACCATGTGCCATCTTGTAGAGGGTCCACACTCTCCAGTCTCACATGTCACTAATGACACTGTTAAACAGGATTAGTCAAGTACTATCTGCTGAGGACCCCCACTAATGACTGGCCCATGGTTGCATTTTGTATTGCTGAGGGCATAATTGGAAGCTGAAAATTCAGCCAGCTTTCTGTCCATTTCACAGTCATCTTTCTCAGCCTGTGCTTTCTCAGCTTCTTTATGAGGCTGTCACAGAAGTGTCAAAGGCCTTACTAAAGTCAAGGTAAACAAGACCCACTGTTCTCCCTTCATACACCAAACTAGCCTCATTTTAGAAGGCTGTCATTACTTAGAAAAGAGCTCCTCTTTGTAAATCCATGCTGACTACACACAATCACTTTCTGGTCTTTCATGAAACTGGAAATAGTTTCCAGGAATATCTGCTCCATCACTTTCACAGTGATTTAGGTGAGTCTAACTGTCCTATATTTCCCCAGATTTTCTTTCCTGTCTTTCCTGAGAAGTGAGGTTTGCTTGGTCTCATCCCACACAAATGACTCCAATCATCATGGTCTTTCCAAGATAAGCAAGAAAGGCCTTGCAGTTACATTGAGCAGCTGCCTCAGCAGTTTTGAGAGCATTCCATGAGACTCCATGACTTGTGTACTTCCAGGGTCTGTAAGAGTTCCCTAACCTGACCCTCCCACAAGGGTACATCTTCCTTGCTCTGGGATCTCCCACTGTTTTCACAGATTCTGAAGGCAGTTTTTTTCAACAAAGACCTAGTGGAAAAGACCATTAGCACCTTGGCTTCTTCTGTGTTTATTCCCTCCCTTGCCATGTTCAGCAGTGGGCCTGTGCTTTCTCTAGATATTTTACTGCTGAAATACCTGCATAAACCTTTCACATTACCCCTTACCTCTTTCACCAATTTAAGGTCTACATAGGCTTCAGCTTCCTAACATCATCCTCGCATGCTCAGTGGTTCTATATTTCTCCTGACTCTGTTTACATAGTTTCTCCTAGCTGTCCATTCCATACAAACGTCCTCAATGTGGTAAAGTCCCAAAAACACCAGGCTATCTTATCTGTTGTGCTTTTCACTATGAGATAACTATGGGACATATATCTTCTGCTGAAGCCGTTCAAAAACCTCCTGTCATAGTGGGCACCTTAAATGCAGCAACATATCAGACATCAAAGGCAAGAGGAGAGGAGCACGTGCAGGTGACTTTTCATCAAAACTCTCCCTTGTTTTATACTTGGCTCGGACAAGCTATTCATTAAATTTTCCTGGCTCTCTGATCACCTAGACACAATCTCTTGTAGTGTTCATAAGCATTTTGCCTGCTCCTCTCACAGGGATTAGGGGCAGCAAGGCTGACTAGAAAATGACTCAATTTCATCAAAGATTTCAAAGTTTCTCTAGTTAATGTTTCATTCTGCTTTGGGTGAAAGCCAAGATCTCATGGATTAAAGGCTCTTTAATCTCTCATGGTCTTCAGACAGCATATTCAATTCTAGGTGCAAAGTGATTATCTTAGCTAGCATGTGAAGTGAAAACACTAGAAACATTGCACATGAGTGAGGTGGCCAGTTTGGACTGTCAATGAGCCTGTATTTCCTGTGTATTTTTACAGTACTCATTGCTTGAAGGTCCTCTTTGTCTTTTCTGTTGCTTCATTTCATATCCTCAGAAAGGAGGTAAAGGAATTAATTAAATTACCTTCCATTACTCAGAAAGGTAATTTTTGTGAATTTTCCTGAACTTTCCCTAACTCTTTCCATGGCTGCACCTTCTGCAGTGAACATTCAGAAGGTGCTGCTGCCAATGTGCCTGACCTTCTATAACTTCTGCTTTGCATGTCCTATGGGTAGTACCTCCTCAAAACTGCCTTACTTCTTAGGCAGGTACTGCACAGTGGTGTTGAGGTTTCACTGATTTGACCACACCGAGAGGTAAATCTTGTTCACATGAAAATTTGGAGGAAACAGCAGTGCAAATCCCAAGGTTTGTGTGCTGCATGAGCTCCCTCCACCTGTTTGAAGTGTGACAGTAGCATGCCTTTAGAAGCAGAATATATAGCAGCTCAAATGCCATCCCCACGCTCTGCTGAAAGCACCAGGGCTTGCTCCCCACTCAAAGTCTCAACTAGTCCTGCAAATTTTACTCCTTTAAACAATAGGAAAGAAATTACATCCCTCCAAACCATTGCCTGTTCCAGGTCCCCTTGTGAAATATCAGCCACAGAAGAATGTGCACATATTTATGAAATAATTTCTTATATAAGTTTTAATCAAATTAGTAAATACCACTGACATTTAAGTAATGATTGTTAGGACCTCATTTTAAACCTTTTCAGGTGAATAAAAGTGGTTAACTCTTCTCTACACTGTTGTTTCTGGTTATCTGCAAGTTCATAAATAGAGCTTTCTGTTATTTTAACCTTAGTGTTTGATGACATTCTTTGAATTTGATTTATTAATGGCTATTTCTCTGCTCACCTCAAATTCCCTTAGAAATAAGCACCTCAGTACCTTATGTAGACCTTTCTACTGATTTTCAGTGAGTACTTTGTTCCATGGCAAACTTCAGCTGACAAGGTGTAAGCGTGTAAAGTCAATCTGAAAATTAGATGATATTAAAAATGTCTTTTCATCTTGTAGCAGCAAAATAATTAGTCTCCATTAGTCATCACCTAATTACTCCCTATATTTCATGTTTCCACTTCTAATTTGGAAGTGTGTACAACAGTGGATTAATCATTAGGGATTCAGGCTTTGGTTTTTTAGATGTATAAAACCTAACCCTTCCATTATGGCCTTAAATTTTGTTGTAGAAATTACATTTTACCATCCATATTAGAAAATCCTATAAAGTAAAAACTGGACTTTAACAGGAGTAATTGTACATGGAGATATGGGCAAAGGAAAAGTCCTAAGACTGTGAATGAAGAGAAACACCAAGTTATCCTCTTGACTTCACACAACAACAATCTGTCTTGTCCTTTGGGGTGGTAAATAGTTTCCCTGCCAGGAAAGGATACAACTACACCAGATTAGGATCAAATAAAGATGTCAAAGGCATTATACATGGCATATGTGTTCAAAATTCCAGATAAAATAACTATATCCCAAAATATATTATTCTCTAAGCATTTACATTCTCTGTATTTCCAAAGAACCTGCCTTCTCTGGTCTCTTCTCTTCTCTGGGTATTATGGTCTCAGCCAGAAGAGGTGAAGAAAGCTCTCCTGGTAGAGGACTTGTGCTTGTCTGGTCTATGGGCTTGGACCTTTGCAGAATCCTACCAGTGCTTTATTCTTTCTCTTGGAATTGTCCTAATCTGACATCAAAGTTCAGCCAGCAGAGGCAGCTGCTCCTTCTGTCTCCATCTCTATTTGTTTCAGAGCTCCCAGCAGGATTCAGCCACAATGCAAACAGCCAAGTGAGTAGCATGGAACAGCCCAAGACTCACATTCTAAGGCCACAGAAAGACCTTTAGGTGGACAAAGAACTTGATAAGCAAATTCAGAAAAGTTGCATTTGTTGGTTTCAGGTAATACCTCCTTGTCCAACGTGTTGATATCAGAATACACCAGAACACACAAGAACTTCTGCTTGTAAGATCATCATTTAGAGTGAAATTTAGAAGGGCACAATGGTCCATACTAAATATGTAAAAGGTTATTGATAGGCATAACTGGGTAGGAATGTTATGCATGCCTGAAATGTGTTATAGGAAAAATTATCATTTTTTTTCAAAGAAGTAGGAAGAAGAAGGTAATTTAATTTTCTGGTATCACTTTTACCAAGGAAAGGAACTATCCCACTTTAGTTGATAGGTCACAGTCACCAGAATTATAGTAAAATATGGATTTGAATATGAATAAAGCCATCTCCCTGAGCACTTTTTTTGTGTATGCTTGGCTTTTTTCTCTTATTTTTCCAACATTTCCCTAGAAGGGGATCAATCATTTCTGCATCGTGTTTACAATCACACAGAAGCATTTTAGAGTGGAGAGGATGAGTGATGAGCACTTTACACACATACTGGGGCAGTTCTATTCATTACCTTAATACAAACATGCAATACACACAATAACCTTTGTGGCCACAGACAAAGTTGTTGGATAAGAGATTTTCTAAGAAAAAATACCATTCAGACAGAGCCAAAGTAAACAGCCTCCTCTGCTCCCCTCTCTTGACCTTTTGGAGATCTGTGTATGGTATATCTATAAAAAATAGTTCACAGAGTTCACAGCCCTTTTTCATATCCATGGGTTTGGTTTTGACGTGATATGAAATGATAGACAGTATTGCCCTATTCTGGCATCCTTCAGCTAGTCCTGTAAAACATGAGCCCAGAAGCTGACCAGAAGCAATGATATGGCCTTGGTAGTAGAACAATACTCCTCTCAAAATATATTGCCTGCTGTGCACCCCTGCTTTTGTAACAGAGAATTTACAAACAGAGCCTAGAAAGGGGCTAGGCCAGTGCATTAAGTAGGATCCTGTAAGAGAGTTCCAACTCTGCAATTCTTTCATAGCTGAGAGGGCAGCATTACTGGAAACATCTTCAGTATATATCCTTGCAAACAGCTTTCCATGCTCAGCATAAACCAACCAGGAGCCACAATTTCCCCCCAGCTCTTTGGACAATAAGACTGCATTTCATTTTCTGTGGGACATTTGTGAAACAGGAACCAGAGAAGCATTTCCAAGGAAGTCAGCTGTTGTCTAATCTGCAAGTGTACTGTTCAGAATTTACACTAATATCAGCTTTTCTTTTGTTTGTGAACATTGCATCAAATCTTCCTTTTGGTGTTTGTTCTCCAGGCCACTCTAGCTCCAGCAACTCACAGAGTGGGGAAAATAGCTATGGGACAGAAAAAACTTCAATCTTACTGATTCAAAGATAAAAGTAGACCTGAGTATGGTGTGTGTGATACACCTTGGATCCAAATGACTTAGGCACCTATTTCTTGAGTACTGAATGAATATAACCACAACATGAGTAGGTTGGCATGGGAGCAGAGAGGATGCACTTTTATACTGACTTACATGACTAGGATGGAGCACAAAAATGGGGCAAAAGAAAAAAGCAAGAAAGGGTGAAATCTTTTTCATTTTCCTTCATTTCCCATTTCCCATTGAATCTTCATACATTCCATAATTATTTAGAGACTGTGCATTTGCTATATGACAATTCAGGGCACTAACCGTTTGATTCTGGAAGAGGTTTTATTTGGACATCTGTAGAAATGGGCCTTTTTCTCACTTGCGGAGGTGAAGCTATGACAAAAAAAGTTTGACAAATTGCTGTTCAAGAGAACAGCATACTGCTAGCTACAGTATGAGGGGTCTCAAGAAAATTGTAAGCTAGAAAAACCAAAGCATAACTCAATATCTGACATCAAAACCTCTCACTTCCCTTTCTCCATCTTTAATTATTTCTCTTTCTAAACAATCTAGGAGGCTGGGGAGAAAAGATCTATTTTGAAGATGGAAGTAATGAAGTAAATCTGGTGAAATAAAAAAATCTCTAGAAGATAAAGAAGAGTTGGGGATAGTTCTATGTATACAGAAAACCTGATTAAGAATACCAAAAGATTTGGTTTAAATCTTGAACAATTTTAAAGAACTCATCTTCTTTTCAATCTGTAAATCAGTTTCTCCATGGAATGTGGATAAAAAGATCCTACTGTACTATTAAGAGATATATATCAACATAGAAAAAGTTTGCACAGTTAACACAATGTCCTGCTTGCCAAGATCATCTTGATCTAATTCTCTTGTCAGCAAAGCTACTTCATGGTAAAACTTTAACTCACAATTTGTTTACTTGAATTTTTTTTTTCTTCCTAGGAATTTCATAATTTTGATATTCTTTGTGATTTTTTCAAGTCTCAAAGCACTAAGAAATTTGGTTGAGAATAATACAAGAAAACAAATCAGTGCATTTCAGTGGCATTGCAGATGTGACAATCATCACATTCCCTATCTTTCTCTGTGAAATACTAAGCAGCTGCTGGCTCGGGGGGGGAGGGGAAAGACCTGTTAGTATTCCTGTGCACAATTTTTTATTTCACTTAGCAGCTGATTTTAGAAAAAGAAAGAAACAGAACTGATCTGATGTCTTTCCTCTCAAGATCAACCCACATCCTTCCTACGGCAGGAAGAGCAGGTGAAAAAAACACAGGACGTTTGCCACTTCTATGGCTTCCATTATCCAATTTATGCCATTGCCTCCCTAAGAACAACAGGAACAGACTCCAGCAGAGCAATTAGTTCAGTGGAGAAGTGAAGTCAAGGGAATCTGCTGAGGCATTTTGGCATAGGCACGCTGAGTGTTGAAAAATCCCTTCTGTGAAGGACTGTTTTTCTGGCTCTGCAAGCAAATCTGTAGGGAGCAATTTTCTCTTCAGATGTGTGGCTTGTCCTCACATGGAGAAGTGCAAGTTTGCATCAGTGTTGTTAAAACAAATGCAAGACAGAGAAGATGGGGAAGCCAAGGCGAGCGTTAGCAAAGCAGGGGAAGCACAGTCTGACAGGACAGCCAGGCAGCAGGCACTGTGACCCAGGACCCTGAGCACCAAAAGGGCATGTCAGGGAAATGGTTTTTATGTCAGGCTGATATCAGAGCCCCACCACTTTGACCCCATTTACAGTTTCCTGATCAGGTGCATGGTGGGACAGGGGAGATTTCAGATTTCCTGTCCTGTGGTCCATATCACCTAAGCTGACCTGTCCCACCTGGGCCCAGCTCCCCAGAGGAAGGGAGATGTGGTGAGGACCTGGGAACCTGACTGACCCCTCAAAGTGAGAACTGTGGCACAGGTTGCCTTAGGCACACTGCAACCTCAACCTCAAGGTGCACCTGGATTGAAGGCGGAGGAAGAAGCCAGGGTTTCTATAAAAGGTTGCTGCAGACATCATTCCAGGTAATGAATGAACGTAGAGGGCTATCAACTGGGGATAAGAAGTTGTTAAAACTGACAAACACCTTGGAAATGCTGAGATCTGATCAATATCAGGCACATTTTAGAAGTTTGAATGAGATATGAAGGATGTAGATGATAACTGTAAGCACACACAGAAACTCTTCAGACTTCTGCCACCAACAGCTATTTCCCAAGGGAAGGAAGTGGTGTGCTTCACTGGCCAGCATGAAAACAAGGCTTATGAGAAACATGGACTCTCCAGACTCTATTTCTGGCTCTGCCAATTCTGCTGCCATCTCTTGATACACAATTGCATCTATTATAAGGTGCAATGATGCAATGATGCTTGTGTATGGACAATGACATGCTCTCATGGCATTTGTGACCTTTGCCATATGTCACAGCAGGATACAGGTATCCCCCCTCTCCCTCTGCCCCAAGGTGTACAGTTGCTTAATTGAACTTACATTTCCAGAGTGACCTTCAACACAAGATGCAGATTTCACCCACTTTGCCCAACATTGATCTCACTAGTGGTGCCTGCAAACCCCACACCTGCAGGGGGAAGAGTGTACCAAGCCACCTGCTTCCCGGGAAGATATGCTTGTAAGACTAGCTAATGAAATCACCCAAGATAAGCAGCTAGGGTCAGATGCATGATGCATGATTTATGTCAGCCACAGAACAATGCTTCTTATTCCATGGACAGTTTAAAAAAATATATATTTCTCTTTTGTTCAGCGAAGGACAGCAGGGCTTAAATAATGCAATGTTAAGAAACTTAGCATCCCTTTGGTTCAGTATTCTCTGCTCTCTGGAGAGGCTCCCAGAGTCAGGATGCTTGTATTTAACTTCATAACAAATAGCACTGCTTAAATTTAAATTAGTTCAAAGGTTTCTGTGGTATGGTCCTGCTAATTTGCCCTGTGCACAGAAGTCAGCCGAGTCAGTTTTCATCACTTTAAAACCATACCAAGAGAGAAATGGAAGTGCTTGTTTTGGGCATTTCCCAAAATACAAAAATAGTAGTAATAAAAATATAGAAGGCATATGGTGGGTTTATGTCTGGGGATGCAGCTGAGGCTAAGCAATATGTACATATTTAATTTTTCTCCCAGAGTGAAAGGTATTTATTCTTTGAGGCTGTAAGAAAACAAGTTCTTTTCTTCTTCCAAGCAAGAATTCACACAATTGTGTTGTAATGGAATATGCATTAACCAGTATAAGATAAAACTAATAACCTAGGCATCATAAACTTTAGAAGGTAGTTAAATATTAATTCTTCATGCATTTGAAATTATCATGAAGGGAGAAAAGGGGGGAACCAATTATACCATGGCAAAAAAGTTATAAAGTTAATTGCTTTACTCATCCCCCGCCAAGAGGGTTAACACGAGATATTGTTCAGATGTAGTGGAAAAGGAAAGTAGTAGAATTTGAACAAGAGCAGCATGGCATTTCTTTGCAATAGATTCTTGTTTATTTGTTACATTTATATAAGATCATGAAAGACAGCATAGATGGTGTGAACCAAGAGTTTATTTTGCCTGACACACTGGAAAAGTTGTTCAGTACTGGTTCATCTCAGCAAAGCTATTATTCTCTGAATGCTAGAAAGGTCAGCTGGGGTTATCTGCAGCATAAATACTGGTTGTGCAAATTCATGGGAGGGAGCTTAGCTCTTGCACCATTCCTTCTGAAACAATGATATTTGGGTCATTGTTTATGAATCTGGCTGCCATGAGTCAACCCTCTTCTCTGTCCCCCTTTTACATGGCCTGTAAACAACTTTCCAGATGGGCTGACATCTCACTATTGATGGAGAGCTCTGCATGAATGTCCTCTTGTGTTACCCCAGGGGAAGAGGTGTGTGGTACAGCCACTCTGCTTGCACAGCGGTGTGTGGGAGCTTAAAGATGGACCTAGCAGATAGCACTGGCTGGAATCCAGATGGAAGTGAGCATATCCTACTTTGCTCTTTCTGATGCTGTAATTGAATATTTCTAGAAGACTGCAGGTGAGAAAGATACATAAAGAATAATAAATAGTGTTTGCAAGAAATTTAAATCCACTTGCCTGATCAAAAGGTTGAAACAAGGGAACAATTTCTGGATATGATTCTGCTGTGAATTAATACAAAAATTTCAATTTTAAAAGCTTAACTTTCTTCACTAATAACATGTTTGTAAAATACTGAACTGCCTTTCTTGGCATTTTGTGTTGTGGAGGCTACATTTTTAATTTTAAAAGTACTCTGTTTATGACATTGTTAGGGAAAATGCTGTTACCTGCAAGGTACAGTGAGACATTACATCTGGCATCCTGTTAATGGCTTTAAAATCAGATTATCTCTCTGATATCTGAACTTTTTAAGACATTAGTCAAGTTTCAGGAGCAAATAAATTTTAAATTACTGTAGTTTTCATGCGTTATGTCATCAGGATTCAGCCTTCATTGCTCTTAACTGCACACTGCAACAGAGTTTAATAGCATGGATTGCTTCTTAATGCAAATAATTAATTTGATTTACCCTATTGTAAGAATGGCTTTGGCATTTGAGTTTTAGGTGTGTAAGAAGCCAGAGGCAGATGGCACTGACCATTAAAAACATTGTATTATTGATTGATGCAGACTAGGCAAAAATGCCATTTAATTAGTAGAAAATTAAGTCTTGGCTGGTTTGTTCTGATCCTCAAAGATCATTAAAGGGCATAGTTGAAATCGGAGCTTTTCTGCAGGTTGACTAACATATATACCAGTATAGCCTTTTATTCCCATTCTCCAGTGACAGCCAAGTAATATTGAGGAAGACATTCTCTGGAATGCAAATATAAATGTCTCTCTATAATTAGAATTCTGGTTTTGTGGCAGTTTTTTGTTTGTTTGTTTGTTTGTTTGTTTTTTTCCCTAAGTAAATAATTGCAGAATTATACTCCTCAAAGACCTTAGATGACTCTAAAAAAAGAAAACCAACAAAAATCAACATTACTGTGATAAAATTAGGTCTTTGCTTGTCAGGTCAAATATGTGTTTTCTGGTAGATAAGAATCTATCTCCTGAACTCATGGTGCCAAGTGACAACCCCATTGACAGAAAGAGAAGAGTTCTTCAGATAAAGATGGATCCTAAATTGTCAGAATTTACCTAATTGAAGTTGTTTTGCAACAAGTAAAAACATGATGAATTTTCCTATTCAGGCATTTCTACTTCTGCATGATGTTCTCCAGTGCCCAGTGCTGATACTCCAGATTTTCGCTTCAAGATGGGCTGAAGGAATGAAAGTAAATAAAATAGAAGTGTCCTGAAATATTTATTACAGTTTGTCTATATTTATCTACTCATTCTATATTTAGAACAAATTCACACAATGTGGTTTTTCTCATTTGAAGCTGTAGGCTTTTTGATGGGGAATAAACATCTACTAAAATATGTTCATCAATCGAGCTGCTCTTCAATGAAAAAATTATTTTGGAAAAACTGATTTTGATGTTCAGGTGAACACTTTTTAATCAATGCTGAGATACAAAGAGACAATCTTGAGATGTGTGAGCTTGTATTGAATTATTTTCAGTTCAGTGTGCAGAAAATGTCCATGCTATCAATAATGCCAGTGTGTGAGAGAATTCCCTCTGCTTCATTACTTGTGATATCCACTGCAGCATCTGAGCAGTCATCCTCTAACTGCTTGGAAGTGTTTTAAATTTCAGTAAGTGTTCCTAATTAGGCATCTCCCGATCTTTGAATTGGCATCCTTGAGTTCTGCATCACTGAAGTAACAAGAGTGAACAGCAATCTTTTAAGTTATGCTTCAAACGGAGGTAAATTTAGCTTAAACCAATAATACTTGTCAGTTGAAATCAAATCCATGCTTCTTACCAGATTTCTGTGCCATTGCAAGATTGTTGGATCTCCAAATATAAAAGCAAGGGGTGCCTGTGAGAAACTTCCTTAACTGTGTTTCACAGCATGCAGAACCTTTAGTACACTGACATATGCACAGCTCTTACTTCATTGCACAGGGAGCTCAGAATAGACCTTCTGGGAGAGCCTGGACTGATGCCAGAAATTCAGATGTGTCCAACTCCCCTTAAGAAACACCATAGAATTGTTACATACTGCAAGTAGGATCACATCTTTTCACAGCATGAGGATTCACCTTTAAAATGCCACCGTCTCCTAAAATGAGCCAGATGCAGAAGAAACCAAATTTATGCACTTGCCAGGATTGCTGTCCACAACCTCTTCTGACTGCAAGAGGCATCACTTCCTCTTGGAGAAGCCACTTTTCTCCATGTCAGCAGAATAGTGACAGATCATGTGTTAAAATCATTGCAAATCTGGCATTTATTTTTCCCATTTTTTAGCGTAAAAGTTTCGACACTTTTGACTGCATTTCCAGGGCTCTGTGTCAAACAATGAGGTCTGATGAGATCCTCAGAATAAAGTACCTGCAGCACTTTCTTTTAATTAAAAAGGTCAAATTTGCATCAGGTGTCAGTTTAAATAAACAGTGTAATTGCCTTCTTTTTTTCCCCCTTCAGTTTTTTCTCCATAGCCCAAAAATTTTCTGTGGATTTGCTCTGGATTTGCAAGAGATTAGTGGTCATCCAAGATGGAAAAAGCTGAATTCTGTACAATTCTTTCTTTTTTGTGGACTCTGAGTAACCACCTTGCTTGTCCTGAAGTGCAGAACATGCACTGAAAATTCTGTCATTTTAAAGTATCTGTCATGAAGTTCAGTCAAAATAACCTTTGGCTTTTACTGAAAATCTTGGCCTATATTAGAAGCATCTCACCTCCAAAGTGCTCTGAGACTCAAATGTTCAAAAGAGAAAAAAACGGTAGTCTTGCGAGAGAAAAGTCATAGGATGACTTGCTTGTATGAAAAGCCTCTAAGCAAAAAATCGTGGGCTTCAGGTCTTTTGTGTATGTTTCTGAAACTGTAATAAACTTAAAAAAAGCCTTGAAGCCAAGGAGTCCTTAATCAACAGGAGATACATGTGATTAGCCATGGGTGAAGATTTTCTGAGAATGCTATTCTATCTGTGAATGCTATTGAAGCATCACTTAACTAGATGTTCCACAAGAATGTGTGATTACTCAGAGTCTCAGGGGACTATAGACATGCTTTGGTTTGAAGAAGGCAGAAAATTTTATGCAAATGCCAGCATAACAGCTTCCATGTTTTCACAATATATTGTGTAATAGATGCAAAAAGTAAAGTCAGAGACAGCCATTTCAATACCATTTTTACAAATAAACATTTTCTTTCATTAGCAGAGAACCAGAGATTTTTTTGTCCCAGTTTGGGGATGTAACAAAGCACCTGAACCTCAGCACCTCTCACTTGACATCTTTCTGCCCACCAGATGCCATGCTGGGGCTGCTCCCAATTGCAATCAAGCAAAAGTTTACTCTGCATATACTACAGATTAAGTGCCAGAAGCAATCAAAGAGACAATATGTGTCTGACACACAGCAACATGGCTAGGGTAGAGGCTGCACTTTCACCTCTCAAAGTATGCTCAAAGGGATGCTGCTGCTGGCTGGGGGTCCCAGTGCGGATCCAGGCATGCCTGCGTGGATCCTAGTGCAGATCCCGGGCACCTGTTGTGTGTGCTGCAGAGAAATCCTGAAGGACAGGGAGAGCCCTGGGCCCCTGTTGAGTCCTGAGCTCAGCAGGATGACCATGCTCCTTCAGAACTAGTTTGGGCATCTCTGCAGAAGCACACCTTAGTCACAGCAAAGTTAATTTATCCACTTGCAGGTTCTTTGCTATCAGTAATAAACTACCAGGACATCCTCATTACCACATATTGCCTGGGGTGGAAAACAAACAAAGTATATGTTTGATGTGCAGGCATACAAGTGCTAAAGACTAAGCTTCTTGGGCCTTTTGTGAAGACTAAGCATCCTCCAGCTTCACCCCAGGCCCCTCCAAACTGGCAGCTTCAGGCCACATATCTTTGTGTGGGCTTTTAGCACAGTAACATATGTACACTAAAAAGGCAACTAGAATCATTACCCATGAAGAAAGTATTTCTTCTTCCTTTCCTCTTAAAAAGCCCTAGACAGAGGGGAAGCCTGATTTTTTACAAATCCAGCTGATAAATCGTTCTCATTTTTCTTGGAAGTAAGGGCAATTTTTCCCCTAAGGAAACTGTATCTTAACATAACCCCTCATGGATATTTTGCCAGTTTCTGCATACCTGAAATTGGATAATCTCACTTTCTATGTAACTACAAGATACTATCTTTAAATAGACTATCTTCAGCCAAACCAATATGCAGAAATTCCTGTTTCTGACCCTCTAGAAGATTTCTTGTGGTCTCTCTTCCTTTTACTAGTGAGGTTTTGCTCCAGTTTGGTCAAGGACTGCTTGCTTGTACAGTAGTATCCCATAGGGACTCTCTTACATCGAAGCACTCATAAGGATATGAAAGAGGAGCTTCACTTATTGCATTGCTGTAGTGTGACTTAGTGCCATGCTTATCTTCTCCTACAGGTCATGTCCAGATGGAATGTCTTTTGCCTTTTCCCTGGATGAACTGCACGTACTGAGTAGTGGCAGCTGCTGTCACAACCAAACCACATAGCTACAGTGAAAAATCATGTCTGACAAAAACTAAGTTTTTGATGAAAATAAATTGCTTACATTAAATCAGATTTGTTATGCAGGACTAGAGTGATTCTCTTCCATGATTAAAATTATTCCATTTACCAGCACCCTTCTTCCAAACACTTCTGTGATGAAACAAGGACATTCACCCCTCCTTGGAAGTAAGTGAAAATGTCAACGGAATAACAAAATACAAGAAATTTCCTCCGAGGGAATGGGAATAGTGAAAAGGACAGAGCTTATTATTTTAAAATATGTAGTGCTAGCACATTTGCAGTTATGTTTAGATTTATTTTTGCCTGAGTAGTTGTGGGTTCTGGTAAAACTGCTGACAGACTAAAACACTATTCAGTGTCAAGACTGTGCATATTTCATTTTCTTGGGGTTTTTTTTTGTTGTTTTTGTTTGTTTGTTTGTTTGGTTTTTTGTTATTGTTGTTCATTTTACCAAACATTAAATACAAACACTCCCAAGTCTGTCTCTTTTCCTTCTTTCATCTTTTATTTCTTTCTCACTTTCCTGTAGAAATTGAAGGTGGCATTTAACTGCACTGTTACAGGAAGTAAGTTTCTACCTTCTTCCAGAAGATCTTGAATTCTTTCATATTTGTTAAGCAGCACTGTCAACTATTTGAACGGAGCAGCTAACACCCAACACATTAGTATCAACGTAAGCAATCACTAGGAAAATTCCTCCTGAGGCAAAAGAATGTGGTATTTTTTATTGTAACTCCACCAAAAGCCTAGTAATATGACCGAGAAATCAAAATAGAACTGAAATTCAACATCTTTGGGAAAACATTTATCTCTTACAGTTGCATCATATGTGGCCTGGAAGAATGACAATAAAGTACAATGAACATTTGAGAGGCATCTTACTGGAAGTTTTCTCAGGTGAGCCCATACCTGTCTTTACCTTTTTAAAGACATCACTTTGAGTGAGACTCAGTTCACTACTGAAAAACAAATTGCAAGTTCAATAGCTAGATAACTTAAGCCACAGGAAAGAAAATAAAGCCTTAATACAGGAATAAAATTCCTTTGGGACAAGAAGAGATTAATAGTTCAATAAATCCTTTACATTTAAGCCAATTAAAGGTACAAGAGCTATTTCTCTTTTTTAGGAGATGATTATATCTTTTCAAAATTTAGACAGTAGAAAATCCCTCCTTGCCTACTGTCACAAAAAGTGCTTGTCCCTTTATGTATTATACAAATCTCATTCATCAAGGCACTTATCCAGACTTTTTCAAAATTGCTTCTCATACAGACAGTATTTGCAAGTTACTTTTGAAGTTATTTTTGGGATGAAGCCATATGGAGCAGCATTAATTGTTACCTCTCCAAATTACCAGGGACATTTGGAACTTTCTGTAAAAACAGTGGGAAATGAAGCCAATGCAGGTGTCCATGAAAATATCCCTGACACCTTGTTCCACTGAACACTCCCAGGGAAGAGAAACACACATCTGGGCACAATTACTGATGCCAGGGCTCACACAGATCACACTTGAATATTCATATTTCTGAAAGCATGTAAAAAAAATTCTTTATTGTTGCCAGCTTTGCTATTCTCTCATAAATAAAGCTTTGAGAAAAGAAGATAGCTGGAAATGGGCTAATTACAATTGCTGAGTTAAACATATATTAGCATTAATCCCTTACTAACTGTTCAAAGGCATATGGAAGCATGTATTTGTTTCAGCCTAAATATAATCAGTGTTGTAACAGTTTTAGTACAAGCAATGTGAGACATCTCTTTCTGAATTTCTAGATATGTGTCCCACAAATCTGTCTTGACTCACTATTGCTTGGATGTCTTCCCTCAAAATTAAGTGTCTCCTGGCAATAGCTGCTGCCTTAAAAGTGATAGAGGGGATACCATATCTAATGGTGAATCTCAAAACTTTTTTTGGTCTCCTCAGTTGTTTGAAAAACAAAATTGCAATTTGGAAACCAGTTTGAGTCTCTGAAATATAAATAATTGAGGTCTGTGAGGAAGGCAGCAAATAGTATACACATAGAGATTATTCTGGCTTCAGTGCTGTAAATGATGCTACAGTGACATCAGAAATACACATGCTTGGCTCATGATGCTCAATGCCATATATCTAAAATGAGCTAGGAAAAACAAGAATGTAAATTCATTCTGTCTGTAGACATAAGCACTTATTTCTTAGGCATGCAAATAGTCAAGACCACCCAGGCACTTAGGAAGTCAGATTAAAAGTCAATTTGTGACTGAACAATGAAGCCTCTGCAGCTTCATTCATCTCAGCATTTCTTCATAATGGACCTATTTTAACATTCATCCATGAGACAGAAATAATGAATTCTGCAGAAGAAGGTGAGGTACAGCAACACACTGTAAAAGGGATGGTGCCCGACACTGGAATAATTGCAGCACATCTTCAAAGTAACTTCATCACTTCTGGATCAAGTCTCTTCAGTCTCAATAGCTCTGAAAATTCTCAGCATGTTCTTCCAGTCAAGAAGGTGGCAGGTGTTTAACATTCTGAGTTACAGAGTGAGACCATTTCACACATTTGCAATATTAATATATTACAATATATCATGTTAACTCTCCAGATAGAAACAAATCCACATATGATGCACAGACAGCTCCAAAAAGTAGCTTTTAGCAAATACCAGGTGTTGGTCTGTATCCATCACTAAGGATTTGATCAACCATCAACTTTGGCAGGGCACACACTAGGTACCATCTTTACTACAAAGAGCCAGTATTTAGAAATACAGAATAGTTTGTGTTGGAAGGGATTGCCCAGGTGTAGAGAGGGTGGACACCCCTCCCTTGAGGCTAAAAGCTGTGTGTTGAACAGGATAAGGGACAGGCAGGGAAGAGGCAAATCCTTTGAGGTGGGATAGGGCTCTTTATCATTACAATGTCCTTGCATAAGAGGCTCAGGTGTGAAAGCTTCCCTCTGGAAAAGTAAAGCGCTGGGACAATCTCAGGTAAGCCTGAAGACATTCATCCCTTCTGATGGGCCATAACTGATTCAACCATGCAGATATAAGAGGCAGCTATAACATCTTAGAAGATATCAAAGATTCCCAAAATGTCCCACTCCACAGTATTACACCATCCAGCATAAAACACCCTGGCGCTGCCACCTAGCCTGAGTGCATGTTAACCCAATGGACTTCATGTTTTGTGGCTTCCTCCACCCCGAATGGGTGAAGACTGCAACCATCCCTTCACCCAAGGAACATCAAGATTGCAACAATCAAGTCTCATGGCTGGATCCAGGGGTGGTGACTATACGCCTTTCTGCTCTTTTTTTGTTTCTTTTACCTTATGCCTTTTCTTAAATGCTATTTTTATGCTTTTATATTGCTACATTACTAGCAAAACCAGCTACATTTTGAAATTCGCCAAGAACCTTATTCTACCTTAACATTCTAAAGTTTGCAAGTAAATGTTTGTTATTGAACCTCCTGAGAGTTGTTGTTTCTCCTGCACTCCACCCAGAGTAAATAAAGCTACCTAAACCCGCCCAATGCATCAGAGCAAACAAGTTGGCAGCACTTTGCTGTCTCTTTCTCTTCATCCACTTGAGAGGTTTGGGAAGAGAGGTTGCCAGTGAAGACTGAGGGGAAAACTTGCAGAGTACCTCAGCCTTCTCCTTGTCTGTTGTTAACAATTTGCCAGCGTGGCTCATCAGGGTAGGTACACCTTCTTTGATCTGTCTTTTCTGGTGACATACATGTAGAAGCCCTTCTTGTTGTTCCTTGAAGCCCCTGCTAAGTTTGCTTCCAGCTTTTCCTGGACCTTCCTCACGCCATCCCTACGCAGCCAGATTGTGTCCCTACACTAGTCCCAGGATACCTGTCCCTGCTTCCATTGTCTAGGCATTCTTGCCCTTTAGTTCAAGCTGAAAGTCTTGACTATCTATACTAGTCTTTTCCCTACATTTCCTGCAATGGTTCTGATTTCTTATACCAATGGATCAAGAGTTTTGTGCTCTAAGGAAAGTGTCCATAAAGATCTGCCAGCTTATTTCTGCTCCCTTGTCCCTGAGGCAGTTTCCCATGTCATCCTACTGACTAATTCCTTGAGCAGCTGGAGTTTGCTTTCCTAAAATTCAGGGTCCTGACTGTGCTCTTGGCCTGTCCCATATTCCTCAGGACTGCAGATGCAGCAGTGATGCTCACTGCAGCCCTGGCTGCCTCCATCCTTGACATCAGCCATGAGCTCACTGTACTGGCGACCATCAGGTCCAGTGACAGATCCCCTTTGGGGGGACATAGTTGGTATTTTATTGAACACAACCATTAAAATATGATTATGTCTATCCTGCCATTTATTCCTAAAGCCTGAATTTTGCAGGCAGGTTCCTTAACCTTACTTTGACTTATGACAAAACCAGCCTTCAGGAGGATCTAGACTTTTTTTCTCCACTTTCTTAAAAACTGCCCCTGTTGTGTTCCTCCATACAGTGATGTCATCAATGTATTGCAGATGTTCCAAAGCCTTTTCCACTGTAATCTGAATCAGTCCATGGCAGAGGGTGGGACTGTGCCTCCACCCCTGGGGCAGTTGGTTCCAGGTGTACTGCACGCTCCTCCAGGTGAAAGTGGCCTGCACTCTGCTGCCAGAGGAATGGAGAGAAGCATATTTGCAATGTCCATGGTGGCACCACTTTGCTGCCTTGGACTCCAGTTCATGCTGAAACTCCAGCATGTCCAGCACAGCAGCACTCCGTGGTGGTGTGGCTTCATTCAGGCCCAGCAGTCCACAGTCAGTGTTCATTCCCCATTGGACTTACACATTGGCCCTGTAGGACTACCAAAGAGTGTGTGAGTCTGTCTGACCACTTCCTGGCACTCCAGTCCATCCATGTCATGGATGGGGGTCACGGAGTCCCAGCCAGTGCAGAATTATCAAAGGTGCACTGTTGTGGTAGTGATCAGTGCCTATGGTTGGCATTCCATATCCTTTTGTACAGAGACACTTGGAAGGTGAGGTAGGCAGGGAATAGGTTTGCTTGCTTCCTGAGTGTGGACTTGCCTCCATTCACTCTTCCCTTTAAGTGACTGTCTTCAGCCTGCTGGGAAAAAAAAACACAGGATCCCCTTGATCTTGTTTTCTGTTCCTGTTTCCACCTCCAGAAGGCCAGAGAATGGTTCTGCAAGTTCATTTCCTTCTCAGACTTCCCTAACCTTCCTACTTCCTCTAGTAAGGCTGACACGAGTCTGAGAAGGTCATCCACTTGGTCACACCTCACACAGCTCTTGTGTCTACTGCAGCCATTATTACTGACAGACTCTGGCACTTGGGCCCTGAGTGATTTCATGTTTTCATGGAAGCTCTCTCTGGGTAGCCACATCTATTCTGGCAAGTGCAGAGGACATGACTTTCTGCCAAGTGGATACCATCTGAGCTCTTTCTGAGATGGTGATGACCATCAACAGAACCCCTCTCCTTAGCTGGTAGGATGTCTGTCCTTTATGCATGTACTGCTACAAAAACTGCAGATGTCTCATGTTCTGTTTGCCTGATCTCTTAGCAGCATTCCAAGATCTACCCCACCATTTTGCCAGACATTCCTCAGGTAACAGAAAGGGAATTATTATCTTGAGATTCAACGTGGCCAAGTGCTGGCTTCTGCAGTAGTGTCACAACAACCCTACACAGCACTAAAGACCAGCTGGAAAGCTGCCCAGAGGAAAAGGAGCTGGGGGTGCTGGTGACAGCAGCTGGACATGAGCCAGGCTGTGCCCAGGGGGCCAAGAAGGCCAATGGCATCCTGGCCTGGATCAGCAATGCTGTGGCCAGCAGGGCCAGGGCAGGGATTGTCCCCCTGTGCTGGGCCCTGCTGAGGCCACACCTCCAGTGCTGTGTCCAGGGCTGGGCCCTCACTGCAGGAAAGGCCCTGAGGGGCTGGAGAGAGCCCAGAGAAGGGCAATGGAGCTGGGGCAGGGTCTGGGGCACAAGTGCTGTGAGGAGCAGCTGAGGGAGCCGGGGGTGTTTGTCCTGGAGAAAAGGAGGCTCAGGAGAGACCTTATCACTCTCTCTAACTGGCTGAAAGGAGGCTGTTGCAATGGGGCTGTCTCTATTCTTCCAAGTAACAAGGGACAGGACAAGAGCAAAGGGCCTCAAGCTGCATCAGAGGAGGTTTAGGTTGGATATTAGGAAAAGTTTCTTCGTGGAAAGGGTTGCCAAGCAGTGGACTAAGCTGCCCATGGAAATAGTTGAGTTGCCATCCGTAGGGGTATTTTAAATGTGTGTAGATATGGCCCTAGGGGACATGGTTTCGTGGTGGGTTAATGGTTAGGCTCAATGATCTTATGAATAGACACACACACACAACACACTGGTTTTCCTCACATGAGCAGTCAACACAAAATGCAAGAATTGTCAAAGATGACAAAAAAGCTTTTTGTCGTTTATAGCTCCACCACTTTTTCTGTTGAATGAAGGAGAAATGAAGCTAGCAGGTGCCTATTGAACTACAGAGAATCTGGACAAAACAGCTAAACCTGAAGCCTTCTCCTCCCTTGGAGGAATCAGTAGCAGGGAGTGTGAAACAGAGAGCATGTCCTCTGAGTCCTTTCCCAGACCATGAAAACTTTTCTCTGTTAACTCTTCCTGCATGCAAGAGTTACACACTTTAACGGTCCCACAGCTACTCACCTGCACTGTCCTCCTACACTTTGAGCCCACCTGTCTTTTCATGTGCTCTTCTAACAAAGCTGGAGGAAAAACCTGTAACTGTTTCTTTGTTCATTGCACACAAAGGGCTTGCAAAATCAAGTGGGTGGGTCTTAGACATGACCTCTGTTTAAGATTCACAAATGTTTCCTGACTGTGCATGAAGGGAGAAGGGGGCTTAGGAGGAAGGGCAGCACTCCAGAGGTTTCTACAGGTTGAATGGCAGATTTGAACTTCTCACTGAAGCTGAAACTTTTTATAGCATCACTTCTGCTCTCTGCCTGTTTCTAAATGTAGAATGGAGCAGCATCTTTCCCACAGCCACCTGGCTTAGTCAGGGAACAAAGCCAAGAGAAAGCCATTGGAGATGAGCACGGGGTCACAAAAGGGGCTCCAGCAGCTTTTTCACAGACCATTAAAACAGTAAATTCCCAGAAGGTTGAGTTTTCTGCTCAAGCCCCTCCACACAAACTCAGAATGAAGTTTTCCCTGACAGAAGAAACATGCAAGACAAGAACCTGCTCTCTGAATAGTAGTTATCTTGAATGATATAGCTACTTGCTATCTTCATCTGTTGTCAGAACAATTTGAATTTATTAAAATATCTTCCAGAAGGCTGGCTTAACACATAAACCTGATACACACCCAAGATTCATCATCTCCTCATTGATTTTTTTTTTTGATTCTAGCTATCATTTCCAAGTGGCTCAACATCTTGGATCTGTTGCGCTCATTGGGTACATAACCACTTGAACTTTCATCGAACTGCTGTTTCTCAGACCACTTGATCCTGTTACTAAGGAGAAAACTAACTTCTCCTGTGTAATACTACTACTACTACTAATAATAATAATAATAATAAATAGTGCTGTATAGCTGCAGTGAACACAAATATTACTTCATGTCTTAGTGTTTCTGTAATTTAGGGTTGACTGCCCTAGGAGAGCTGCCAATCAATCAGCCAGGACCTGAATCCTGAATTCTGTAATGAAACTCAGTATCTGCCTGTGCCATCATACTCCTGGCTATTGAGAAAAAAAACAAGGACAAACAACCACTTGAGTTTTGACATCTGACCTACTCACTCTCTGTGCAACAGACAGGACTGTGCAGGGGAGCCTACAAGGTCAGGTTTTCCACTCATGTAGGAGAAGAAATAACTTGAAAATATGTGGCATCCAGCTAGAAACACTAGAAATGCTACTGCAGAGTTCAGAAAGTTATTAAGACAGATGAAATTTAGAATATTCTGATTTTTCAGTTGTTGGGGTATTTTATACTGAAGAGGAAAATTCCAATGTATGTCAATAGACCAGCATTGTTGCAACTTGCAAGTCTATTTAAAAGCCTCCTGTTAAAGTTAACTTATTCCCAGCTCATCTGAATTTTCAGCACATTTATCGTTCTTTTGGTATGAAGATGCTAGTGGAACATACCCCTTTCCAGATTACCTACATGCATAGTAGAAACAGCTTCAGGAAGCATGAAAACATTTACAAAATGGGCAGTTGAACAACTACAATCCATTTGGTTATGCATGTGGAATCACTAGTCCAGAAAGTATAGAAAGCTTTAGATGAGTTTTGGAGATTTAGCCCTCTATTCCTGTGTCTGACATCAGTTCAGTATCTGTTCCCTTTTGCAGCCTGTGCCCAAGATCTCCAGCTACATCCACTTTGTGGCATCCTGAAATAACCTGGAGGTCAGGAACTCAGTGCACAACATAATTCAGTAATGAGACTGAAGAACTTCTAGCAAAGGTGTTCAAGCTATGGGTATAAGAAAAAGGTACTTGAAATAAGAAGACATGCCAGTTTATAGCACACCACTTCCTTCATGCACTGCAAAAGCCTGTTGTAAATCACAGAATTGTTTGTGTGGAAGAAACTTCAAAATCAACTAGTTCCAGCCCATCTGCCATAGGCAGAGACCCCTTCCTTCCAGGAGACCAGGCTGAATGTAAGTGAGTGAGAAAGGAGTAAGGTGCTCTGCACTCATGGTGGGCTGATCACATGCATGTGAGCATCTCAGGGAGTTCATTTCCTCTCCTGTCTTGCCCTGAGTAACTTGCCTGGGTGCTACACTGAGGACCTGAGGATCTCTCCTGGTATTTTGAAAATACTTCAGACCTCTGACACACATTTAGTCTAGGTCTGTGATTTAGTCTAGGTCTAGTGATTGGTCTGCCCTCTGTTTACCTCTGCCAAAGAGAGAAATATTTTGTAAATTATGCTAGGCAAAAAGAAAAATTTACTGATGGTTTGGGTTTACAGTTTTCTCTCTTGCTTGAAAGTTCTTGGAAGAGTAAGACAGATTTTGTATTTTCTGTTACCATAATATAAATGGAAGCCAAAACGCAGCAACGTGCAATACAGCATGTGTTTTTGCCTTGTCAAGTTTACAGATCTTGCAACAACCTAAATGCACTGTAGTCCAAATAATTCACCTCAGGTTCCCACCATGGAAATGATTCACTGGTATCAATAACTTGTGCAGCATCTGTGTTTTTCTCACAGCCAGACATGGCTTGTGGCTCTGGATTAGTTATAAATTTAATCCATTCAATCCTTCAAACAAAACAATCATAAAGAGTTCATTTTCCTCTTGCTAAATGTTCATAACTCAACAACTTCAGTGAAATTTACACAAATGGATTATAGGGGGAAAAAGCCCTGAGAATTTGTTTTCATGAGGTATGAGGTTTCACCAAGAGGAAATGGGACCAGAAACTGTTCAACATGTGAATTAAATTTATTCATCGAGGGCAGGACATAGTCTTAAAATACTCCGTTGTTGTGGTGTGTCTTACCCTGACACACCAGTCAGTTGTAGGGTGTAATCCCCATGTCTGAAAAACAAATCCATAATAAAATCAGCTTTCTCAGTTATTTGGAAAATGCAGCCACAGCACCTCTGGCTGACTACAGACAATTTAAAGATGCTTGCCATGCCATTTTACCTTCTCAGGGGAATGCCAGTAGTCACATTATATAAGGATCCTACATCTCACCTACTTGTGCTAACATACCTCCACAGAGTGATGAGACTGAAGGGAGAATCACCCTGACATAAGTCCTTAGATGCTGTATCCTATGCACTTATTTTAAAGAGCTTGCTTGAGCTTTTTATTTCTTACTTGGTAGCAAGAACCACTGCAGCCTAACAAGAATGGCTGTGTGGAACCTGGCTGCACGGATGGGCTGATGGGTCTTTCTGATGATGACAAGCAGAGGGGAGGCAAAATCTGTTCAAGAAACATAAGGGCCAGTTTTGAGCTGGGACAAAGACTAGAAGGGCAGTTGCAGTGGTCAAACTGTCTTGTTGCCCAGAGTTTATAGGTCCACATAGATGCAGAGAATAAGAACAGCAAGCCTAAGACCCTTCTTACCTACCCTGTATTTACACCAAAATAATTTTGTGGAATTCTTGCTGATTTACAGTAGCTTTACAGAAACCAGCCCCCAGACTGGGAATACCTACCCACAGCCCAGTGCCATGAATTTCAGAATGTATTTCTGACAAAAACCAGTATATTCTCACTGGAAAAATTGAGGGGCACTGTAAAAGAATTCTGTAAACAGGTTAACTGAATCAGGCATTAATAGGAAAACTGTTTTTCATGAAATAATTCGAGTCATGTACAAAAAACACAACATGCCTCATATTTTCCACCCAATTCTAATGCAGTTTGGGCACCTCATGTTCAAGGAAAACTGTGCTCTCACCAGCCAGCCTTTCACGGATGTCATGCCCTTTAACACATGCAAACACCTTATCAAGTTATCACAGCATATCCTTTCAAGGACTCTGAAGGCAGCTGCCACCCACGATGGCTCTGGCTGCCTGTAGCATTCCAGGCACTTTCACCTCACTTAATACAGTAACAAAGACAGCTTGGCTGCCACACAGCCCACAGTGTGCTATTACAGCTGCGAAACAGCTAACTTTGGCAGCCATATATCATTAAGGCTTTGTTTCAGAAACCCTCAGAATAGATTTTTGCCATGAAGCCACCAGCGTTAAGCCAGCAAACTGGCACAAGTGACCAGAGTGCCTGGTGAATGGCTGAGAGCTATGGGCTGGGTTTTGGAGATGGTGAAAGAAGGAAACCAAACCACCACCAGCCAGACACTCCAACGGCAGCCATTTAACAGCAGCTCTTCCCAGGATGTTCAAGTTTTTCACCTCTTGTGAGTGGCTGCCTGCTGCAAGTTACTGGGTTGAAACAAAATGATTCTGAAACTGGACAGAAGTAATGTACGTTGAAACCTGGATCTATTCTCACAGAAAAAGACTCTGCTGTTTATTGCCTTCAGGATATTACAACAACAAGAAAAAGAAAAAAAGAAGAAGAAATAATTTTAAAAAAATACTCCCTTTGCAAGGGGAAGATAGATAGTAATCAGAAAAAAAATAGGTCAGATATCACAAACCAGCCTCAACAGATAAAATGCCACCTGCACTGAGTGTGCTGAAGAGGACAAGACTAAGAGCACAGGTGCATCCTTGCAGGCCAAGCTAATATTTCCTGTTAGTGCTTGCTCAGCAGCAAAGGCAAAAGTGAGTGGCAAAGGCATTGCCTCCCCAGGGATGTGTCTCTCTGCCAGGGACTGCACTGTGCCTGTGGAGTGAGCCTGTAGGAGTGGCTTTACTCGGGACCTCCCTCTCCAAACAGGACAGTCACAGACACACAGCCTTGAGCGCCCACATGCCTCAACAGCCGCCAGGCTGCAAATAAGGGAGTAGAGTGAATAAGCTGTGATTGTTAGGACAAATTCAGCTGACTAATTTTTGAAATGGACTTAGCAATCTAGAGCTTTGTAGTCTAGAGGTAGAGAGAGCATGCACTGAATGCATCTATTTTTGTATATATATATATGTGTGTGTGTGTGTGTGTGTGTGTGTGTGCGCGCATTCAGGGGACCAGAATGCCATGGCACAGTACAGCTGAGTCCTGCCACAGTTAGCCTGGGCAGAATTCCCTCAAGTGGCAACCCACCATTTCCCTGTCCGAGCCCCACTCTGCTTGCAGTGCTGGAGAGTGGTCACATCTTCCCCAGCTCTCTGGACTCTGACTCACTCCACTGCAGGCAGGAGAAAGTTCACTTTCTCTTCTGATCTTTTGTACACACGCTTGTATGCCCCTGTGAGTCATGCAGCCTTTCATAATCCAGTCCAGACATTTTTATCAATAAAATTAACGTCAATTGAAACCAAAATAACTATCTTGTACTGGAGAATCCCTATAACCGAAGTTTCTCCTGACTCAGAAGATGGTCTTGCCTCTACAGGCCTCAGGAGAAATGGTCTTTCTCTGCTGCTTTCAGGTTAATGCTCTTCTGCATTCACATTTCCCAATCCCTGTGTGTAGAAAGGACTAAAGCAGGAGGTGTTTCATGTGTACTCTCTCAGGAGGTGTTTTCTTAAGAAGACTTGTATGAAATACAAGTGAATGCTTAAAGAAAGATGAATTTATAAAATCCAACACAGATAGTTTTGGAAATAAGGTTTCTTTGAGGAAACCTTTTGTGATACCATTTTATTTAGTCTTTAATCAATGACACTTCTCTTCCTTTTCACAAGATCATTTTCCTGATAATCTCTAGCTGTCACAACACTTCAGGTTGATGCTACAATAGGGGCTTGGGAATGAAGAGAGGACTAAGATTGAAAGAGAAGAGTGTATTTGGGTCCCAACTCCTAATCTTTGTTTTCTGACTCTTCTATTTCAGCATCACTGATTTTTCTGGTAACCAGCTATTCAATGGAAAAATGAAGAAAAGCAGCATCCCTGGTTGAGTACAGAGAATTTGGCATTTGGAGTTTGGCACCTGTAATCAGTCAAAGCCTGGCAGGGATAGAACTGCCTGAAGGAGTTCTAGGCATAGAGCAGTGGGTCAGAATGAGGAACTGCAGAACATGGGGTTGTGGCACTGTCTCTTTTAGCTTCAGCCTGCCCTAAACCTCTCTTGTGATGACAGTGGGAGCATGTGTGAGAACAATTATAGGAGTGCATGTCTGGCAGTTCTGCACCCAGGCTCTGCCTCAAACCAGGCAGCAGAAGTATAGAACACACATCTAAAAACCACTTATACAAAGGTCAGAACAAATAACTTGCTTGTGTGAATTTTGAGGCTAAAAAGCAGCCCAGTTGCTAAAAAAATTAGAGGGGCACATCAGCCTCCAGTGTGGTTCCCTGCCACATTTATTTTTATTGCAATGAGTAAAGCAGATTACTTGGTATGAGGAGTTCAAAGTTGTTTTGTGAGCTCTGTGCATGTTTTGCATGTCAACTACATTATAGAGACATTAAGGAGTCCATAAAATATCCATAGACCAAGATACTCTATATAAGAGTTTATGTTATGATGTGCTCTCCCTAATTCAGCAGATTTTAGAACTATTTGATGTGGTATGAAAATCAAATCCATGCAAACAAAGGAAGCAACAAACAAATGTGTGTTTCCGAAATGAAATTAGCACAAAATTACAGTCTTGTCACAAAAATCTACTGAAGCTTTCATCTCCTAGACCCAACTACTTGAGTCATTTCACTGATGAAGAAAAGAGATAATGCCCAAGAGAGATATTGTCCCTTCATCTTCTGGTCCTGGGAGAGAAAATAACAAGCAAAACTCCTCCAACATGTCAGCAAGACTGCTGGGCCAGGGTAGTGGCAAAACTGAGTTTGAGATGCTCTATGAAATCTGATGAAATTTAGCAGCTTTACAAGTCAAGAATTTTACCCTTCAACAGCACTGGGATTGTTCTAAATTTTCATGTTGGGAAGCTCCCAATAGCTGGGAGCTGGGAGCTGAGAGCTGGGAACTGGGAACTGGGGGCTGGGAGCAACACAGAGATATCTCCAAACGTATGCACATTTTCATTAGGTTCCTCCTGATTTAGGAATTCATCTGTGCGGTTCTCCTTCTTTGAGGACAGCACAAGTGCAAACAGCGAAATCAGAAAATTAACCTTCAGGAGGCAGGAGCTCTCTGGTGAACAGTAGAGGTTAATAACCTTGCTCTGTGATGCACTTCTTTTGAGAGCTCTGCTCTAGCAGCTTGCTCCTGCAGTGCACAGCGAAGGCAGAAATTAGGAGGGGTGCCAGGCAGTAATGGACTGAGCCATTTGCGTGTCTGTTTTTCCATTCAGCAGACCCTGAGAGCAGGGCTCATCAGCAGAGCAGACCAGGAAATGTTGCATCATTGAGATTATTGAACTCATTCTCTACCTAAAATTACCAGATTGTCTGATACATGCTGCTGAGTAAAAATTCAAGTAATAACTCCCTATGGATGTAAGTATACAGAAAGAGATACGATTTTTGTTAGATTTGATCAATGGTTTTGGACCAAGTAAATTTGATCCAAATGAATTTATTTGAAATATCTGGTATCTGAAATAGTCCACAATTAGAGGAGATACTTGGTTCCAAAATATATTCTGAAAATATTCAACTGTCCTTTCCTCCTGAGAATTTCATTACCTATTTGCATCTGATGCTCCACAGGTACTCAGGGTCTCCTCCTGTAAAGAAGGCAGCACCCTCTCCACTCAGTTTAGTTTCTTCAACTGTTAAAACGTTTTCAAAATCTTAATGCATGGTATCTTATTTGTAAACAGCTGTGCTACTGAAAGCCCTGTGGTTGTGTCAGGGGTGGATACATGCAACCACTCTATGGTGACACACACACATGAGGCAGGGACCCCCAGTCCACAATTTTTTCAGTACTGCCCTCTTCCTTGGGCCTCTGACCCCAAAAGGAGACTGGAGAAGGGGATAAATTAATCTATACCATTGGTCCTCCAAGAAGTACACTAAAGTGTCCAAAACATTTCTCCCTGTATATTACAAGAATTACACTGCAATTATTGAGTTCCCATTTCTGCCAGCTACTCTTACACGCATAATTATGTGCTTTCTCCGATCAGGCATTTTCTGCCTTTAAATTTACTATGTTGGTTATGGTTGAAGCATAGGTTTCACTTTAGCCTAATTCTTTGACTTCACTACTTTGTTTATCCCCCTTTCTCAGTGTTGTACTGGCAGGGACGCATACACAGTAACCCAAAAAATAAGTGCATCATCAAAGGAGAGATATTTCTACCACATTTAGGTTTGATAAATGCTCCGTTTTATCAATTCTTAATTACAGGCCAAATAAAACCTCAGAATCCATGTCCAAAGTGTTGCAGATAACATGCATCCCCTGACACCTTCTCTTTTTGGGTTGACTCTGCCTACAGAAATAGAATGTCATTTTATAAAATAACATCTGAATTTCTAGAAATACCAGTAGCATTCGGGTGGCAGGGAGAGGCCATGATGCAAGTCTGCACTGTCAGGGTGTGGGTCTCATACCTCCTGACTGTAAAGGACTGAGGATCTGAATGTTGGTGCTTGGACTTCATGAAAGCAAAGGTTGATGAGCATTCACTCATATGGAGAGCAATATATACTTTTGCAGGTTTTTATCACATCTGAACTCAAAAACTCTGTAGCTATGCTTGTCCAAAAGGTTTAAAAATATCTGGTGAAGAAAATCATATGCCTGACTCTCAGAGGTTGCAGCACTTGGCAGAGTAGCAACTCTTGTGTTGTCAAAACTTTCTGCTTGAAGAAGCCAGACATCCACAGAGAGCGCACCCAGCAGCAAAGGCTGCCCTGTGGGGGAAGAAGGGAGGGGAGTTACTGGAGAACAAACCCCCTGTTCCTGGCACAGGCAGGTGCAGGAGATGCAGCAGGAGGGGTGTATCCCAGTGCCAAACTAAAACTTGAACTGAGGTTTATTCCATGTTATTCAGCAACTGCATTTGAGTGCTGCCCATATGTGTGTTGCTTAGAAAGAGTGGGGACACACTCAGGGGCCACGGAAAGAAGAGAGCTCATCTACCTCTGCAACCCCTTTTTCCTCTGCTCTTCTGCTGCTGGGGGAAGGATGGGGAGGCTGGACAATGCCAAAGGGATCTGTAGTTTGTTGGTCTTCTACTAAATGGCATACAAAATGGAACACATCCTGACATGGATTTTCTTTTTTCTGTCCCGCAGTTTATTTTCCTTCACCAACTGTTAAAGCTATGAAATCAATAGCTGATGACAAGTGGGTTTAATATGTAGAGTAAGAGGAATGTAAGTAGTAGTTAAAAATTAACAGTTACAGGCTGAGAACAGGATTTTTTCATTTCAGAAACCACCTGGGGCAATTTGTTTTTCACTAATATATACAAAGATCTGGAATGTACCATGTTATTATCCTGATGATGATGATGAGTACATGTACAAATATTCATATTTAGAGCAAATCCAGTTATGTCTGAATGCCTTTCTGCTCTGTTTTATGCAATTATTCTGTTTAGTCATGAATCACAGACCTTCTAATTAAGGCTCAAGGTCAGGCAAAGGGGAATGGAAGGTGAACAGACTTACAGCTAAAAACCTTTAAAGCTATCGGTTGTTTACAGGAATTCCCGTGCACTTTAACCAAAGAACAAGATTGACAGATCTAGTATTAACAGACCAAAGTTAATTCCTCTAATTTCTCCTGCATTCTTTCAGGCAGTTTCCTCTAACTGAGGAATTAAAGGTCATGCACCACCTACCTCCTGTGCTACCCCAGCCGTGCTTTACCAGCATCAGCCCCAGGCTCCTCGGTGGGGGAAGTGACCAGATGTAGCACAGTCAGTGTCTCCAAGAGCCAGCAGCTCTTTAGCACCTTGATATGTCCTTCAAAATGACACATTATGTTTTGCTCTTTTCATGTGACAGATCTGATACAGCACACAAACAAAAAGGGAATATTGCTGGGAAATTCTGTGTCTCTCTATTAGGTTTCATGTTTGAATTCCCAGTGAATTTCAAATGTCTGCCACTGAGCTCCACCATCTCTCGTAACTGGTGGCATCCCACAATTCCTGTGCCTATTTATTTCCTAGCCTACTCTGCTATGGCAGATCTCTGAAGGAACCTTTTTGTCACAATCCCTTGATCCTTCCAGCTCCCTCATTTTAGCAAAGCCCAGTCACATGGTCCCTCTGCCCTATTCTGCAACCTTCAGGAGCAGGACCTGCCTCTTTCAGTCACAGGTATTTGGGCAAGGAGCAACTTAAGCCACACCATTGCTTTCTCCACTGTGAGGGCTAAGGACTTTACTCCACAAAGTCAGGAGCAGCCAGGCAACTAACCTCGTCCCATCACAGTGGTGGGGCACATAGGAAGAGAAAAGTAATAGCCTGATAGATGTTAGCAGGTGGGATTCTCCATCTGAATTGCCCTAAGGGGCTTCAGCAACTTCTTCCTAGGTCACATACATCACCGTGTCCTGCTTAGTGATGCAAGATAATCTTGGTAACCCAATAAACAGTTCATGTAGAGAAATCCTCTGTTCCTATTCTGTCACCTAGCACCAAGTCTCTCCTTTAATGGATCTCATAAGTAGAAGTGAAGATCATTTCAGTGAGCAGGGGTGAAATGTGCTACATCCTGGCACCTGCCTTGAAGCCATGTTCTGCTGTAGGCACATACTTCGGGCACCAGGGCATTCCCTGCTCCATCCTTCCAGCCAGCTAGGGCTATGAGCATGAGACAAGGAGCAATGGAATCTAAGCAGAAGTTCTCGTCTCTGTGTCTGCTGGAACACAGGGATTTTGCCACAAGTATGTTTGAGATGTCAGCTGAACAAAGGGCTAGGCAGATGCCTCCTCTTTGCTCTTATCCAGTCCTTTTGAGTAACACTGGTATAGGTAGGGAAGTAAGATAAACATCAGTGATTTTAACCAATTATGAGCTGTAGAGGAAAAGAGCATATAGGTAAACACAAGCTTTGGTTGTAGTGAGAAGGTGGATATGGAAAGGAAATAGCGAGAAAAGTCTAGGTTTAGAAATGCTAGGTCTCCCCTGTCCAATGCCCTGGCAATTTTCTTCTTTCTTTTTTTTTTTTTTTTTTCAAAATACATTTATATAACAAAAAGAGAATAGAATTTGTCTCAGCTGTGTTCCCTGTCTAGTCATATGCCTTGCCATGCCTAAATAAACTGGCAGCTGACATTTCAGGTGTTCTTAGCCACAGGGTTTCCAGAAAGCAAAACATTTTTTTTTCCATTTTGTGTGTGTTTGTGTGCTAGTGTCCCTTTTGGAAGAACTGTGAAGGCACTACAGAAACAAACAAAACTGAGCAAAACAAACTGAACTTGAGAATAACAGACCCATGGCTGAGGGCAGCCTGTTTCCAAAGGGGAATATGTGATCAGGGGCTCAATGGTTTATTTGCTGAGAAAGCAACCTCCTCTGTGTCCCTGCTATATCTAGGTTTCATGATAAATGCAGTGCCTTACACTGTCCCAGCTTTTCTTTGTGACTTTGCTTGTGGTTTAGCTCAGATTAATTATTCTTTAGAATGGAGGTGCTGCATTTCTTCTTTCAAGTGAAACTGTCATAAGGAGAGGCTTTTGTGCCAAAGAAAAGGGCTGGAGCATTCTTTGCTTTTCACACATCTTCCTCTCTCCAGGACCAGAGCCCGCTCTCTGATAAGAGTGATACCATTGGCACAGCTGCACCCCAGCCAGATGAGCAGGACACTTCAGCTGGCACCTCACCCAACACGTTGCTGTGCCCACAGCTGGATGTTTTTCTCTCGTGGGGAAGCAGAGAACAGTTGCCCCACCAGTGGAGCATCAGCTCCTCCAGGCTGCACGGGCTTCAGCTCACCAGCCAGCTCCCAGCCCTGCTCACAGCAGTGTCCAAGATGTCACTTCCAGTAATTGCAGTGGGTTTCAGAGTGAACCCTGCACCAGATCAAGATGGCCTCTGGTGTTCTTTTGACTCTGAACTGACTCAGAGCTGCTACTCATAATGTCCCAAACACTTAAATCAGTGCAGCTTTGGCCTTTGCAAAATTTGGAAGATACTCAAGAATGAGATAATCTTTTATTCCACAGGTTTTCTCAGGAATCTTGAGAAAGATTCTTGAGTGTATTCCCTTGCACTAAAAACAAAAAAAAAAGGGTATCAGTCTGTCTGTAGGATTTCTTTTGCTAAGTGAATCTACATGTGGGGCTTTATATCTTTGTCACAGACAAAATACTCTTATTCATCAAAAAATGAAAATCCAAAAGCAAAGAGTATTTTAAATGTGATTAATGGACCAGTCATTTGATGTAATGCCAAAATCTAGATTTCTCAGAACAAAATCTGGTGGCAAAAATAAATCTTGAATTAATCCCTTTGTCTCTCCTTTGCTTGTGATTACACTGTACTGAAAGCAAGTTGTAGCTATCTTGAATCTGAATTTCTCCAACCTTTAAAACAGTCATACTTTTTTGTTGCCAGTTGCTGAGCCTAGAAAAATATTTCTTCTTGCACTGTTAGAGCTGTGAGGTGTGTTCTGCTTGGTCAAAGAAAAAAGCTTATTTCTAAATTTTATTTCTGTTTTCTGATTCCCATCTTGCATGTTGATATTTGAAGGAAATAATTTTTCCTGCTTTTTTTCACGGATGAACTATAATAAGAGTGACCTGCTGGAAAGCAGTAGAATGGAACAAGGGAAAACAGGTCTGGCACGCAGAGTGTATGGAAAATAAACCTGACCTCTTGCTTAGTGGGGCCAAAGTTAATGGTTATGGACAGTCTTTGTTCATAGAACATGTTCTCCTCCTCTGAAGAAAGAAAGCAATTGTTCTGCTAAATTAAAACTTAATGTGAAATGAACAGCCTTTTTTACAGGAAGAGAGTTCCACATTCTGGAGTCCCTCCCATCAGCTAGAAATCACTTCATGCTGCAGTCTAACTCCCACAGACCTTGTGTGCTGCTACAGCATGAAAAGGGCTGTCTAGGACACTTGCTGTGGGAAGAGGTGCTCATGATACCTAGTACAAAGTGAGAATTTATTTTCTTGTTTTTTTCTGGAGGAGAGGAATGAATTCCACAGAAAAGAGGTCAGTACCCACAGCACCCTCATTCTCTACTGCTTTGTCCATATTGTATGTCAAAATTCTGGTCACAGAGAGAAAATTCCTGGGCACAATGACAGGACCTGTCACTTCATCTCTCATCTGTTTTGGGACAATATTGTAAAATGCTATCACAAGTCACGGAGCGCTCCAGCGCTCCAGATAAGGAACACCTTTGATCTTTCTTTGATGTCTTCTGGGAATACTCACTTATAAACCACACTACAAGTGTGGGCAGCACTGGGGCACCTCTTCCTGAAGCACATTAACATAGTGACCTCAGCCTCTTTGTACCAGAGTCAGGAGTATGATATGACTAATGAATGGGATCAGCAATAAAAATACTGGCCATGGGCTGGAATAAAGGACCAATGTCATATTGCCAGTCTGATATTCCATTATATTGATGCTGGCAGTGCACTGGAGAGGACCAGCTGTCATTTCAAAGACAAGGGACAGCAATTCTGAGCTTTCTGCTTGGATTTCTACTTTCTATACCTCATTTTGCCAGGAATTTCTGCCTGAAAAAATATTCTGGGGGGGCTAAGATGTTTCATAGTGATAGGGCTTTTACCACGCATCTTAGTAAATTAACCTAAGAAAATGTCAATCCTGGTATTAAAAATATGCATTTTATTTCCAGTGTAAATCTTTCTAGCCTCAACACTCAGACATTAAGTCTTAAGACACTCTCTGATTAGGGATGTCCATGGTATCTAATGCCCTCTCCTTATACAGTGCCTTACAAACTGACCCACACACTTGCCAAAGTGTATGGAACGGAAAGTTCTTTTCCATAAAGCACACTAATTTTATTAGTTCTTCATAACCTTTTCTCTCACAGAAGTATTCCCAGTTCTCTCCCTGCTTTTTTTGATTTTGTCTATCATCCTTTAGAGCACACACAGGTAATGAATACAGATCTTGCAGCTGGGTGGCTCTTTCCTGCACAGGGAGAGCAGCTCTGCTTAGTCATGCTCTGCTCAGGTACTAACGTCCTGCACAAAAATACAGAGCTGCCTCATGCTGGCAGGTGGATCCTGTTGGCTCCAGCCAGGATGGGAGAAGGGTTTCTTTCTTTGAAAGGCATAAACAAGGGGCTGGGACAGAGGGGATTCATGCAGAGGAACCCTAGCCAAGTTTGGAGAAAGAGCTTTGGCTGAAGTTCGCTTTATTATTGTTTCTGTTTGAATTGCAAATAAAGGCCAGGAAGAGGCATGTTTGGACTATGTACAGCATGTGAGTACTCTCTTAGAGCCAGCGGGAACTCTGCCTGCTCATCCACACACACAAATAAATGCACTCAAATCTCAGACTCCTCTATCCCTTCAAGAGATGAGTTTGATGCACTTGCAAGGTAAAAGAGAAAACTCCAGCCGCAGATAGACGATTGTCAGTGACTAAATTACAGTCTTTAAATACAAAGGCACAATTTGGGGATAAGTATGGGTTGTACTTAAAGCAGAATCACATGAGACACCTGAAGATGTCAGACTGGAATGTACAAATAGCATATAATGAGTGCTCCTTTCACAAAACTCAGAGAACTCCAGGACAGGTGCCACGTGTGAGATAGCAATGGCTGGACAGTGCAGGTCCCACATGGTGGGGATTGACTTCTTCCACTCAGAGATACAGTACCTGTCTGTTGAGCTCCGTCATCATTATCTTGATATCATTGAACAGCTTCATTCCGTTAGGTACAGGCAGATGGTCATAAATATGCAACAACAGCAGGAGTAAAGAGAAAAGAAATCACATGTTAATACAAAATGACTGCTACCCAAATGCATACATATATACACACACACATGTGTGCACAAGTCTCTTAGGTTGCCAGTGCAGCCAGGATCTGCATAGTCCTGTTCCACATTAACCCCTACATAAGAAGTCAAATGATGCAATATCAAGAACAGAATCTACAGATTCAAAATAAGCAAGGATAAATGAACCCTGTGAAGGAAAGCTAATACAGTATGAAAGAGTCAGAGGAATGGCGGGTGTTTAATGTCCCAGGACTTTGATGAGTGAATTTTCCACTCACCACACCAGGTCAGAAACCCATGTCCATTCCAAAGTTAATGCTATTGTTTTCTGATCTTTGAACTCTAACACCTGTCAATGTCACATTCCCAGAGGACAATACTGAGTCTGGCATTTCTTTTTACAAAGAAAATATTTAGAGGCTTATCACTCCCTGAACAACATCCATCCTGTTGGACTACCAGAAAAGTCATTTAAATACAACTGGAAGTTACTAGGGAAGTGCTGTGAGTCCGAGTGTCATCAGACATTACTTTTCCTGTCACACTAGAGGTATCATTTTAATAACTGATTACATTGGCTAGTTACTCTGGCTTTATGGGAGTAACTGAGAGAAGGATTTGGCCCCAATAAATGGAAATGCAATCCAGGTCTTATTCAAGTTTCCAGAATCCATCTCTCAAAAACAAGTTTCCACGACACCTTGTACTCTCTATCTTAACTCTGTGTTTGTACAGAAGAAAGGCAAAATAGGAGCCTTTTATAAACAAGGAAGTGGTCTAGCTCACTCCCTTGTGCAGGAAGACCCAGAAAATGACTACTCTGAAGTCAGTTGTTCCCTGGACTGTGCCAAATATCCACCCCCTTTGCAAAGTAAAACAGACCCTTTGGCTCCCCTCCCCTGCAGATCTGCACATAGTGTGGGAGCACCCCCAGGAGCAGAGGGGAGCCCCATGACAATGTTCTGGCTCCCAGTCCCTCCCAGTCTCCCCCAGCACCTGCCAGGCCCCAGTCCCCCTCCTTGAGAGTCCCACTCCAAATGGGTGTCACAGGGCAGAGCCCTTTCCAGCAGCTGGGAGCATGGGCTGGGTAAAACTGCAGCAAATGTGGACCAGAGCTTCTTCTTGTCAGGCTCTCCACCATAATGCCTGCCCTCAGGTTCTGACTCCATGCAGGATGAAGTCTCTCATCCTCCTGCACAGGAGCTAGGCTGTCCAAAGGTAGTCAGTGCCCTGCAGACACCCAGGTTAAAGGGCAGATTGTCACAGCTCCTACTGAACTGCCCTTTCCCCTGAGCAGCAGCTAATGCTGCCAGATCGGTGTGCTCAAGGACAGTAAAAGGTTTCCTCTGATTACACTGTGGTGACACTTTCTGCCCACATCTGAGTCAGAATCGGTTGTTATCTCTGAGCTGTGTATTAGATACTTGATCTTGCTACTTTGACTTAAATAAAAGTCACATCTCAGAGAGCCTAAAGCTGAGCGAGGTATTTGGCTGCATAGCAGTTGAGCCAAGACAGATTCAAAATGACCTTCCACCAGCTAATAAAACACTACCTCTGCTACATAATTTCTGGTATTTCCTCATGCGCAGCCAGAACAGAAACTCAGTTAATAAAGAGCAGTAGCAGTTTTCAATGCAGAGGTGCTATTGCAGGCTTGCTGTCAGAAGAGCAGGGCTAGGACACAGCCTGGAGTAAAAACCACAGCTCTCTTTTGCTGGTGATGCTCCAGTCTGGGTTAGGTTTAACCTAGCTGATGCTACACCTCAAGGTCAGCTTGCAATTAGAGAGCAGCTAGCCTGAAGGGTAAAGATAAGTGGTTCAATAAAAGAGATTAGCATAGGTCAAATAATTTGTAGGAAATTATTAATCTTGCAAATGTTACCTTTCTGCACAGGTAGTGATTTTCACTAACTCAATTGGTATTTAAATTATTGGCTGAGCAGTTTGTGGCAAACAGCTGTGAAGTCATAGCTATTTCTGTACGCGGTACTCCCTGGAGCCATGGAAGCAGGCTGCCGGGATCGCATGACCCTGCTGCATTTCCTGATTGGACACACAGCAGTCTGACGACCGGGCTCCTGCAGCACGCCATTGTGACTCTCACTGTCAAGTCTCATGCCTGCAAATTGTCTGACATATCCCCAGAAGGTGGGCTGTAGACCAGAAACTTTAACGTTCTTTTAACATAAAACATTTAGAGGATGGACGCACAGTAACAGGCTCTTGCCTGGAAGAGGCCGGCACAGCATGCTTGTTTAATGCAGGCAGCAGCAGGCACACAGGCTGCTCCACGGAGCAGAACACCTTTCTGCCCTGCCAGCTCCTGTGGGACCCCCCTGATGGCTGGACAGAGCTCACCCTCCAATCTGTTCGGTCTTTGGCTTCCCAAAAAGGCCTGCCAGCAAGATGGCCAACTGGTACGAGTTGTGGTGTGGGATCCATGGCATGGCTGCTGCTGGAGGGATTCATAGGAGGAATCAGATGCTCCATAGACAGTATGCTCACCAGATACTGTAGCCTCAGTGTAAGAATAACTGTGCTCTCAACATCCAGGCTGGCCTGCTGGGCATCCTATCTCTTTCATTTAGTCTCATTTCATATTCATTTTTCACAATTAATGACCCAGACTGCAAGGTAAAGCAGAATTAGGGGATATTTCTGAGGATTTTTTTAATCTACCAACTAAACTAGATGCCTGTGTGTTCATTCAATTGTAAATATGTGTCTCTTCTTCAGCAATCCTGACATGGAAGCATTTGAAATTTTTGGGCTAGATAGTAAGTTATGACATTTTAAACTATGATATTTCAATTATTTATTTATTTGTTTATTTGTTTCTTTTCTTTTTAAGCTTGACTTGAAAATAAAGATTAGTAAAAAAATATTGGAAAACAGTAGATTCAATTAAATATATTTTTAGAGCAAAGGTAGATAGAAGAATAAAACTTTCTTGAACTTCTCTCTTGGCTGAAATCCTGGTGACTTAATGTTTTGGTGTGACATTACCTTAATATTTTTCTAGCCTTGCAACCAACTCTATGGCTCCAGTAACTGCCCTACTCTATAATACCTATAGAATCTTATTCTTTTGAATTTGCAAGGGCAGCTTTCAAAAATAGCATCTTTTTGGGGAAAACCTGAAATTATTATAATTTAAGTTTATTTTCTTTAGACTCACTGTTTAGTATTAAGCTAAGCAATGTTGCATACAAGATATTTTGATATGAAAATCTGCTGGACCAAGTTCATGGGTCCTGTTTTGGGAGGAGGATAACAGAACAGGACAAGAATGAGGGAGAGATTCTTTGGAAATCTGAATTTTGTTTTCCAGAAAACAGTCCAGGATGATGAGAACCATTCAAACTTGATACTTTGACTGATTTAAAGGTTAAAACCTAACCCTGTGAATTTGAAGACCTAAATGACTCTCTATAATGAGAAAAAAAATAGCCACTGTCTAACAGTAGGTGCCCTCACCTGAGGTGGAATGATTCCAGACAGAAACATCCAAATACAAGGAAACCACAAGAGCAAAAGTGAGAGTTGTAGTGAGGGAAGAGCGTGATATCTCTATTACTAGAAAACATAATAGAACAGGGATATATCTTTTTCTTTGTGTACATGCCAAACATTACACACGCATGATCTATTTACTTCCCATAGAGTACACAATAAAAGGCTATGAAATTGTCCTCAAATTAGCGAGAAGTAACTGAAGATCCCAGGGAACAGACAGCATTAGAAGAAAGACGGGACTGCATTCTTCAGTTTGGGTTTTAAGAGAAAGGAACACAGTTTTCTGCAGGTTGCTCGGTAGGTTGTCAACCTAAACAAGGCAAGGATGGGGAACTGGGAAATTTCTTTCCAAAAATATCCTCTTAAATCAAACCTAGGGTGTTACCCTAAGTGGGCCTTGCTCCCCTGATTGCCCCAGTCTGACTTCCAGAATGGGATGTCCCTCATTCAGTTTGGGAGGGTGCTCAGATACACTCATGGTGCCACCCCCCAGGGCCCTAGCTCTGACTCCAGACCCAAAGCTTAGCTACCAACAGCCAACATAACAATGGAAAGCCATTCCTAGCATTGAGAGGTGCCTCTGCTGAGCTTAGAACAAGCTTATGTCAATGAGCGTAGGCGGAGGTCACTGAGACTGTGACTATGAGAGATTATTTCTGGCAAGCTGAATGGTCCAGGGGAGGTGTTCCAGAAACACAATTCTAAAACGAGTTATTTACACATTTTTACCATGTTTCCTCAGACCCACATGTGAGGGGAGATGCCCTGCAGAAGTCGGTGCCTCAGCACAGCCTCCCACCAGCCAACAGTGCGCGAACATCAGCCCCCAGCAGCCGCTCCCTGTGCCACATCGAGCACCCCAGAGCAAGCACTGCCAAAGCAGCACAGGGAGCTTTTGGGACACCACTTGGAGGAGGCATCCTCTACTGCAGAAGGATAACAGGACCACCACACAACCCTCGTTTTCTGGAACAGCCAAGGACACCATTTGTTTTCTGTGGACACAGTCTGCGTGACAAACTACTCCTTTGCAGCTCTGCCCAGGAGCAGCAAGAGCAGGGCTGCTCCAGGGCAAGGGCCAAGTGAGGAGCTGAGTGTGACCCCTCTGCCCTCCCTGATGCATCCCACAACACCCAAACATATTGGGCAGAGCTTACTGCAGGTCACAGGGTCCATCCACAGTCCTGGGTACTGCAAAGAGACCAGGTTCAGAGCCTGATATTTAAAGTGAGGTTAGTAACTTTTGTCTCTCGCTTGAAATGCTGTAAACTTAATTAAAGTTTTCTTAATGCTTTGTAAAAAAGCTCTTAGGTGAAAGACTCTGAGCCAGCACAAGGTAATGGCATTCCCAAAGAGGGAGCTTAAAGGTTAGCTGAACTCATTCTAAGAGGTTGGATATCCCTTTGCAACTTTTCCAAGTTAGTTAGCTAACTTTTCCTTGCATCAAAACAATATAACATCAGAGGGATGGCATTTTTTTTTGCTGTTATAGACTAGCCAAGGTCACATTCCATTGCAAAGTGATTGTCTTTCAATGCATACCAATCCTTGGGATAAATAAATAATGAGTTAATGTTTATAGGGAGTATTGACAACAGAAAATAGTCTAAAAACATATAAGGTTTGTATTGATTTCATGTCATTGAAAAAAAAATACAGATTAAACAGGTAAATTTCATTTAGATTTCCATGCATAGGAAGACATAAGTTAGAAATTATTATCAGAATATTTATGGTAACATCACTAGCATTTTCTTTTAGTATCAAGTTGATTTAAAGGGAACTCACAGAAGTATTACTTAACATTTTTTAAAGCAACAAAAGATATCCTACTTCTTTAAAGTGAGTGGGAATGCATGATATTCTTAAATGAGCTCAAGACTTCCTACTTTGTGTTGTGACTAATGTCACAACCTAAGGCTTTCATTAATAGCAGATGTTGCTTTCATCACTGAACTACAAAACAAGGATTGACAAGGGTTGCACCCTTCCCATAGGAAAACTTGTACACCCCATGCAGCTTTCCCTACTCATAGTGACACCTCACTGCAGTGTTGATCACCTACATGTGATCTGGTAAAAAGCCAGGTCTATGCCAGGCTAGGTCTATGCAGATGGATTTAGTCCATGATCTGGTCCAAACATGGCCAATTCCATAGACATCTCCATATCTGCTATTTGCAGAACTTGATGCTTTAAGTGCACTTGAAATAACATATTGTGCCTTCCAATTAGTAAGGATTACAAGACAAGACCTAGCAGGTCACTCAAACATCTGCACATCTACACTCATCCTTACAATGGCTAATTAAAACCTATTCATGATCCTGTCTTCTTAAAACCAGAGAGAAAGCTCCCAGCTTCAGAAGAAGCAGGTATGGTTTTTCAGGCTGGTTGAGCAGATCATTCAAACAGCAGTCACAGCGTGACTAAGGGCTTGCACTTATACCCAGAAACTACTGTGTTGGGAATGTACACTGCAACCCTTGCACTATTCATTGCTCTTGGTATGTGCCCTGCAGTTAGTCTCTCCATGGAACTCCTCCAGGAGGAAATATTTTCCGTTTCAGCTGTGTTCCCTTTGCTGGGAGCAAATCGAGTCCAGCAGTCCAAACTTTGAGTCAGTTACTGTCTTGATTTGATCCAAGATCTCCAAGTCTGTGAATGGACAAGACAGAGAATTCCACATATACCTTTCACTTATCTTGCCGAAGCCTGAGAGTTACAAGAAGCAGCCCCCTATGTTAAACTTGCCTGTGGAAGGTAACTTTGTAATATAAATTAAAGAAATTGAAAGTGAAACCTATAAATATATTTTTAAAAGTCTGTTCCACATGTGTCTGTGACCTCTTTTCTTTGTTGTCTCTATTTCTTCCCACTAATATTCTCTAGAAGAAGTTGCTGTATTTTCCCCATGGGCTCTGCTCTTGCAGGTCAGTGGCACTCTGTGTTAGCAAAGTCCTGGAGTGTGACACTGGTCCCCCTCTGGTGCCAAGAGCCAGGCCACTGTTGGGTTGCACCTAAAAGCTCTTCATGCATGATGACTAAGCCACTGTTTTCTCCACTCTAACAAATACTTCCTTTTGCCCTTGGGTTTAATATTTCCCTTCTCACCAGATGTCTCTTTTTCTTTCTATTCTTTAGACATTAGTTATATCAACTCCTCTCCACATACTTGGGAAGACTCTGCCATAATTTTCTCATTTTCATTTAAAATCGTTAGCACATTTGATGCAATCCACTTTGGCTGACAACATATTAGGCTGAATTGAAATGAACAATGCCAAGAGTAGGAGTATGCTTCCAGATGGGAACAGAGGCACTGGCTCTGCCTGTGTTTGAGATGAACCCCTCCTCCTGAGGAAAGCGCTGCAAAAAACACAAAACAAACAAACCAAAGGAAACATTCGCTTGCTTTTCATCTCAGACTGCCTCGGGCACAGGAACAAAAATGGGTTAATGACAGAAAGGCTTTTAGACTAATCCAAGGCAAAAATGATCGCCCTTTCAAATGTGATTACTAGGAAAGTGATTTGGAAGCCAGTGGGACAGAGGCGTGGAGTAAGCTGTCTCTCTGATACATATCAACAGAGACCTTCACACTCACTGATTATAATGAATACAAAGTTGACTCTAGCAGAGACAAAAAGTTACATGAGCAACACATTGCCTTCAACAGTTCCCTTTGTCCTTGAAAATTTTCTCAGGAGCAAAAGGCATTAGTTTGGCTCATCCAGAGGGCTGCACAGGTGGAGGTTTCTCTGGAAGTCAGAAGCATTTCACTCCCCGGAAAGATCATAAAACATCTCTTGAGTCATGTACGATGACTTTTGCAGCTCTGTGGAAATGCAAAGGGGACTTTACATAAGGCTTGTGTATCAATGTGGGGCCGGATTCAGTCCTGGCACGGGCAGAGCTGGCTCTGCCAAGCCCTGGGGAGAGGCTGCAGGGAGAAGTCACCTCACACTGCTAAGGGTGGTTAGAGCATTTAATTCATTTGGGACTTCCACTTTTCTATGCACTCCCGCGGAGACGAGGCAGCCAGCACAGGCACTTTTGCAGAAGCAGCGCATTCTGAGGAGGGCAGGAAAGCTGTCACACACCGCTCTCCTCCTGATGCCCAGCCTGTCCCACCCTGCACACCTCCACTGCACTTTGCTGCAGCGAGGGGAGCAGGGTCTGCCTTGCTGCCAGAAAGATGCGTGCTTGGGCCAGGGCCTGTCAGATGTCAGCCAGCCATGACCTTGAGATGTAAAGCAGTGTGCTAAAGTAGAGCGCTTTATGAACACTTTCAAAATGTCGTGCTTGCTGTGAGATATGGCACCAGAAACAGCAGAGCATAACATCAGTTGTGCAGGTTTCTCCCCCGCTAAAGAAATTTGTAAGAGAAACTAATTACAAGAAAGTAGTCTTTTTGAGTGCAACAAACATGTTTAAATGCTTGTAAATGGCTATCTGCCTTTGTGGTTTTTCTTTGTACTAGTCAGTACCCACAGTCCTTGTTCCACATTTATGCAGCCCTTATTCCCAGCACATATAAACTAGAAGTATTTGGGAATTTTATACGAGTAAAACTTAAAAAAAAAGAGTAAGTTGGCTCACAGAACCCTGATGTTTTCTGTTACAGCAAGCCTGTGAAGCTGGGCAGCAACAGCAAAGCAGTTGGAATGGCTAAGTGAATTAGTAAGATCAATTAGGGTAGATTATGGAATATGTTACTCTGATAAGAATTGAGATTTCACGAACACAGAAATTATTAATTCTTCTAAAGTAAGAAAACCAAGCAGATTCACTGAGTTACATATCAAAGCTGATGTATGCTTTGAAAACACATCAGTTTTGGCTTGTTTTGCAAAATACCAAGTGCCTCAAGCTGCTCTGATTCTCTGCAGAATCGGCCTGTCTCTGTGCAAGACACATGACTGTAAACATGACTTGATCAGAGCACAAACACTCTCAGACAATTTGTTTCCAGGCGAGCTTGCAATTATCTTCTCAAGTTAGCACCCACTTCCTTGCTTGTCCAAAAAAAAAAAAAAACAGAAAAAAAAAAACAGACAGAGAAAAAAATCAAAAAGCAAGAACTGTTATCATAGCATCTGCAAAATAGAATTAAAATCTCCTGGGGAGTACTCACCTGGTTTTAAGAGTACTATGAGGTAAAGCACAGCAATATTCCATGCACTGATCATCATATGTTTAAATGCACCATCCCTCTCATATCTGCAACTTGAAAAACAATATTCATCCCTTAGCCTCGAGGCACAAATTCTTAAAGCCCCTGTGCAAAAGTATGTGATGACACATATGTGTGGAGGTTCCCTTAGAAACAAAAGCAAACAGGGCTTTCATTTTCTCTCTGCTAGACCAACCTCCCCCTTAACATGCCCATGAACCCACTAGCAGTGGATAGTGCAATTTCCTGATCCATCTGTTTTCTTGGGGACAACTCATCCACAGTAGCCACTAGTTCTGTAAATGCTTTTGATGGCAGAGTAAGGGGGAAATTCATTGAAGAGATCAGGATTTTCTTGGACTTTTTTGGTTGGTCCTACTGATATTCCCAGTGACATGCTTGACAGAAAACAGGAATCATCCTTTGCTTCCCTTAGTTTTTGTGTCTGTTTTTTTCTCAGCAAGTTATCTCTTACTAAATGCCACCTGATATGAGGCTAAGAGCTTTGTTCTTTTCATGTAAGTTTCAATGATTTGCTTAAATACCTTATAATCTACAGAAAATTATGTAAAGCAGAAACTAGAAATACTAGAAACCTCTGAGGAATATGAAGATTGATTTTAGACAGAGGATGAACTACCTAGCTTGGATAGAGTAATATCTAGCATCAGCCTGCTGCCATCTACAACATGAAACATTGAAGTAAAATTCAAGCTAAGCTTGCTGAGTGGGTAGAAACTGAACCTGTGGCTGAGTGAGACACCAGGGTTATTAGTGGCATTCTTGAACTTGCCTTTTTTCTTTCACAGACAAGTGATATTCCCTAAATGTGGTCTTTTATTGCAAGCCTGTCTTCTTTCTGTTCTTGAAGTCCCTTTTGAAGGTCCCAGCCTAGATGTGATATCAGCCCTGTTACTCACAGGAAAAGCAAAATAAATTTTAAAAAGAAGCCTAATAATGTAAAGGGCTTGATAGCCACGAAACACAGACTTCTTGGTATTTTTCTTATTGAGTCATTAGAAGTCCCATCTCTGACTTTCTTATTCTATGCAATGAAGAGTTCACTTTTTGTAAAGGCTGTAATATATTAATAATCCCTCAAACAGCAAGCAAACAATGGATGTTCAGCAACTCTTTCAGAGTTAGTGATCATCTTCTGAGCTGTTTTATTGTGAATGAAGAGATTACCAGGTGTACTGTGATTTAAAGTTTCTTGGCACACATACCCAAAGGTATAAATAATATGAACAGCACCAAGGCATAATTACCACCTGACATAGCACACCTTGTCCTTTGGACAGAATTCTATTGATTCTAGGCTGATTCAAATGAATGTAAATGGAAAAAAGGCTTCAGGCTCAGTTTTTCCTCATGTCATCACTATCCTTTTATAGTAATTTCTATGAACACACTGTAAATAATTACCAACCTTTCTACTTTGTGACTCATACCTAACTAGGTATGTTTCTGTCTTGTTTCTGTCTACAGTACACGGTGCATGTGGCTAATCAGGGCTGTAGTGTGTCATTGATTTCACTTGAAGACCCCAATATTTATTGGACATTGTAGTTGTGCTACAGAGAGACTGAAGGAATCTCAACTTGTAGATTCAAGCAGCAAAAGTTCAAGGAAATGTAGGTGTCAGGCATATATCCATTAGTACTGTTAAATTAATTGGTAATTTTTTTTCAAAAAATGAAAGATTTTACATCAATTTAATGCATTTTTTAATTTAAAAAAAAGTCATCTAGAGCATTGTGAAACAGGTTTATAGCACGAAAGCTCTCATCAAACATTTTAAAGATGAAGGGCTGATACGTGTCCTATCTCGCCTTGACAGTTACTGCACAGCATAATCTAATGCTGCCAATCAGATCCAAACAAAGGAAACAGCAGTTGTCTGACCGTGAATCACTTCTCACCTCAATTAATATAAATATTGAGTTTGCGCAAGTAGACTTGACAGTTTGAGGCATGCCCAAATTTTCTGTGTAACTAGTCCTTAATGACTGATACTCAATAATTGGACCTAGCACTGGGGGTGAAGTCAACAGTTAAGAACTTTGTTTTGTGAAAGTGACTGAGGGCTCAGCAGAAGGATTCAGCGTCTTTTGTAGAAGTTTTGGAAATAAGACATAGCTGTAAATAGAAAGGCTCCTGTGGTGGATGCCTTCCTTGCATTTCTGAAGTAAATTCTCTTCCCTTCAACTCCATCTCACTCATGCTTGCCCCATACAAATACTCCAATGAATACATCAACTCTAGCTCCCCAGAGCAAAGGATGCCTAGGCTACATCTGCAGAGTATGTGAGCAAAGCCAAATCTGAGTACAGACCTGAGTGTGTTTATAGAAGCAGGAATTGATTCTAAAAGTTGTATTTAGCAGTATAAGAGAAGAAACATATTGCATTAATAATACATCCAACAAAATTTTTCCTTTCATGTAACATGCTTCCAGATTATCTGCCATTCAGTTAGAACTAGTTAACTCAGATAAGAAACCAAGGACTAGGTCAAAAAAGCCCACCCTGACAAAACCCATTCCAAATAAAGTATTTGCCCAAGTCTGACTCTAGATAATTAGTTCAAATCTGGCAAAGGCTGATCCTAGATATTGAAAGGCATGATTGTCTAATAGCATCTTATCAGACTTCCTAAAATGCTGTGGTGGTCTCATTTAATTGCCCAGACAGTGGACAAGTGTCAGCAGAAAAATTACTCCCAGCAACAGCCCTAGTTAGTCACCTCACCTTCTGTCCAGGGTCTTAATCAGCAAAGACACTAAAGTGCCTTGTGATCCTTATTAAAGGGGTTCTTCTGGGTGAGGATTTGTTGACAAAGACAGGAAAGAAAGCTTTTGGTTTGGATATCTGAATGTACAAGAGGAAAACAGCTTCTGAGTAAAACAGACTGTTTAGGGCTGTTACACTGTCCTGAAGGGATATATATAAAACAGAGCTCCAGTGTCTTTAAAGTTCACCCCTCAAACCAAAGCTGATAACATTAATTGAGTAGCTTGCTTTTCAGCAGTCCCAAATACCCACTCGTGCTTTACTTACAGGAGCAAACAGTCAGCAAGTCTGTAAATTGGACCACTTAATTATGGGTGTAAATGAATATTCTTATTTGTGTGATCTGACTAGGGGGAAACACCATTCAATGTGGTGTGTGTAACCAAAATGAATGTATATCTGTGTATGTGTGAGAAAAAACCAGCAAGAGACCATTTATGTGGTTGGTAAGATTGTACTAGCAAGCTACTTACATTGGATATTTTGCTTTTACATTTCAGTTTTGGTCATGGCACATAAAGGTATAGTTGCCTATATGATAATTTGATAAAAGCCCATTTTTCTTGCTCCATTTTTGTAGTTATGGTTTTATGCACATATGTGTATCAAACTTAGGTATTTGGTATTGGTATTTGTATCAAACTCTCAGTAGTCTATATGAATACTGGGAGTCTTTAGAGAAATAGAAAAACAGTCTTACCATGACAGAAGAGTTGCACAAGTTTTGTTCAGCTTATTGATTAGCAGGCCATGTGGTACCCTGACCTTCTTTAAGTGTCTAAATACAAGTAACATCTGCTGGCAGAAGCAACCTTAATGAGGTTGACTAGAGGTCAGATAAAGCTGGATATACAGGAATAAAATGCAGATTTTTGACCATTAAGACAATTAGCCTTTAGAGAACCACAGAAAACAATGTAGCAGATTTTTTTTCTAGAAAAAGAAACAAAAGTGTTTTAGAGATAGTCTGGACATATTTCTAATATAATCATTCACAAATGATGGGGCTCAGTGAGAAACCCAAGAAGGGATATTCAGTAGCCTTTGCTATGTTTGAGGTCCAAGTTAAGGGTCACATGCCATCCAGAGTATTTTGGACTTGAGGGATTTTACCATGATTCTCACAGAACTGAAGGTTTCACACACAAAGCCAAGGCAGAGATGTGAACAGCTGCATTTTCTTTCTTTTTTTTCCATGCTTGTTTCCACCACATTCTAGAAATGGGGCACTGGAACAAATATCACCAAGTTATTCGCACAGGTCAGGGGAGCAGGATTACATCACAGACTGCATGACGTGTCCCAGATTTTTGCTTAAAAAAAGCAAAAAATATTTTTTATTCTTAAAATTTTCCTTTACAGGGGAACTCCATGCTTCCAGAGGCATGGATGCTTGGTTCCAGTGTTACATTGCATTTGCAATCAAAATATTTTTCCCAAGATTTACTCTAAATTTAAGTCATAATTAAACAATTACTTGAAGGGGCAGATGAAAAATAAACAGCTGGAGGTCTCACAACCACTGGTCCTTGTTCTTATGGGAAGCTTCAACTTAGCACATGTCTGCTGGAAATTCAGCATAGTGGGGAGGAAACAGCCAAGGAAGTTTCTGGAGTGTGTGGAAGACAAATTCCTCACACAGCTGGTGTGTGAACCAGTGAGGGAAGATGCGGGTGACAGCAGCTGAACATGAGGCAGGCTGTGCCCAGGGGGCCAAGAAGGCCAATGGCATCCTGGCCTGGATCAGCAATGCTGTGGCCAGCAGGGCCAGGGCAGGGATTGTCCCCCTGTGCTGGGCCCTGCTGAGGCCACAGCTCCAGTGCTGTGTCCAGGGCTGGGCCCTCACTGCAGGAAAGGCCCTGAGGGGCTAGAGAGAGCCCAGAGAAGGGCAACAGATCTGGGAGAGGGTCTAGCAGGTAAATCATGTGAGGAGCAGTTCCAGGAGCTGAGGTTGTATGTACTGGAGAAAAGGAGGATCAGGAGAGACCTTATCTCTCTGTACAGCTGCCTGAAAGGAGGCTGTGGCCAGGTGGGTGTTGGTCACTTCTTCCAGTCAACCAGTGATAGGGTGAGAGGAAATAGCCTCAAGCTGCACCTGGAGATGTTTAGATTGGATATTCAGAAAGATCCCCTTCATCAAAGGTGTTGTTGAACACTGGACCAGGCTGTCACTAGCCTGGTGGAGTCACAATCCCTGGAGGCATTTAGAAGACATGTAGATCTGGCACTTGCCACATGCTTTAGTGGTGGACTTGGCAGTGCTGGGTTAATGGCTGGAGTCAATGGTCCTAGGGGTCTTTTACAATATAAAAAATTATATCATTCTATGGCTTCATGTCCTACCCTTTGTGGAAAAGGGTAGAACTGACTTCTGCCCACTTTAGAATGAATTTTATGTGCAAAGTGTTAACATCTTCCTTCTGTCTAATTCCTAGACTAAAGAATCCCCATTCTCTTAACCTTTCTCAGGGGTTCATGTTTTCAAAAGCCCTTCTCATCTTGTTGCAGTTATCATAAAATGCAGCACCCAAATCTGGACAGAGTACTTCAGCTGAGGTTGCACCAGTGCCAAGTAGAGCAGAATAATTACCTCTCTTGTCTTATACCCAGCACCCTGCTAATATATCTTGGAGTGACATTTGTCTTTTCTGCAGGAGCATCACATTATTGTGAAGAGAGGCTTGAAAATGTGACCCCAGAAGTTTCAAAATCCAAAAGGCACATAAAAAGAAGCAGGATGAGAAGGTGAGAAGGCGGGTGGAGATGGGTGGGCAGGGGTAGCTTGTTATATTTCAGTCACATAAAATGGGGGCCTGGCTCAATATACTGAAATGTCTTGTATTGGCAATTCTGACTAAAAATCCTTTAACCTCTACAGAAAAGCCTCATTTGATTTGCACCGCTGAGTGGGAAACCTCTAGCAGACTTTTTGAAAATTGGCAGATAATGAGCAAACACTGGAAAAGACGCTGAATAGAGGAACAATGACAATTTACCTGCAAGAGGTTATCAATTTTGTAAAGCTCTTGAGACAGATGAACTCTTGCAGAGGAACCTCTGTGAAATACTGCAAAACTGGGGGAACATTTTTAGAATTGGGTTCTGGAGGAAAGCACAATATACAATTTATATGGCAGGCTAACTAATACCCTGCAAATTGGAGAGGTAACAGTTTAATGTAACCATCTTCATAGGGTTATAGCAGCTGTTTAATCTGTGGCCCACTTAGCCATGAGTTTCTGCAAACTGTGAGAGCTTTCTTAATTTCCCAGGCTTCCCAAAGCATGATGTTTAATTATATCAGTTACCTCATATACTCCTCTGAGTTTAACACATTCTAACAATGACTTGTCACCTTAGCAAAATCAGAAAGGCCCAACTTAAGAAAATGTAGGATGTGAAATACAGCTAGGAGGGTGAGGAGACTGCCAGTTATTTATGAACTCTTTACAAATATTTCTCTCCATTTGAAAACTTATAATTCTGGTGTTACCAACTTTCTTTCAAGAATAAATGACAAGCAGAAAGCTCCCCTTCCCAGGACCCTGACAGCAGTCTGGGAAAATTTCTCTTTTAGGCCATTTGCCTATTTAAAGTGTAAGTCTGATTGATTTTACAAGAGAGCAAAAAAGAGTGGGGGTGCCATTGTGTTTCAGAACTTTTATCGGGAGTTTGGCCGGGACTGTCACAGGTAATTTACTTGTTAGCTTGATGAGAGACTTCATGAGTATTCTGATACAGGGGCAGTATAAGATGTCTGGAGTGTCTAATGATCCACAGCAGAGAGAGGGTTCATGTTAGAAAGAGAAGCATAATATAATTGCTCCAATTCATTTCCTTTCAGAGGAGATCTGAAGGAAGAACTTACACCTGCACACCTCATTTCTGAGGTGAGAGTGCTGCTGTTCTCACCAAAGTGCTGCTATTAAAGCACCATCTCAAGGCAGTGCAGCTGAGGTAGGCACAGAGCTGGGCCCCAGAGAATGTGCAGCAAACAACTGCGCAGTCCCTCTCACACAACAAATGCACTCTGAATAAGGACTCAGGAAGAGGAAGTGCCATCTTTCCTTACAGCTGAGGCTATCAGATGCGCTGAAGTGACATGTGCTCCCCTACACCACACAGTCTGTGGCAGAGCGCAGCTCAGCCCTGTACAGAGTTTGTGACTACTCCACACTGTTGTATTGCATAGCATTGCATAAACTGATGTTTCATCCTAAAGGCCAGCCTCGACCAGCTAACAAACAGCATACCACAAAATATGTGTACTGTGAAAAAACATTCCCTATTATTGTATTATTTCATAAAACACTTCCATAAAACTTACTCAGGTGAGTAAGAGTGAGCCACAGAATGAGGTTAGAGCTATCTTCCACCCATACAGGAGCATACTGTTCTAATAACTGACAAGTCTATAAAAATATTACCCACTAATACACTTATGTTTTTCCCTCAAACCATGTTCTTGGGCTGTGTTAGTAACTTTATTAGTGCTTGGGAATACAAACAGGAAGATGGCACTATCTTAAATTATTGGGGTTTTTTCACATTGAAATTTTATGGAGGTTAAAGATTCAGGCTTTAACCTTCACAACTCTCCTGTATTAAGAAGGTGGGGTGAAGACCTCCCTCTTCTCCATCTCTTTTTCTCTTTTTCTGTATTAATAAAAAGTCCTTTCTTGTTCGCTTGTTCGTCTTGTGCATCCTTACCTTATGGATAATATTAATGTCTCAAATTGACATGTATTCGGCAAAAATTTTATGAGTGATCATTTGCCTATTCTCTAGTCTATATTGAACTGTAATCTCAACAGAAATTCTCTGTTCAAAAGTCAGAAAATGTGGATTATTTCAGACCCAATTGCATTTGCACCAGGTGAATTGAATTTTCAAGCAAAGTTTGGTTTGTTTTTTTTTCTTCCGAGCAAACATTTTTTTTTTGTACCAGTAATGCATTCATTTAGATTATGTTCCAGCAAACCCAGGACACCAAAGTACAAGATCAGGGAGAGCCATGCAGTCATATTTACAGATTGGTGGTTTTCAAGTTCTCTGCCACCCATTTGACCCAAATTGGATAGATCAGGTGAATTTCAGTCATGAAAAAAATCCACATTGAGCTCTGCCAAAATAACCTTTGGTTGCACAGACATTTCCTGGGGTCAGCATGCTGGGTCTGTGTTTGCATGAGTTGAAGTGCACTGCAGAAAGGGGAGGGGGATCCTTCCTCCTCCTCAGAAATGCCCTGTAGAGACCACAAGTGAGATTCTCATCCCTCCAGATGGACAAAAAGAAGGAGAGGAAAGTGGCATAACTTCCTTAATAAGCAGACATCTGGCATTAGATTTTTCATTCTGTTCACTGGGCCTGTTTTAGGAGACAGAATTGTGAATCTCAACTTCAGGAACTGCCAGATATGCTGCTGGATAGCCAAGAGTGTTCGTTGAATTTGTAACATGCTTATTTCTCCATTTAAAGTTGTATTCTAGATCTAGAATGGTTTCCAAGTAGTGAAAAGCACTTGCAGGTGGGCCGACGACTGCTAGCTGGCCATAAAATGCAGATTGTATCTGGTACCTCAGGTGAAAGAGCAGCAGGGGATGAGAATTATGCCTTGAAAATTTCCTCTCATTGTGTCTGATTTGGACAATGTTAGATGGGCATCGAATGTTGGGTAAAGGGGTGCCAAGTGTCAGCCCAGGGAACCAGAAGAGGAGGGGGCTGGGAATCAGCTTGTCAGTAGGCAGCTCATTTGCCCATGGCCCTCTCAAGCAGATCACCCCCAAACAGGACATCCAAGAAAGAGGTGTCATTAGCTATGATCAAGAGTATTGTCCTTCCTGTATGATACAAATCTGCTTAAAAATAACAACTCAGCCTAAGGCCGACCTTTGCCACCAAGTGCATCCCCAGTGGGACCCAGTACCAATTCTGGTGGCTGTAACTCTCAGCTTCCTGCAAAGCCACAGGCAGTCTTATTGGAGTTTAGGTGTCATTCTTTATCGTATATTGGGACAATAACCAACTACAGACCTCACAGACCTGCTTTCAAAATTTCTGATCCTGTTTGCAATCACTGCACAGGCACAATGGCACTTCTGACACAGTGCCTCCCTTGGCAAATAACTCAGCCCCTTTAATTTAAACCTCATTTTCCTCATCATAACAATAAGGACAATTATATACCAACTTAAGACATTATACTGACTCAAGACATGTATGCACAGTATTTAGAGTTCATGCATCCTGCCTGTGCCCAATCCTCACTTGCTTGTCTCCTCTAGCTCTTTTTGGCTTGTAAGCTCCTGAATCAGGACCCACATATAGCACCTCATAAAATTAGGTCCTGCCCTAGGCTCTTGGTTCTGTACCAGCACAAACTTTAGCAGCTTTAAATGCTGAAAGGACTACATGGAGGCATTCTTGGGTAGTTCAGAGAAGGGTTTGCAGCTTTTAGAAGCAATAGGGTGGTTATACAGTACCAACACATCCGAGAGAGCAATGTTTTATACTACACAGCAAATGTGGAAAGGGCCACCTGAGGCGCAAGGCAGGGGAAAGCCGGGCCTGACACTGGCTTCCTGCTGTCAGCCTGTACAGCAGGAGTGAGCTGAAGCAATCTGGGGGCTACAAAGCAAGCATAATTCAAGGGGAGGAAAAGTGAGCACAGACACAGCATGATTCAAAGCAGGCAAGTGAGCTGCTGCATTAAGTCTCCTGAATGCAGTTTCCTGGAAGGACCCCTGAGCATGACCCTCAAGCATGAGACTCTAGGTTTTTGCCAAATTTATTTGAGGAGGAAGGAGGGCAGGAGGCATGTTTTCTCGAGGGGGAAAAAGCCTCACCCCGCTGAAGCTTTCTGTTGCCAGGGAAGGTCAGGGAAAATTCAGGAAAACTCCTTTTTATGTTCTTTATGATGTTTACTCTGTTGCGCAGAGCCAAGAGAGGGATGAGAAAGGCTGCAGCGCGATGCAGGGCTGCAAAAGCTGTGTGTATTTAATAGGGTGACATAAATGGTGTGTTTCTCTTTGCCGTCTGCCGAGTGCTGCGGGGAGAATCTGTCCTAAACAGACAAACGAGAAGCCATGAGAGTGTCTGCTGGCTCTCGTCAGGCGGCCGTCCCCGGGGCCAGCGCGGGCTCCGACGGGAAGTGCACAGCGGATGTTTAATGAAAGGGCTGCTGCGGCTTATCTCCGCGAGCAGGGCACTTCTTTGTGAACTCGCCTGCTTTGAAAGATATGTGGCCCACTATGCTGGTATTGTTGGCTCTCGCTTTAAGCGCAGCCTCATGATTCACATAGGAGCTGCGCGCTGCCTCTGCCAAGGAAAGCTTCCCCCGTTCCCTCCCTGGCTGGGAGGAAACTCAGCAGAAGGTCATCGAGGTCACAAGATCTGCCTGTTATTGCATTTTACAGGAAGGAAGATACGTTGTCTTTAGATCAGTTTATCAGCTGACTTTCCTGTGAAGAAGACTGAGGCTATTTTCCTGTGTACCACCACCCCCGTAATTCCCAAACGAGTGTGCTCTGTTTGCATCTCCTGTCAGCTCAGCTGTGTGCGTTTCTGAAACAGCCCAGTATTAAGCAAACAAATAAAAAAGCCATTGTGAGACATCGCAGAGTCCACATCCCTTATCAAACTGCCTGACAGGCCGGGATAAATCTCTTCCTCGAGGCTGCCTGTCATCTCCCTCCCTCCCTCCCTCTCGGCGTCAATGCACAATTAAATCCGTTGTGGTGAAATAGACTCCACTGATAATTGTGGAGAGAGTTACGCTGAGAGCAACAAAGAGCATAACAGACTCCTCTGCTTTCGAGGCAGTTTCCTTTGAGCTTGCGCCTTTGAAGAACCAAGGGTGTTTGGTTTTGTTGGATTTGGGTTTTTCTGGTTTTGTCCTTTAAAGTCATAGTTTTCTGAGTATTTTTTAAAAAATAAGCTCTGCTTTTTCTGTGCAAGGGAGCGAGCAGAGTGCAGAGCTGCCTCCCTCCCTGCCCAGCCTCCTTTGAGAGGTCCCTGCTTTCATAAGGTTTTCAGCTGGGGAATGGTTGCCTGTTTCCTCCCTGTGCTCACTGTGACAAATGCATTTCTGTGACCAGGAAACTGCAGATGTTACAGATGCACTAAGGCATATCTTATTAGCTAATTATTCTTAATCTTTGAAGGATTGCACATATTGAATAATGCCATTCATTGAGTAACAGTTGAAGGGAAACTTCCTGGCTTCAAAGTATATACGGTGACAGCTTTAATTGTGTTTTCTTTTTCTACATGTGTAAAGCTAAAATAACCCTCCAATGCTCCCCTCATCTAAAGAGTGCTGGTTAACTTAGCAAGAAATGGCATGTGACACAATAAATCTGCTGGTTTTCAAATGACCCTGTTTGCTGGACTGCAAAGCTACATTGCACAGGAAAACAGTTACTAATATTTAATAATATCCACTTTTTTTTTTTTTTTTTTTTTTTTTTTTTTTTTTGCAACATTGATCAGGTTAGATTTTTCATTTGGTTTTGCATGCCTTTACATGGAAAACCTTTGAACCTTTGTTCTCTAGTTCCAAGGGTCTTCACACTCTCATAATGATCCAGAGGGGAGAAGGTTCAGAAGAAAATGTCAGTGAAGATCCAATCTCATTTACAAGCCAGCAGATGTTATAGTTTTAAGGAAGGATCCTGACTCACATCACTATTCCCACAGCATTTCACTACCTGTGAGATGAATCCATCTCTCCTAGTTTTTCAAAGTCAAATGCCTCTCTGAAAATTCTTTATGTCCTGACCTTAAATCCTCCATCCAGGACCACATCTGCAGTTCACAGTTATGGGAGGCTGAAACAATGAGCTTCATGTGTAAGATTTCATGTAGTTTTATGCATTTATTGCTCTTATATTTTAATCATCATGCTTGTAATATAAAACAGATATATATATCAAGAGAGATTCTCAAATAATGTTGCTTTACTGACTTCTGGCAGCTGAATCTCTACTGAGCCTTGTTAGTAGCTGGCTGGATCTTCCCCACACTAGTTCAGAAACTGAACTCTTACAATTTTTAGTGAGTGACTAATCATGACTGTCAGAGTATAGCCTTAAAACCTGAAGACAGAATTTTATAGTACAAAGGGTATGTGATCATTCTGGCAGTAAAACAAAACCAAAAAGAAACAAACAAACAAACAAACAAAAACCACAAAAAACCCCACTAAAAAAAGAACAAAAAAAAAACCAAAACAACCAAAAAAAAAACCCAAAAAACACCCCAACTTGCACTCCTCTGTCTATTCTACATTATTTTGAAAAGCCGTAGTCACATTGAATCTAAATTGGAGTATTTAAGAGACAATTATAACAAAGCTGAAATGGGAGGCAAAAGAAGAGGAAGAATCCTTCTGAGGTTTGTTATTACACAAATGGGGTTTGGTTTGAACTCTTTAATTTGCCACTTGCCAGCCTACATCTAAGAAGCAACCTTGTTTGTATTTCAACAAAGAATCTCATTCTTTTTTCCAATAAAAAGACCTGGCAATAATTCTGTTGGCACTAGATGAAGAGTTTGCTTATTCCGCTAGAGATGGTTTCTTTTGTTGTTATCTAGTTTAATGAAAACTTAATAAAAAAAGACTCTGGAAGTTTATAGATAAAGCTTATGTACATTTGTTCAGGTCGTATGCCAAGGGGTTACTTCTTATTGCAAAAGTCATTGCAGTAGGGAAAAATGTGGTTAAAACTAGCACTTTTTTGCAAGTAGCAGTCTTTATTCAGAAGCTGGAACAAGTGAAGCAAACCACAGAGCCTGAGGCAGGCATGTGAACAGCACAATTTTGACTTTACAGTAATTCACTGCTACTATTATCTTAGCAACCTTTCAGTAAAGTCCTGCAAAATCCAGCAGGGAGGGGATTCATTTGCTCTTTAAAGTCAAGAAAGTCCTAAACAGCTGTGTCTTTGTACAGGCTTGGAGGTTTTTTAAAATTCATTCCAAATCCTGTAAAACAGAAATTGTTCTCTAATTAAGATATTCCTAAAGGAATATGTTTGTTTGGGTTTTTTTTCCCAGCAGTACTGGCCAAAGACTTTTTAATTTTGCAACACTTTTACAGAATGTGGTGCCATTTTTTCCAGCATGTCTGCCACTTGTCAGGTTCTATGGTTTGCCACTGCTTCTTAACAAACAGCTTTAAATTCAAGGCTTTTAAAAGAGCACATAGAGCACAATGGCACACCGAGTGCCTGTTTGCAGCAGAGGTTGCTGCTGCATGTGCTCCTCAGCTGTCCCTTGTCAGTGCGTCCCACCCACACCCGGAGAGGCGCAGATGGAGGAAGGTCCTTGCTGCATCTTTCAGCGCTGACCTTTCAGCAAGCTGGCTGGAGAGGAGGGGATGTGGCTGCTGCTGGACTGTGGGAGGCAAAGAGCCTCTCTGTGGGCAGAGCCAGCTCCTCTATGTGCTGTGGGCACTGCCAGCTGCAGGCACAGCCCCGGCTGGCCCAGCTCGGTCAGAACCCTGCCGCTTGCCAAGCCAGGGGTGCTCAGGCTGCAAGGAACAGCCGTGGGGCTGCACACAAAGGCAGGGCATGGCTGCTCATGCGGCATTTTATCTCTTGTCCTTTATGGAAACTGGATTTATGGCTCCCGAGTAAGCCTTTACTTTTACATGTTTCTCTGTGGAAAAGCAAGCTTCCCATTTTCCTGCTATATAACACTAGGCTAAAGCCCTTTCTGGCACCACTTCAGAGAGGCTGATGAAGCAGCACCAGAAACAAATTTGGCCTTACATTTGAAATTTTGACATAAGGTCATTCTGTAAATCCTACAAATTAGAGCTAAATGTTCTTCCTCTCCAGAGTCTTCCCCTACTATATCTTGCATCTCCTCCCTTTCTCTGATCTCCTTTCCTCTGCACAAGCAACAGCTAGGAAAACATCTCAAGAGTGGAATTTGCTTTCTAACTTATTTTTTAATATTCTGTAAAAAGAAAAAACATAGACATCTATGCTTTTTATTTGCTAATGAAATAGTCTAGTAGTCTGGTTAAATTATAAAACAGATTAGTCCTTATAGTCTCCAATTCAATACATTAGTAAATTCATATTGAACTGAATGAAAAAACCTTAAGGTCCCAAAATACATATTTTGCTAAAGTTAACTAAATTTTGCTAAATAGTGGTGAATTAGGTTAATGTTAATTGTGTGAAGTGAAAAGTGAAGTGAAGTGAAGTGAAGTGAAGTGAAGTGAAGTGAAGTGAAGTGAAGTGAAGTGAAAAACTGCCCACTGGGCACCCAGAGAGCTCAATAGGTTGTCAGATCCCAGATGATCCTATTTTTAAGACCCATTCCTGGGTCTCCTGCTGCAGTTATGCATACTGGAAGCTTAGCTTTTAGGAGCAGGATAGTTTTCCAATACAAATGTTTTACACTTACCAAGATTCAGAAAAGAGGTGGATCTTTAAACACTAGCAAGAATGTGAAATATTCTAATAAAAAATACTTTACAGAGGAGCTGCGTCTGCTTACATCTCACACCTGACCTCTGTTAAGATTAGCGGACTTCCAGGACTGATTTTTCTCCATCTGCCCTGGGGGGTTTCTGTACCTCCTCCGAGACAGGGCAGGATGTGCTCATGTGTGTGCCTGGTGGCACTCGGTATGGTCCAGCTCCCAAGAACCCAGCTCCTGCTTGCCAGAGTGTTCAAAAGCTCCTCTTCCAGACTGCACACTCTGCTCAGCTGGGCCTCTCAGCTGGGCAGGTCACATCCTCAGTTTCATCAGGAGGGCAAGATGCTCTGTGCTAATCCCTCAGCTGATATAAAATTGGATGAACCCTCAGAATCTGGCAGCTGTCACTCTGCCCTCACACCCTGAGGAGTTGTGTATGTACACAGGGATTTAAAGTAATGTCATTCTGCTGGATGACTTCGACAAACAGGGTTATGCTTATCAGCTTATATAAAATATATAATTGAATTTTAGAGATTGATGCTCTACAGTTGTATTTGTCAGTCAATACAAAAGCAAGACAAATAACAAGATAGCAAAATCAAAAGCATAGCTTGAAGTCTTGATTTTCCTTATCTTTGTCTCCAGGAACCTTCTTTCATCTCCTGCATGTGTATGAGCTGTGTGAATCATGTCATGATGACATCTCAAGGATGTGTAGGGGAAGGACCCAGCAGAAAGAGCAGAAAGAGGCTGGGAGAACTAGGGTGGTCTGTGTGGGAGGCTGGGAAAGTTGAAAGAGCTGGGGGATATGTGAGCAGCTGCAGTCCACCAGGCAATTGTGGCTCTCAAGAAGTCAGAACATGGACTTTGTCACTCTGTCTTCACAGAACCCATGTACCAGGCAGTAAATTTTGTTGAAGGATCAGTTTTTACAATGAAGACTTGAATGAAAAGAACCACAATAACATAATAATAGTTACAAATAACTATTTTGGTTATTCATAAGTGCTGGAAAGTACTTAGGAAGTTTGCGGGGTTAAAGTCCCTAAGCAAAACAAAAAAGTTATCTGGTGGAAGTAAAAATGCTCCCCCTCTAAATCTGTTTGTGTTTGCATGCATGTCAATTCTCAAAATCACTGCACTGTCATTTTTCTTATTTTTCAGATAATATTTAAATTTTCCCACTGATTCAGTTCACTGCTGTCTTAACGTCACTATAAATAAACATACATCAGAGTCTTGGGTACATCTGGCATCTAATTAGCCTTTAGCATGAATACTCTTCTAAAAAAGGCTCAAGGCAAAGATACTATTTTCATTTCACCCTCTCACTCACCCTTGGCTTATTACTGAGTTCATCATTGTTTTCCAATGGAGGAAACAGAATCATGAGAGACATAAAAGATCACCCTTTGCAAGATGTACAATGGTTTTCATCCTACAACTCACATGCCAAAACCTTTGAGCAATTATAACATTAGGATGTCCAGGATTGTGCTTAGGGAACCTGGGATGTGGGGCGACGGACACCTGGGAATTTTCCACAGAAAACAGATTGCCTTGGATGAGCCCAGCCAGCTTGGTCTGATCAGCGCTGATGGCCTTGGTTCCCTTACTCCGGGGGTTAACCTGGATTCTGGGCTAGCTGGGCTTCCCTGCAGCCAACCATGTGAAGTGGCAGGGCAGTCCTGCTTGAATGTTTAGCAGCAACTTAAGTACATGTGCAGAGACTGGTCATCCCTGATATTCCTGCTTTCTCAAGGGTACCCTTGCCAGATATATATCCCCAATGGCCATGCTGGTTTCGTTCCTAAATGAGCAAAGAGAGTTTTCCCAGGGAATCCCAGAGATGTAAGAGGTATGCCTGGACTTAGATTACTTCTGGTTTGGATGCTTTAATTTTTGTGTCTAGCCTTTCAGCTCTTGAACAGAATTATCCTTCTAACACACCACTCTTTCTTGCTTTCAAAATTTACCCTCTTTATCCCAGAAAATGGATATGCCTACCGTTGTCTTCTCTTGATCTCTCATGTCTGAGAGAGGAAATGACCTTAAGTTACAACAGTAGAGGTTTAGATTGGCTATTATGAAAAATTTCTTCACCAAAAAAGAGGGGTTCTGAAGCACTGCATCAGGTTTTCAAGGCTGAGGACCAGGTTCCAGTAACAGGTTGAGCCACCAGCCCTGGAGGTGTTTAATTCAAGTGTATGTGAGGCATTTGAGGACATGGTTTAGTGAGGAACTTGGCATTGCTAGGTTGAAAGTTGGCCTCGATAACCTTAGAGGCCTTTTCCAGCCTAAGTGTTCTATGATTGTTATGTATCATTAATTCTAACTTCCTTGCTTCTAAATTCTGTGTTTCTTTTCTCTGATTTGCCTCCAATTTATAAACACAGCATCTCAGGCCCAGCCAAACCTGCGTATAAAGCAGCCATTTCCAACCCTGCTTATTTACAACAATGAGCCTATGAGCCTAAAAACATTTGGAGTTGGTTCTAACATATTGTGCTCCGGGTTGCTATTGCATCTAATCTGCATGCAACCCATGCCAGCTACGTCCTTGCCACTGACTGCCAGTGTGGGAGCAGGGTGCTGCCCGTTCTGGAACCATGGAATCCTGCAGGGATGTGCCATCAGCCTCCAGGCTGGCACCTGGATCCGTGGGGATCCCTGCCAGACCTGGGTGTGTGACGCACTCACCAGCCCTCACTGCAAACAGCAAGGGAAACTCGGCCTAAGACTTCACAAAGTGTGTTCCCCCACCCGCCTTCAAACTCAAGACAGAAAAAAATTAATTAATTTTCTGCAAAATGCAAATGCCGGCAGCACCACAGTCATCTAAAATCAGGCAATCATACACTCCCATCTTTATACCCTTCCTCTGAGAAATATTTATGCCTATGTAGCTGTACCTGATCCAGGTATGTATTTATGTGGGCAGAGGAAAGGGAGAAGACAAAATGGCTCACATTTGCAATTATCCACATTGCATAGAAATTGTCACCACTTGTGTAGCACCACAACTGCCTCAACCCACACTGTTTTGTCAGACCAGAATCTGACATAATCATAATAGTCCATGGATGCTCCTTTTTCATCTACAGAGTTCAGAAAGAAGGAAACCAGGGAAGGGTGCAATGCTCTCGTTTCTTTTCCTTTTCAGCACTCTGCTGGTGCTCTCCTGGCCCCTCCGTAACACATGCAAATGCTTCAACAATTACTTTTTAATAAAAAACCAGCAAATTTTCAGGGCAGCTGGGAGGTTTTCTTAGGGGTAGAACAGCAGACTTTGCAGTATAATAGCATACAGATGTTGTGACACAGCTTACTAAGGGCATAACCCAAAGTAGGAGAATTCCCCCTTAGACACACTAATCTAATACTCTGCCAGCATTTATTCTTTCCCAGCTGCAGAGAGAGTGTGGAAATGCCTTGAAGCTTCATTGGAAGGGGGAAGATAATGAACAGTGAGGAGTGAAAGGCAGGAATGGAGATAAAGGTCTGCATACTGAAATAGCAGTAACACACTGGAGTACATCCTGTTGTGATGTATATACTTTTTGCTCTAATTCCTCCCTTGGGCAGTTTGAGAATGGAAATTTTTTGCTCAGAGGAAGTACTTGTGCTACTGATTTTATGGAGGAGCAGCAATTTCCGTAAATGGGATAATACTGGAGAGTGGTTAGAGATCCCTTTGTCAGATATGAACCCACGCTGTTAAATGCTGGCATTATCTAGAGCAGAACATTGGTAGAAGCACAAAGATTATAAGAAATGCCATGTGCACTATACAGAAAAAAATAAAAATTAAGGGCTAAATACTATTTCCTGTAATGTCAAGATGATTCTTCATTAGGTCAGCCCCAAAGGATGCAGATGTTTTTACAGCTTCAGCGTGCCCCTGTATTTAAAATCTTTTTAATAATGTATTTCATTATAAAATATCATATCATTCTTTTCCAGGGGGTCATTAACCAACAGGTTCAGGTGCAGATTACAATATGCTTATCAATGTTGCACTGTGCAGCTCTGGTCTTGCTGTTTAATTTGATATGAATGCCCTGCAGAGGTCCTGAGTCAGCCCTAGAAACGCTAAAAGAAGTAGTAACATACTGGGAAAGATCTTCAGTGTCTCAGCTAGGAGTCTGAAAATCACTAAAAACCCCAACAAGCAGCAATCTTCTTTAAAATCCTATCAGACCCTCACCTGCAAAGTAGGAATCCCACAATTGTATTAATGCTATTTTTAAAAAATTCAAGCTGCTTATGAATTTCATATGAAAAATCAGTTTCCTGAGGCACAACTGCCAGCTGAACAGTTCCATCTTTATCTACCATTAAGATGACTGACAGGAAGAGGAATATTCAGCTGCATGGGACAAGGAGCTAATGTGCCTCCCAAGAACTGTGAGGAAGAGGGTGTACTGCTAATCTCATCAATTTCTACAGTGCTATGAGCAGTGTGAAGGGACTGTAATATCTAAGGATGAGAGTGAGTAGCAGCTTCATTACCATGAGTATATTTTCTCATTTTTACCACTACAGATTTGGCTCTATGTATATCTTATCCAGTACACAGAAAAGAATAATGTGTTTTTAAAAAAATAATTTTAAACAATTGTGCACAGCTCCCAAACTTTCTTTATAAATTCATTTGCCTGAAATTTTCAGTATCCAAATATTCAAGAAAAAAAATGGCCCTATGTCAAATATAATAGTTTGAGGTTTTTTTATTCCCAGAAAAAACTTGGCATCCTGCAAGTTAAGAATGTCTCCAGATTCTGGGTGTTTATGGAGCATTTCCATCAGGGTGCTTGTTTATTCTGGATTCAGTCCAGGACACAAGGCTGGTCCTAGATGGCTGCTGTTGACAAGAGAACAATGTATGACTGATCATGTGAGATTATTCTGATCACAAAGCACCTACACAGTTTATTTGTGCACTGGGGCAACACAGAAGCAGATATAAAAAGTCCTCTAGATTGAAACATCTTGCTTTTTCCATAAAGAAGAATATAAACAGCTACCAAGGGGACAAACAGAAACATTAGGCTGTGAGGCAATACTTGACTTTTTGAGAAAGTTCAAAAGGTTATAGAGAGCTGCTCCCATTCTCAACCTGTCTGCATGGCAGCGATTTAGGTTTCAGCCCTTGGTGCCACCCACGGAGTTTGATAAGCCTCTCTGAATTGCATACTTGCTCTTTCTGCCCAAAAATCTCATAATGGGAAATGTGGTGTTCGACCCAAGCAGAAGGGGCACAGAGCACACGTCAGTGTTCACCAGGAAGGGGCAGGGTCTTTGTTGGAATGGACGGGGGACTGCTGATGTGAGTGACAATAATCAGGATATTACTCATGGGATTGCTGCTGGTGAACATCAGAACTGTGCCTGCTCAGTACTTGCAAAGGATTTGATCTGTTACCTTTGCTCACATTTCAGTTTCTCAGAAGCACTCCAAGGATTTAAGGTCTAATTTCTGCTCTGGTCAGTGGGACTGAAGCATGTAACCCCTCTATGCAGACATATAAATTTCACCATCAGTAAGCAATTTTTGCAGCACTCCAAGAAATTATCCCTGATACAAAAATCTGAGATGGAGGCAATCCTAGAAGCATTGGTCAGAGTTGTGTTTTCCTGCTTTCCCACCTCCCATCTGGATGGTCCTTGCTCTTTGAGTGGATCTTAGAGATGCTTGTCCAGAATTTCCACTGTAAAGCTTTATCTTCTCCTTGTAAAAAATCCTCTGGGTTGGAATGTAATTTCAGGCATGTCTAAAATTAGCAGAAAATAATTTTGAATTAAATTAACAATGTAGGAATTAAATGAAACATCCAAATTCTTTGAGTTCAGACCTTGGTTCGTACTCTTCTTGCCCTGAACTGGAATTATTTACAATGTTCTTCCTCTAATGTAGCCTTAAACATCTGATCATGGTTAAAAATAAAAATATTTGGATATATCCACATTTAAAATGTGATTGTGCTTGGAAAGTAACTTTTCTCTCCTTAGAGACTTCAACATATATACATATGCCTTTCACAGGAATGCAGATTAAAAAATATCTATTTTCTGATGTCATACTCAAAGTATCACAAATATATGTAAGCACTTCAGAGGAGACAAAAATCTGGTCTACTGTTCATCTTTGGGGTAAGAAAAAGTCACTGTACTCTGGGTTTAAGTGCTCAACTATTTGAATGCCAAAGAATTCTGACTTTTCTTGTGACTTACAATGAATCACAAGGTGTATAAAGCAGTAAATTTTTATGTACTAACTAATAGTTACATTTTTCAACAAACAAGCCCAAAAAACCCAACCAAACAAAAACTCCCCACCAGAATCATCAGCTGTACAGGTTTATAGCTAGGCAAAGGCAACTCCCGGGGGAGATTTTTCCAGAGATTTTCTTTTGCCATCGGGCTCTCCACTTTTTCTCCACTGTAATGAGAATTCTTCTGTGAGAAGTTTACTTTATAAGCTTCACTATAAATGAAATATGCCAAAATTCTCCATCTGACATCAAAGATTACTTTAAACATGTGTTTAAGTGCTTTTAAAGAAGTTTATCAAAACTCAAATTCTTATGGGCTACGTATCACAAAATTAGTAAAATAAGTAAAAATAAGTAAATTAATTTATTTAAATTAAATTAAGTACATTTTTAATTAAGTAAATTAGGTTAAAAAACCTGCAGTAGCAAAAAATTTGGATAAACCATTTACTGCCAGAATCAATATACATCTGTGGTCAGGAGACCTCAATTAAGACTATCTGAGCTCACATGCACTCATTTCAGAAGGGTGTGATTATGATACCTGTAATGGGCCCAAACACAAACTGTTTATTTGGGGAATGGGAATTGAAAAATATTCAGTTATCAATAAAAACAGGAGGGAATGGGTAAATGGAACAATAAATGCGTTTAATCAGTCTGGGTCATATGTGATAAGCATATATCTTGGAGCATAATATCAACAGGAAAGTGTTTTGCTGCCAGATAATTTGGAATGTGTTAGTAAAAGCTGGTTTCAGAGAGATTTAACAGAAATTCTTCAGTCTTTCATCATCTGAGTTCACAATGATGTTTTGCAGCCATCTTCCTTTCTTCTGGGCCCTGCCTGTGTGTAGTACAGGGTCATTTCTTTTTACATGAAAGCAAAAGGCAGCAAAATTTGTATCTTTTGGGTGCAAAAAATAGTTTCTGATTTAGTAATCTAGACCTCAAATACTTCTATTCAATTAGTTGCTTACAAAAAGGTTCTTTCTTACTTCCTTTGCAGCTTTTGTGGGTTTAAGACTAAGCCAATTGTGAGAAGAAAATATTTGGGGTCAGATACATTGCAAGGTTCTAAAATGTTCCAGGTCAATAGAAAATAAAATTGCTTAAAAAAGGAAAAGGTTTTTACAGAGTTCATATCATCATGGGCATCAGCTGTGTGTGGACCTCAGCCCCTGCAGCTCTGGGGGTTTTCCTGCTGCAACAGGACCAGTGATGGAGCAGTGCAGCCAGCAGGTGAGCCCAGCAGGTCTGTCACCTTGTGCCTGCTTGGGAGATGCAAAAATCTGGGTCCAAAATCAGCACAGCCTTCAAGCTCCGCATCGCAGGAAGCAGGGTGGAGAAATGTTTATGCTTCTCCCAGTTCTCTGTTCTCTGGCAATTCTGCACATATTTCCGCCAGGAGTTTCCAACGTGTCAGTAATATGGTGGGCTCTGAATATATTTTATGCCTCACAGTGTTGGATTAAGCTCTATTATTAATCATGACAGCTCACTATGTTTCATCCTTGCCAGGAGTCTTGGCTGGCATATCCTTGTCTCCCTGTAACCAGCCCAGTATAACCTCTTTTTGTGTGCGTGTGTGTGTGTGGGCAAGGCCCCCCAACAGTGCCTGTCTCATCAGTTTTGCTGGCTCCCTCTCCTTCCCACTGCCCCAGTGCTGGGGCACCCCAGAGTGCTTTGCCTTCTCCTCCACACCACTCCCAAGGCACATTCCCAGGGGATGCACCATCCTTCCCACGACATAGGACAATTTTTGCAGATCACCCAGAGTACATCAATATAAAGGCAGTTGCTCAAAGTCAGGGGGAGAAGTGAATGCAAAAGTACATTTTTGTCAATGGAAAAATCATATTGCAAAGGAGTACACTGACACTTGTTTTTCTTAAAAACTGTTTGTGTTTCATTTGCCTACCAAGTGAAAAAATTATTGTTGCGATTCAGCCAGTCCTGATCGTGCACATCTGAGATGCTTGGCCTGTAATTATTAAGACATGCAAAATCTGTCAAGGCACTGTAAAATTATTTTGTTTCACTTCTCAAGTCTCACTTCCCATATTTAATTTTAGGATAATGTTGGTTATTTCCTTTTTCTAAACAGCAAAAAGTAACACCCATGCTTGTTGAATTGACACAATAGCTGCCTATCCTGCAGCTGCATGATACCAGACGTGGGACTCCCAGAAAAAACCTGCTATGTCCCACAGAGCATCCTACAGAGATTTATGGGAGCTCAAGGGGCTAGGAGGCAAGGGATGGCAAATCTCTGTATGGTGTGTCATCTCAAGCCTCTAAGTGCCATTGTAGCGTCCATGTAGCATTGTGCTGTCTGTCCACGGGACTTGATAGTGATAGCAGCCTTCAGTAGTGACTGCACTGCTTCCAGGCTTGAACTGGCTCACCCAAAGGCATCTCACCAGCCTCTGCCCCTGCCCACATGCTCTGTTGGCTTGGCTGCCTCTTCCACTAGGAGCTTCCAGCAAAGCAGAGATGAAACTTTGCAGAGCACCGGCTCAGCACCAACCTGTTCCTACCTAATAGGCCTTGCCTGCTGGCTACCACTTCCTCCTCAAATGTTACCTCAGTGTTATGGCACTGCTGACACTGCCGACTTGTCATTGGCCTGAAATACCAATAGCACCAACAGCACCCAATAGTGCTGTTACATCCCTTCTCCAGAAGAACCTGTACTTTATATGGCCTGCCAGGACAATGATAAACCCTGCAGCAAAGCTCTTATGCCCAAAAAAAGTCTGAGAAAAAAGTTATGCTAAAACTGCCACATTAAAAAGGAAAATACCGTGCAAAATCACCATTTTCACTATCCTGAATAATAGAAAAGGCATTATATCTAATTCATCTAGTCTGGAGCTTCTTTGTGCAGCTCTGGACAAGATGGGGAGAAGAAAAAGCCAGCTAGCAGCAGCAGTGACAGCTCAAACAGCACAACACAGCTCTGAGCTCAGACACTGAGCCCCAAAGCATAATGAAACACCCAAATATACCAGCAGTGTAACCTAAAACAAGCAACACTGCATGGCAGTGTTTCCATGACACTGAAGTCATGTCATACCAGTTGCACTCCTGCATTGCACAACCAAAGTTTGTCATGAACTCAATGACCAGTGCTTGTCAGATTGTCTTCCCCTGGTTAATATATCCCCCAGTCCCTCCCTCAAGTAATAAAATGGAGCTGCCAGCAAAGCCTGCAGTGCAACTTGTTTCATTTGGCACCAGCAGTGCTGCAGCTCTCCCCACAGCCAGCTCTCCCATGGTAGTGTTGGCATCACTGCAGCAGCAGGGATTTCTTGGCCACACAGCAGAATGGACATATGGGCATCCAAGAAGTGCTCCTCACTTTGTCAGAGATTTCCATTTGTCACAAACAAAAGCTTTCATCTTTTTCAGCTGTGTCTGTGCCATGCATCTGGCATGAAACTGAATGTGGATTACAATCCCCATTTATCTCCTGGTCAAAGAGGGAGCCCTGAAGGCTGTATTTCTTACTCACTGTTTCTACAGCACCTACCAAAACAGAGGTATGATCTCAGCTGAAGATTTCAGATCCTATTATCATAATAATGCAATGCAGCATGTTCTCCCTAGTGTCTGAGGTTTTCCTCTGCCAGACTTTTCTTCCAGTATTGCTAAAATAGGAATGGTTTTCTGCCCAGGGGAGGTTCTGAGCTGTCACCCAAAAGTGGAAGAAGTTGTTAATTTGTACCTTTGCCTCCACAAGCCTCTGAAGCAACAGCATCCAGATTAAATGTATTGACTTGCCTATTGCAAGAGGAAATTCCAGTGAGAAACCTGTTTCTACCGGTTCCAGGTGGCTAGCACAGGCATAGATCCTCGTGCACTCTGTTGTTTTCTGGAGCAAGTACTCTTTCTTATGAAATCAAAAGAGGCTAATTCAAAACGATAGAAATCAGAAGTCAGAAGATGAAGAACATTAACTAAAGTTAGTAAGGCGTGCAGAAATTTTACTTCTTGCCATCAAAATGAAAGATAGCCATCAAAATTTACAGGGCATTAAATAGTTATTGGCTCTGATGGAGTAAGAAAGGTAAAATGCCCTGAATTCATGCAACCACACAAATCTGATCTTTACCCAAAAGCACATCTAACACATAATTAGGGGCACTTCCTCCATTTAATCATACGATGCAGGCCAAATCCAGCTTAAAAGATGCCCTATCACTTCATTAAAATTAGTAGATGGCTGAACAAAGCACATTGTACCATTCTCAGCTCTCTGTTAGATCATTGCCACTGCAACGAAAAATGCAGTAGTGTGTAACTGGGAGATGCATTTCCCATGTTATTTGTGTGAAGGAAATAGCTGTGCCCTGCTCCTGAAGAAAAGCGAGGGAAAATCTTGTCTCTATATTTCTGCATGTAACTTACCTATGCATTACTTCCCCATCATTCCTGTGGATGTAAAAGACTAGACTCCTGTCTCAGTGTTATGATCAATGCAGTCATTGTCAGGCTTACAGAACTTGTTCCAAAAAGTTTCCATTTACAAGGTGAGTGTTGCTGTATAGGCTTTCTGTACTCATAAAGACTGCATCAAAAAGAATTGGCACAGTAAGCTGTCTCGAAAATAGAGAGATGTTGTGTATTAGGCAGCTGAATAATGCACAACAAGAATGTTAAGTTACCTATTTAACTCTTTCAGCAAAAATAAGTGATTACATGCAATGTCCCTTCCTCAGAAAGCAAAGTCTTAGAGGAAATTATTAATGGCAAAGACTGCTTTTGTGCCTATGGCACACGTGTCTGTTGAAATGCTCCAAAATAAGGGAGAGTCCAACTGGCAGCAAAGAGGTCAGGATTAGAGAAGAAAGGCCATCTTTTAAAAACCAGTTTTTATATAAGTAACCCCTAGCTAATAATTACAGAGCTATCTTGTGTTCCCTGATCCTTCACATATTTCCCAACTCCAAACATTTAGTAGGAAAGGCAACATGCACCATGGTAAAAAAAAAAAAAAATTAAAAAATAATTATTCTTCTTTTGCTATCATCCCAATAAATTCTTGCATTTTTATTAAGTCAGTGGAGAGTGGTTATTCCCACTGTATATGGAAGTTCAGCTCTCCAGCAACAGATCCCTGAATGTTGATCAGCTGTGTGTTGGTCTGTTGTCCACTGCCCCTAAACACCACTGGAGATGCTGGCCTAGCTGGGTGCAATTTGACCAGAGGTGAGCAGACCTTACACTGCCTGTATGAAGAGACCTATTAGGTGTTTTCCTGGCATTTAAGAAAATACTTCAGTTCATCGCCCAAATGCTTAAATTATGGTTTCTTTGATAGACAAGTTCAAAGGGAATTTTATTTTGTGTATGTGCCATTTTAGTGAATTCATTACACACAATGGTGGTTTCTGTCACATCATTTTCCTGCTCAACCATAAATTTCCTTTTAAAAATAGAAGTGTATGAAAGAGATATGGAAAGCATTTTCTAGGATATTGCTCAATATGTTCAGTGTCGTGGCCTGGAATATTATATGACCTGAAGGAAGGAGAATTACCAGTATGTCATAGTGATTTTGATTAAAAAATATGTCCATATTTATGAGAATGGCATGGCTGAATTGCTCAGAGCTCCACAGAAGGTTATGATGAGTTTAGGAACGGAAGAAACAAACCAGATTTTTTTTATGAGCTCTCAGTGATGCTGTCAAACAATTTGATTGGAAGGAGTCAAGGTAATATTTAATATTGATTTCAAAACGGACCTTGGAAGTGATTTCTTTTTAGCATAGCATCGTAGTACAGTATTTGACAAATAGATCAGGTAACTTAGCACCACTACTCTACTGGGGAGGAGGGAGAAAGAAGGGAGGAGGAGGGAAGAAAAGAAAAATAAAAACCACATCAAGATACTTACACACTTTAACACTTTCAAGCAAACAGGGTAATTGCAAGTCACCATACTGATCCTGGGCTGCCTTTACCTCATCCCCAGAAAATGATGGCAAGATTCACACACCTCCTGAGCTAACAAAATCCCAGTTTGCAGCAGCTTCTCACTAGAGTTAGCAGGGCAAGGAAAAAATACCCCAAAGTTAGCAAAAATATGTGTCAGCTCCCAATGGACAAAAGAAAAATCCTTGTCTGCACACACAGCAACAGGCAGTGACCTGTGTTTCCTGTCTCACCCCACACTGTCTGCTCACGGATGAGGTGACTTTGCAGTGGCTTTCGATTTCCCAGCCTCCAAAGAAGCTACAGAAATTCATGTGTTACAGAATGTAATTCAGGGGGAGACAGACAAACTGAAGGCTGGGTACAATTAAATGCTGAAAGGGAAGGGAGCAGATCTAGATAAGGCCACTACATTATGAGACTATGTTTATCTGTCACATCATTTACAGTGCTCAGGCACTTAAAGGAAATAAATTATGACAGAGTCCTTAATCCTCAATGTTAACCTCTGAATAGCCAACACAAAAAGTTTATCAAGTAAGAAGAAGCACATATTTTATCACAATCACATCTTCACATTGACCTGGTCTCAGAGAAGTGTAATTAAATATTGTTTCTGGAGTTTGGTACCTTAGGGACTTGTCAAACAGGAAATAATCTAGTTGCTAACTGCATTAAACAAATTTTGCAAAGCTGTTCCTTCAGAGCAGAATGCAGTTCAAAATAAAACCACTGCTGTAGTAAGTCTATTAAATAATCCTACATGAGATCAGATATGCAAGAGATAAAAAATACAATTAAAACTGATTATTTTAGTTTTAGTATTAATGGAACTAGAACAAATAGACAGTTGGAAGGAAAGTGGAGTGCTGCACATAGAGTGCAGCATTCTCCCACCACTGTACACCACAGCAATATTCCCACTAATATAAAGGGAGGGAAATGATCCTTGTCCTCCTGTGAGAGATCTTCACCTACAAAGAGTACCTGTGCTTTCAAAGAGTCTTAAAGTTTCAAGAGGGTCTAGTGAGAGTATTTTTCCAAAAGCAAAGAGCTGCAAACAGTTCAAACTAATTATTTCCAGCTTCACAGTGTCAACAGGCATAGCAATGGTGGAAAAAGCTGTAGAATAACATCTTAAAAGCCTAAAATTGACTTGTGGATGGAATGAAAACCAGAAGATGAAAGCAGTGGGACATACTTCATTCCAGTTTTGCAGAACAAGTCCCCATGGGGATTAAATCTGACAACACCTAATCCATTTTCCATGGCAGGGTTATGCAAATGGGAGCACACAGCCAGCACCTTCCTAGGGAAGCTGGTGGCAGCCTTCACTGGGAAGAGGCCTTGTGGAAATGGATCAAGGCATTCCAAGGTGGAGGTGGGGCAGGCTGTTTCCCCTTGATACAGAGCTGCAGACTTCCATACACAGAGATGATGTTTGGGCTTGGCTCCGAATCCAGCTGCTCAGTTTGTTTTGGGGAATGCCTCAGAAGACCAATAGGGCTCCTAACACAGCAAAAGTCAGGCAGATTCCCAGCTCTCTCCAGGTACATGCTGCACATGCACCTCCTAAGGGACTTGCCTGCAAAGAGCCAAGAGCCTGCCAAGGGCTAGGGGACCATGTAACACACCCATAAGAAAGGTGATAATTTAAAAGGCAATAGCAACTTGTGTGTGATCAGGCTAAGATCCTTAACTTCTGCCCCCAAAAGGACTAAGCACCATCATCATAAATGAAGCAGAGAGCACATTTTCAGTCACAACTCTGCATGGAATAAGAGTGCCACCTTCCTGTTTCCAAACCAGACCCTCCCAAATCCACTTCACCAGCAGCCTGCCCTCCTTTTGCAGTTTTTAATACACCTCGCTCACAATCCTACTCTTTTACAGTTTTAATAGACAAGTTATCATTGAGATATAAAATGAAAAGCAGGAGAAAACTACAGAAAATAGCCTGGATATGACTCCAGTAAAAGAGAAGAGCTGTGTTAATTTGCCGGAAATTCCATTTTCTCCCCTCTCTCTCAAAACCTTGTACAAATTAGACATTTACATGATAGATGAGTATGTTCCTTTCTTAGGGAAAGTACTCTGCTGGAACTCAGAGCTCGGGTAAGTTCCATGTAATGTGGCCGTTGCCAAGGAAACTACTTGTTCTTAATTGAATAGTAGAGAAAATATTTGTGTAACTTATTGGCACATAAATTAAGGTTGCCCTTGAGTAGCCTTAAACTCACACAACCTTTTTTTTTTTTTTAACAAATTGTCCTAGTTTCTTAGATTTTCTTCTAATGTGCAAATATCATGGAAGAGTCACACCATGTAGGTGGCCTCTTCTTTGACTCTGACCGCTGTTAAAGTTGCATAATGCTTAACTTCAGGACCTAAAAAAAAAAATGTTGATTACTACAGAGGCAATGACAATACAATCCAAAGCAAGTATGGACTAGGCAGGAAAGAGGTAATAAAATAAGCTCTTGCAAATAAATCTTACCCCAGAAAGTCTGCCATATACTCAGTGACACCAGTGACGATACCAGCTCAGATTGCCCACACTGGTGTAGCTCCACTGAAGTCAACAGAATCATGCTAATTTAGATCTGCTGAGCCTTTTACTTATATTTTGTCTTTGCTCTGCCCCTGGTTTTTATTACATATTCAAATTACTGTTGGTTTCTAAAGGACAAAAGAAGTGGTTTCCAAGTGGGTTTTTCACTTTCATGCATAATCTGAGAATCAGAACAGGCTAGTTAATTCATAATCTGCTGCTACTGGTGTGAAGCATCCACAGACTGCACAGCCTCTTGGCAAAGGAAAATTGGGACAGACATGGACTATATTGCCTAACCCTTAACTTTCATTCCCTGGACGCTGCTGGGAAACAGGGGAGCCTCATGGACTGGCTATAGCAAATGTTGAAGGTAAATTCTCAGTTAAGTAATTCTTTTTCAGTCATACCTGGCAGGAAAAGAGAAAAGATCTTAATATCTTGCTCTCTAACAGGGACTGTCAGGAGAGAGACATCTGATAACCAAGTAGAGTAGGCTGCTTGAAAAACATGTATTTTTACTTTCTCTCTCCCATACACAGTATGGCTCATCAAATACCATTTATAATATTTTGAAACATTGATGTCTAATTAAATTGAAGCTTCTCTAAAATGGTCTCATTAAATATGTCAAAAAGGAGGTAATAAAATATGGGTAGTCAGATTTAGATCTTGTAAGAAACCAATTAGCACCAGCAAATATTAAACTAAACTATTTTGCTTTCTCTCAATAAATTGTCTTTTCTTAAATCATGGTGTTACTATTTCAGAGATGAAGAATGGTTCTTCCATTCTTCCATCAGGTTCTTCAGAACACCGACCATCATCCTGGATTGCAGGATCCCTACAACAAAGCTGCTATACTAGAAGTCTGCAAAAATGCCTTCAAAGACCACTGTGATATTTCTAGTATCTGGTCCTTTGCCACTCATTTATTTCATTTGCTTAATAAAATATGACTTTTAAAGTTCAAACAAAAACCAGATTCTTTTTTAAGTGATTCCTCTTTTCGCTAAAGATGAGGGAGGATAGTGATGAGTGTGGTGTCCTTTCACTCAGTGATAAGCCACTGCAGAGTCCATAAAATTGAGTCACTGAGAATAAAGTTTTCTTAATTCAGGGTTATGTGCCTGTCAGAAAAACCTGCTGAATAAAATGTAGCAAAATGCTATCTGACCAGGGCAGGGAGCCCAAACAGCATCATATAGGTGACCCTGTCATTTAGGTTGAACTTGTATTAATAATGGTCCTTAACAAGCTGTCAATCTCTAAGAAGAGCCTTTTGTGCCTTTTCCCTGATGCTTTTGTATTCGCTTACTCGATGGCCACAAATCAGCCCTAGCTGGGTTGCGGTCAGTCCTAGGGCAGCTTGGGAAAAACGAAGCTTCTTTCTCCTTGTCTTTCCTGTGCTCTTGCTTTTTTCCCCTTTCTTTGCCTTTCACTGCCACACAAATCATAAAAATTGCAGGCTGGGGTCAAGCTGTGTAAAACAAGCAGATACGGGTTTCCTCTTTGTTTCAGTGCAGAGCACAGATGGGAGGAGGGAAACTGCTGTTCCACTGAGATAACTGCCAGATAGAAAATCTGAAAGTATCCCGATGACACTGGGAAACAGGGCATTTTTCAGTTAGTAGGAAACCCAAATGGATTTCTTAATACCTGCTGAACAATAATAGCAAACAACTCATTGAGTACCTAAGCTCTGCTCCACTTCTCCTACCTTTTCCTGTAAAATGCTAGAAAGAAACAAAAATTTTTAAAAATACAAACCAAACTAAGAGTAAAACAAAACTGCCATGCTAAGGACCAGAAAATAATCTGAAGGTTTGCAGGTTAAAGGAAAGCCCAGGACTCTCAAAACCTTGCAGCAATCAGTGATCTTCCATCACTCATTCATGTCTGCTGGTAGCCTGTTTCTGGGCTCCAAGCAAGTGAAGTGCAGAGTGAGAAATGCAAAGTTTAACTTAAATAAAGACACTGGTATCAGCTGCACTTTCAAAGCTGTGTTCTGAATTACCTCAAGATACAGTAACAGAGCGAATTTCTCACTTGGCGCATTAGAGGTGCTGTGAGGCTTGTCTCAACACTGGGCTTGCTAGCTGTCTGTGATCCATTTCTTCAGACACAACATAAGAATTCACCATGGTTTAAACTCCAGCAGGCTCTGGAGTTGGTGAACCACAGCATCTCCTGCATCTTGTAGGCTCCACCTGCCTCTGCATACAATCTGGGTGCATGCAAGGCACAGTCAAGCACACCCCATCCCTGCAGCCTGCACCCTGACAGTAAGCAGTAATGTGCGCAGACAGCATGGGAATTAGGGACAGCAGAATCTCTGGCCCAGGGGTGCCCCTTCCATGGGAATTAGGGACAGCAGAATCTCTGGCCCAGGGATGCCCCTTCCATGGGAGTTAGGGACGGCAGGATCTCTGGCCCAGGGATGCCCCTTGCCCAGCCCAGCTCACAGCATGCTGCACGTGACGTGTGCTGCCTGATTGTTCTGGCTGGGCTTGGTTGCACCCTGTGCTCCAGCATCATGATCAAAGCAGCACATAATAATGAGGGTGTTTGCAGAAAGGCTTCTGCTCAGTCCACCCAGTCTCACTATATTAAGTCCTTTACTCTGTGTTCAGTGTGCCTTGATTTGCATCGGAAGACAGAGTATATGCAGTGACTGCAATACGAGCTAGGGCTGTGACAACTCTTTTGACACTTCACCAGTCTAAAATCACAGTTGTAGAGGATTTTAAGTACTTGGGCAGTTGGTAGTTCTCATCAGAGTTAGACGTGAGTGGAAGAGAAGAATAAGAGAGAAAATATGCCTTTTCTTCAAGTAGCTTCTTACCCAGCTTGCATGCAGCTATGCCAAATGACCAGGAGCATGGCTGTCCCTGCTTATTAGAAAAAGATGCATTTGTCTTTTTGATATGGAAATTCAGATGATTTTTGTTAACCATCAACATTTTTGGTTTTTCCCCCACCCTTGAATATGCATGTTTCCTCTTTGGGAAGGAGACACCTCTATGAAAATTGTATTTGCCCTTGAATACTCAACATCACAAAAATAACTTAGAACCACAACCAGTGTAATGGTTGAGACAGGATAAAAGCTAAGTATCATCTCAGCACTTACACACAGAGGACAGCAGACTTGCAAGTGAGCCAAATTTGGTTTGTGCAGCAGCTTGTGCCCAGATTATGTTTCCTATTTTTTGTCACCAGCATGACCAAACCATTTTCTCACTCTGATCCCAGTTCTGATTTTACTGCCACTGGGATAATAATCCATACCTTCATTTTGGTACAGTGAGAAGCATTCAATTTGTGCAAAGTGCTTTGACATCTCAGATGAAAGGGCATTTAGAAGTGAAAAGAGTTTTATTACCATTGTTATTGACTTGTTTGAAAGGCAAACCTCAGCCTGACAAGACTCTGCTAAACAAACACCACCCAGTGCTTGAGAGGCAGCAAAGCCCAATTCAATTACAGAAACCACCTACCTCTACAAACTTTGCAAACTGAACAAATTACTAAGATCCAAATTCCACCTTTCATTGTTAACAAGCTTAGTGAAATGATGAAAGTCTTCTTTTCCCTTGATTGCTTTAGCTACATGTGGTTTTTTCCATTGTCAAGCTTGCTCCCTTTGCAGCTCATTTCTTCTGTTTATTTCTTATTACATGATTTTTGAAAAGGAAGTGGAAGCAGCTAATTGTAATTATCTTCTTGCATATCCCTGTAACCAAAATAAAAAGCTGACACAGGAGTCTTCTCATCACTTTGTTTTGCCTAGTGATGTGCATTCTCATTCTTGTTCCTTGAGCCATACTTTGCCACACGTAAGGCACCATATGTTTGAAAAGATGCATGGGAAAGAGTTGCTTCCCTCATTTCTAGATCTCATTCTTCTTCAGCTTCACACAGACAACTAATAATCATTTCGTGCTTCTTTACCTTATTCTAACAGCTAGATAGATTGAAGAAAACTAGTGACTATTTATTAATTACAGTCACACCTTGGAGTAGCCCAGGACCATCTGGCTGATGTAACTGCTGGTAGCAGACACCTGCACAGCAGCAGTGCCAGGCTTGCCTCCTGCCTAAAAGGGTTCATCAGTTATCAGTTGCTATTCACCCTAGAGACACCTGGATAAATGTTTTCACAGACACCACTATCTGATGAGAGTAATAGTTCTTTTGATTTGTTTTATCTATCAATAAGGCATTAGGCATTTATTACAGAAGAGGAATAAAGACTCAGGTTCATTGTGCTGCACACTAAACTGAATAATTTAGTCTATTACCTGGTTTTGGCTTTCATGTATTGATGAGCTTGTTCTATTTACTAATGAGGCTAAATGGAAGCAGAATTAGTTTTCTCAGACCAGGATGGTTATTATAGCTTTTTACACCACATCAACATATCAGTATTTACAGTCTCTACTTTATTTTCCAAACTCAGATTGAAAATATTTTAAACCTAGGAAGAAAGGCATATCATACACGGAACTTTGATATACAGAAAACATTTGTTATAATTAATCTCTTTTCAGATGTGAAGTCATACTCAGAACAAATGCAGGACTCATAGCTTTATAGCAAATTACACTGCTGTTTCTCAAAACTAGGTACTTGGTTTTAATTTACCGATTGTAAAATGTGAAATGGCCTGTAGGTAGGATGCTGAAGAATGGAGATTTTATTATTGAGATGGAGGACTTTGATTTAATTTATAAAGAAAGTGCAGTTCATGAGTTTTAGCAGCTGAAGTAAAAGACTTTCCTATTGATTGTTCTTGGGTGTGCCAAGGCAGAGGTCACAGAAAGGCAGTCTTTCAATAGCAACTCTTGGCAGGGATTTAAAGGCTAACTAACTATGGTTTGGAAGTGGGGCTTTTATCAGCAGTGCAGGTAAATACCACTCTTAGCAAATTACATGAGGAAACCTGCCAAGGCTGCACGGTCTGCAGGTCATCTGAAGGGGATGTTTGAAGCATTATCTATTTAAATTTAAAAAAAAAACCAGAATGCCCTTTTCACATACTAAAGCCCAGTGAATGGACACTATCACAAGGAGATTTTCTGAAAACAGATAGGCACAGGTGGCTTCTAGTAGTTAAAAGCATCTCAGAAGTATTAAGAAAGAAAAGTCAATGGGTATACAGGTTTCATTTTTGGAATGAAGGATTAATTTTTCAATACAGGATTTATTTTAGAATGATGCTGCCCTTTTCTGCATTCATGCACCAACATCATATTAATCACAGAGCAGGCGGAACAAGGACTCTGCAACATTTTCCTGCATCAAGCCCACTCACATAAAACTCCTTTCATCTGCTTCAGACAGCTTGGAAATAGCTACACCTCCAGCCAGCAGCAATTATCTAGACTGACTGCTCAAGTTCATACTCACTTTGAAAAGCCAGGCCTGAAGTAGGAACTAATAGAAATAAGATGCCTATTTCTACTACACAAGAATGAATAAGAGACCTAGCCAAGAGAAAACTTTGTAGGTAGCAAATTCTGCATGCAACTGATGACTGTCACCAAACTGATTTTGACCCAAAATTAATCATAGAACCTGTCTGGTACATTGTCAAATGGATATCAGGTGGTGCTGGTTCAGTGGAGTAAAGGGGGACACTCATACAGATAGAAGCAGTGAAACCCAGAGGATTCTCCCATATGTGTCTATGGGCAAATGCACTTTTGTGTCCAAACCTGATTTTCTGAAGGAATCAGAGCCATAGAAATGTCTGTTAGACACAGTTGGGTCTCTAGTCTGATCTCCATCTCAAAGAGGCCTATCACCAGCATCAGGTCAAGTGCAGATTTATCTAGCAAGGTTGTGGAAACCTTCAAGGGTGGTCATTGAAAACCTTCACAGGTAACCTGCTCCAGTGTGGCAAAACCTCCTGATGAAAGTGCTTTTCTTTATGCTCACCCTGGACAGGCTGCACTACAGGTTGTTGCCCTTACACTTTGTCTTATCTCATATAATAGCTAGGAATAATTTGGATTTACAGGCTTATTAACTCCCTTGGACTCATCATCTTATTAACTGCCTTTTAAGGACTTGTAGGGTGCTATAAGTTCTTCATCTCCTTTCCATCAGATTAAACAAACCCAATTCTCTCAGCCCCTCTTTACAGGTTCTGCACTTTGGGCTCCAAGATCTTGGAGCCATCCACTGGGTGGTGGTTTTCTCTAACTTTCCTACTTCCCCTCTGAACAAAAGGCCCAACCTGCCTTATCCATGACAGGAGCACATCTGGCCACTGTGGACTCAGGCACTTCCCTAACATCTTATTCCTTTTCATCCTAGTATTGTGCAGCCTGTCACTGCCCAGTATTAACACATCAGATTATTCCACCCCAGCTCCAGAAGTTTGTGCTTCTCCTTGCTGAATCCACAAGGCTGCAGTGTACCCAGTGAAATATTTGCCCAGCTGTCTCTGGGGTAAAGTTCTGTCTCTCAGAATTTCAGCCCTGCTCCAGGACTGGTGTCATCTGCAGTTTGCAGAGGATATGCTCAGTATCATTTCCCAGGTCACTGATAAAGACATTGAACAAAAATGGTCCCAGTATCAACCTTGGGGGTACCTTGGTTGCAACAAGCTGCCAAGACAATGTTTGTCACTCTTTGCAAGGAGCGACAGCCACTGAGTGTACTGAACGTAGACAACACATCTCAGAGAGCTGGAAGCAATGCTGTCATAGGTGGTCACCTAAGGTGGCTTTTAGCAGCAGGTTTGGAAAACAGCTGTGATTTCAGCAGCTGCTCTGTAGAGACAAACCTAAACCCTACAACAGGGCATGGCTGAAATATGTGCTGAAGCTGGGCATTCTCCCTTCAGATAAAACAAAATTAAATATACTGAGCTAGAAATGACAGACACCACAGCAATAGCTGTGTTCTTCACTTCAGCAAAATCAGTGGAGAGAAGTTGAATGATATGTTCTCTGGCTGAGACAGATGGGTGTGGACAGAACTGACATGGATTCCTCTTAGACCTGTGGGCATCAGTGCCTCAGTCCGTTTGCTCTGGTGTCAGCAAAGGAGCAGGAAATGGAAATAAGGCAGAGCAGACTGCAGCAACAGGAAGTAACTACATATTTTCCACTTCACCAAAATTCTTCCTAATCCTACACATCCCAGAGCATTAGCTATTTTACCCTAAATATTTGTGGGTGTTACTAACCCAGCAAAGAAGCTCAAAGTAACACTTGCTCTTTCCCAGCTGCTTTCACAAATGGAAACAGGACCCATGGGATTAATTACATTAGTTATAAATCTCTATGTGTCCTTTTGAAAATATATTTTCATGGAGAAGGCTTTGATCAAATATACTTCTACCAAGGAAAATCTCTGTTATACCATAGATCATCTCCTATCTCCCTTGCAACTCTGATCCCATCACACCAACTCATTTCCCTTCAGGCACAGGGTAAAACTCCACAGGAAATACAGCGTGGCAAGAGAGGCCAGGCTGTAAGGGCAAAGGGGAATGTAAGATTCATTTTCCAAGCCAAATAGTTTTGTGTCAGCCAAAAAATGTCAGTATTCACATTCAGGGGGAGAGAACAGCAAAATACTTACATATCTAGACCTCTTCCATTAGCATACAACATGAAAAAGACCTTAAACAAAGAAAAAAGACAATGTCAGAAGTTGATTTCCAAACGTGCTTTGAAAGCCTCTGGATATTTGGATTCCATGAACTGCAGAATCACAGGCACCTCACATATCTGAGTTCTGTTGTCTAGGAGTATTTACACTGGCAAGTTACTCTTAATTTAATTGGAGTGGGGGATGGGAAATTTTGACTATTCAAATGTTAAAGCATTTAGGAATGTTAGACTGAGGGCTTCACAGTACTGTGATTGAAACTGCTTTTGGGAGGCAGAGACAAGGTGGGCACCTTGATGAGAGGACTGTGAGAAACCTGTGAGAGCAGGAGTCCGTGCTGGAGCATCAGAGAGGGGGGGGAAAGGTAGTAGTGAGTTGGAACATGTGTGAGGACATGAGAAAAGCTAAGATGGGTCAGTGACCATGTCAAAGAAAAGCTCTTTGCTGGACAGGAGGCTGGCCCTGAGTGGTCAGCATGACCTCAGAAAGAGCAGGGGGAAATGGCATGTCGCTCTTCCTCCCTTTCGCATCTTTTTCCCCCCAGGCTTAAGAAAGCCCAAGCAACAGAAGCCCTCTACTGTCAGAACATACTGCACTGAGACACACAAACAAATGCCCCATGAGCTGTGCTGAACTATTTCCCTGCTCACATGGAAACAACAACAGTGTGAAAACTACAGACAAGGGTTCACAACTTTGTTTCACTAAATAAGTCATTCAGAGAGAGGGGAAAAAAACAAGAGCGCCTCAAAGTATGTGTGTCATAGAAAAGACTGTGGTTAGTCAAATGTTGAAAAGAAGCATGGGCTTGGGCTGCCAACACATCTGAAAATATTGCAGCCCATTCCTGGCACAGATGTGCCAGAAGGGAGGGACACAACATTTAATGAACAGCTATGTGATGGGATTTAAGTTGGGAGGTTTCTGTACCATATATTCAATCTTGCAGCTTCTCTCAGTGCAGGGAAGTAACCTGTGCCATGACAGGGCATGATGCTCTACTTCTTTTTGAGTCTTTCTCAAAAAAAGCAATGCTGAATTAATGCAAAGCTGAATTAATTCCTCCATGCAAACTATTTCTGAGGCATCCCAGCAAGAGATATTTTCCCTATTCAACAAGAAAAGGAAGTGATTCTGGGTTCTTGGTTTCTATGTAATATTTTCCATAATATCACTGAGAAACAGCCAAGTCCCTAATCACATTCCCACGTTACTGAAAAGCTGGAGCAGTGCAGGTCAGGATCCCTGGCAGCATCAGAGGGCTCCATCCCACAGGTGTGGTGGCCCTGACACCATCACCACAATGCTCTCTACTGGTGGGAAGCTGCATCTCAAGGCTGCAGAACAATTTTCAAGGAGTCACCTGGGCAGACCACCAAACTCTTTGGCTACTACAGTTACCCCCTCAGTCTTTGCCTCAGAGCAGAGTGGCAGGGAGCCACCGAGGAGCTCTGCACTGCTCCCAGGGGGTGACGGGCTCTCAGTGGGGTGTGAAGCAAGAAGAACCTCCAATCTGATTGTAAAGAATGCAAAGCACTTTTGGATTCTTCTGGATGAATGACAAATAAATGACAACAGTGAAGTTATTAACTGGCTGACATAACTGGCTCATTCAGACTCCCAGCTCTGCTCAGTATCTGCATGACCTCACCTCTGCTTGGGAGACAAAGTTTTTACTTATTGGTTGGCCAAATCTGAAAATTAAAATAATGATAAAAATTTTTAAAAAAAGAAAGTATTTTTCTGGCAAGAGGAATGAACAATGATAGCATTCTGGGCAGGGCAGTTCACTGGCCAGCTTTGTCAGCTCAGGAGGTGACTTCAGCTGGAATTAGCAGAGGGAATACCGCCCAGAGATCAAGCTAAGCAAACACGAGCGGCCAGCAGGGAGGGCACCAGCCTTCCCTCCTGGGAGAGGGGACAAACAGGGTTGTGCAAGGTTTCTGTGCATGGAAATGGGTAACTGAGCACCACACTGCCCCTTTCCACCGTGGAAAGAAGCAATTGCATATCATCTCCCATGCAAAGCCTTGCGCAGTGCAGGCTGGATTTCAAGTGAAGCACAGTATGAGAGAGAACTGGTTTCCCACCAATTTCCCTAATTCACAGCTACAGCTGCATTATTGTGTTTACTTTTCCTATGACAGGCTGTTATATCACAGGGCCTAGGAGATGACCAAAACAAACTGCACACAAAGAGCAAATAACTGGCTAGGCTTCACCATCAGCAAAATAAAGGTTATTTAATAATTTGAGGAAGGGTGTTTCCTTTAAAACCTCTGCCATGAATGCTCAAGCAACTGCCTCAAGGTCAGCAAGCACCAAGCACTGCTGCAAATCCTTCATCACACACAGCAGGCAGGAGGTGCTCCCTGACAGACACAGTCATGTTCAGGTGCAGGGTCCCCTCCAGGCAGACCCCTCCTGGGGGCAGCAGGCTGCTGCTCTGGAGGGTTGGTGATGAGGCCCCTGCTTTGCCCACAAGGTCAGCCCATCTGGAATGAGCCAAAAGCCCTTGTTTTCCTGCCCAAACCCCTCTTTTGGGGCACAAAAGGAGATTGCCTGGGGTAGCCAGGGAAGAGAGACCATGAAAACAGCAAGAGAAACCTTTGGGTTCTGAAATGAGGCATTCAGGCACCTCGCTCCATCCATGTTAAAAGGAATTAGGGACCTAAGCAACTTTCCAAAGTTTGCACATACCCATTGAGTGAGGAATTTTGTCATTTCATGTTACTAATACATTCTTTTGCAGTCAGCAACAAAACCCAGTTTAAAAATAGGAAGCAGTTGCAGAGAGGCAAGGGGAACAGGATGAGTTTTCTGTTTGCTTTACACAGGAACTTGGCAGCCTTGTCTCTGCTGACTGCAATGCTGCACATGATTCCTGTATTCCCAACAGTTCTCTTTAACATTGGACAACACTCTACCACCACCTGCCTCAGAGCCAGCACTTGGGTGTGAGCTGCAAGGAAGGATTTTTTTTCTGATATGCAATGTCATGTTGAGAAGATTGACTGGAATCCCAACAGGACAGCCCCCTTTTCCTTTCTATTACCTAATTTTGAATGTATTGATGGCTTCATTGTTGGTACTCTATTGGTCTTCCCAATAGACTTGCATCATTTTCATGCTGAAATTTGATTCATTTTTCCCATGCTACAAAACTCATGGCCCAAAAAAGAAAAAATCCTGGTTTGGATAGATGCTGGATCTCTTATTTACCCTTCCTTGCTTACAGAGGTACTTCAATGGAGGTGGAATAATTTGTTACTCAGATCTAGACCTGATTTCTAATTTTGATTCAAATATAGTACTCAACTTTCTCCAGATTAAAGATTTTTTCTTTTAAATCAATTTTTCTATTACTAAAAACTTTAAAGTACACCACTCAATTAGATGTCTTCACATTCTCAAAGATCCATAATGTGAACAAAGCTTGTCCGTTGTTTCCTAAATGGCCTTCTGGATTCATGCCTGGGATTAAATGCATCAGATGACGTTGGGCCATCTGTGCTGTGCTTTGCTATTATTTTATTTTGAAAAATAAATGAACAGAAGACGGCATTATGGTAGTTGCATCCGCCCATTAAAGGGCATGTGTTAAGCCAAAACCCAATATAATTCAACTATTAGCATCATTTTGTAAGATCTTCTTTCTCTGGAGAAAATACATAATGTGCATTAATATTTCATTATTTTTATGTGATTTCTCAGCTTCTGTTTAGGTTTGGAAGATTTACAGTGGAGCACTTAAAATCTCAAATATGCTGAGTGTCAGAGGCCTGACTCTGGCTTGAGAGGACAGTTACTTCTCTGGTCAGCCCCTGTGCTCATTTAGAATGAGAATGAGACAACCTCTGAATACACATATAACCCCACTGTATTCTGGTGGGGTTATATGCAGAACACTGCATTCCAGGTTATCCAGATTATTTATGTCTGTCTAGAGAAATAATTTCTATGTGATCCTGCTCCAAATAATATGATGTTTTAATTCCAAAAAATATTTTCTTAATGACTAATAGCAAAATGCCACCAGGCAGCATTCAGTAAAACAGTGCCAAAGTGCAGTCACATCTTGTCAGGCCTGGAGCCTGGAGGCAAAGCTCAGAGCAAACCGCTCTAAGTGTGGGTGCTGAGCCCACCCTGACACAGGAGCACTTCCCCCTGCCCCCAGCACAGGGCTGTGTAATGCAGAGTGTGTGCTGTGACCCTGAGCTGGGCACAGCTGCACTGCAGGGTGCCCTGCATTGCTGCCTTTGCACACTGCAGGGCCTTGGGCTGCGCTGGGGACTGGAACTCAGGAAATTCTGACTTCTCGTTTCCCCTTAACTGCAGCCACATCTGCAAAATATTTACCCCCAACTTATAATTTAGGGCACAAATTTAAACTCAGGCAACTTCTGCAGTGTCTTCTTCTTCTATCATAGATAACTTTTCCAACTCCCACCAGGAGTGCGCATCCCTTTATTCTGTGCACTTCTGCTTTGTTCTCTGGGTTTTCTTCTGGATGCTGCCAAGAATGTTTTTCCCATAAAGCTTTACCACTTGGCAGTGAGTGTCTTTGACATGATCAGTGTCCCTCCAGTGAGGGAGAAATCTCCTTGAGAAAGGCAAAACTGTCTTGGGGGGCAGGAGAAGACTTCTTGCTTCTCTACAACTCAGCAGCCAGCAAGGCTGCCCTGTGGTCTGCCCTCCCTGGGGACACTCCTCATGTTTGAGAAACTGGTCTATTACCAACAGTACTGAAAACTGTGCTTCTTTGGTCTTGTTTGACTAGGGCTTCAACTGATTGGCATTTAGTTTTGACTTGTCAGCAGACTGTATCTCTGATTAATGCTCCTTATGAATGGAAATACCACAGGCTTTTTGCAAATGCAGTTTCTGTTTCTGTGTTATTTCTTCTGTCAGATTATATCAAGTGGTCTCTCCCTGGCTGCATCCTTAACTCTGCAAGATGCTCTCTTACGTTTCAGGATCAAGAAGTTCCTGTCTCTTGACTTGTTATGCCCCTGAGACAGAGCAATATGCCACGTATGACAAAAGAGCAACTTCAGAGATTCCTACTTTGGCCAGAAGTGACAGTACAGAGGTGGAATCTTATCTGTGATAATAGCTCTTTCCCATATGCATCAAGTCCTGCCTTGTTCTTCATTTGTGACAAACTACAAGCCACAGACTTTCCACAAATTTCTCCTTGTGCTTATCCTCATTTTATATTTTGTTTAAGCAAACCTGCTCTGCTGCAAACATTGCTCAGGACTCTACAGAGATGCTTTTGCAGCCACACAAAATCTCTTATCTCGTGGGTCTCCAGCTGCTGAAAATATCAACACTTTATGCGTTAGTACCTTTCACATATTTTTGTTTTCCATTTTCACCAATAAGTCACGTCCCCTACTAACAGAAGGGTAAGCAGAATTCAAAATGAACTTTAAAATTCAAGCCTTCTCATGTGTAATAACATGCAAATCATAGAATCACAGAAACATGAAGTTTGGAAAACACCTCCAGGAGCATTGAGTCCAACCTTTGACTGATAACCAACCACCTTGTCAACTAAGTGCCTTAGTGTCAGCTAAGACCACAGCACTAAGTCCCCCATATCTCCTGCCATTTCTTGAACACTTCCAGGGATGGTGACTCCAGAACTTCTCCACATGGACCATTCCAATGCCTCATCACTCTTTTAGTGAAAAAAACCGTTTCTGATTCTGTCCAATCCAAACCTCCCCTGTCACAGCACTTCCTCTTATCCTGTCCCTTGTTGCCTGAGAGAAGAGGCCAGTCTTCACCTTGCTACAATGTCCTTTCAGGCTGTTGAAGAGATCAAGGTCTCCCGTGAAGCTGTGCCCTTAAATCCTTGCATATGATTCATATGTACATAATATAAGGATGTATTGCATATTATATACCATATAGCATATATATATGTGTGTGTGTGTGTGTCTGTGAAGCTTACATACAATTACTACAAATAAATACTGCATTATGGTGAAAGTATTCCAGGTAAAAAAGAGTTTTCATTCCTGCTCTGTTTCTCAGTAAAGAAAGGCAGGAGCCATGCTTTGTCTGATGTTTATATTCTCTATCTGATAGAGGCTTAGCTATGAGGCAACAGCAAGTGGGTTCACAGCAGCCTGTAGTGCTGTAAACTGAGCATTTTTCAGAGGTCAGCAACAATTACACATCACAGTATTGCAGACTGACTGAGAGTGATTTCAAGTTACCAAGTCCCATAAAGGAAAGCTCTTTCATGTGGAAGAGGCTGAACAACTGGCTGAGCAGCTTTGAAATTTGCTCCCAAGCGCAACTGCCCTTCCCTGAGATGAAATGAGCCATTTGGAGGTTAGATGTTTAATCTGTGATAACTGCCTAGACCTCCCCTGTAGCAGACAGAGACCTTGGAAAACAGGTAACTGGAAGCAGGGAACATGAAAATAGGGATGTGAATCATATATCTCAGCCCTTGAACATTTTTTTCACTGTCCCTTAATGGTATTCCTATGTTTTCCACATTTATTTGGCTCTGTCCCCATGTTTGTCCTCTTCTTCCATTTTGCTCTTTCTTCTGGCACTTTCTGTTTCACTTTATTCATGCAGTTGCCTTGTGACCACCCTTTTGATTTACTATGCTATGTGCCACCAAGATGAACTTCAATACTTGCCCCTGGCTGGCGCCACTAAAGCTCTACTACAGCGTGTCTTCTCTGTACATGCCTGCACAGTTTTATCACTTTAGAAATACCCATGGACTTTTTAATAATGTGACTTTTTAAAGAAAATTGCACACTATATTAGCCCTGAATAGGGCTAATATAATAGGAAAAATGGACCAACACAGCCAAGATTTTATGAGTTCTGTAATATCGCTGGTATTTTTGCCCCAAAGAGACAAACACTATCAGAAAGTTTCCCCTCACAGAGCTCAGAAGAGATTCAAAAACATCTCAGAGTCTCATTAATTGAAAGCAACATACATCTCTTTGCAAGGAATGGGAAGGAAAGCATTTAAAACCTGTAGCTTCGCCCATCAGGGACTGGAGCAAGATACGCAGCCCCTCCATTTGACTGAGGCATAGCACAAAGTGTTGATGCATAAACATTTTCAAATGAGAGACAATGCCAAAGCCTCACAAGGCAGCACACTGCAAGCCACAGTAGTGTGAGCTGCAGATTTGGTTAGCTTCTTCAAACTGCCAGCTCCAAGGTATGTTTTATCCATCCCTCTCCCCAACACTGCTCGAACCCTACAAAGTCTGCTGTGACTTGCACCTTTCCATAATCTCTGGATTTCTACAACAGTGCTGCATCCTAGTCAGACCCTTTTGTCATGCTTCATGGTTCCAGCAAAATCATGCATTGTTTGGGTATGTGCAGGCCCTTCACCATTGTCTTGAGCCCTTGAGAAGAGGACAACACCACTGGATGGGCTCAGCAAAGGTTATGACAGAATTTTGAGTCCTACGGTGTTCTCTGTCATTACACTCATGCAAAACAACACCTGTGACATCCTAGGGTTCACTTCCATTAGCAGGAAAGTCAAAGACCTGATGTGATCAGAGAGGTTCCTCCTTATGCACTGCCCCTCCAAGCAAGCAAGGAAGGAGCCACAAGTCCCTCAGAAGCCCACTAAGCACACCAGCCCTTCTGCAGAAATCACAGACACATTCCCTCACACACACACTGCAAACTCTGACACCAGAGGCACACCAGAGGGGATAGGGGCTGATGATGTAGCCAAGTCTCATGACTTTATCATGAATCTTGTAATGGGCAATGTTTATTTTTAAGTTCCTGGAGTCATAGTTTCATAGAGCCTGGAATAACTTCATCCTGGGAGCTGATGCTTAGTTATTATCCACTGTTTCCCTGAATCTATTCCAGTGGTGTGCCTTTCCTTCTGTGTTCTTCAGCTTTCCCACAGCAATTCTGCCTTTTGTCAGATAATCAAGCACTGCAACTGGGCTGCCCAGGGAAGTGGATGAGTCACCATCCCTGGAGGTATTTAAAAGACATGTAGATGTGGGGATATGGGACATGATTTAGTGGTGGACTTCACAGGGCTGGGTTAAAGATCAGCCTTGATGGTCTTAAAGGTCTCTTCCAACTTAGAAAATTCTATGACTCCATGACTAAAGCACATATTGCCCAGACAGAGCCACATTGCTAGTCAATCCTTCTCATCTGCATGTATGATCTGTATCTCTCACTATGTTACCTACTACAGTTTGTCACCATGATAATTGTTGCAGGAAATGGGCCCTGTTGGCTGACATTAATTTAACTGCCCTCAATTTCTGGTTGTTCCCACATCTGCTTTCTGGTGCCTGGCTTGTGTCTGTGTATGATTATGTGGGAAACCATACCATAACATATATTTAAGATAAAATAAGTTTGGTCCTTGTAGTTTCAGGGCAAAAGCTAAAACACCAAAAGCTTATTAAAAATCCCATGGTTTACAGCTCAGTATAATCTTATGGCTTTCAAGTTCCTTTTGTGAATTTCTGGAGTCCTGCTTTCATGAACCAGCAATGAAGTTCTGGGGCTGAGCAGTGGGACTGGCCAGCGAATGGCTGGGGAATGGCACTGAGCCCCAAAAAGGCAACCTGGGGACAGTTTCTGAGCTGTCCTCAGCCCTAGCTGAGGTGTCTCCCAGTCTGCTGGTTGGGTCAAAGCTGAGGAAATAGCTAAGAACAGAGCTAAATAATAGCTAAGCCTCTGATAGGAGCACAAACACAGCCTGCAGGACTGGATGTGCAGCTGTATGACACTACAGCACAGAGGAGGGACCACAACAGCTCAGCCCTTCTGCTGCCCCATGCTCATCACTGTGGACAGCACCAGCCAGGAGCCACATTCCTGTGAACCTTTCCCCACAAACCCCTGCTGGCCAGCATCTCTTACTTAACTGCATTCACACAGTGTGCACATTCCCAGATCAGTGAACAAAATTTCTGCCAATTACCAAGGGGTGGGAATGTGCATTAAAGTGAACTGAAACTCTGTGCTGCAGAAAGAGTGGCTGCCCCTTCTGCAGTGGTGACCAAACAGGGAGCAAGATTTGCACACCAGTAACAGCTGGGATCATGCCTGAGTGTAGGACCTTTATCAGCCTCCAGACCCCTCGTGCCTTATGGGCTCACTGTACATCTGCAACAAAAGCAGAGTTAGGAGAATTGAAAATATCTGAGACCGATCCTTGCTGTGTGAACGTACAGAATGCCATCAGCTTCAGGGAGTGAAATTTGTAATACCTCACATATCATTGCTGCATACAGAAACCCCAAAAAGAAGCAACTTTCAGGGGGAAAGTGTTTTCCCTGGAGAGGCTCCTGGCATACAGGAATGCAACACAAGGAAGAATTCACAGGAAACTTGGTCAAAACCAGAATCTCCTGTTAAACTTGATGTGTGTCAGTTCCTGTTTAAACAAAATGTATAGTCTCCAGCTAGCCACAGTGGTTAGTTAATCTCTGTGTTTTGCTCTTACTTAAAACCCTGAGCAAGCCAGCACTTCTGTGGTATCTGTGGTACAGGGACAGGACAAGGCTAAAATAATCTAAAGACAAACAGAAGATAAGATGAGAAAAGGAGGTAAAAATGAAAGGTTACAAATTTTGCAACAGGTCATTGAGCCACAGTGCAACCAAGTGTAGACATCAGTGCATCTAATATCCGGTCCAGTGTCTGTTTCCCATTAGCCTAGCAAGGTCCTGAGAGAGAGCACAACTACTGTATCACCCACAAAGTTAGAGTAAATATATGTATCTGTACAACCTATAGGATTTTTATATGCTGTTATACAACATGACCAATTTGAGTAACCATTTAAAAAGCCTGGATACTCCAAAGAGACCATCTCTCTCTCAGGTTTTTCAAGATTTCCTGAAATTCATCAGAAAGCTGTTCAGTGTAGAAGCTGGTCAATGAGAACAGTGGTATTGGTCTGGTAGCCAGTCTCTGGAGTCAAACAAAGTAACTAGGCAACAGACTCCTTCCACAGAGACAATTCAAGAAGACAGTTCTTTCTTTATCCAAATTGCTTTTAGAAACAAATTTCCAGATTCTTAAAACTAGCTCAGACAAATCACCCCTAGCACAGGTCTAATCCAAACCAAGAAATCTCAGAAATACTGATGCAAGAATTTGTGAAGACCCTATGAAACTGCAGATTTATGGGAAGAAGATCATAGCAAGAAGACATTAATTTCTCTTCTCAGATGCCATCTCTTCTTCCATTCATTGTCATCTGTCTTCAGGATATGATGGTTTTCTATGTTGTCTTTCTTGCTTGCTTTTCTACTACAAATCAATCAGCAAAAAACTTTACTGCAAGTTCCTACTCTGCTTTTATATTAATAACCTGTGTAGGGAATCTTCCCCCTTTTATAAGCTGTAGAGTTAAAAAATAAAAGAAAAATAAATTGAGGTGAAATCTTTTTTAAGTGAATGAATGTATGTAAAATTTCCCATTGAGTCCTACAACTGTAAAGGAGAGCTATGTCTGGTTGCTCTCAAGTGCAAAACTTGCAAGCTGTCTTACTCATGTAACTTTCTAGATGGTTTGTGTTGCAAAATAAGTAGGGACAATTGCTTCTGTACCCACATGCAATACTTTTAGAGAAATGAGAGCACAAAGAAAAGAAATACCAGACGTTTGTACAGGAAATGCTTGCTTAAAATTCAGCTTCTTTGCTTGCAGGATTTGGATAATGCTAAATTCCCTATGCTCCCTCAAGACAGAGGCCGTCCTTTTGCAGATGACACTGACCCCAGCGAGCAGAAATACCACCAGTGGGAGACCAGAGTGAACTCGAGGTGTGGGCCACACTGATGTCAAGGAAGATGAAGGACACACCTCTGCCTGAACTGAAGAGGAGAAAATAAACCAACAGTCATCATTAGAACACTTCATAAAATAGATCTTTCCATTCTGTCAGCAGAAGCAAAGCAGATTCATTCCACACCCGTGGCTAGTTTTGCTCTCCTCACTTATCACACAGTGTCATTTTTTTGGCTCCTGACCAGCCCATTCACGGCTTTGAAGGTGCTTAAACTCACAAGAAAAATCAACAGCTATTTGCCTAACATTGTTCTGACCCACACTGCTGTATAATGTTTCCATGAAATTAAGTTTCTTTATTACTGTTCATGACATTCCTGCTTTTTTAGTATTTAGACAAATCTTTCAATGCAAGAGTTTTAGGTGGAAAAAAAAGACCAAAACTAACTTTTACATATTCTAGTTCCACTTGTTCTGAGCTGAATTAGCTACAAGCACCCTTTGCCCAAATGGCACAGCACTACCTGCTTGGTTTTGCAAGAAAATAGAGTGTTTCTTGAATAGAATATGCCAGTCTGAGCTTCTAGGGCTTTTGCATTGCTCCGTCTCTATAGAACTACTTTCAGCTTATTCTTCTTCTTGCTATGGATATCCAAACTGGTCAAGGTCATTGGGACATGAGCAGGAATTGACAGGTATTTTAACACATGTCATCAAAACAGGCTCTGCAACCACAGACCAAGTACTTTCAAGACCATTACAACGTTTTCCATATAGGAAAGCAGATGTACAGAGAAGTGGTGGAGAAATACTCTGACCATAGAAATGGGAGCAAGAGCCTGCACTCTCTGAACATCAGTCCAGTGCACGCTGGGACTAAGGCACTTTTTTATCCTGCATGACCCTAAAATGTCCCTGAATCAGCAATAATTCTCATACCAGAAAATGAATTTGCATTTTATTATGGACAAGGTAATTAATAACCAAATGGCAAAGAAAGCACCAGAAGGCAGAGCCGTTGGTCTCTGTGCCAGACACGCGCTACCAGAACACTGCGGTGACTGATGCCCACGGGGTCCCTGTGCCCGCGCAGGGCAGAGGAGGGACACTGCCTGTGGAATGAATGGCTGCGTTGCATCTCATGGCTGACAGCGTGTGGCCCTGGGCTACAGGGGTGTCCCCAGCACAGCACACAGGTGCTGCGCTGACAACAGACTCACTCACTCACTGCTGGGCTGCTCACACCTTCATCTCAACGCAAAGTGTTGAATCGTTCACTCCTGCCGGTCACACTGTGACAAGGGGATGATCTCCTGCTCACATGGCACAGTGAGGGGGGCTGGGGACACTGAGGTGCAGATACAGTGGCAGCTCCACTGCCTTGAGTTGCCACAGTGTCTTCTATGGCCTCCTGCAAATTAGACCCACATATCTCAGGAAACACAGAGAAAGAGGAACCTACAGAGAATTTCCACATATTTTAAGTGGTTTCCCTAGCAATTAAAATGCTGCAGCATGATCATGCACAAAGTTCTCCAGGGCAATATTAAATCACATTTACCATGAGGCTGTGTCTTCTCTCCTGCACCTCCCGTCCTGCCCATTGCAGCTTTCAGAAGTGGTGGTGGGTCTCATGGGAGGGTGGAACCAGGCCCTTTTGGCTCTATCTCCCAACAGTTTTCTTTACCCTCTGCCTAGCCTTTTTATAGAAGAACTCTCCAAAATAATCAGGATTTTTAGGTCTGTGTGCCTTTCCCTAAACTCCTGAAAGGCCTAAGGGCCTTTGTTTGTGAACTGCAATAGGCTTGACCCTAGCATAGAGTAGCAGTAAATGCACTCTTTCCAAAATTTTTCCTACGGCAGCAGTTGTAATTAGCATTATTCAAACACTATCCAGCATCTGCACTGAATGAGGGAGGGACTACACCACAAAAGAGTAGTGCTCAGACACGGCCATAGCACACAGGACGGAGGCTGAATTACAGTTCTGCTGATGTTTCTTGGCATTTGGGTGTTCAACTGAAAATTCAACCACTCTCACAGATTTTCTGTCATAATGCATGCACACACTGAGGTTTTAAGAACCATGTATAGGAATTTGAAGTCTTTCATCCATCAGAATGGATGCAGGAGCCCTGCCAATGCCCATAAGCAGTGGGATTTCTAAAGCCATCTTTGCTTTGAAATTAATCAGACTATGTACACTACTCATCCATCATCACTCTGTAATTACTCAGTCAGAAAGGCTTAGTCTGAGGTGATCTTGCCTAACCATGTTCTCCTGCTGCCTTTAAATGCTGCACTTTCTGCTTCATTCTTCCTACTGCTGTCACAGCACCGCTGGGCTTTGCCAGAGATTAAAGCTTCATTGTGCAGGACACTGTTCTGCCACCGAGGAGAAAATGTCTGCCACTAAGCACTTAAGTCTAAATCGACTGGACAGATAAAGGGGTCCAGAAAGGGTCTTTTACTACAGCCTCCCTTCAGTAGAAGGAGAAAGAAATGGAGGCACAGACATTACCATAAAATCACATTGGAGATCTCTAACAGAAATAGATTTGTAGCCCCAGCTTTTCTCTCAGCATTGTAGAATAAGATCATCCTTTTTCTTGTTTGCTCTCAGTCTAGAAACAATGCTTTGGGGAATTTTTGTGCTGTGTGGAGTTTCTTTTGTTTTTTCCCCCTCTTTCCAAAAATACAGTTGCTACATGTGATTTAATACTCAGGTTTGAAAACAGGTTTGCACTGCTGTCCTGTTAAAACACCTTTCTGCATGCTTTGGATTCTTGCATGCTGGTGCTTGTCACCTTTAACATAAAACATGCATAGCTCTCAAACATGATGTGAAGAGCTCAGCTATAGCCTCTGCAGGGATCTCTGCAGCAATCAGGCTGACCCTGAGACAGTGCTCTGATTATTTTGATTGCCTAGAGGTCTCCATCAACCTACAGGGAACTGGCCACAGCGGTTTTGGGGTTTTTCCACTCTAAATAGCTGTTTGAACTGCAGAGAACCAAAATAATTAGGTTGGAAATAACTGTTAATAAAGAAGCATAATTTTCACTTAGAAAAGAAAAATACTAAAGAAAAGCTCAAAAAATGCCGGTTACTGCATTTATTGGATGGCATACTAGCCCCTGTCTCCTATCCACATAAAAGTTATCTTCAAAAAGGCATGATATTACTCCCAAAAAAGGAAGTACATGTTTTCATTTGTGTAGTTACAGCACACCTGTGGGCTGTACTCTACTTTGTGAACCGAAAACCAGATCTGGTGCATGGCTTGAAATGTCAGGAAGAGATTCACATTTGAAAACACTAAAAACTGTACAGTCTTTGATGATCAGGATGTAAAAGGATTATCAGATTATGTATGGATTGGCAGATCTTTGTATTTTATCATGAATCCAATGGTACATCACAATTTTATTTCTGAAAATCCCTCATGTCAAATCTTGTAAACAGATAAAGGTCTAAGCTTTCATTGCAAAAAAAGAAAGATATTTCTCTCCTATTTATGTTGAGGGAAACCATGACCTTAATTGCTTCTAATAATACCTACAATATAAGCAAAAAAATCCCACCTTGGAATTTGCTTTTTAAGACAATCTTCTGATATATTAAACACTTACTTCTGGCTTTAAATTGACTGTGGTTAGCAACTCTGCAAACCATTTATGATAGAAATGCCCAAAAACACTGACAAAACAGAAAAATCTGGAGAAAATGTTCAGCTTTCACCAGCTGATGCGCTGAGAAGCTGCAATTCTTGTTCAAGTGCCATGTGTTTACAGACCTGCCAGTGGCATCGCATTTGAACTGTTTGACTTGAGTTAGAAAGAGCTTCCCTTTCTCCCCTGACAGGGTATGGTCTTTATTGGCTGAGCATGCACACAGCCTTCCTCCCTCTTCCTGCCCAGTGAGCCAGGTGCATGGGGAAGCATAAAAGATTTGTAGAGTTCACTGCAGGCTAAGAAGGCTGAGGACCTCTCCATTGAAGGTGCTCACGGTCACTGATTGATCTGATCCATACACTGTTCTGTGTCCAGAGTCATGAGACATGGCCTGGATTTGTTCTGCCTCTTGTTTACCTCAGGCAGGAATAGTCTCTGTAGTATGCACTTGCCATTTGTCTTGTCTTCAGCCTTCCAAGGAGGAGCCCATCAAAACCTTTACCATGTCCTTATGGGGAAGAGTTGTCTCCTTTAACTCTTCTTCAGGCGATAGCAGGCTGCCATCTCAAAAGAGCCATCATAATGTTGTCAAAACTCTCATGGTTCACATTCCTTGTTTACACTGACGGAGTTTGGGAAGGTTATGCTGGAGATTATTGTGCCATACGTGTACACTGTCTACATAGCAGCAACTTGCAAAACACAATTGCACTGTTTAAGTGTGTTATACAATTAGGGCAAGCAGGGATCTGGTCCTGCGTGCTGTTACAGTGCTGTTCTGCTCATCATTTCTGAGATCTATAGCACCAAGGAACATGATACCACCAGTCTGTAGTTTTCAAACTTAAACAAAGTATTTTGTTGGATTGGTGACCAAACTAATTTTTATGACATGTCATTTCTGTAAGGACATTGCTTTATTTCACAGAAGGGTTTCCCATAGATAATGGTTGTTAGCTGGCTGAGTTGGAATCTGGCAGGATTAAGGAAATCTAAACTGACAGCTGGTTTTGTGCAAGGAAGCATAATGTGGCTGTTGTTACAGGAAGCAATGTGGGATGCTTGTGCACAAATGCATGACAAGAGGGCTTGCTCTTAGCTGTATATGTAAGTGCAGCTTAGCAGTTAAAGCAGCACAGAAGGGCTAAATGCCTTGCAGAGAAAACTTCATGTGACTTTTTCATGTGGCTGTAAATATGATTATGTTTTTACTTTCACTATGGTTGTCAGAAACAGATGTTTGAACTCTGGTCAAAACAAAAAGGAGCCACATCACCAATTATCTTAAAGAGAAGCCAAGGCAGCTCACCACTAAAGGCTGAGGATCTTAGCAAAAGGAACAGATTGCCTCCAGATAACAGCCCAGCTTGTAGGTCTGCACAACTGATACAGCAGAACTGATGTGTCCTATCAGAAACAGCACCTCAGATGCTGACTTTTCATTCGCCAGCTCCAAGGTTTTATTTTCTCCAAGCAAACTACCCCGCAACTGCTAAGCACAGACATTTGAAAACAAACACAGTTGTTTCAATAGGATGGCACAGCTCAGTGCTCAGAGGCAGTACTGCCACTTCTGCTGAGCTCTGCAGGCATGAAGGTGCTGAAGGTGCCTATCTGGAAACACAAAGCATTTCTCTAGGGGTTCTTCAGCCAGAAGAGATTTTACCACATCAGCTGAGCTGACAGAAGAAAAATATTAGAAATTACTTTATTAAAGGTCTGTGTAAAATCACATGCTTTGACATGTTTTGCTCAAGTTTGACACTAATGCAGCTATGATGAGTACCCCAAAGTAACATTTAATTTTCATCAGTCTCAGTGAGGCCTGGGATTTACAAAGTTCTCAGTACAGTGATGTTTTGGTGACATAGACATAATTGAGGCATAAATGTACTTACATGGGACTGATACTTGCCAGTATTGGCTAAAACAAAAATGGGAAAGATTGGAAGCCATGAAAGCAGAGAGACATGATGAAGCAGTGATAGTGATACTGAAGCCACCAGAATTGGTGTCTGGCATAAAACACAGTGAAGCAAAGCAGGGCAGACAAAGAATCAGGTGCTCATTTGCCCATGAATGCTACAAATCTGGGTGCACCTTGCCCCTACTCTGGCACATGGAGGACGCAATTGCCTGGCTGAGTGAACGAGTCTGAAAGGCATCCAGAGCATCAGGGGAGAATGAAGCCCAAGCAGCCTTAGGGTGTATTTTGGACTTCTGCAGCTCTCAAGACCCAGAGCAAACTGTCCTGGAAATAAGGCCATTCCAGAGAGCATGGAATGTCAGGTAGACCCTGCTGGGCTTGTGCAAATGAAGGACAGAATGCTGGTATCATGAAATACAAGATTTGCCTTCCCACACAAATGAGAAGAAATTGCTGCAGGATTCCCCCCTCATACCCTTGTAAACCAAAGTCAGATGTGCCCACAAAGCTGCTGACCCAGTTGGTGTAACCTCAGGACTTCCACATTTGGCCATTCTGGGAATTGCTTACAGAATGGGAACATGAGGATAATTATCTCCCACATCATCCTGCAGCGTCAGCATTAGAGGCAACTCGATTCCCTCTCAGCCATATTCTGCAACAAGATCCTTTCCCTTTCAATTCTATGATGCAATGATATATGAGACACCTTGGCTGTGAAGTTTCAGGTGTATACCATTGTTTGGAATAGAAATATGGCACAGATTGCTTTCACATTAGCCTAACATCAACTTAGGAGAAAATAAGATTGTAAAAAACAAGAAAAATAAATTTAAAAAACAAGATACTTGTTTAAAGGATGTCTCTTAGTATCATGCAGATTCTTCAAAGTCCTATTTTCTTCCTTAGCAGTTTGTGGATCCCTTATTTAAAATTTTCTTCATATGTTGCAAAATAAGTTCTGGTCTTCTCCTGTGGAAAGTCTCCTTCCAAACAGTTGTATTTTAATGGTTTGCTTCCACTAATTCAAGTTGCTATCTGACCATAATTAATCCAGCTATTCTGCACAGACAGTTTATCTCATTTTCTTTAATGATTTTGGTAGCCAAATGTGTGTGGATTAATAATACACAAACATGTTCTCTTTTCACTGAAGTAAGGGTGAAACCAGCAAATCTCTGACCTGGTTATTTAACTCTGAAAGCAGAAAGTGTGCTAAAAGCTTATTTAAATGATACAGCTGCTGAAGAAGGGATACAGCTGCTGGAAAGTATAATTAGAGAGAATAACCGGCTACTTTCAACACAAAATATTACTGATATTTTAAGAGCTAAGCTTTTGCAAAGCATATTTGAGCATGGGTCACTGAAAAATGTAGAGCTACTTTTTGCTTTCTAATGAAGTCAAGAAACCATCCTGACTTGCCACAAATGTAAACAAGCACCAGGAATTCATGTGAAAGCTGGGAGGATACATCATCCAGTTTTATTTCCTGAATAAACCGGCTGTGTGAGAACCAGGATATAACTTTAGGGAGGGCAACAATTCTCCACTTCATGGGCCTGACTGAACACATTTTAATGAGAAAATGCCAGCTCAGTGGAACTGATTAATTCCACATGTTTTCTTGTTTCCTGTTCATTATGTTTACCTTTGGGTGTTACCACCCAGGCTTCTGCTGGAAGAAGAGACACGGCCTGTGCTCCTGTGGCACCCAAAGGCCCATGCTAGGCCCTGTGCTGGGTGTCAGAGCACCCTCCACGAGCATCTGCAGAGTCCAGACTGATCACCACCTTCAGAGCTGCACGATGCTGTCCCCTGCATGCTCCCAGCGGAGACAGACATTTTGGAAACTGCCTGCTTTCCACCTACACCCCCTGATATGCTGTTCCAGTAGGCAGACACTTCTGATTGATTGTACAAGCATCCTTTAGATTCTAGTTCCTCTGAATTGACCTCTGAATCTTTAGGCTCAATTTGCCACTTTATTTCATTACAGATCCTGCTGGATTCAAGTATTTTCTACCACTGCAGTCAATTTTAGACCAGTATCAAGTTTCTTCTCTATTTTCTCTCCAATATACAAAAGCTGTTCAAGGCTTTTGAAGCTGATATGGCTGGATCTCTTCCTCAGTGTGAAAAGCCTGCATTTGAATAATTTTTCTCTTAGTATCTTTTAAATTAGGAATATAAAATATTAAAAACACAGAAAAATTAACACACTACTTCTTTTTAAGACTCTTATTGCAGCTTTTATCAGTGCATCCTGTAGATGCATAGCAAGAGAGCCTGGCTATGACAGGGTACAATTTATGTAATTTGGTACCTATTTTGTGACCTGTTTTATGAGTACATCTAAATGAACACCCAGTCAAACTCAAAAAGAAAATAAAGTTATACATACTACTTTTTATTTACCTAGGAATCAACAATCAAAAATTAGAAACCAAAAACTGTCGAATATGTGAAAATGCTGTACTAGATTAGCTAACTTGAAATTTTAAGGACAAAGCTTGTCTCAAATCAGAACAGAGAGGTTAGCAATAACCTGAAATTTATGAGGTATTGGAAGCAATACCTCATAATGTAAGCGATTCAGGGAGAGAGTGTTCCTATCATGTTGAAAACAGCTTCCCAGAATATTGCTCCGTATCTTTTAGATTAATTGTTTTAGGAATGATGGGGTTCATCTGCTTTTGTGCACAACATAGCTAAATGAGGTGAGAGATTTTGCAGCAAACAATTGCCCAATGTAAAGAAGGTAGCAATTATGGAATATTCCTGAACAGGAGAAAAGAAAAAAAGAGCCATTGCATTGGATTTGTGACAGATTTATATTTGAAGAAGAGGCCTGTCAATTTAAAAATGGTGGAGATGTATCATCAGCCAAATGTTGCATTATTGGAGAATTAGCCTTGAAGCTTTCGGAATCCCTCAGACACACAGAGGAGCAGGCTGGTTTCCCAAAGGTGGGGTCAGAAAATGGGACATTCTTCTACTAACCCTACTGGATGACACCGGGAAAGTAACTTCACCACTCTGGAAAGATTTTGGAGGCTCCGCATGGCAGAGATTGCCACCATTTGTAGGGGCTCAGCTGAGATCTGCAGAGACCCTTGGACATGAAGCAGAGCACTGTCAGGAAAATTAAACTACAAACACCAGAGGTTTATGACCAAAAAGGAGACAGAGGAGTCCTTTCTGGCTTTATTTGAAAAGAGAGGCCATGGGGCATTCCCCTGGGATCTCTCAAATTTTTGGAGGACGCAGCCTCCTTTTTATCCTAATTTCCCGGCCGCATTTCCCTTCCCTCTTTCCCCATTGGCTTAGGTACTTGAGAGGTACAAACTCCCGATACGCCTGATATCAGAGAATTCCCTCTAATGTATAACCCCCCCTTTTAATTTGTAATTCTTACGGAATTTAGGGGGGTTTCTTCCCCATTGTTTCTTTCATATTTCAATGTCTAATTTCGTTTAAAAATAAACCTGAAGTTTACTTGTAAGAGCAAATATCTTTTTCCATTCATCAATCAGCAGAATCCTCCCCACTAATTCCCACTAAAATAAGAGCCTAAACCTCTCTAATTTTATAAATTCCCACACCTTTCATCTCCCAGCGCTAGTTTTATCTACCAGCAGACCCACAGCTTGCTTGTAAAGACAAATCCGCTATTCCTCCGGGCACTAAACCCCTGCTCGGCCCCTAGAGGGACAGCAGGGTCCCTGCTGCCCGCAGTGCCCGGGGCGCTGCCCGCGGTGCCCGGTGCCCGGTGCGTGCTGCCCGCGGTGCCCGGTGCGTGCTGCCCGCGGTGCCCGGTGCGTGCTGCCCGCGGTGCCCGGGGCGCTGCCCGCAGTGCCCGGTGCCCGGTGCGTGCTGCCCGCGGTGCCCGGTGCGTGCTGCCCGCGGTGCCCGGTGCCCGGTCCGTGCTGCCCGCGGTGCCCGGTGCGTGCTGCCCGCGGTGCCCGGGGCGCTGCCGCCGCTCGGGCGCCGGGCGGGGTTGCTGCGCTGGGGCGCCCCGACCTCTGCTGGCCGCAGGCAGCGCCCGCGCCGCCGCTCCCGCGGGGAAAAGGGGAGGAAACAGGAAAGGGTGTGCTAGCCCTGGTGCGGTTTCTGCCCCAGTTCTGGCCGCTCGCCTAATCTCTTCATACTTTCCCAGGGGAATAGCGTGTTGGGTACTGGAACGGCCGTGTGGTGCTTCCGTGGGCATCCAGCAGCTCCCGAGGTTGTTTTTCCATGGATTAATTATTTCACATGCATGACTTGGCAGAGGTATTCCTTTTCTGTTGTAGGGAGTTTTGTCAAACTTTAAATGTTGAGCTGAAATTTTCCATGCTAGGGACTTTACCCCACCCCAGGCTGTTTTTACTCCTAGAAGTCTCGGGCTGAGGAAGAGGGTTTTGAGTGTATCCAAACGTAATTGTGCTACTACTGACATGTTCTCTCAAAGTGTTTAAACTCTGGAAACTGAAAGAGCATCACCTGAGTTTTTGATGAGGTGAGGCAGAAATGCTTTGTGTGAAGACTGTCACCTTTTGGCAGAGCTACAGACCTTTCAAATCTACAATTTACTTATGCTTGGTGGTTCCTAGCACATCTTGGCGCTTTTTACTGAAGATTTTGCTTACTACCATGCGTGATCTAGATTGGAGCTCTCTACACACTTTTACTTGTGGTCTTAACCATGGCTACCCTAGGTCATCTCCAAGTCCCAGCTTGGGAGCTGGGTGACAGAATTAAGAAACTGGCTAGATGAGAAAGCAGATGGGAGACAAGAAAAGAATAACAACACAGAAGGGTCACGCTGGCAAGGAGCAGCACGTGCTCTTGTCCTTTCCATGTCAGGACAGAAGCTAGGATGGGTCTCTCCGCACATCCATGACTTGTAGTCAGCTCTGGCCTTGGCATCCCTGGCAGTGCCTTTCCTGCAGAACCTGCTCTACACTGAGCCAGCTAGGATGAAAGAGGCTGCCTCTGGAGTTTGGGATGGCCTAGCTGCAGTGAAAAGATGCTGTGTATCAAAAACAAGCAGTGAGGCAGGGAGTGATAGCCAGTATGGCAGGGTAATCACAGCTATGCTGACACTGCTACTGCTGCTGCTGCTTTTAGCACTGTGTAAAGATGCACAGGAGGAGAAGACACATCCTTAGCACCCCAAAACTGGGACTCCACAGTTTGGTCAGGCTTTGTTCCAGCTTGTGAGTGATATGGCTGTGACTGTCTTCCTCTTTCAAAATTTGGAAAAAACAGTTCATCTCTGCAACTTGAGAAGGGGTATGGAGCTGTAAAATGAAAATCTCTTTGTACTTTATTTAAGAATGGAGATCCATCAAAGATATCAGCTTGGCTTTTACCTCTGCTGCAATATATTTTGGATTTGAGATTAATGAAAAGTAATTTGTGATAAGATTTCTGTTGTGATACACAAAGGAAAGCATAGTTTGTTCTGACCTCCTTTAGGATAAAAGTATCCATATCCAGCTGAACAGCCCCTTTTCTTTGGCGGCAAACAAAGGGAATAGCCCAAAATATATGCAAGATTTATGTAGAGAGTTCATATTTAAGAAAAGTGTAGTGTAATGAGAATTGCCCATATATAGAGATCAAAGTTAATATATTGGACAAAAGAGTAAAGGAAATGATCCCTATCTTCTGTTCAGTCAAGTCACTAAATTCAAGTATGTCATTGTGTCAGTAGTGTTTGATTTGAGGGCTTCATTATTAAGTGATTGCTTAACATCAGTAGACATTGGTATAATGAATCTTGCTGCTTTTTGAAGTCTACATCCTACAAATCTTCTGTATATTACTTGTTTTCCTAAATCATCCTTTAGGGGTAAAGCCAAAAAAATTAAACCAGACCAAAAACAAGCTCTCTTCCAGCAAGAAGAGAGTATTTCTAGTTTAAAATAAGCACTTTTCTGTACAGTAGTGCTGTGCAATGTCTATGCATCTATGTGCATTGCAGACTGCAGTGCATGCTCAAGAATTGTGGCAAGGAAGTTGTATACCAAAACATCATAAAGGACTGACCTATTGCATACCCCCAAACTGATAATCTAGCTGAATTTTCTTTCTGGAAAGGCTCCTAGACTTAGAAAGGTGAATATGTTTTCACTGTTTAAACGGCACAAACTGACATCCTGAGGAATTGATACTTGCCTTGTGTTGATTACTGAACAGAATATCTAATTGTTCTATATGGCCTATAAAAAAACTACACATTCAAGAAATTCTCTACTGGTAGAAGCCCAGTTACCATGTTTGTATACACAAATAAGCACATCGTTCACCAAACATTTGTGTGTGTCAAAAATTTAATTAACAAATCTTCACTCAAAATTATATCCCATTCATGTCATGAGTATATTTGCCATGTCCTTCATGAGTCTCTGCCTTTCATGTTGAAAAATGTAGTTAATAATGTAGTTAAAAATATGGTGCCTAAACTGTGCATAGGGAAGCACAATTGGGCCCTTGATGTTATTTACATCATAAGAGGGTTTCAATGCTGGAAGAAATCTTTATAATATTTTACTGCATATGGAAAATGCTTGTAGCCCAGTGAGGGTTGTGTGTGACATGATTCCCAGAAATTAAATACCCCAGAGAGAAAGTTATACAATTAATCATCAACTTTTGTGTTACCACTCAGCAAGATTTTTATTTTTTCATGCTGAGACACTGAAGGGAGAAAAAACAGATCTTGAAGAGATTATATCCAGCCATGCTTGCTTTATTTGGCTTTGAATTTGCCTGCACTTCAATAATTATAGAACATCTGGTTTCTCTGTTAATCAGAGAAAGCCTGTTTTATTCCCTTGACTTTTTAATAAGAAAAATGAATTTATTGCAGTCGGCCGTATGAGAATCCACTGCAACAGAAACAGTTTTCAGGAACTGATCATGATATCATGCTATTTGTGATACGCCTGTGTATGTGTGTGTGTGTGGGATGCTCACAATAGTTATTATTTTCCCATAGGATTGAAAACACATGCAGGAACTCCACTGCCAGGGACAGCCAGGACTGTATCATCTGCTTATCACTGTGATGGCCAACTCAACACAGCCAGGGAAGGCAGAGGGATTCACTCAGGTGATAAATAATTCATCTCTTTAGTGATGTTCAAAAGAACTTAAAGATCAGAGACGATCAAGTCTTTGCCTCCTGAGATATCAACTTCCGATTCTCCATTCCTATCCAAACACTCATCCTAAGGTTTGATTTCCACCCCAGGACATATATGGCCATTTGTTGCAGCAGAGGAACAAGTTTGAAGTCCCACAGAGACTTTAAGCCTGTTCAACTGGCCAGCAACTGCTCACCTCCTGTTATGCAGAAAGGCTGGAAGCTTCCCTCTGCTCCCTTTGTCCTCCTCAGAGATGTTTTCATCACCACCACCTTGGTTATGCCCACATCCAGGGAGAAGGAGAAGAAAATATAGCTGCTTCCTGTGACATCCAGCTGGAGCAATGGCAAGTGGTGGCAGACAGCAAGAAATAGAGCAAAGTCAGGACCTTTTACTTCATTTTAGCAGCTCCAGTTTCAGATTGGGGACCTCTCGTTTCACCAGACCACAGACCATCGCTGCAGCAAGGAAAGCAAAGTGTGATGCAAGACCTCTTTGTGCATTAGACAATCAATCTGCAGATAAGGATTTGGAACTTGGATTTTATAGAGTTTCATTAAATACATATCAAAGTGCAGCAGCAGAGGAGATTAAACATTTGTGGTTTAATCAAAAAGGTGGGAACTAATTTTCATCAAAAAATCTTCTCACTTGTTGCTTTCTCAGAGAATCCAAGAAAATTGTAATAACAGGTAAGATAACTAGTTTAAAATAGAGCCTAAAATGTTCTGTAGAACGATATTTCCAAAATGCCTCTATTTTGTTATCAGTGAAACCTGTAGGAAAATACTGTTTTGATATTATGCTGGGCTGTTTGGATGTTATGCCACACATATAAAAGCAGTACTGCCTCAGACTCTTAGAATATCATGAATTATGAATGCATTTAGGATGCAATAAGAGATCTTTAATGATTACCCTCATTGTGCAAGGCCCTTCACTGCAGACCACAACACAAGTGCCATGCTCCTGTCAGAGCACTGCTGACTTCTGCTGACTTCCACCATGAAGGAGACTGCCCCTCTGACAGGCTCCAGGTCTCCCAGTCCTCCCAGGCTCCCTCAGCCAGTGCATTCCTCACTCTCTGGCAGGACCCTGTGCACACTGTGCTGCCAAGCACCCGCAGGGCCATGGGGGCTGGGAGGTCATCCTAAGCAGCCATTGCACCGAGGGCATCCTGGCAGCAGGCCCCATGGCTGTGCTTGCCCATTGTCCGTGGGCCAAAGGAGCTGGATGCCTAGGATGGGAAATGGACAAGTGGAATCATCAGAGCCATGCTGGCATAGTCTGCAAAAGGCTGTGAGATACAACAAGCTTCCTCCTGGCTCCCATTGCAAAGGCCATCATTGCAACGGTCTTGGCTCTTCCCCAGTCTCCATGTTCAATTTCAACTTTTTGCATTGTTATGTTTTACATCTCTGATTTCACAGACTTCATGCCCTTTTCCAAGCAATTTAGCTTTCATATACATACCTGGACACGCACAAGAACATGTGGTTCCTGCCTTGCTGGCTCTGTCCCACACGAGGACAGCTCAGGTGTTCTAAGGTCATCTGAGGCATTGCCAATCAGTGCCTGGGCAAATGACTGTGGGGATGAGGGAACTTCCTCTGACAGGACACCCGAGTTCCCCCAGCTAAAACGACTCTCTCTGAAGCACGCTGGCTTTCCAAATGCACACTGGCTGAAAGAGGCACTGACACAAACAGAGGCTGCCCTGTCGCCGTGTGCCAAGCGTGCTGGCAAGGCTGGGGCCAAGCTGGGCTACGTGAATGGCAGCGCTTCCTCTCAAATCCCGGCAGCCGTGAGGGCTCCCTTCACCCCCGCCCACAGCCAGCCCATGGCCCAGCCATCGGGGAGGAGCTGGTGCTGCCACAGCAGCTGCTGGACACCACGCATGGTGCGGGGAATACGCTCTGCCAGACACCGGGAATACGCTCCGGGCCGAGGGCAGTGCTGGTTTCCAGATGCCCTCGGGGGTGCCACGCAGATTGTTGCTGCCCCACCGCCAGCTCGGGCTGCTGGGCAGGCTGCACCTGACTGCCTGGAGATCTCAGTGGGCCTCAGCAACTTTCTCCTGCTGCCAGTGCTAACAAAGAGCCTCTGTGGAGCCATGTAGAGCAGAGAACTGCCGCTGAGCGTGCAAGGCTACTATTAAGGAATTAGCACGATGGGAAAATTATTTTGGCACCAAGCTTCAGCAATGTCTGGAACAGCAAGACAGGCATTCACTTCTACACCTTCTTCTGATGTTCATAAGCAGTCTCTGCCACTACCTGTTTTTCTATTCAAGAGCTGGTCAGGGGAGGCAGGGAGTCAGTGCAGATAATATAGGCAAAATTAAGTATATTTGCAAAAGCTCTTCAAACTGCAGCACTTAAAATAGTTCTGAAGGTAAAAACTTAACCTTACTGGATTTAGGATGCAGTAAAATTTTAAATGGGCACATGGTCTTGAGGGAATTGTTGTAAAAGAGGTTACATGGGCTTATATAAGTGGAGATTCTTCCTAAATTTCACTCTTCTGTGTTTTTCCAAATGATAAAATCAGATGAAATCTTGAATGCTGTTAAGAATGACTGTGACACCAGACATGAAAGGACACTGTTGATCTTGCAATCTTGTCAAAACTCTGGCCAAGTTGTCAGATTTTAGTCAAAAAACTAGTTGTGAGTTATTCACAAGAGCAAGTCAGAGGCTGAATCTATTTTTAAATGATCTTACTAAAAATTTCACTCAGTTTCTAAATCAAAGAGAAGACCTAATCTATTTCCAGACATTTCTGGTTAGTTTCTCAGAAACATCATTTAACTGTATTAACACAGCTGCCAGAAGAGGCTTCCTTAATAAAATGTAGCCTTTATGGGAAGAAAAGAAAATCTTATTAGTTTGTTGACCAGGGCATTGCTACAGATGGCATCTAGTTTACTGGTTTATGTCCTCGCTGAGATCTGACTCTTGTCATTGTACCATTTGTATAGTTTAGTTTTGCTAATATGAGCATCTGAACTGATTATGGAGAGATACTAAATAGGAAGCATATATGAAAGATCTTATTAAACAGCATTCCTGCATTATCTAAAACAGATGTAGTATTGTAAAACAAAAAATGCCTTTATTGAGCCTCCAAAGCTGTCTTTGTCCATCTGCATAAATTGGCAGGTTGCATGAAGACCTTTTTGTTATTTATAAATAGAATCATGCCTGAAATACAACCACACATCCAAACAATCTCTAATTTAGGAAGGGTTAAAGTCCTTCGTCTTGATATTCATCTTGCAGCTAAAGCCTGTCATTATTATCTGAGGTTTTACTGCTTGCTTCCTCTGTTTCTTCTTGTTTTTCACACGTCCACCTCCAGTTAACCCTCACTCTTTCATTCATGTCATTGGCATCTTGTATGTGTTTCACTAGATAAATGCAGACATCCTCATCAGACTATGAAATGCACATGCTCAAAAGCCCCGAAGGCAATTCTGTTAGCCTTTACCTCTTCAGCCTAAGATTTGCCCTTACACTGTCTTTCTCTTGCAAATACAACATAATCTTATCTCTTATAAATACAATTCTCTTATCAATACTGCTCGTTGTGCATTGTTGGCTTCAGCAATTACCTTGTAAATCCAGAGCAGGAAAGCGTCAAATGACCCTATTCTGTCTCCTGCTTGGGTGTGCAATACCTCCAGAATACCACAAGCTTCTCCCTTTGCAAGACAAAGCCCCTCTGGGTGAATTCTGCACCTGAATAGTTTTGGATTGTGTCAGTGCTCTAGCTGCAGAGGTCTGTTACCTCTGCCAAGTCCAAAAGCAGCAGTCCTACACAGAAGCATACAAAACCCACATCCAAAGCTCACGGGGTGCAGCAGGTCTGCAGGCATTTATCCATTTGTGCTGTGCAGTGTGGGGCTGGATGGCTGCCCTTGGGTACCCAACCAGTTTCAGCCTTCACCCACTGCACCAGCTCTGCTCTCCAGGCCACTCTGCTCAAGAAAGCCATGCCCTTTTCATGCAGATGTCACTAAACAAGAATTGAAGAGCCCAATATAGGGGCAAAAAGATGTGGGTTTGCAGGTTTTCAGAATTTGTAAAATTAAGAGGTGTAACTCAGTTCAGTCAAAATTTCCTATAGTTCCAGCTGAAATATAATTTCTTTTTTCTCCCTTCTTGCTGAGTGATCTGTAAAAACTAAGCCCTTAAACTCAGTTAGAGCATCATGTTCAGTGGCTGTGAGGAAACCCTTTCTTCCTCAGTAAATAGAGGAGTTATTCTCCTTGTTCCATCGTGATACACAGAGATCTCAGCTCCCCACACACTTGCAGTAGGATGAGGCCATGCACAATCCAGTCTGCTTCCTGAGGAATGAAGATTCATGATCCTGTGGTAACTTATTTTATGTTGAAACCTCGAAGAAGTTCTCTTTATAAAGTATGTTCAGTTTATAAAATACTGTGTGAGGTAGCCACTAGTCCAATTTTAGCATCTGAAATGTGGCAGTGTTCTACACATGGAGATCTCTAGGAAGAAAAAGTATTTTAAAATAAAATTGTAACGCCTTGTATTCGTGGTTCCAGTAGTATGGACAATTCTGGTCCCCTCAAGCTAAATAGCATTGAAAGGAAGGTAAATAGCAATGTTCTCTTTCTTACCCACTTTCAGGGTATTACTGTCACTTGGAGATTTCTTCTCTGTTCATTTCTGAATTGCTTTAGTTGTAAAGAAGAGGCTCCACCGTTGTTTCTGCATTTATCAGTAGAGTAGAGGAGATAGGTAGGTGTCTGTGTGCCCTGGGGCCCAGGGATAAGCACTGCATGGCAAAGGAAGGGCTTGGATAACAAATGCCATCATTATCAGAACCTGTGATCTTCGTCTTTAGATCCTCAGCACCTGATATTCACCATAGTCACAGACCAGAGCATTATATTGTGGTGTTTAAATAACTTTTACCTTTCTCCTGTAGGAAAAAAAAAAAAGCTGCAGTGAGGTTTCCTCAACAAACAGCATTTACCAGCTGGTAGTGGGCAGGCAGCATTACTTACTGTGTGGGCCAGAGATGCTGGCCTCTGCTTAACATAAAACAGCACCAGCAATCCCTACCCTGAGGAATCACTGCTTTTAATCACAAAATTTATTAAACTGTAAAAGCTGCTGATACACGTCAACAGATCCTGCTGGTGGGAAAGGGATTGGCTCTGGCACTTCTTCTCGAGATGGATATAATTCACGAGCTTCTTCCAGTATCTGGTGCCAACTGCACAGGAGATTTATGCAGTGTCAGTTAAAAATGAGGTTGTTATCACTGCCATGTTTATGAAATATTCTCGGCTTTACAGTGAATATATTCTCTTAAGCAACGTGAGGAAATGCCTGAGAACCTCACATTTGGGTGTTATCCCTCCTTCCACCATGTCCATGTCCAATTCAATCCATCCAGACTGTTTAACAGTAGATTTCTCTGATTAATCAAGTAGGATGAGCAAGTCTTTGGTTCCACAAATACAGGTTGATCATGTTTTCTGGTGGGTTTTTTCTAATTACTGTCTGGCTTATATGATTTTTTTTATGATGTATGCATGCATGAAGAAAAATTTGGGACAGATGTGCTCTTTTAAAAAACACATACAAATAAATTATTTAAATCTAATATTAATGCTGTGTAGTTACCAAAACCACTTCCTTGTACCTCAAAATACAGTACCTTAGTCCTTTCATGACTGAGGCTTTCAATGACAACTCCGCAGACAGGTCTCCAGGTCTCTGTTCTTCCTCAGATCTGCTGGTACTCATACTCTCTTCTACAAATTTTTCTCTCCATCTTTTAATTTCTGCTCTCTGTTTATCATTACAACAGTCTTTTTGGCGGTGTCTGTACTGCTTTTTTGAGACACTCTACTTTTTTCAGGCCACTCTGAACATTTCCCTGCATTAACTGATCTACTCATTTTTCCAAACCTCCTCCTTATATCAGTTCCCAACATTGTCTTACGTATATATTTTTCTTCCCTTCTGTTCCAGCCTTGTTCTCCTCTTTTTTCCTGATCTTTCTAGGAGATGCTTTGCTGGTATGAATATGGTTAAAGCATAATCCCCCTACACAGTCACCAGTGGATAGAGCTGTAAGGGGTGGCAAGATATCTTCTTCCTCTAATGCAAATAAATATTTACTTATCATCTTCTTTCCAGTATTTCAACACACCCTTAGAAAGTGTCCTCTAATGTCTTTATATCTCCTCTAATATCAACCATGTTAAAAATTAGAAGTTTTCTCATTCCACTATCCTCTTTCCTGCCTACAATGACAGGTGATCTCTCCCTGTCTCTCACTTGGTTGCCATGTGATTCAGCAAATGTCACACTTCCACCTACTGTATTGGAAGGGTTTACCCTGAGTTTTATCCACAGTTTTATCTTGGTTGTGAACTAAGAAAATCCTATTCTAGTCCTAGCAAGTCTGTGTTCCAGAGACACTCTTATTTTGTTCTCTTTTCTCTGGTCTCTGCAAATGTATTTATACCTAAAAATATGAGGCATAAAATCAAAGATCCTAAGAGGCTTCTTTGTAATGACCAGAGTCCTCTTTTCTAGCCTTATATATGGATCTCCTGAGTTTGTTTCTTTCAGCTTCCATTTCTTCCCACGTTGTGCCACTAACCATGCTACTACTATAACTTACCCTGGTGCTTGGCATGTACTGACAAATCCAAAACTACAAGAATACACAAGATGGTTCCTCATACCTTTGTTGGGAGGATGAGAAAATGTACACTGCTCTTCTTATTCTGCACACTGTCCCTGTGAAAAGAGTGAAGTTTTCCAAGGTTACCCCAAGGCTACAGTTAAGCTTGCAGCCTGCAAATCTGATTTATAAACTTATTGACTATCTTAATTCTCATTACTTTCAGTGCAAAACAAAATAAACCTCCACTGAACACAATTTTCTCCTCCTCTCAGCATTATTCACAAATGAGGTTGCCTGAAGGGAAGCGTTAAATCACTGCCTGTTATGGATTCCCTCCCAGATTGCTAGTACTTCCAAACTCCAGTGCTTCTCCTTGAATCTTGCCTTTCTTCTATCATAATTTAAAAAACTGGCAGTTCTAATTATTGTACTCATAGACAAGGACTTAATTAACCTAATCACCCTGCCATGGAGCTGACAGGTATGCTTTTCTGTCAGAGTTAGGTCAAAACATGTAATCTGCAATGAATAGGAGCTCTTTTTCAGCTGCTCTGGCAGTGGTTCAGTGCATCCGTGTCTCTCCTCAGGCCACGAAATTGTGTGACCTTGCAGCTCACAAAGAAGAGTGATGATTATAAAGTGTATGTCAAAAAGCTAGTCTTCTCTGACCCAGTTTCCAGACACAACATGATGGATAAATGCCAGGCAGGCAGCAGCCTGTGTTATCAGACAGAAACAGGGCCAAAGCAGACGGGAGCATTGCTTCAATACTGCCCAGAAACAACCACCGTCAGCATGGAGCAGTGCGGAGAGCTGTGTTTTTCAGGGCAGGATTAGGACACACAAGCTGAGATGACATAGAGACACCATTCTAACACTCTTGGGTATCGGTGCCTGTACTGATTCAGCACCCTGATAATTTTCAGGCCATCACTAAGGGAAACAAAGACAGGAGTCCTTCTGCTGCCTATGGCTGCTGTTTATCACCAGGAACAGGCCACTGCCACATACCTTGCTGCTCTACTAGCAGGCCAGAGAGGGAGATAATGGCTGGAGAAAATTGTGACAGTTTGCGTCTGTTTCTCTCCCTGACCCTGAATGAAGCTGGAGCTGCTGCATGCCTGAGTGGGAAGCCCAGATTCTTATTAACTTGCCAGTTTACTCTGGGCTAAAAATAATACAAAGTACTTCACATCCTGACAAATTATCTAAAATTAACTCAGCTTGGCAGTTACCTAGAAATCAAAATATATTTTAAAAGCACACGCATAAATAAGTCCTTTAATGCTAGCTATTTTTTGTGCAAAGGCTGGAGCAGCTGCAGAGCTGTTGTCAGACCATTTAGGACTCCCTCTTTCTCAATTTCCTCCTAACATACTCACTTCCTTTGAGAGTTTCCTATCCTAGGAAATATCCTCTTGATGAAAAATGAACCAACAGAGACAAAGGTGTTTCCCCATTAGCAGCTTCCTGTCTCCCATCAGGGAAGTCAGCTGCTGGCAGCAGCAGGGACAAATCTGTAACAAAAAGAATCAAAGAGGAATTGGAAACTAAGCTTCCAACTAAGCCACAGACTGAAAGAACATTATAAAGAACTGGTGTTTGACACTTTATTTATGTGAAATCTAGCTGTCCTTGGACCCTTGTAAGAAGGAAAGAACTTAAACTTGTATAGACATTACTCATTATTGTGATTGCATCGTTAACCATCATGTCTCAGATAACCCACTGCAAGAGCCAGCCACACAGGTCTTAGCCCTGGACTTGAGTCTGTGCAGTCAAAAAACAAGCAGTGTTTCCAGGGCTTCCCTCTTGCAGTGTTGCACAACGAGGAGTGAAGGCAGACTGACACACCAGTCCTGCTCTGATGATAATGTTTGTTTCACTCAATCATTGAGTTTATTCAAACCTAGAATTACTTCACTTAGTCCTGTTCCTATTAAAATATTAAGGGAACCTGGAATTTGTAATTGCCTAGACAACATCAAAGGGTGACACTATTTGTTGATTGTAACTAAATGTTTTTGCCTAGGGAGAAGATATACATCCTTAAAGGGCAAGTCAGATTAGGTATGATTGGGTGCATGGGACTGTAGCCCTCATAGTTGAAGCCTATAATGTGCAGAAAAGCAAAGTGCAAGAAAAAAAGTCCAAGTTCAAATAGTCCCCTTAGGAAAATGAACAAAAGCAAAACATTAGTGTTTATAATAAAGAATATGAAATCTTATGATCTTAATCTAGTCCCACAGAAATGGCAAATGTACTCTGAAAAAAGAAAAATTATGTAGAACACCAAAATTCTGAGAAGGGCATGAAAACTTTCATACAGAACCCCAAAAGTATAGTCATGATGTGCAGGACATCAGTGTGTCAGGTCCCTATGACTCATCAGAGCATTGACCTGTTATGCAACTCAAAACACAGCAAGTAAGACATTTGTATGTTTTAGAAACTATGCTGCCAAAGACAGCTGATTTATGCAAACCTTCATATTTTCAAGTGACATTGTAGTGCTGGCCAAAAGGAAATCAAGAGCCTAAAATAGGTAGAGTTTACTTATGTTTAGCATTACATTCAAGCCAAATGTGGGACCACCGGAGCCTCAGCAGGCAGATCTGAGACAGGAACCCAAAACCACAAACTGGACTGTGTTGCCTAGGGTATTTTATAAAATCACATTGAAGGGCAGCTACCCTTAAAGGGACAGCAAAGTCCAAGGAACCATGGCAACCCCCAAAGTCGTTGGACCCTTATTGATTTTAACACATAGGAACATATGGATTAAAATCAGAAGATGGGCTTCTTTAAGCAGTATGGAATCCTAGGAGATTCTTAAATTTATTCTGAATTTACTTAGGAACAGGAGGATGAATTCTAACTTTAATCTTAAGCACGCATCCTCACAAATTGGGGTCATTAAACACTTCACAGTTTAACTGTGAAGTATAGAGAAGTAATGTTTCTACAGTAGAGACTGTTTCCATGTGCCTGTTTGCACCGCGTCCTGAGGAAGAAAACAACATCCTGATGGGTTCCACAGCGAATCCCAGAACCGGTTCTCACTGAACAATGGCTTTCCATTAGCCCGGTGAAAGGATGCCTCTGATCACAGATACTGCAGAGACAGTCTTTTCAGGACTATTTCTGCTCAGACTTTCTCACGCAGGGTAAGTAGAGCAGGGAAACAGCTTTCAGTGGAAAAGCAAGCAAACAACAAAACAAAACAAACCCCTCTAAGTAAGGGTAGATTAAGAGTCTGGGAATCTTTTGATCTTTTGGACTCAGCTGTCCTCCAGCAGAACAGAGAACAGCTGACTGAGGAAAAAATAATGCCAAATAACTGGATTTCTGGAGAAGAAAAACTAAAAGGAGGCTAGGAGTGAATGGAGAAATGTGCTTGTCAGTAAAACTGGCTGAGTGAAATCCTAGAATTGCCACAATCAATCAGGAGCTTTGCTTTTGGCTGCAGGGGAGCGAGGTTTTAACCACTGAGTTCAGTGAGGACACACACCTTATAAACAGCATTCACTCTGGGAGTTTAAAAGCTTATTACGAAAACATCTTGAAAATTTATTATTTGAATGAATTATCAAAATTATAAATATAAATAAAGTATTACCAAAAAACCCCTTATTTTCCATTTCAAGTGAACAACTACAATGGGGCACTTCTGAGAGATACATTTAGATTGTTCATGCTAAAGATCAGCTACAGTTGTCAAGTAAGGTACCTTTCTCCTTTCAAAACAAAAACAAAAACAAAACCACCTGCCCAAGTGGGCTTCAAAAATAATAAAGTCTTGTATTTCTCATATCATAGCAACTTTTGGAGTATGTACATATGTTATACATCTGTGGGCATATATACAAACAGAGAAAAACTCATTGAGTGAGACTTTTTGTCTAGGGATCAGAATATGAAACATTCATATTCCTGGGTATATGAAACATTATATTGGTTTACAATCCTTAAATAAAGAGCATTGTTTTGCTAGGCTGCACCTAACTCAGCTCTACTCAAATCAAGACTGCTGGAAAACTTTTGACAAGAATTTTTTTCATTTTTGAAATTTGATTTTGAAATTTCAATTTGAAATTCCCAACTTGCATAAAAATTTAAAAGTTATAGCTGCGTGGTGAGTTTTCAGTAGAATTTTTCTCCTGTTCTTTCCTCACCTGTCTACCTAGACCAAAGGGTGACCAAGGACCCAGGTGTTCTGGCCTCCCAGAAAATAAGCCTTTGGCACTTCTCAGGATTTTTTAAGCCCTCAGTTCTCAGATCAGATGTCTTCAAGTTAAGACTATGGTCTACAGCTTAGAAACTATATGCACTGTAATCCAGTATATTCCCTCTTATCAGAGGGTACTTTTAAAGTCTTGGTTAGATATAGATAGAGATATAGAACAAGATTTTATTTTTTGTATTGGTATCTTCCACAAACTGGAAGTAGTTTTTTCCACCCAGTTCTGATTCCATTTACAAACATGAAATGTCTACTTTTATTTCAGCAGGAAGCTGAAAGTTTTTCTCATCTCAGCTGGTGCTATTCCACAATACTAACCACAGGCCAGTCTATGCATTATAAACTGGAACTGGCAAGTGGGTTGCTTTGTACTCTAGAGATACTTCTCAGTGTTGAATACAAACATTTGTATCTTGGGAAGAGCCTTTGAAGAAGCATCTCCTTAAGTGTCTTAAGTTACCTGGGAATCAGCTAATACAAGAACACAAACATCAGCAATGCACAAACACATAGAAACTGAAGCACACAGAAACTCCCATTCCACTCTGGGATCCATGATTGCCCAAAGGTCAAATCTTCACTGTGAAAGAGGCATTTGGGCATGGGCAGAAACATGAACATTCTCCCCTTGCAGTGAGTTGAACTAAATTTCAGTGTTGTCATAGAAAAAATATATTATCTTCCAAGGACAGCAACTGTACTTTGAGTCATATAAACTTGTCAAGCTCATTATAATTACTGCAATTCATTTAAATACAAACATACATATATATATATGTATGTATGTGTGTATGTATGTATGTATTGATATGAATTTAAATTATGTATGTATTGATATGTATTTAAATGATTGCAATCTATACATGTAGTTCCATGGCAATAATAGCAGTGAAGAAATATAAAGCTTAGGCAAATAATGGCATTACATTCAAATGAAACAGAAAAAAAATATAGGGATAAAAAATAAACCAGATTTTTTTCACAGATCTATTTTTACACTGATTTCAGGTCTTCATTTACTAACAATAAGTTTTTTCCATAAGCAAGCCAATATTGATCCATAGGCCAAGGGAGAAAACATAAAATATTTACTTACTCAGAGAATAACAGAAAGCAAAAATTTTGCTAGATAGCCCAACATCTGTGCAGGATGCTGGGAATGCATGGGGAGTAGTTTATTAACAGAGCTGTTCTGCATATTTTGTGTAGGTTACTCCTCTTGTTTTGAGCTTCTTCTGAAAGATCAAGATTTACCGCCTGGAACAGAGGCGGTTGTTCATTCATCCAAAATAAATTAGTCTCCGGTGCAGGTTTAAGGCAACTGGCAGTGCAGGCCTTAACTCGATGAACCTGGAAAGGCCCACACCTCCCACACCACTGCTTTTCAAATGAGAAATTCCTCGGCACAAAAGACTCAGCCCACGGGACTTCTCCAGACAAACAATCAGCCTGCAGTGCTTCACTGGGCATGAGGGTCTTGGCAAGGCGCCATTCACTATCATTAAAAGTGTTTATAAAAAAATTGTTCATTTTTGGCCAGCTTTTTTTTCCAAGGCCAGGCCTCCACCCCCACATCATCAGTGGAATGTGTTAATAATTTGCTTTGTGGAGATGAAAGGCTCTTTGATAGGAGCAGCATAAACACATCTCACTGTGCTCAAAGGTCTTTGTACCACAATAGAAGCATAGTTTCTGTACAGTGGCTTGAACGGAAAGAACAGACACATTTCTGAATCATTTTTCACTCTTTTTTTCTGCCTTTCCTCTACACACACACACACACACACACACACACTCTCATACACACACACACACATGCACTCACACACACCCATTTTTCTTTTCCTTTACTTCTTATAGTCTATTGTAGATCTTTCTGTGAAATACAAACAACGAAGTGGTTCCAAACAAGAATTCCTCACTGATATTTGCAGCAGATGGATTAAAAATACCAGCCAGTCCCCACAGTCTGTGGTGTCAGAAACCAAAAATCACAGCAAAACATGGGTCTGTCCCAGAGTATGTGACTGAGCCTAGCTTGGAGCAGTGTGCAGCATGGGAGGGGGGAAAAGTCCAGCTGCTATTATCTTCTGATCCTCTCTTCGACATCAGGTTTCAGAGCCTACTGAATAAATACAAATGAGAGTTTCTAATTCATCTGGGGGGAAAAGCCATTTAAAATTACCTGAAAATGCAGTGTATACTAGCAAGCTCTGCCTAACTGTTGTCTCCTGGCTATAATGCCTCTCCTTCCCTGCCCAGTTTGTGCCATTGTGTGCATCTCATCTATACCAGCACTGCCTCTTTGAGAACACAACCTGTTGATGCTGAACCATAGCATCAGTCTTCAATGATTCTGAATGGATAAAGACATAATTGAGATGTGGCCTGGGTGACACATCAAAACAAGCCTTAATCACCAATTTTTGTCTGTTCTTTTGATAAAAAGATGGTACACTGTCCTGGATTTATCTGTGGTTTTGTTTTCCAAAAGTGTTCACTGCCCTCATGCTATGTCTCTATAAATAAGAGATTATTTAGTTTTCTATTCATGACAGCCATCACTAAAGAAAAATCAAATTATTTTACAGATATGTCACGTTACACTTCTGAAGCATTACCACTCAGCAACTAGAATAACACGGTCAGACAGGCTGAAGTGACTTGAGCACTTATGCTACTTTTTTTAAGGTAGTTTAGACATTAAAGGCATTTAACCACTGCTCCCTGCAGTGTTAAATTTTATATGTGGCACACTACATGAAGGCATATTTGGGAATGGACATCTGCCCAATAGCTCAGATTGCTCTCTGCAGCAAAGCATCTTCAGTCTAGAACAGCACAGTCACCTATTTCCTTCTGGGAGAGACAATACTCCTGATAGCCAGTGCTCTACCAGTGCTTTTCACATATATGTTCTGTTTACAAAAGGATTTTAAATTCTTAATGAACTCTGCTTAGAAGTTCACTGCTGAAAATAGATACTGAGGTTTGTTAGCAAAAATGTAAGGGTTTAGGAAAAATATAAGCATTGTAATTTAAATGTAGGCTCGCCCCAGTACAAGAAAAGCACAAAGCCTCTGAGCTCACCTGAGGTGACAGGGGTGGATAGCTTTAATTCAAGTCACCAGCTATGAAGTTTGTATTGTAGGTTGAGGGGAGATTTAGCATCTTTAACCTACAGCAGCCCAGCAAGTGCTAATCTGGTCACTATGGGCTGCTAATCTTATTCTTTACTGTAATTTTTTTATTTTTTCCAGCTATTCTTCAGCTAACATAATTGTGCCTTGTTATCTGCAACACCTCCTCCCATGAAATAGTCTCTAGTAATATTAATGTCAAGCCTGAGTTTCAGCTGTGGCCCTAGTCCTCCCCTAGAAAGAGAGGATTGCTGACACCACAGACAAGGAATGAAGGTGAGTCAGGACCTCATCTGGTGCTTCACATCTTAAATGGTGTGGGATGAAAGATCTTGTATTGGAAATACTGCTGAATGAAT